>NC_139347.1:50468284-51068284 GCF_055883805.1 Amblyomma maculatum | reverse complement strand
CGCTTGATATCCTGATAATTTAATTACTCCTTTGCCAGTTTCCTGTAGGGCTACGGCTAGAGGTTTTTCAACTATTTGCTCGAGATGTTGTTGCACTAACGCTCGCTTGCGCGGGAATCCTCGGCAGTTCCACTGCCATATCGTCGAATTAATCTTTGGTTGCGTTTTGCCCATGTTGGAATTGGTCAAGTATCTCTTCTCTCACTGTTTGCCTTTCTGCCATAGCAGCAAGAGCCGCGTTTGTTTGTTTAGATTGTTCCTGAATTCGGTTTAGGGCGCCTATGATATTGGTCATGCCTGTCTCAAGCCGCTCGAGTCTCGCCCCGTATTTGGCGTCTAGTCTACGCTCTATTGCCGCCAGCGGATCCGTTTCCCCGCCTCTTCGTTTCTGCGGGGGAGGTGGCCTGCACTGTTCAGTGATCATAGCGTCCTCCTCCGTGTCTGACGCCGCGGGTGGTGTTAGCACCTTTGGCGTCGCAGGTGGAGGTGTCGGTTTGGCTACTTGTTTTGCGGGGAGAGCCTGTGGAGGCGGGGGAGCCCCGGAATTTGGCTGTGATTTAGATTGGTATTGGTCCTGAGTGAGTTTCTTAATTATCTCCCTCAGTTCCGCAACTTCCTTTCTTAACTTTTCTATTTCTTTATCTTTTTCTTTGTTTTCCTCATCTTTAGCCTGGGGAACCCCACTGCTGAAACTCACGGTTTTACTGTCCCCGCTCGGGCTTCGCTTTTGGGTGGCCGACGGGTTCCTTGGGTCCGTGGAGTTAGCCGTGACTCTGGATTTGGACCCCGACCTGGACTTGGATCCGGACCGCTCCCTGCTGCTGCGGGAGCTTGATCGGTGACGTCGGTTGGCGTCCTCCAACTGCGGGAAGTCCCCGCTCTGCGCCCGGAAGCCTCCGTCCCTTTCTTGAGAATATCCGCGTTGGTCACGGTGGTCTCTTCTGAATTTCGAGCGTCCTCTGCGGCCGCTCTCAGGTGTGGTGTTGGGATATTGATGCTGCTCGTTGTGCTGCTGCTGCTGCTGTTGCTGCTGCTGTTCGGCAATTTTCTGCTCCCATTGACGTTTTTTGGTCTGGTAGGGAGTCCTGTAGAGTTCTCTGCACTTCTTGTCGCCAAGCGGATGGTCTTTACCGCACAGCTGACATTTTATTTCGCAGGTGTGTCCCTGATCTGGGCGCTCTTCTCCGCATCCTCTGCACTTAGCGTTATTCGGATCTGGGCAGACATCTTCGCGGTGCCCTAGGCGCCCGCATGCGTTGCAAACCTCGTATTTCTTTCTGTATAAGACACATCTTTGCCATGTAAGTGAGAGTTTCACCCACCTCGGCACCTCTGGTTTTTCAAACAGTATGAGCACGGTGGTTGAGCTCCTGCCCAGGCGCCTGGCTCCTAGCACGGGGGGGTTGCCTTTGATCGTGCGTAGCCGTTGCACTATTTCTTCCTCGGTGATGCGAAGGGGAATGTCGTGTACCACCCCCTTACCGCAGTCTTCGGGCATAGCGACGTACGCCGTGATTTCAATTTTCTGGCCCTCGAATTCGAGGACGCGTAGTGCGACGTATTTTCTTTTCCGGTCTTCGCTGTCTGTTGCGATGAGGATAGACTGCTGTTTTGTGTTGACCGAGAAGGTGTCTTCCGCGGCCTCTCTGATGTTTATATTTGCGGTGCGAGCGATCAACTCCGCAAGTTCAATGTTGCCATACTTAAGTAGGCGGCTGACTCCTCCCCGTGGGCGGAGAATTATTTTGTCAGTTCCGTCAGGTATCTTGATCGATTGCCTTTCAACCGACTTTGCTGCCAATACGAATCTCCTTGTGACGTCATCACCAGTCATGACGTCATGACTGGATGTAACGTCATTATCACTTCCGGTTATTAGACACGGCCAGATGTGACATCACGATGACGTAACATCCGGTCATGACGTCACAGCCGATGTCATCATTTGATGGCGCCATATTCATCTGTCATCACTCATGACTATTTAGTCATGATTAATGACTCATTAGAAGTAGTTGATGACTAGCTGATCATTAGTACTGGTTAGGGACTAGTTAGTCATTAGTACTTGTTAGTGCCACGGAGGAAGAGGGGGGTTGAGCTGGGGACCTAGAGGGGGGCAGAGCTGGTTATGAGGCCGACGGCGACGACGGCGACGCGAAACGCAGGAACGGGCGCCAAAGAGCTACGCTTGCCATTACAACGAGGGAGAAGAAGAAGAAGAAGAAGAAGAAGAAGAAGAGCTGCGCTCTAAAAGGCACGCCGCAGCACGCCCGCGGCAGTGCGCTCTGGGAAGATTCAGTGTTCCGGGCCTCTCTCGCGGCCGCTCTGGGAAAGCGTCTTGTTTTTCACCGAGCCCGCGATGCGATCAACTGATCGTTTCTCCTCTTGTACAGCCGCGAACTTCAACACCGGGCGCCTGAGATGCCCTGGCCTTATCCACCCACGTGGGACACTACTCTTCACTACAAAAAGGAGATCAACATTCACTCTGACAACATTAGATAAACTATTCGCACACTTCCTCTTCCTGATAAATATCTCACTTCCACGCAAATACGCATTCTTGGACGCATGCATGCAACTACATAAAGCCAGGTACTGAACCCTGCCCGGTGGAAGGTCCGCCACCGGACGATCGGACCAGCTGCAAGTGGCGAACAATGCACTATGCCGGCTCAGCACATGACCACACTGCCAACGGAAACTTCGTGCGCACGATCTGCCTACAGCGCCCCACTCCATACATGTGGAAGCTGTGGCCCGGCAAGACGACTGTGCAACGCAACCCTGCGACGAGCGACCCAGTGGGTCCAGGCAAGGTCAAGTTCCGCTGAGATCCCAACGAAAAACCGGTACAGCGAGGAAGGGATGTTGCGTACAGTGGCCGACGCACAGCCACGTCAGCTACAACATGCCTCCTTCGCACTTGCGAGCCAGCCGCTTCGGAGACCAGCAGGGGTCCCAATAAACGTTTTCACCACCACCACCACCACCACCCCTGTCTGCGAGGACGCGGGCCAATAAATCCCAAACCGTACGCCCAACGAAAGACGACCATTCCTCAGACCGCGCAAGGCACCAAAAGCAATGCTTCACAAACGTTCGCGTTTCTCTCTTTCTCTCACTCTTCCTCTCTTGCAAAAGTTGCAATAAACTCTATAGTCTCTACCCAGGAACCGAGTTGAGAAGTTCCTCGCTCAAGGGGCTCCCACGCCCTATAACACCTCTAACGCTAGAAAAAATATAATAGCAGAATATAGAAAACATGCAGAAGCAGCTATATAGATTCCCTCAGCTAACCGAGGCATATATCCCGCAAATGAAATAGAATATACCCTTCAATCGGTTTTCCACAATGTAAACACATCAAACCTTATACTTGGTGCATGATAGCCATAGCAGCTTATGCGCTATCAAATCCAACACAAACAAGCTTAGCAACACGCCAGTCTTGGTCCAATTTAATGTGGTCGCCCCCAACTAACGTCAGTTGTCATATCATCGGCGCTGTACTGCCTCAACTCGGAAATAACTTATCGCCGCGTACGCCAACCGCCTCCTTTCTCCATCAGAGAGCAATTATTCTATCACTGATCTTTTATGGTCGGTGACCTTTTGTGGTTGTCACCGGCCACCGTGCATTTGTATTGCCTCTCTTCTCTGAAAGACCTCGTGGATTGGTAAGTCGCTTGGCAGTAAGCCTTCAGCAGTACCGTACGTCGTATAAGTCTGGTCGATTGCTCGATGATGCAGACTGCCTCTCCCTTTACCCCGTTGGCCTGTGTGACGATCTTGACATGGACTGCGACGCTGCCTTGTTCTCCTTCTGTTCCTTCCGTAACATTGGCGAAGAGCCGCGCGGAATTACTAAGGTTCACTACATAACCGGCCACCTGAACTCCGCCCCACTTAACCCTCTTGCGCGCCTGTTAACCATGATGCCAGTTTTAAAACCCCGCACTTAATCCGGCTGACCTCCGGTGGTCCTTCTCGTTGTGCCCAAGCACCCGTACTGCTGTCCTCCAAGAGTTGCGTGATCTTCCCTCAGCTGATAATTTGGGTGTCCCGTGTACTTACCCGCGTAAGTACCCGTCGCGTACTTACCGCGGACCCGCATTTGAGAACACAGCGCTATGCTATAACCTGGGCACTCCCTCTGGCACCGTCGTCAACTTCCTTCTCAACGACCTCATCTGGCACCATGGTGCTCCCCCTCAACTTCTTAGTGAGCGCAGTCGCTTCTTAGTCTCAAAACGTCGTCGACAATGTTCTCCATTGCTGCACCACTAAACACAGAAGCTCACTACCACCAATCACCCCCGGACAAGGGGCCTCGCCGAACGCTTCAACTACGTGTGCAGTTTCATCAATGTGCTCGCAATGAGTCTCATCGGATCAATGTCACTGGGATATCGCTCCGGTATGTTGCATACATTCGCTTACAACTCTTACCGCCATGACGGTGCCAGTTTCTTCCCTTTCTATCTTTTGAACGGCATCGAGACGCAGTAACCTCTGAACCCGAACGCTGCTTCTTACCCGTATACTGCTCCGCCTTCTGAATGCGCCCATGATGAGATTTCCCTACAAAGTCAGCGCGGGAAATCGGAAAGTGCTGTAGTAATCAGCACGCTCACGACTACAAGTATCACAGGCCCCGCAACAAGACTACTACGACCGCCGCCACGCTTGGCCTTTTTCTCCCCTAGCTCCCCTGTCTTGCTATTGCCACCAGTCCGCCGCGTTTTTCGAAAAACTGTCTCTTTATGCTGGCCCGTATCGCGCGCGCTGCGCCGGGTCGCCGCCCTTCACAATATCTCTCTGGCTTAATTTCTCAGAAACCACCTCCTTCAATTCAATGTGATGAAATCCACGTATCGCGCCTCGAGCCCTGTCCTAACCTTACTGCGCCGAGAATGTGCTTTTGAGGCCGGAGAAGCGTGTTGCAGGTAACCGAATGACGCAGAGGCGAACGAAGTGCTTCGATGGCGCGTGTTTCCGCTCTTGGTGCTCTTGTGATGCGAGTGAGTTCTGTGCTCTGGGCCTATATACGCTGTGCCGAGGTTGTGTCTTTTGCCACGCAATGACATATTGTTTTGTTGATACTCGCTGAGCTTCGCGGGCATACGTAACTCTCTTTTACGTTGATTCAGCAACCTGCATACAGAGTGTCATTCTGTTTGACCTGTAACAACCTATTTGCATGCATACAAGTAGTTTAATTACCGTTGTCAAATAGTGACTTCATTGTTGAAGGCTGTCTTACACTGTGCGAGATTTGCCTCATTTCAACGCGCATTTCCGCGTCAAATTACTTCTTTTTGTACAATTACAATGTGACACCGAAGTTTGAGTCCTATATGCCTTCCAGATTGGACCCCTTTCTTCTATACAAACGACGGTAATGATGTGCCATCAGCAACAAATGAAATGTGAATGGCAAAAACAAAAGGCCTTCGGTAGGGGAAGCTTACTAGAGCGGTTAGTTTCACTTTGAAGATGCTGAGGCTGTCTTTCAGAATCATTAATCAACATTTCTTCTATTTCCTCTCAAGGAGGAAATTCGCTGCTGTTTTTGCGTCGGCAATCCATTCTCTTGTTCACGTTTCATCCGTTAGCAATAGCACGTAGCACAGTATTCTCCCTGATGCACCTAAGTTACACACAGAATGCCGATCCCCTATGAGTTGGGATAACCTGCTGGCATGCATGCATCAATAATTTTATACTGTAAAACGATGGCTGTGTCTTTTAAACTGTTGCTCTGAATTGTGAAACTCCCCTCGTTAAATAAATCTTTCTCCCTTAATATATCTGTTTTATACATTTCCACGGTATGAAGAAGAACTGAACAAGGGTAAATGGGGTACGCCTCAGTTCGCAGATGAGCCAACGTTTCGACAAGTGGACTTGTCTTCGTCTGGGCAAAGCGATCATCACTGGTAGGGGTTTAATTTACCCCTGCCAGTGATGATCGCTTTGCCCAGTTGAGAAGTTATATTCTGGCAGCGGAAATGTCGTGGTTTGCCCGGAAAGAGCTTCAGCTCCACCTCCAGAACATCCCTCCCTCCGACCACCCCGCTGTAATCGCCCTCCAGGAAACTCTCCTCAGTTAAGCAGCGCGACTACAATGCTCCCCCCCCCCCCCTAACATTGTCACGCTGCTTCACCGCAACTACATGGCGACAGAGCACCCTCTCTATGTTCCAGAGTGCGCCTACCTCTTCCTAGCACAACGCCCCCGGCGGCGGCAGGATGCGTCTCTGTCCTTAATGTCTACAGCCCTCTCCATGCACCTCCAGCTCCTCTCCTCCTCCTCCGCAAAGCCTTTTCCCGCGCGCTCCTCATTCTTGGGAATTTCAATGTCCATCACGTCAGCTAGGGTTACCCCAGGAACTGCACGAAGGGTCTCGCCCTCTGGACCA
Source organism: Amblyomma maculatum (assembly GCF_055883805.1). Lineage (NCBI taxonomy): Eukaryota > Metazoa > Arthropoda > Arachnida > Ixodida > Ixodidae > Amblyomma > Amblyomma maculatum. Next base: position 51,061,856 of record NC_139347.1, on the reverse strand, counting down.
TCATCCAGAACGAACAGTTACCTGTCCTTAACGATTTCTCAGGTCCCACCCGCATCGGCTTCAGCGTCCAACGCAACACTAATCCGGACCTTTCCATACGAAAAAATGTCAAGGACGCGGTGTGGATGAACACCTGGGTCTTTCTTGGCAGCGACCACTATATCCTGTCCATTTATTTCTCTCTCCCCACCCTATCCTCCCGCCAGCGCCTGGCTCAGGTGGTCGACTGGGATCGGCTCCGCCACTCGCGGCAACATACCCCCCCTACCAACTCAGACCTTTCTCAGTGGACCGCCACGTTGCTCAAGGATGTTTCATCCGCCACCTCTACCGTCCCAACCCCTCCTACCTCCCCCATGGCTGACAGCCGCCTCTTGCATCTATGGGAGGCGCATCATTCCCTGCACCGCCGCTGGCTTTCACAGAAACACACAAACTCGCTACGCCTCCGCATTACCCCCCTGGCTATGAAGATTGAGGTGCACTGCTTATAGAGCCATAGGCAGTAGTGGGACCTGCAACCGCATCGCAGATAACCTCGGGCTGAGATACGTGGACGCTCCTACGTGCCCTCCTTGACTCGCCGCATGCCAAGGCCATACAACGCAGGGATGTGACGCGCCTTTTACACTCCTATCCGCTATCCCATTTTCTTTTTGCATTGAGAGATCGCTATCTCCGCACTTCCATTGTTCCTCCCTCCCTTCCTACACCGGCACCCCTAATTCTGCATTCGACGCAGGTATCACAATGGGGGAGATTTGTGCGGCGCTGCACCACGGTGCGCACCGGGAGCATACCGAATCTAACAAGGTCCTCCGTAACCTGGACACTGACCTCTTTAACAAACATTGGCACGAAGGCACTCTGCCTTCTGAGTAGACCCACGCTAAGGTAACCTTCATCCCCATGCCCGGCAAACCCATAGACATCTAAAATCTCCGCCCTATTTCCCTCACCTCTTGCCTCTGTAAGCTCTCTGAGCACGTCGTTCTCCATCGCTTGAAGAGCTTCCTCGAGGACAACCACCTTTTCCCCGATTCGATGTTGGGCTTTCGCCCATCCCTCTCTACCCAGGATGCCATGCTCCAGCTCTCCGAAGAGGTCCTTCACCTTCTTCACGACAAGCACACTCGCGCGATCTTGGCACTGGACTTGACGAAAGCATTTGCAAAGGTCCTCCATACCGCCGTCCTAGACGCCCTTTCCACCATTATTGTGGGTCCCCGCTTACATCACGGCTTTTCTGCCTGTCGCACGGTTGAGAACTAACTTGGCTCCTTATCCTCTCCTGTTTTCACTTAGAAATCGAGGTACCCCCAGGGTTCTGTTCTCTCTCCCCTTCTCTTCAACATCACAGTTTTACAATGGCACATGCTATACCTAGCCATCATTAATAACCTCTCTTATGCTTTCTACACCGACGCTTTCACCCTCTGGGTACTACCGGCAATCTTGGAGAGATGAAGGCCATTCTCCAGGCGGGCGCAGTCGGCCTGGCCTGCTCTCCGTCTAAGTCCGAGCTCCTGTTCCTCCTGGCTCGAGGCACGGTTCCCACCTCATCCCCCACCCTTAACGTCACTATCAACGCATAACCCGTTCCTTCTGTCTCATTCATCCGTATTCTCGGTCTCCTTCAGTTCAGGCAAACACACCGTCCGGCTGACCCGGCGGGTCGCTAACTGGCACCACGGCGTGCGCGAGCACGACCTCTATCGTCTTGTGCAGGCCTTTGTTCTCAGTCGCCTTGTCTACTCCCTCCCCTGTCTTTCTCGTGACGAGGAAGAAATTTAGGTTAACCGTCTCATCCGCCAAGCCTACAAGTCGGCTCTCGGGCTCCCCACTTCCACCCCAACTTCTCATCCACTGGCGACGGGCATCCTCAATACTATTTCATAAGTTATGGAGGCCCATCGCACGGTATAACTCGACAGCCATCTCGTACCACCCCTGGCAGAGCCCTTCTCTTTCCTTCGCTTCACCCCTGTCTCCCCTGTGTGTGTCACCAGTCCCTTATCCTCCTCTATCTTCTCCACGCTCACTGCCAATCCCCCTTCCGAAGAACATGCACCCTGAGCACCAAGCCGCGCCCGTCGATCTTTCCGCGCTCCTACCCTCTAGTGCAGAGGAAGCAGCCATTGCCAACACCCCGGCCTTTTCCAATTCAGCGACTCTAAGACCGCAGTCCACAACCTTACAAAAGGTTGAATCTCTTCCTCTGAGCTCAACATTCTTGAGCACTCGTCCCCCCTTCCCGTCCTATCGAACTCTTCTGGGTTACGGCTCACGCGCGCGGCACCCTGGAAATGAGGCGGCAAATTCCATCGCTCGCGGGATGACCGAGTTGGCCCCTTCACTGCGGGATGGACAGGCGTGAATCCCTCCTCCTCTTCCGCGACATCACCCTTCATTACCGCAACTCCCGCTTATTCCTCCATCCCTCTCACAAATTCCTAAGGTCGAACACAGTACATGGCGCCATTTACAGGCCCACACTTTCCTCTCTCCTGCGCACCTTGCACTCCGATGCCTTATCACCCAAATGCACGCTATGTGGCTGTCCCCAAGCACACTGCTCACATTCTTTACTCATGTCGCGCACTTTCCCTCGCCTCCTGGCAATTAATAGCCCACAGCTGTGGGAGGCTGCTTTTGTATGCTAGCCACCATAGCTTTGGCCTGCTCGAAGCCGCATATTTCTTTTTGGCGTTCACTAAAGTTTTCACCACCACCAGGTGACCTGCGAGTGGTTTGTGCATGCGCAGTAGGGCTGCATAACGAGGCACGTGGCGTCTCTACCGGCGCGGCGGAGCAACACATCTGGAACGGCGCAGCTGGTTGCCATGGTTACGGCGAATGGGCAGTTGTGGCCACGGACAGGCACGAAACTCGCTTCTATTAGCCTAGTGTAACCGTGTAGATTTCGCTACAAAAGGGGCCACGCTGCGGACCGCGGTGCTCCCGGAGACAAGATGGCGGGGATCTGTGCCACGAGGGAGAAAGAGGAAGCACCAAGATTTGTTTCCGGCAAGCGCACAGCCGCGGCAGCCAGGCCTGCGTACTGTACCAGCGTGTTCTCGTGTTGGGGCAAAACAGCGCATCCGCGGTGCTTTGAAGCCATCGGAGGGAGCGCCATTTCCTGCGAGCACCGACGACTACGATGGACGGACAAGCAGCCATGCTTATGAGTTTTCGTACATTCATCCTTACTTTTTTTTTCTCTATTATAAACGGACTACGCACCCTTCATCCTTGTGCGAAGCTGTCTTAGTTCTGTTCCAGAAATAAACGAAGATGGTCGTGAACTGAGTCTCTTCCTCGAGGCTCCGGGCAGAGTACGGAAGACCCAGAAGACTCTTCGCAGTTTCGATCCCAAACCAACGCATGAGCATAACGTGCTTACGCAAATTGTATTTGGCCAACTTAGCTAAATTGGTTGCAATTTTGTTCTGCTACATAAGTCACAAGAATGTCCTCACTCTTTATATGCCTTTCTAGTATGCTTGCAGTATAACTCCACAGTAGTAACCGTGACCAACCGAAGGCGGTGAGTGGGACGACGGCATGCACAACACACATGCCTGGTGCAGGGCCCCTCTGCCCTATCGCCTTTGGCACGCCATTTGCTCATACGGCATCACTAATGGACCTCACGGACAGATTGCCCGTTTCTTATCAAAATGTGACACAATCGTTGTTCGAGCAGCATTCAGGAAGGTGTCGTACCATTTCACTTAATCCCACTTAGCACCTCTCTGCAATTTGAGTTGGAAGCTAGTGTGCGATAGCCATTCGAACCGACGACATACGTGCCTCCAATTGTATGGCGCGCAGTCAAGACGTCGACACTTTGTCAAACTCTGCGCGTCTCTTAATGCTAAACCGCTAAGCAAAACAATGTCAAACAGTGCTTCGCACGTCTTACTCGGCTTAGGCGAAGTTAAAACCTTGCCTACCTTCAGCAGTGGAGATGAGATTACCGCGATGGACTTTGGATGACGGGAGCAGATGGTTCGCGTAAGCGGTCGCAAGACGGCCTTTATTCCTTCAACTTCACTTTGATAGTTTATCTAGTTTGTAAAACCTGCACAAGGGGGCGTCCTGGAGTTATTGGACTTATTGGACTCTGGGTGAATCCCATGATTACGTTGCCTGAAATACTGGCCGAGACACATCTTTCTCAGTCCATATGAACCTCGCGTTCGTGTACTACTAGCCTCGTTGGTAGGACAAAAATACTGTTCGCGCCCATGGTCTACATTGTGCGACAGTGAATACAACAAACGCTGCTGAGTGCGTCTAAGCGAAAAGCTCTATGCAGGTGACAGCAGCACAGACGTCGGCCTAGGAATGGATTCTCCTTGAATCAGAATGAACACTACGGACATACATCGCATATTTAAGCGTATTTGCTACGTTGTCGTTCGCATGCGCTGGTAACAGCAAAAGATGTCGAGGCATCGAAGCGGCAAATGGGATGACGGCATACACTAGGTACCTCTGTGGCAGGGTCCCTTCTCCCTACCACCTCTGGGGCTCAGAGCCCCATATTGTTCGCTACTACCGCTTTTTTTTTTTTTTTCAAATAACGCCAACCTTTGAAGAGCGCCACTGGCTTCCTTCTGTGCCCGCATATGGCTTTTCCTATTTCTGCCAATAGTCGACCAATTTTTGTACCCGCTCGTATCTGTGCCTCCGTGTGTCGGCTCGTCTCGCTTCGACACCCGTCTCCTCTGCGCAACCTACTTCAACATTCGAGCGGACCTTCACGCTGCTTCGCTGTTTCTCGGCTTCAACAGCCAGACTTTCCCCGAGAACACAAAATGGCAGCGCTTCCGTTCAAGATCGGAAGCCGGAAAACTACATGTGAGAAGGAACAGCCGCGGGGACGGGAGGTTGCCGCTACTTAAAGGGACAGAACACTGGAATTTAGATCTCATTTTTTTTCGCCGCAGTGGAAAGATTGATGTCTAAAACGTTCGATTCCATAACGGTTTTGTTGGAAACGCTGTAGAAAAATTTTTACCGGGAATTTTTCGATCAATGCGTGCGTTCGTTTTTATGTAGTCCGATGCTGGAAACAATGAGCAGCGACCGCGATGACGACTGGTGGTCGACAAAAAAGACGTACCAAAAACAAGTATAACCTTCACTCGCCAGACAGTAATCAGACATTTTTTTGCGTAGAGTTAACATCCTTTTCAGTTTCACACTCAATGCTATTACGGCACAATAACGCACGCCCTCGTTGACGAAAGTTTTAGCAGCTTTAGTGGGCACTGTCATTGCTTCATTCACGGAATTGCAAAAACTGTGGTGCCATCTAGTGGCAAAACCTGAAAGTATACGTGTCGCGGTGCGAAAGCAGGGGTGATTTTTATTTAAGGACGCACTGGAGAGAGCGCAAAATATAAATTATGGCAAGCACTCCTAGAAGAAAAAAGAACAATGTGAAGTTACGAAAATTAGCGATATTTTGCTGACATGTCACTTGGGGGCTACACAAAAAGTACTAGGGTTTCTCCGCTAGATATCGCCTCTTGATTTTATGCGATTTTCAATGGCAAATTAAAATTGTAAAGCCTCTTTTCTATTTTAGTGCTCGATCTGTACTATTCGCCGCGAGATCGACCTAGAGGTGGCGCCACCGTCACTCCGGTAGTGTGGATCGGCAGCCGGCGGCGCTCGCATAAACGCACGCTACGTAGGTCTGCTTCCGATTTTACGGCGGGTTTGTTGGCGATGAAGACGTGTCTTCTGCAGTATTTCTGCAATACTGCAGAAAAAGATTCAAGGATTTCGCCAATGCAGCAGAAGAGCGGATTTTAGGAAAACAAAGCACGCAACCACCAGACTTCCAGATTTACTTTGCACGTTTATTGCGCTGTACCGCGCTCACGCGCCTAATGCTTGGGCCTGCCTAATGACAGCTTTGTTTTTCTTATCGACTTTTAAACAGTTTGCGCGTCTCATGCGAGTGAGACCGGCGAATGTAGTGTCAAGCCCACTCAAATACCTGCAATACTTTAGATTGAATCGAGAAAGCCTGGTTCATTATATCGTACTTGGCTAGAGGATTAAGCAGGTTAAATGTAGCACTGACAGCGCACTGCATGGCAAGTTGCTTTAGATTGAGTGCACATCAACTCTGGCCCAGACAACCACGCACAAGTATTCCCCAAAAATGAGATCACGCCGACACTATACAGGAAACCTCACCGCACAGGAAAGCTGATTGTTTGCGTGTACAGCGCTGAGTGGATTGAATTTGCAGAGATGCTTTTTGCGGCCACTGTCATAGAATGTGATAGTGTATTACTGCATGTGCCACTAACTATAAATGATTTCGTGAAACCGAGGAAAGTATAAGGGATTTCTGATGTGTGTGATGTTAATATATAACGGTAAATTAGTATGTAATTATTTTGTTTTACAATGCGAATAAATTTCACCGTGTGAGAGAACTTTTACACACTTGACAGAATTTACAATAATCAGCGATTAATTTTCAGTAACGCTAAAGTGCAAGCTACGAATTACTCGCCGCGAAGACATCGTTATAAACTGCGCATGGGCACTGTCATGTTCTGGGAAGCAATTTTACAGGCTGAAAATTTCTTTATCACTAATTATTTAGCAGTGACTAAATCTTATGCAAAGTAAAATATTAGGGTTGCTTCCAAAACAGATGTCGGATATAAAACTATTCCGAAAGAAATGGTGGCCATCTTATCATGCGACTATAACGATGTATTTATTCCCTAACTAAACAGTGATATCTTAGCCCGCATGAAGCTTTTACTCCCTTTGTCAGAAACGACGAGTTTGCTCGGAAGACAGCACTTGGACGAAAACGGATTACAATGATTATAATAGGCTACCAGTAAAGTACATTAATCTAGGTGTATTATGTAATATTTAGGGTAACAATTAGGTGCAGGGAATATATTTCTCAAACATTCGAGCATTTCTCTAAAGCAAAATGTACTCACTAAAACTTTTACGGATGCACAGAAACCTTCAACAACAAAAACAAAAGAAAAGAAATGCATATTGGCCCGGGTTTAACGCATGAAAGCGGCATCGGCTATGGCGGATGATTGCAGAGGCTGGTTTTGGGTCGTTTTTTTTTTTTTTTTTTTTTTTTCATTGTTAACACCACATTTACGACGTGGGATTGTTTATTGTGCAGTCAAATCCCACAGCAGAGGAGCGCCTTTCGAAACGGTTGTGATTGAATCCCCCGTTCTAGAAACCAGCAGTCTAGCACCCTTACCATTGAGACACCGCAATAGAGATTTAAAAGCAAAAAAAAAAAGTACTCACACAACTCTATCGTGAATACAGAAGGCATAGTAGGCATAGAGTGGTCTGTTCAAACTGCATTTTGCTATATGAAGCAGTCTGCGGTGGCATATGTTTCAGTAGCTGCGGTATTCCAAACAGAAACGGGAATATGCGATTTCTGAGCGTTTGTATTAACTTTTATTGACAGCAGCGATCTGTTTTGATTTGACACGGCGGTAATGACAGTACCACTTCGTTTGAGACATTGCATGTCAAAGGATCTCAAGCGCCGAAGACCGCGATGGATGATGTCCTTACCCATGCATGACATGCTCGATACGGACAAGTATGTTTTTTTTTAATGAAGCGTGGGGTTATAGACTGTTTATATTTATTTTGCAAGAGGCATATAGGTAAGGAAAAGCTCACAGGAACCGCGAAACAAACAAAAACATTCCTGTACACGCCGCACGCGCGCGTAAATCACTGCGGGTTGGCACGCGACGCAAAAGCGCATCCACACTGAGTAGGTTTCGCCGCTAAGCCGCAAGGTGGCGACTCTGCTCGATCTCGAGGCCAATATGAGGCAAGATCTTTTCATCTCCACCATAGTCTCATGACATATTTTGGCCAGTGTTCTGTCCCCTTTAACTTAGTCGACAGAAACGTCAAAGGCGGCTTTATGGCGCTAGTCTGGCATCGGACCTCCACGTGGCGCTAAGTTTATTCTTTCGTATGAAAATTGATGCAGATGTATCTGAAACATTTTCAAAGTGGTGTCGCACCATTTCACTTCTTGTTTACATATATGTGCTAGTCAAGTTGGAGGCTAGTCTGCAATAAGGATTCGAACCGACGACGAATGCACCTCCAATTCTATGTCGCGCAACAAAGAACTTTAACACTCTCTGTGCCAGACTCAATGAACCTCAGTGTGGCATGCCAAAGAGTACTTTTGCAAATCTCAATCAGTATAAGTGGAGTTAAACCCTAGCTACCTTTCCATGTGTGCATGCTAAGTCACTAAGGGGAGTTGAGAAAGTTAACAGCGCAAAACGAATGTCAGTGTGGAAACCCTAATCCAGAGCTTCAGAGCCCAGCAAAATCATCCAACGCTTGTATGCCTGCATGTAGTGCTTTCACACTAAAAAAATTTCTTGGAGGCATTTAATCTCTCCTAAGTGCAGTAAGGCTAAAGCCTTTCCTGCGACTCTCTGCACTCATTTGCCGCTTTTTCACTCATTTGATTGTTTTTTTCTTATTTACTGCAGTTTCGACGTATTTTGCACGATTTCAACGACTGTGGCTGTTTTGACGACTGCACGCTATATCAACGCCCCTGACTATTTTGACATTTAATTGACTTTTCTGGCTCCAATTACTCCACATTAATGAAAATTTTCACGTAATTTTTTCCCCCTCTACCTCATACAACCATTCCTTCAATCATAAATCAATTCATTTCTCAACAATGACGGTGTGACACCCTCCACGGACGCACAAATCCTGTCCACACTAGAATGCTGCAGCTATTGCTGCATTCGATTATCCCAAGTGTTGAACTGCAACACAATCTCGTGCTGCGCATTGCACGTCGTCGTCTCCATAAACCTGAATCTGTGAACAGAAGCTTTTGTACTCCTAATAGTTGTAAGCACTTCAACACCCTACTATTTTTTTTCGCAGTTGTCCCTTTGTGTTGCTGGTATACCGACGAGAGTGGACGTAGTAGTACTTCTGTTTGAACAAGGAGTGCAGTATAATCTTGCACAATTCCACACTCACACTATGAACACGAAGGTAAATGAAAAAGCTGCGGTCATTTTTTACTACCACCATCTTAGAGGAAAGCAAGATAGCTTATGATAGCTTGTAGCTTCCTGTTTCATTTTGTTCATTGGGTTTAACGTCCCACAGTGACTCAGGCTATGGGAGACGGCGTAGTGGAGGGCTGTGGAAATTTCGACCACCTGGTGTTTTTAATGTGCACCGACAACGCACAGCACACGGGCACCTTGCTTTACCAGTCAAGTGCCCTAACCACTGAGCCATAGTGAAGGGCAGAAAAACAAATACCTATTGTCTTTTTCCTGTTCCCACACCACCGCAAGATGCCTCGCAACACTCACAATGCGCAGTGCACGACCGGCGCATAGGACCCATCATGCTGCCACAAAGCAAAAACGCCAATGCAGTATGGTACAATCTGCAGAACATCCCCAGCGTGTAAGCCGAGGCCACCAACCCTGGCAGCAGCTGATGGAAAGGTTTTCCAGCTGCAGCTAGAAACATACTCGAGGACTGCGGCGGCGAATGTTGTTTTATTTTATTTACTAGACAACGGAGATCGCCTGTGGCCCAAATGTCTTTATCAGCAAATGGATAACGAAATGGCATTTGCGATTTGTGCTTGTTGAACATTCGCATAAGAACAGCGAAAAAAGAGATGACAGAAGAAATGAAAGTTATACTATGTTGTCAACATCTCTTCTACTGCCCATTTTTTTCACTGCTGCTTTCACTAGAACATCTGATAAGACCGCAAGGAGAGAAAGACGTTCCATGCCAGCGGCGAGGTCCTTGCCTCGAAGCCCGCAATCCATATGCCTCAAAGAACTTTTCTTGCAGAAAAAAAACATGCCAATGTCCTCTCTTTTTCACTGTAATTCACACTATTCACCTCACCATTGGGCCACTTAAGGCTCCTTTGTTCGTTTAGTTGCAGTGTCGTGCCACAAATGAGGAGTGCTGACCTGCACCATAATGCCAGCTGCTGGCACGGCTGGTGACTGTTCCTAGCCTCACGACGAAGAAAAAAATTTGTTCGCCCATATCCCGTAGTAAGTCACCAGTTACAGTGCTCTCTACCTTTCGCTGATTGCATAGAGCACCAGCAAGAATTAGCAAGATAAAGAAAAGGTGATGGGAATCGAAATCGAGGATGGCGATGACCACGTTGACCCTAACTTCCCCAACAAGAGTCTGTTTGGGTTCATGGCATGTGAGCAGCTCATTAAATCTATCATGTGCAAAATTTATAATAAATGGTGATCAAGAAACACACTGTATATGCATGCTCACCACAAGGCAAGGGCGCCTCAATGCCACGGCCTATTTTTGAATTAAAAAAGCTGCTACTCTCGAACAAACTTCCTCATTTCAACCCACCTAAATTAAAATTTCTATAGATGCGGAAGTATTGTATGTAATCTTGGCCCACAATAAAACCATAGGCAACACTGAAATCCACAAACACTTGAAGTATAGCAGCAGCTTTGGCACTGTCAGCCATGTGCAGCAATGCTGCGGTGAACAAGCACAAAGGAATACACCCCTATTGCACGGTGTGAATCTCACAACAGGCTGGGTATGAGAACACACATCTGAACAGTGGGCAAAGCCAACAACATTAGCTGGCTAGCAATTCCATTTCAAAAGCACTACCTGACAGCAGAAGTACCATAGTTGCCTTTCAACATAATTGGTCCCTATTTTCAGCACAAGGAATTGACATATCATTGCCCAGACCCTTTGTACAACAGAAGGCAGGCACTTGCCATAGACGACACTTGCTACCCTCCCCTATGCACTTAGGACGAACCCAAAACACTTGAAGTGTGCCTTGCAGATTTTGCCACTTACACAACCCACTTCCATTCTTTCGTTTATGAATAGCCAGTGCAAGTTTATCACAAAGCCTTCGATATTACTGGTTGGGAAATGTTCATCTGAGACCTAGCCATACGTGGGATAACCCCAGACAACTATGGTAAAGTCCCATGCCTACCAAATCCATTCGCTCATCCTAAAATCTTCTCAGGAAAAAAGAAGCCACAGTAGGAGCAGCCAGACAAAACACTGCCAATAACCATGACTAGTGACTGGGTTAAAGGGTAATGAGAAACAATTACAAAATGTCAGCCAAGCCAAACTGCAGATATTCAAGAAAGGTACCCTTGAAGTGCATCATGCAGAATTAAAAGAAGCTAAACACCAATACAAAATATCTAGTGATTGCAGAAGTAATAAACAAACACTTGCCAAGACACAAAAACAAAGCAATAAACAGCAACACTGTGGGCACGTACAAGTCCCTTGTTCACTCTTGGCCAGATGTTATCCAGCATGTTTCTGATTAATGTATGTGGTAAATATACACAAGCAGTAATAAAGCACATTCCCGTGCTATCTCCCAACAAATCAGTCTCCCTTTTTGTAACACCATATCAAGGGAATCATGCAACATACAAACCTTTGCCCCTCATTGCACCTATGAGCAACACAACAGCCTGAAAGCAATCCAATGGTACCAAAGCGTCAAGAAAGGCTGAGTAGTGATGTCCTGTAAATCACATGGCCTTCATCAAAGCTGCTGCTGAAATTGTTGGGAGCAAAGTTTACGGTTGATGTCAGCCAGGATGGCAGCGTACAGTTCCAAGCGCTCCTTGGTGCAGCCAGCAAACATGTCCTCTTCCTCCTCGTCTGGCATTTCAGGCTCTGAAATAGAGATGCAGTTATGAGGAAACAACTGTGCACAAAGTGGATATAAATGTCATGAAACACAGTGGCAACAGCTACATCAAATGTCCAGTCAGTAAATCTCCCATTGTGCAGCCCAAGTACTGGACATCATGTGACCCCACAGAACTTCACAGAGCAACATATTCATTTATTCTTTGTGTTTTTACAACTATGAGGCCAAATTATACAGTGCCAAGCACAGATGCCGAGTTACCATAGGCTTGAATATGTTACAGGACCTTACTGCATGGAAAAAAAACATTACTTTGCTGCTGCTACGCAAGTAATTTTTTGAAATGTCAACAATGGGGAGCTCACGCAAGAGCTCTGCTCACAAGCACGAGCATGCTGTTAATTCCTGTAGCCAATAGTACATGCAAAGACCAAATGTGCATTGTTTGTCTCGGCACAAGCAGCCACTGCAATGTTGCGCAAAATTAATGCCTGCTCTCGCACCGGCTGCTCCAAACAGGTTGAAACTGTGCTAACCGATTTATTGAGCTGGAACAAACTTCTCTCTCACCAACGATGGGCTTAGTCGGCTTGGCGGGCCCGCATCGTGGCCGGTTCAGCTTGCGCGCCTCGTCGCTGGCCGAGTCGTGATGCTGGGCAGGGGGCGAGCGGGGCGGTCGCCCCCGGCGGCTGTTTCGGCGTGCCCGCTTGGCCCTGGCCGCGGCGCGCTGCTCAAGTACCAGTGCTGTCAGGTAGCTCTGGCGCTCCTTTCGCACGCGCTCTGTGCGTCGCCGTGGGAGCCTCTGGTCGGGGGCACCACCGCGTGGCCGCCGATTGGCAAAGAACTCGTGGCCGCATGGGCAACTTTTGCACGCCACGGGAACCTGCACACGGCACATTCAAGATCTCAAAGTTTGCACCAACAACAAGCATTTCTGATAACACCTAGAGCCACCGCAGTTCTGTACGTATGCAGTGCTGAGACTCTGGCAATCTGGTGATGCAGATATTTGTCCTCGGGCTCCCTATTAGACCTTCCAACGTACGACGAAGCTCCAAATAAATTTTAAAAACACCGCATACAGGACTGCAACCTCCACAACGAACTACATGGCTTACCTCGTTTGGTCGAAACGCCGTTGCCATTCCCATAATCAAGAATTGAGAAACATGCCAGGAAAAGTGCGGAAGTGATTTCATATCAAATTGTGAAGCAACTGTTCTTTGTGCATCATCCAGAGTGGTGTCACACTATTGCGCTTCCCATTTAGCCTCAGTCTACTAGTGAAATTGAAGGCAAATAGTTTGCAATACAGATTCAAACCAATAATATATGTACCGCTCATTGCACACTGTTAATTGTAAGACTAGGTCTCTATTAAGAAGTGAGACATACAGCACCTTCCTTCAAAAAAAGAAAAAGAAAAAAAAAAACTAAAGATGTCTAACACTGCCAAACTCTGTGCCGGTCTCTCAATGCCGAAATTTCGCGGAATGGAAAGATGGTGTATAGGTGCTTTCGCATATACTCTTAAGGCAAAGCTTAAGCGTAATCCTAATTTTTGGAGCAGAAACTCCAATACACTACGTTTTGCCAAGGTCATCAGATATGACAGTTTGACCCTCAGCTGGAAGAGCGCCGTGGATGTATTGTAACGTTAAACTACGTGACGCTCCACAGCTGTTATTGCTGTGCCACCGCCGTCGCTGTGCCACACTCCAAACCCTGCCTCACCACCTGTTGCCATGTGCTGTGCCATGTGACGCGCCATGTGACTCGCCGCTTTAAAAGGAAAAAGAGTGTCGTTGGGTGGGTGTCTCACCATGGAGGAGAGCCTTGCAGGGCCATCTTCGAAGGCCCTGATTTTTGGGTGCCAAGTGCTCTTCCTATCAGACAATGGTGACAGCAGTTTGTCCCGTAGGCAGTAGGCTAATTCAGACCGCCTGGCAGATGTGGCTCACTGAGCTGCTTCGTTGGAAAAGATGCACGAGGCTAAGCACGCTGCTGAAGCAGACCAACGTGAGGAATGGCATCAGCAGAGAGCATTGGCTGAAGCTGCTGCATCGGTAACTTTTGCCACCGCTTCGAGACTAGCCCATTGCCATCAGGTTGACCAAGTGCGGAAACGAGCCAAGATCAAAGTGCCAGCAGCGACTGCGGCAGCAGCTGATGGCTTACACTGTCAACTTGCTTGAAGAATAGTTGAACTTCTACAATTTTTACTGCGAAAGCAATACTACTCTAGGTTTCGAGACTTCAGCGTAGCGTGGCGGTATCCACGTCTTACCCACGTGACGCTGTGACGTCACACCCCAAGTGATACTAGGGTGTGGGCAAGCAGGAGCTGCCCACTTGGGTCTCTCATTTCACATGGGGCGGTTATGTCAGAATCAGCCTGCTAGGACCCTGGCATTCAGGTTATCCCTATAGGCCACTAAGGCACGTTTATACGGCTTGGTTAAAGTGGGGCTTTATATGTGGGCTGAAGAAGAAGGAAAAGAGAAGAACCCGCAGCTAATGCTTTCACTCAATATTTGGTTCAGCAGCGTTGAACCCTTGTAATTTTTTTTCTCCACCTCCCCTTCCTTAACCTCGAGAAGTTAAAACTGAGCCAGCCATAGCCATAAAAATTATGGGGACACATAAGTTCTGCCGTCAGGTTTATGATGCGATAACATTTCACACACACATTTTCAAGTTTTTTTCATTAACTTTTTATTTTCAATTATTTTTTTATTTTTATTTTTTAAAAGTTATGGTTCTTAATTGTATTCTTAAATTCATAAAAACAAATAAATACATTCTTAAAATCTTTTATGCACCAATACTTAAAATCAGCAAGCACTGGCCTTCCATTCTGAGCAGTTTTGCACCTTTCAATGATTTTTTTCAATTACTTCAATTAATTGATCAATTACATATTAAATTTATTAGCATCATCAAGAACGGTGTTTCATTCAGATTTTTTGACACCTTTAGACCCTCCTTTTTCCAATTCTTAACTTCTTTAATTAATCAATAACAATGATTTCATTAAATCGTCATCACCTACCACCCAGTAATCAATCACTAGAACCACAAATTACTATGATATGATTTCTGTTCGCAGCCCCAATTATTTCAGACACGTAGTGCCGACTACTACTAGTAGTACTACGACGACAACGGCTTTCTGACAGAACAAGCTGTTTAATATATTCGCATGAAAGACGCTCTAGCTTTTGTAAGGCTGCACGAATTCCTATTTCTTATATTCATAACAGGTGACAGCAGTGTTACATTATCTCATGACAATAATTTGCAACGGACCAATTACAGTTTGTCAAAACACTGACTGGCAGAAAATTTTCAGCACAACAATGCAAATCTGAAAAAAAAAAAAGGATTTTGCAGCCTTTTAATGCAACCTGCCGCGGTGGTTGAGTGGTATGGTGCTCGGCTACTGAGAGCAAAAGGACATGACTGCGTCGGCCGCATTTCGCTGGCAGTGGAACGCAAAAAGCTGCCTGCATGCATTGTGATGTCAGCACGCATTTAAGAGCTACAGGTGGTCTGCAATGATCACGCGTCCTCCACAGCTACACCCTTCGTTGCCCATGTGTCGCTTTGGAAAAATTTTTTTTTCTCTTGAAGACTTAGGTGTCTGATTCTTTTTTATAAACATACTGTCATGCTATGCGGGATATTGTCACGTGGTGGTGACAGTGCCATAGGCGACAAATGAAGACTAGCTACAAGGATTCGTAGCACTATTACGCGAAGTGTACACAGCTCGTTCAGTCGAAAAGGCATTACAGTATACCAGCTTCAGCTCAATGTTGTCGGGAGTTATTGCCAGTGTTTGGAATATGGCAGGAAAATAGAGGCCTGTAGTTGCTCAATCAGCACTAGGTAATAATGGTTGAGGAGTGTGATGGGTGGTTACTAAAGAAGCCATAATTAATTGATTAATTATCATCTATTAAAATGATTAAAGTGGAAAAAATAATAACAAAAAACAGTAACAAGTGCTGAAGCTGTGTCCATCAGTAGAAAAATTAAAATGATTCGTCATTGTGTCATAGTTCATAGTAGTTAAAATATAGAACCAAACGAACACACACCATCGCATCTGCTCTTCAGGAAGAGTTTAAGATCCTCCTAGTTTTGTAGACAACAGTTGTCAGAGTGTGATGGGTGGGAGTGGATTGGCCAAGGTGTGTTGCAAACTCGCATTGGAGATACTTGTTTACTTATTCATGTTAGGCCGGCATTGCCCAACTGATTTTAAAAATGAAGTATAGAAATTTATAACTCATTAAAGAATCTCCTTCCTGATGCCGCACTTTAAAGAGAGAGATTCACAAACTGGTTTTAGGGCATGCGCACTGGCACGTGCACCAAAGGATAGGAGAACCCGAATAGAAAGAGTAGGCTAAATAGAATGAAGGGGACATCGAATTAAGTTTTCCTCACAGAAGCAAATTGTCACCACGAAAGAAGAAATTAAGTGACTAAGTGATTCAATTTTGCCACATGACCAAAGCTCAATAGAGAGAACTCCGGTCAGCATAAATAAAGATTCAAATTCAGTACTGTACAGCAGAAGAGTCATGTAAACTTCTCACTGCCGTGAGCTACATAAACAAACACTCGAAGCCAAATGCTGAAAGTCTGCTGTTGCAGGGAGAGGCTCATGTATCAAGGAGTTGAGATGTTGAAAATGTTTAAAAGATGTGATTACCAATTGTGATGTGTTTGTATTAAACAGAACAGGCCCACAAAAGGAAGACTACGCTAAAAAAAAAAAAATCAGCCATCATACAATACCACAAAACCCACGTACCCACTAAAAATGCACTTCTTTAACATGTGGTGGAATGAAGAACTGAAGAAAACGGCTCAAAAGAGCATCTATCGCTCGAGCCTTCGGGCATTAAGACAGGAAGGTGTCCAGCAAGTATTACAACCTGAAAAATATTGGAGAAAATCTTTTCTATGGCCACATCAGTACCAAGAAACTTGACAACAAACACAGGGCTAACCTTTGGGACCCGAAAATAACCCCAGCCGGGCCAGCCCAAAGACCCGGAATAAATGTCAATAGCTGCCTTTCCATTTTGTTGAGTGGCATCAGTGAAAATATAGCGTGATTAGAAAAATTGAACAACTCCTCTAGAAGCCCATCTTATACAGTGGCAGGCAAATTTCTGCATTCCTTGGGAGGGTGCCATCAAAGCAGACGACGGCATCAGCCCACACTTTGCTAACCTGCACTAAACAACTAATTGTGACTGAAATTTTCTGACAGTAGGACATTGATGAACACAGTCTGTAGGAGATCATTTGCATGGGCAAAGAAGAAAGCAGCTGCCCTGAAAAGGAAGAATATTTCTTCCTCTCATGGCTTGGGCAATGAGCAGTGGGCAACGGGCTCAGCCCACGCTACATAGCATAGGTTAGGAAACCAACACTTTTCAAGCAGTTATAATATACTTGAACCCAGCATGATTCTTTACTAGCATATGAAGGTATGAGGTCAGTCTTCAAACAGAAACTGTCTCCCTATTGTAGCGAAAGCTACACTATGCTAACCTTGGGCCTCCCCTTTCGTGTTGGAGGGTGACATTAGAATTAGCCTGCCAAGACATTTAAATTCACGTTACCCCTATGCCACACAAGCAAGTTCACACGGCTTAGTTAAAGCGAGGCTTTATATGTAAGCTGATAGCCTACGCTATCACATTATACCATTAAAGGATGAACTATAATTGTAAGTATGAACTATAATTTTATGTGAAAAATAGACTACGCTACCCTTGAGCAATTCGCCAGTGCCTGAAAGAGCGTCCAATTGCCTAGCAACCAGTTTCGCCAACTCGAGCCTCTTCTTTCATGTGGGACGGTGCCATGACATTTGAATTCCCATTACCCCTATGCCACGCAGGGAAATTCGTAACAGGCATGAGAGTGGGTTCTGCGTAGAACGCCGGTGAACTCACTCTGGTGCGTTCAACAGAACGCTGGTTGTGCTCGATGCAACGCTCAGTCACCCACAGCCAAAGTTTTCACTCCATATTCGGTTCAGCAGCATTGAACCCATCTTAAGTTTTTCAAATCTTGAGAATAGTAAAGAACAGACACAAAAGGTACACTAGGCTGGCTGCCATGACTTCACTGCTTTACTTAGAAATTCTACACTTGGCATGCAAACAAACATGATGTGGTTGCTTTGCATTGTTGCGCAGTGACTCATCAAAAAAGAAACACGTTGGCTTTGCCTTAGTGTTTGCAGTGCCAACAAAATTCCCCGTCATTTATGCACAGAGACAATATCCTTTCGCCCAGGCACAATGAGAATACGGACAGGCAAACTTTAACAGCACAAGACGGCAGTAGAGGCGTGCTAGTGAGCACTGAAGAGGACTGAACCTTTCAAATAAAGCATTTTGTGAGTAAGATTCATTCATTCATTGCTTCACTTTATGCCTGTATCGGTGAAAGAAGGCCCCATTAGACAGAAGAAATCTAATCATGTTGAGAAAAGTCAAGCTACCAGCTAAATTAAGCCCAAGTATTTCGGAAAATTTTGCATACATATTTTTTTCTGCCGGGCCACATTCAAAACTGCCAAAAAACAACTCAATGTAGCCCAACAAAATTTATTCTCTGTTCTTTAAAAAATCTGCAAATATCTTGCTTTCTAGCCATGGCGTTGATTTAGAATGAGAAGTCATTGCTTGCTTTAGACAAGATGCTGTGTCAGACACAGTACCATGATTTGCTGACAGGACTACAGCAGCTAGCAGCCAGTAGGATTGCTAGTAGCCATGTGAAATCAACATTCTTTACAGGAAATGTTACCAAACAAATAATGCCCAATCTCATTAAGCCAAGCAGAGTTGCAGCCAGCAACAGAAGCCAGCATGGCAGGTGTGACTGAGCCAGCCACTAGGTGGCACCCCTTCTTCAATAAGGCTAGAGTCACTCGATAATTTTCAGAGTACCGCGAAGGTCCCATCGCGTGCTGGCAACCATGACCAGCATGGCCATGAAGCTTCCAACTGCTTGAGGTGCACCTTTGGAGAGGCTATAATCAAGAAAAATGCAGAGGACATTTTGAAAGCAGCATGGGCATTTGCCTGTGCATTGCCTTGAATAGCCCCACAGCTACTTTAGAAACAGTAGAATTTGTGAGCTGTGAATGGTAAGCTTGTATGGAAGGCTGAGCGGCGGTCTGCATGCGGGTCAATCCAGTCCTGTCAAAGAGCTCTATCAATTAATCCAACACCTTCCTATTCTGTTGTGATTTTCGTGGTATTGTAGTCACTTGGAATTTCTTGTCTTCCTCGATTACCACCGTAAATGATCACATTGAGTGATTCCCTATGGGAGTGCAGATGCCAACTAATTGTAAGTCGTCGCACATGCGTGCGCACACTTTGACGCAAGCTCATACGTTTGCTTGTAAAACATCTTTACTGATGCAATCAAAATCATTATCACTAATCATTACCACTCATTGTTAAGCATTGTTACTCGTTTCCGGTCGGTTGCGGCCATTCAAGTCGTCATTTGTCATATTGGTCCTTTCGTAGTAATGATGAGTCATGCCTAGTCATTGTAGTCATTACCACTCATAGCTAAGCATTTTTACTAATTTCCAATCAGTTGTGGCCATTTCAAGTCGTCGTTTTACATACTGGTTGTTTTGTAGTCATGATGAATTATTCCTAGTCATTGCAGTCATTACCACTCACAGTTAGGCATTTTTACTCATTTCCAATCAGTTGCGGTCATTACAAGTCGTAGTTTGACATACTGGTCATTACAAGTCATTACTAATCATCATCATTAGTCATTAACTATATCAATGTCTATATCGATTTATTACCTATCATCAATCGTTTTCATTCTTAATCTCCCTCCTCACAAGTCCACTATTTGCGAGCGACACATTAGCGCACTGAAGGGACGCATAGATCACGCACACACATTTTTGCTAAACGAGCTAAAAGGCTTTTACCTTAAAAATCTTTCCGGACTTGTGCAGGTTGCTGCAGGCAAAGGTGCTAAGCCCAGCATTCAGCTGCTAGGTACTTCTTACAAAAAAAAAAAAAAAAAAGCAACAACACCTAGACCCGAAATACAGCAATTTCCACATACGCATTGCGGCGAAAGGTGCCCACGCTGTGACTGTTTGGAAGCTTGATGGCGAAAGCGGGCCGTGGCACACCATATGACCCATGCTGACCAATTGGTGGCGCAACGGCACAGGGAAAAGAATCGCGGTACTCTAAAAATTATCAAGTGACTCTAAATAAGGCAGCACCCATAAGAAGACGGTGCATATCTAAGCCAAATATTACTGCAGAAAAGAGCCATATCCGTCATAAATATGGGGTTAACCAATCGAGAAACAGGCTCTAAAGCATGCAGAAAAGTCTGTGCAATTAGATGCTAAAAGCATGAATTAAATCGGGTATCAGCGCCTCTAAGTGCGGCACTTTGCCGTTGACTTCAGCAGTCCAAGGCAAAGACGCAAAGCACGTCTCTCCAAAAGAAGCTAAGGCTGAAGCTTATACCTTGCCTGCTAGGAGCACCTTTTAACTTTAAAATGTCTATCACCAATGCTGATTTTAAAAACTGAACAACTAAGTTCGTCTTTAATGTTGATGGACTTCAGTTCTGTTTAATTTTGTGCCTTAAGACAAAAAATTAAACCATGATTATTTATTCTGCTAACCTAACTATTTTCAATTGTGCTTTACCACATATATAATGTCCGCCTTGCTTTAAAGTCCACATGCAAAGATCGAACAGACATATCTCACATTGTTTCAAAAATAAAACTCAGATTAGCTAGGCTAGTCCGCAACACGTCAAATCAACTACACTAGGTGAAGTTACACGAAACAAAAATTTACTGCGCAAAAACTACAAACAAACCTAATGGACGAGGAAGTGAACCAATCTCAACAAGAGTTAGGGAAATGGGAAAAATGCAATTTTTATAACATGAACAAAATAAATGTTCTAAACAGCTGCCTACAAAACGCAACCATTTAGAATCAAATAGAATTCGGTGAACCATCTGGAAAGTAAGTTTTATTACAAGAGTGGACCATTTTCTGAAGCCTTCATAGAGCTGGGCAGACAGCCTGACTCCAGGGCTTGCTAGGCCCTTATTTGCTACTGTTGCGCTTTCTACTTTAGCCACTAGAAAATGCCACTAAACTCTTTTTTTTTTTCTTCATCAAGCTGCTTCAACAAAAGCTCCGCTGATTACATCAACCTTTGACTGTTATAGCAGTTGCAACCACTGCATAAGGTCGGTTGACTTAAGTCCGAGTGAATCAATTCTTTCTGCTTTGACAAAAAAAGACAGACCATTTTGCAGCTGCAGAAACATTTTGGGCAACAGTCCAGGAGGCCCATAAATATATTTAAATTTAATATATATATATTTAAAATATATTTAAAATAAATATATTTTGTGCTTGAGGTGCGTAAATTCAATCAGATAAAACTCAAGTCTGCAGTAACCACTCCACACAATTCCTCTGTGACATAATTTAGTTCACTGTTATAGCTTTTTCTGATTGCCTAAATAAAAACCTATGCATCAGACCAGATTGCAAGCTCAAGAATTTTTATCCCTCTGGCATGTTTGGTAGTGTCAAATTAAAAAAAAATTGATTTTGTTTATACTGTTCAGCAAAGTAATACACCACATAACAAAGCTCATAGTTTTTAAGTTTTATCCTAGCTACTGTACTTGACAAGTTAGTACAAAACTTCAGGAATCTGCATCCAGTAATATTGAAAGAAAAAAAAATTGCACAAGTAAATAAAATTGACAATACCGGACATTTTCATCTAGTTTTGAGCTCCAACGCAAGCTGCATATATTCAGGAGATTGCTAACAAATTTGCAAGCAAGATTGCTAGCTAATCCCTGGATGACAAAAGAAATTGTACGCCTAAAACACAAAGTGAAAAAGCTCTGAAAACTAATTCGCCATTGCCATTCTGCGGTTAACACAGTTAAGTTTAGCCGCTTGCGCCTACAGCTAAAGGGATGCATAAAAACGGCAAAACTTAGCTACCACGACATAACTATGAAAAACTTCTTTCATCCTCTGCTGAGTTCTGGCACCATTTTTCACCCAGAAAAGAACTCTTCTCCAGTATGTCAATTGGTAATGCAACTGTGACCGACAAATCACAGATTGCGAATTGTTTTAACCAGTTTTTCTGCTCGGTGTTTACTGATGACTATGCCAAAAAAATTCATTTTGCACTTCATGATGCTCAACTCCCTATTAGTAATATATTTATATCTGAAGAAGGCATTTTATCCCTCTTGCTGAACACTGATAATAAAAAATTGGAAGGAATTGATGGAATACCAAATAGTTTTCTCTTTAGGTACGCAGAATGGTGCTCCAAATATCTGTCACCTATATTTAGAAAATTTTTCTCGGACGCAGCATTTTCAAGTGATTGGAAGTATCCAAAAATCACACTTATACCGAAAGTGGAAAACAGATCGCTTCTTACATCTTATAGACCAATTTCCTTCTCGTACACGAGCAGGAAAATTACGGAACACATCATATTTAAGCACATCTCTACTTTTCTTGAAGAGCAACCTACTAGATTCTCAGCAGCACGGTTTCTGTAGGGGTGTACCCATGGTTACACAGTTACTCGAGGCAGTAGCTATATACAGACAGAGCCAGATAGATCTTTTTTTTAATTTCAAAAAAGCTGCTGGTTGTGTTTCTCACCAGAAACTATTGTTTAAACTTAAACCCATGTTTAAAAGTGACATTTTGCTTTCTTGGATTGCGGCGTATCTTTTTTCCTGACCCCATGTTCTTGTTTTGAGCCGGTCTGGACGGGCGTCCCGCAGAGTTCTGTTCTTGGGCCTCTTTCATTAACAACATTGTCAACGAAGTCTCAGTGAAAATAAAACTTTTTGTAGATGACTGCATTATTTACCAAGAAATTAAACATCCTAGTGATCAGACTCTAATAAATGTGTCCCTGGCTAAAAGAGAAAATAGGTCCAAAACATGACAGATGAAAATAAATAGTGAAAAAACCGTAGCGATGACAATAACATGCAAAAGAAAACCTTTTTTTTTCCATATTCCATTAATGGTCACTTCTTGATATATGTCGACAGTAACAAATATTTAGGTGCCACATTAACCTCCGATATCAGATGGAATGAACGTGTTAATTACGCTAAAAAGAAAGCCTAGTGAAAACTTGGTTATTTGAGAAGGACCTTACGGCAGTCCACTCAAGAAATAAAGCTCTTAGCATACAAAAGTTTTATAAGGCCGATTCTCGAATACGCTTCAGCTGCATGGGATCAATATACCAAAAAAATATTTTAACACTTGAGAATATTCAGAAAAAAGTCGGCTAGATTTGTGCATGGCTCCTTGTTGTTCCTGGTCATCATATTTGCTGTTGGACGGTGTGCGCATGTCCAGATTATTCAGCACAGTATATTGTCGTCAGCTGTTAGTGCAACAGGCTGATTATGTCCAACTGTCTGCTTCATTCGCGTCTCGTGACACGTTTTTTTCTGCTTACCCGCGATACATTAGTGGTGTGGGCGGAGTCTGTCTTTAGACTCTATCTTACATCCTGTATGTCCCACTCCTGCCTATGGCTTTCTTCAAGGCCGGCAGTAACTACGAAATAAATAAATAAATAAATAAATAAATAAATAAATAAATAAATAAATATAGCCACAGGCTTCATTACTCGAAAGCCAATTCTTGGAAACTATTTTTGTTGTCTCACCTCATTTTAGCATGCTTTGGCATGCTTGATATTTATCAGCTCAAGCAGAATATAATCTGACATGAGTCAGCTGCTTCGACAAACGAGATGCGCATGCATACGTGGAGACCCACACGAACGCTTCTGCTGCTTCTGCTGTCACGACACACAGCGTAACTTTTAAAGGCTCAAATAGAAATAATGCGAGGTGATAAGAGACCAAGCAAGACAAACATGTCTGCAGAAAATGTGCGAGGGCTTTCTTTTATTTAAATTGTTAACATTCCGCGTCGTCACCCCCCCCCCCCCCTGCCCTCGTGATACGTGCTCCCAGAACGCTCGTGCCTGCAGCTGAACAAAACAAATATATATATATATATATATATATAACTCCACGAAGCATTACAATAAGCACCTGGCACGATCGCACTCACAGGAACAAAAAGAGGACAGTCACTCCTCTCGCGGCATAACACGTTGAGAAAACATTAATTACAAAATTGATGTTACGTCCGAGACATGAAAATAATGCAAAAAATTAAGACCTCCATGGTGCCAGCGCCAGAAGAAAGCAATCATAAGTTGAAACAGTTTGTGGACCACGGCTATCTTAACTGGACAATACTGCTGGGGCAGAAAGAAGAGTGGGCTGCAGAGGAGAGTGCGAAGGAGGTGAGGGAAGCTTTGCACCCATCAGAAATGCTGACCTGTTGTTCGCATTTGGGGCAGTGTTTGGTAACCATCCTGTTTTTGGCCATGGCCAGTTGATCCTGATAGCACCTAAAAGCAGCGTAAACGAATCTTCATGGTTTTAGTTGACACCGCTACACTGGAAAACAAAAACAACTATGCGCGCCGTCGACTGTCAACACCAAGCGCGATAGGATCCATAGGAGTCGAGACTCAAGAGGTGCGCAAAGCAACGTTTACTGCCCACGCCTCAAGGTGGCACCAAGATCGCAGAAAACAAACAAGTAAAGCAAGGCTTGCGTGCGTGCGTGCGTGCGTGTGTGTGTGTGTGTGTGTGTGTGTGTGTGTGTGTGTGTGTGTGTGTGTGTGTGTGTGTGTGTGTGTGTTACTCAGTGGTTGTTTTTTTTTTTCGTCGCTGTGCGCAGCAGCACAGAAGACAAAAAAAAAAAAAAAAAAACGTTACTAAAGTTGCAAGACAAAATTTCAAAAAATGTGTGTGCGTGTGTGCGTGTTATTTTGTCGTTGTAGTGTCGTTGTGTTGTAGTGGTTGTAGGTGTCACAAGAACAGTGCTATTAAAACCATCCGCCTTGTTAAAACTGCAAAAAAAAAAAAAAAAAAAGTTTGAGAAGGAACATTTGTCTGCACTCGTCACGTCACGACTCACCAGAACGGCAGTTCGATAAGGGTGAAGTCGAATAATTGCGTCGTACACCGTTGTCAAAAATAAGAAAAAAAGGTTTGTTTAAAATATAGTGTACTAGAATACTCTAGTTCACTATAGTTTAAAAAATCATTAATTAAAGGAAGAAATATGGCACAAAGCTGAGTCGAGCCTGCAACAAAGCCTGCACGGGGTCAATGCTGCCCACATGGCTGCCCGTTATACATGCTCGACTGCTTGTGGCGCATTGTAGAAACCACGCACCTAGAAAAACTAGTTGATGTTGCTGTTTAAAAACAATGTTGATGATCTAGCATCCTGGTGAAACGTGCAGCCCCACGTTGAATAGGAAATTATGATGAGCATTTCGCTTCTCCGCCGAATTTCTCTCCCCGCATCCAGGGTAAGCCCTTACCGCGGCGACCGATTCGTCCGCAACGCAAAAAGATTCGTACACCTCTTGAAATCAATTCGCCGTTTCGGTTGGCATAGCTTTAATGTATTAATTGCAGATGTGGAGAAATTTCGTAATCTGCGCAAAAAAAAAGGTATACGAAAGGCCATGACTAGAGTGCGGAACCAACGGAACCATATTTGCTACAAGAGTTCCACCTAGACGGAACGACGTACATTTTGATCTATAGTTCCGTCTGCATAAATTAAAAGTGGCGCTAGACTTCCTTCATGTCGGCAGCCGCGTTTAGCTAGAAGCGAAACAGAAAAGGCACCCATGTAGGTAGTGTGCGATGCCAGTGAATGTTAAAGAACACCAGGTGGTGGAAATTATTCTGGAGCGCTTCTCGGCTAATTCCTCAAGAACGTCGAAAAATGGTGCCTCTTTCTTTTGTTTTATCACTTTATTCACCATTTCCCCAGCTATGATCAGGCGTCCACTGAGAATGAAATAAATACTGCAGCTTTCCTTTCCTGACAGTCAATTATTAATTGTATGGCAGCATGTCACAAGTTTGCACGCTCAAGTTCTTTCCCGCGGGGCCTGCTCATTTGTAAATCTAAGGGTGTCTGTTCTGCTACGCTGAGCATCTTCCCAGAAACGAGGCAGCTGAAGGAAACCAGCTGCAAATGACGGCACCTGTATTTAATTTTTCACCCGTTAGCTCACATAAAGTTCTGTTTTCAGAAAAAGTAGCACTTTCATTGCCAGAATTCAGTAATCTAGCAATAGAGGCCAATTTCACTATGCCCTCAACTTCCCTCTAATCAGTTGAGACCATGTGGACTTCATTACAATGGTGTCCAAATGGTATCAGTTGCATTTTTAGTCCCAGTGACTGTAATGCATTCTTATCTATGCTTACTCATCATATAGCCTCGAAACATTACAAACTTTAACAACAAGCTGAGATGCACAAGGGATGCCAACTGCTGTAGTTGGATACAACTAAATAATAGAGCAGGAAATGCCTCTTAGAGGAGGCCCCTCTATGTCTGCCATTTACCTATCATCATGGTATTGTGGTTAACCACCTTGCACTTTTTTAATCCATGGCAAATGTGCGCTAGTAGGAAGGGACAGTGCAGTTGTTAGAAGTCGTCCTTTGGGAGCCATTTGTTACTTCAGTAGTTACTGTTACTTACTTAAGTCTTAAGCTGTAGCTGACTTGAGCAATAGCTCTGTTTGAATGTTTGTTGTTTTAGTTTGTGACTCTTTGCTTCTGTGGCCCACCATCAACTTTCTCTGCATTTTAACTCTTGTGTGCAATATTTGAAACACCTATGTCTCTAGACTTGAATTTGTCAAAAAAAAAAAACTTATTACGACATTCGTGCATCTAGCTTACTGAATTTTTTGCATCTTTACAGCTGTGCCACATCATTGTTGCTCTTTTGTATGTTTGCTGTGCTTTCCTCCTTTTGTTATTCATTATGCATCGTTGTCTCACAGTGCTAAGGTTTAATAACTGGTCATTCAATTAGCATTTATCTGCTCAAATGACAATAAGAAAGTGTGAGTGTTACAATTGGTACAGTGGGGGCAGAAAGGCCCTATACATGAGAATGCCCTACAACTCGCTCAACAGGCCTGGACAGCTCTTCGCTGTGCATCCAGCAACATCAGCAGCAGCCAGCCTCAAGCACAGCCAACCCCTATTAATGGCTACGAGCGTACAGCTCTAGCCATCTTCAAAGAAGTGCATGAGACCAGGCGCAAAGCAGCCACAGGAGACTGGGAAGCACCCAAGCTCTTTCTGGTGGAGCGTGTGGGTGACTATCGCCATGTCCCTGGCCGGGAGAGGGATATCCTCAAGCTGCTAAAGTTGCTGGAGTCCAAGGAGGACAGAAAGGCTGGCATCCACAGGCCGGTGAGCTTCCTGTGCACTTGTGTTAGTTCTCTAAGCATTCTAGGTCAGCGTGCAGTTTAATAAGGACAACAATCTGAAACAGGTGGACATAATGCAGCATGTATTTACAAGCAAACACTTATTTTCAATCCTTCTGAGCATCCAGTATTGCTTAGTGAGCTGTCCCTCGAGCTTCCAAACCACTTCCTTGCAGCCTGCACAGTAAACATATAACCGCTCTTGTCTGCATGCACACTCAACTTTCTCAAAAGTATGCACCCCAACCTTAGTCAGGCCACCGCTTCGTGGTTGGAAGCCCAGTCGTGATGCATAACATGCATTCCAACAAGCCTTCCCAGCTTTTGACAAGCATTAAAGTGCAATCAATTAGTTTTATTTATTTTCAATTTATGGTAGCCGATAGTCGCAGTCATAACCCGTCCATTATTTTAGGTCTTAAAATTTACTGAGTGCATCAGATTAGCATGTTCTTAGAGAAGAACAGCCAGGGAAGGGACACAAATGCTAGAAGATGATGGCATGAGGGCACTGTAATGTGGCTGAATAATTGTTTTGCAATAACTCCAGTACAGCTAGATGCAGCGCAGTTAATCCATGTGCACAGGGGCATGCAACTTTTTCAGATCATCTTTTCATAATCATTGATCGTTTGCATTCTAGAGTCATTGCCATGTCATTCTCATCTGGTGCATACATTCCTTTGTGAGTGACTTTGCTCCGAGTTTACTGAAAGTATAGCCAAGTCTTGCAGCATCCACATGCTGCTGAATAGTGACAGCCTCCATTATGGATTTCTGTTAAGCCTGGTTGTACTGGTTGGGTAGGCAGATGTCTCGGCTGTGCCTTTGCATTTGGCTCAGATTCTTTTTGTGAATCCTGTTAGTTCACCATGTATGTCACCAGTGCTACGTGCTGGTCCCACGTGTGTCGATGAGCTTGTTTACCCATGTTTAGCAGCTTGACGTGATGACCACAAAGGCTCTGCACCTTCTCTGCTAGGAAATTGTGTCTTTATTAACTGAATTAAGCCCATCGGAGTAACCTATTGAAGTCCAAAAGCCTCTTCCAGTGACAACCAATCACATGTATGCAAATCTTTAATCTTGATGCAAAATCCCGTGTCAGCTACGATTCTCTTGATAGTCACTCTATAGTGATTTATCATGTGTCCTCCTCCCAGTGTTTTCTCTCTCCTCCTAATTTAAGTTGATGTGTCGACATGCTCGGTGGCAAATCTGATGCGGTCCTGCCCACATGCCTTGCAGCTGGGTAGCCGTACCATTGTGAAGAACACCCCCTTCATGTGCAAGATGCTGTGGCGAGTGAAGCACCTGGTGAAAGTGAGCCCCATCACATTCCCAGATGGGGAGCCCACTGAGGTGACAACAGGCACACACTTGAGCCGCGACGGTGTCTTCCGCGTTGTACCCCACTTGAAGGTGCCCGAACAGCGTCTGCTCGAGCCAGATGTACACACAAGGCGCAAGTTTACTGGCAAAGAACTAGCGAAAGTGCTGCATCAAAGCTGGGCCTGTGGCCTGAGTTGAATAAAACAAGTTGGTGAGCCGGCATTTCTGCAGTTGTTTCAACCTCCTTAGCTGGGTCCAGTCAACTTGATATCGGTTTAAATAAAACTCGCATATGTTTCTGCATTGACTGTACACACATGAATCTGTCCTCTCCATTTTTCACATAGAGTAATTGCTAGAGATCACATGGTGGTAGTCTTTGTGATTGTTTAGGCTTGCACGCCACCCAGACTTAAAAATCCAAAGACAGGATAATAAAAGAGGCACTACAATTCCTATATAATATGTGTTTTCGTTTTTGTATGCCTTTATTTTTATATATTGGCAGAGCTAGGTTGCCTCCTGCTATGGTCTCATATCGAACTCACAGTATCTATAAATAAATAGACAGAGAGATATGAATTTATTGGGTACGTCTTAAGAGGTACATAAAAATCGATATACAAGCAAGGATCCTAAAGTCAAATGCCTGTCATAGGCCCCTGTGTTGATTAATACTAACAAGCAAGCAGCACTATAGAAAAGTACTTAAGTAGTAAAAATGTGGTTATGTTGATACAAAGTTTACATAAATGTTAATTAAATAATAGGTTATCACGGGAAAAAAAAACGATCTGAGCAAAAGAAAAAAAACTTATATAGATGATGTGCAGTAGAACCCCGCTATAGTAAACTCTGATATAGTAAAGTGAAACTGAAGTCCCAGTTCATCTTCCATACATGAGTACATTTTTCCCCCTATATAGTAAAGATATTTTTGGCAAAAATAGATTACAGTAAACTGCGTCTGGCTGCGGCGACGACTTCCCACGAAATGGCATCGCCGCATGCGCACTACCTAAAATCGCGAGGCAAATAAAAAAAAAAGGATTTAATGGCTTTACCATTAGGCTTAGCAGCACTTCGGAGAAGCCAACTTTCCGTCAGCTTAAAGCCGTAAAAGATCGAAAGCATGCAGCTCATAGGAAAAAAAAAAAAAAAAGTTGTCTACAAACATGGAAAGAAGTGGAGGGGAAGAAATGGCCAAGTTAAGCTGTGCTTTTGTGGGGAACGGCAGTATGAAAAAACATGACTCTATTATAATTATTGTCAATTATAAATAACGAATTATAGGTCCTGCAAGAAAAGATGAAGTGCATTATAACCAGCAGCCTCTAGAACTTGCCTATAATAGGTTTATTGAAGCTACTTAATATCATTCCAATCTGTCAGCTCATTCTATCATTCATCAAATAAAGCTGCACACAAGACTTCTGGGAGGAATAGCAGAAGTAGCATAAAACATAAAAACAAAGCAGTTTTACGACATGTCGTACTAAATGTCCCATTTAGCAGACAAAAGTATGGTCGTCGAGAAGATTGACACCAGTTATCAGTCACTAAATAAAATAAAAACGGCATACATCTGCATTGATTTGATACACTATGCCCTCTTCCTTTGAAATTGCAGTGCATCAGATGTGCTTCAACCAGTGCACTCATCTCTCCCTATGCTCCTATTATTTTTCCCCCACTTATTTATGCAGTTGCACACTACTGTATGCTACTGTATTGCTGAATGTATGATGCTGTTGTGTGATTTGTGTACTTTCGCTATCAGGATTAGTATCTACAACCTATATTTTTAGCTGACAGTTGATGTCATCCTCATTGTCTCGTATACATAGCTAACATCTCTAATTATGACTCTGCTAATGGCATTATATATTCTCTCTCTTCCTTTAATGCTTAGAGAAACTTGTATGAATGCCTATGGAAATCAGTGTTGTTTGCACCCAACGCCAGTTTCGCTCCTGCTGCTGCCAGCAAAAATGCAACCATGAACCTGGGTTCCTGTTAAGCTAACAGCTTCGGTGTTTTGATTGTGCCCCTATCATCACTGATAAGACAGATAAATTATGAGAATAAATATTATAACAAATTCTCAAGATAATTTTTCTTTCCTGCCAGGGTTTAGTTGAGTTTTCATCAGTTTCCTAAATTACATCAAAATTGTTATTAAGCCTTGGGGTACATTTACATGGAGACAATGTTGCCTCATAAATGGCCTGCTGGCCTGTTCTTGTACGGCTGCCCTTTATCATATCAACACTCTGCAAAAGTGTCATGCAATCCTCATAGTTGTCTGACTGCAGGGCTTAAGTTTGTTTGGATTCTTGAATGCAACGGACTTTATTCCTGCACAACTGAAGGTGGCTGCAAAAAGAGAGTGCATGTGTCAGCAGGAGAGATCAAAGGAACCCGTGTTGGAGGTGACGGTCTGTGCGCATGCTTCGAAAACCACATCAAACAGTCATTTCTATATTTTGGTTTCTCACTTTACCCAGATTTGAGCCTGGGTCCATCAGTATGATTGAAACTCATCACCAAGATTGTGACAACTTAACCATCGATTAGAGTGTTAGCTACAGCCTTTATGCCTCAGCTTGGAAGTCATGCTCAGAAGTGTACTGCGGCCTGAGCAGTGTATGAGGGAGCCAATGACCATGAGCTACACTCCAATTTCATCTTCCCAAAGTGATACATGTTCAGCACAGGTGTCTTGTCCATCACCTGTGCAGCTCCAAACTTTTGCCAGGCAAAGCTGTGGGTCACAGTGGCACGGGACGATATAGTCCAATACGGTTCGGTATGTGGAGTTTACCGTCTCAAAGCTGCACATGGCTATGAAAGAAACAGTAGCAAATAGTCCCAAATTAATTTGACCACCTGAGGTTCTTTAACCTACACTGAACTGGACAGCTCACAGGTGTCTTCCTTATTTCATCTCCCTCGAAACATAGCCGCTGCAGCCGGGATTTGATCCTGCAGCAGTCAATCGCCATAGCCGTTACACCATCATTGTGGGTGGAAAACAATAACTTTACGTGGGTGATGCAAAGGGACACTCCAGCAGCAGCCTTCTGCCAGGTGGTGGTGAGTAATAGCCCAGTAAACCAATCCAAATAGCCAATCTTCCCGGACTGTGTATTTTTGCACTGGCAGTTTTCAGGTAACAT
Source organism: Amblyomma maculatum (assembly GCF_055883805.1). Lineage (NCBI taxonomy): Eukaryota > Metazoa > Arthropoda > Arachnida > Ixodida > Ixodidae > Amblyomma > Amblyomma maculatum. Next base: position 51,030,107 of record NC_139347.1, on the reverse strand, counting down.
AAGTAAAATCTGCCCGTGTACATAAAGGAAAGTTGTAACAAAATGCTTGCAACTTAATGTATCAATTTGACAAACAATTGTGTATTTATATTGCTGTTTTTTTTTTTAATGTATTATGTAACCAATGGCTCCTTTTACTTCACTTCTTCTGCAGCCACCATCGTAACACAACTGCAACACTAGCGCAGTTTTGTGTATTTGCTTTCTTTTGTTGTGGAGCACAAATTAATGGGGGTTACGAGTTTTACTGGAATGGGCATTTGAGATGTTGCACAAACAAAATAAGTATGTAACAGAAACTGTCTTGTATTCAATGCTTTTCATTGCCCAGAAATTTATACAAATGCAAATCATATATTAGCAGAGCTGTTTGGTCTTCTTTCTTGACGACATCATGCCAGAAAAAGATGCATAATGCGGACACAGTGCACATGCATGATCTCACATTAAATGGCAGCAGGGAGTTGTAGCTTCTAGCAAATTTTGATTCTGCAAGACAGAGAATATGTGAAAGGAAACTTTTTTCTTATTCACATGGCTGGACCACAGATGTAAATGAGATTTTGTGTGAGAGCTTGGGCACTAGATGTTATGGCATTTCTTAATTTACCTACTAAGCAGACTGAAGGTTGTGTCACTGTACCTACTTGCAGAGGCCCGCAGTGGTAACTCATCCAGTTTTCAAGTTCATTTTCGGGCATGGCTATTGCTGAACAGTATCAAGTCAAGAATAGAGCAATGGATCATTTAGCACAATACCAGTCAACACGGGTTGTTAAAGGGCATTGACAGAACACAGTGAAACTGTGACAATGGAGACTGCATGGATTTGCTGCTCTATCCATTACACTGGGAAGACAAGTTGTGTAGATGGTGCTGCCGTTTTGTCTTTTAACCAAACCACAACTAAAGGAACAGAACTGTTCCTCTTCATTATACCAGAGAAGGGCAGCTCATGAGAGTCACCTTATTTGTAGATCTCTGCTTCCAATATCTTGCGAACCTATTGCATTTTCTCAGCAGCAACTATCCCATATGGTGCATAATTTTTATACTTGTATGGGCAGGAGCTACCGTAGTACCCATGTGTCTCATATACCCATGGCAGCATGATGTAGGTTATTGGAGGGCTTGCTTCCATACTTCATGAAAGTGCCGCAACACAAATGTTCATATAAGATCTAAAGTACTTTAGGATGCAGCCTGTTGGTTTGTCATTCAGGTGGACTGCGATCACTGAGCATTACACTACTGCTGTTCCTGCTGTATACAAATGATGAGCTGTAGTACTGTCACTGAAATGCAACTCTCTTCAGTCTCATGGTAGCAGTCATATGTACAGAGTCATCCACTTCTAGCTAACACGTTCATTGAATTCAAAGCAACATTGCATCGCAAAGTGATACAAGCACAGAAAGGCCCAGAGGCAGTGTTTTGCATGGCCTGCCAATTAGCTTTATTCCGTGACCAGGTCGGACACAATGGCACTTTGAAAGCAACGACTGTGTTTAGCTTGTACATCTTTGAACTCGCCTTAAGTTCCATGGTGCACACATTGATCGCTTCATCCAGCCTGTATTACTCTCAGGTTCAGATTGCACAGAAGACAAAAATAAAAGGGTGTTCTCTCGTTTTCTACTATGGAAGAAATGTAACTGTTTCAAGAGTCAAGGAAAGGTGGTGATTGAGAACACTTGAACCACACTGCAAGGTAAGAGATAAAGGAAAGAATTAAAGGAGGAAACTGCAGCTATGGGGAGCGGCCAACCATCTAGTATTATTCAATGTGCACTGCACAGCAAGTTCAGCCTTCGCTGAAACGGCTGCAGTATCCGGGAATTGATGTCATGACCAAATGCTGCAACAACTGTAACAGGGTCCCTTTCTCATCCAGAGATAGCTGTGGTGTTTCCAAAAATTGAGATGACACTAAAGTTCTGCCTTTAAGGACATGACACAACAGCATGAATTGCTCTCATCTGTGGCTTCCCTTGCAGATCCTCATATGCACATGACATTGCTACTCGCTCAATCGTCACAATCTTCTTCAGCCCGACTACGCATACTGAAGGCAAGGACCTCCCCCATATTGCTCCAAATGACCTGTTGGTTCCGTGCTAGCTGCATCAAACTAATCTCCGGAAACTTCCTAATCTCATCCACCCAAATGGCTTTCTGCCGCCCCCTGCTACAGTTGCCTGCTCTAGGAATCTCTCTCTTAATCACTCATCCACTAATCTGTGCCTTTGTTATTGCACACATAAGCTTTAGCACATAGACGTAAGCTGCCACATTATGCGAAACACTACCTGACATAAAGCCACACTTAACCAAGTCGTACAAAAGTGCCTGCATGGCCTAGGGTTAGTGTGTTTTTCTCGGAATTCAAATGTATCAGAAGATTCGATTCCCCTTTCCTTCCCGCCTTAAAAGAGAAGCAATGCTGATGCCGGATTATCTGAAGAATGGGGACTTCTAATATTGCACACATTGTGAGATCTTCCCCAAGCCGATGTATCGTGCTCTAGAGGCGTTTCTTTGACCCTTTGTTGTGACTAGAGCTTTCACAGTTGAAGGAGGACTCAGCAAGCAAGACTACACAATAGCCTTTATTTACATGACCCATCACACGCTGTATTAAGCCAGCAATGGAAGCGCGACCACTTATCGCCACGTACGACATTGCCAACTCATATGTACACACACAAAATGTACACTGCAGTGCACACTGCTAAAGCCAGAACACTCATCAGCACTAACTTTGCCCTTCTACACTTTGCTGTGCATTAAGCTGCTGCTGAGCTTCTATGGAACGCTTCATCATTTCTGGCTGAACCTCCATGTAGATGGCCATCATTCGGTGGTTGACACTTACTGCCTTGCCTGCACAGAGGTCTACACACTTGCTCTGAAATGGAGACAGACGTTATTGCAACACCACACAAACTTCAATTTTAAAAGGCATACACTTTGCAGAGTGGAAGAGCAATCCTTTTTGTTTATTCTTCTGAAGAAATCAGGCTATAGCAGGGCTTCGTTATGAATAAGCTAAAGTTTGTCAACCTTTTCTGCTGCTGGTTCAAGAATAAAATCATTGTATTTTGTTCCTCAACAAGTTACAATACTCTTCCCTACTTTGTTGTTGAACAAGGTAGGGAGGACAGTTGTAATTTGTTGAAGAACAGAATAAAATGATTTTATTCTCTAACTGGCAGCAAAAGAGATTGATGAACAAACTTTAGCTCATTCATACAAAACCCTGCTACAGTCTGAAAGTTGAAGAGATGTTGAAAAGTAGGACGGAAAGCAGAAAAGCAGCAGTTCCCCCACATCCATCTATTACAAGTGTTTGGACGGTGTGCTGTTGCCCTACTCACAGCCAGTAATATCCAATCTGAGCACACTTATTTACTCCATGCCTTAACACAACCCGGTTCGATAAATGAGCTCAAATGAAAATTTTAGACCCAGGGTCAAAGTTGTCATTCTGTGTTCCACCTTGAACAGGCATATTGGCAGTGCTTAAAAGCAGAGCAATCAGGTGAAGTTCAGGTCTGTTTCAAGAAACACTGCATACAGAATGCTGCATGCCAGATGTATGCTATCCATGAACATTCCACTTTCATGACTTTTCTGCATCAATCGTGCTCTAGTTTTAATTAGAGAACTCATCTCTGAAGAGCACTTTATTCAGCATTTCATCAACATACTGCAAGTGTGATGCTGACTTTAGGAGAACAAGCATGCTCGAAAAAGAAAAAAAAAAAGGCTGTAACAAACTGCTTTGAGCCCTGCCAGTGGCGATATGTATTGAGTATGCAGGATCATGTGTAAGTGCCTTATTTATTATCTTGAATGAAAAAAAGGACCTTTACTGCTCACAAAATGTGGACAGTTTAGTGCCTACCCGCTGTGCTATTGAATTTCTTTTCATTGCACTTGTACCTCGATGGTAATAAAAACAGTTCAAAGTCCGTAATACGATCATAGATAACTCTAGTGTTTTTTTGTTTTTTTTACACTACTCTGGTATAAACGCAATAAAAACAAATGCGAACAGGGAGCAGTAGACACTACCTCTTTTGCATTTCCTTTTATTGCCCATGTACAGCTGTGAGCATACTTAACACGAATGCTCGAGAGCGTGGCCTGGACGGATATTTGCATGGCTCAGCGCTAGCCGCCAGGCCTGGATTCATGCTGCACGATACGTGTGGGGTCGGTTTGCTGGTGCCATTTAGCCACTTTGGCAAGCTGTTGGACCCACTGGCCGGTGCTGAACGGCTGTTAAATCCGTTTAGGCCACGCGCTCGTGCATTCGTGTTAAGCATGCTGACGGCCGTACTACATGTAACCTTTAAGGTTGACACATTTGTTGGCATTTTCCAACACATTGTGTGCTTCAATACTGTGTGTAGCTAACAGGACAACATACTCATACCGAAAACATGAAACGCCACAATTCCTTTCACAAACTCAAAGCTCAACGAATGACAAGTGAGCAAAAAAAAAAAAAAAAAAAGTTGGGCATCGTGTTATTTGTTTATCAGGCACATTACAAAACTACTGCGAGTACCTCTGCGTGGTATACCTCTGCACGGTAACTCTGCACAGTACCTCTCCATAGTGCCTCACACAAAAAAGTGAATATAGACATCATTTGCATACAAAAAAGAAAAAGCTTCTAGTAAATGGCCCATTAGGGCTGCTTCCGCATGGATTAAATTGTAATTGAATTGGAACAGTATACACGGAAAAGCATGCACATGGTTCTGAAGTAACCGAGGTTTGCTTCAAAGAGTGCATTTGGAACCTCACTTTGATCCACCTGCAAAGTTTGCTGCTACCACCGTGGCTTGCTTGTGACAGCTAACAAGCAACGCCATAATCTTTTCTTTTTTTTTAATTTCAAGTAGCGCGACATGTGATTAATAGTTCAGTCTCTCAAGTAATAACGCCTTCAACCCTGTAAACGCCGTTTAAAGTGCATGGGTTAACCTACGAAGAGCAGACGCAAACCGTGGGCGGCGAATGCATATTACTAACACCAACCTCATCTGGAGTCAAGTCTCGATAGTTTAGATTGTTCACACAGTGTCGGAAACATGTTTCCGTCATCCTGTTGTATATCAAAAGGAAGTCCCGGAACTGAAAAAGAAGAAACCAAACGTTTGTTAAAGCATGGGCCTTCAGTGCGCGTTGATCTCAGTTTCGCTACTAAAAGCTTTAAGATATTACTCCGATGTTCCGAGGAAGGTATGACAGCTAAAGAAACTCTTGAAGAGGTTGAAAGAGCAAAGACCAAGCATAATTTCACTCAGAACATACATTCCTAATTGCTGCATCTTCCGCCATGAGGTAGCAAAGTGTTGGAAAATGTTTTGAACGTGACCGGCCAAGGCCCTGACCGGCTGCTTCCGAACAGCAGTAACAGCAGTTACGAAACTTCGATGGCTTACTTCTGAAATAGTCTGAAGTTAATATTGTTCATTTACGGGCTAAAAATTATTATTAGTTGTTGTTGTTGTCGAATGCTGAACGCAGGTAATGTTATCTACCTTTTCTCTTTTGGGAAAGACGCAGCCATTTAGAGAAGGAGAGCGAGGAGGGAGAGACAACATGGCCGAACAGACGCGTGCGAGAACTCCGTGCGAAGTTGACATTCGCGAATGACCAGTTTCTAGTGGGCGCCAGCGCTTTTGTCTCTGTGATTATCGCCAGTTTTACGAGTTCTTAGTCGCTCGCTGCACGCTGATGCTATTGTGTCGACGCGTTTTCTTTAGTGTTCTGTCTACTCCTTCGCACGATGTCCGTACTGGGTCTTTGAATAGACGCAGGGAGCAGACGTCTGACCGCGTCGCAGATGGTCTTGCCTTACTACAAGTGTTCTGAGTGAGTTGAGAACTGTTTTGCACAAGCATAGCTTCCCATGGCACTGAAGGCTGCCGTGGGTATGCCTTACAAGTGTTGTCAATCCTCATCTTGCGCAGTGCGTATTCACTTTGCATCGGTTTCACGTGTGTTCCGACTTTGTAGCGTTCGCTGGCATGGCAAACGAAGAGGAAAAGGAGAACGAGCTGTTGGTTCTGGAAAGCATCTACGACTCTTCGGTCCTTGAAGTGAAAAGAAAGCCGGGCCGGTACCCTGAAGGACACTTCCTGGCCCGCGTTGAAGTCCCCAAGCCGTTCTGTGTGCTTGTACCACGAGTGAATGCCCCAGGTGCGCGCATATTGAGCTTAACTGCTGCCTCGTTTTTGTAACACAAAAGAAACGTGCACTTGTACCGTGCCTAAATAGTCACATTAAGCTAACTACAGTCCTCGCTTGTCAGCGAAATAGCCGTTTCACACGACTGGGCTTGGTATATGGGCTCTTTGCATTTCAAAACTCTGGCAAGTCGCTTTTATCACTTGCTCAACGTACTGAAATAGTGAACTTGTCTTTCATGGTGTGTAGGGCTAGAATACGAGAGGCTAGTCCTAGGAGAACAAAATACAATGGTGCTGAATCATGGAACTGAGATAATAGCTAGCTGTACGAGAAATGACGCATTTTCTTGTGCTTGACTTCACATACTATAGGCGTCAAATGAAATGTGAGCAGCAGAGCACATTGAAAATAGTCCATCTTAGCAGCTTGCCAGTCGTCATCAAGCATAGGCATGCTCATCCAGTTTTCGATAGTTTTGCTTTTCCGTTACGTCCATTTTTTCGTTTTGCCACTGGAGTGCCACATCGATTCTGTCTAGTGATGGTGACTTGAGCACCTCGGTTTACGGCATTGCAGCCAGACGCTGATAACACTGCGATAATGGAAGTGAAATCAAACCGCTGTATGCCAGCGAGCGAAGAGCTCTTGCTTCATCCATACTTGCCACAACACTTACCCAGTGTAACCGCCATGTGCAAGTCCCCATCTCTAGAAAGAATGTCGCCCTCCAGGGGGAAAACGATAAATTAAACGCATAAGGAAACAAGCAAAACTATCACAAACTGGATGATTATGTCTATCTTTGATGATGACAGGCAGGCTGCATGAGAAGGATCGTTTTCCACGCGCTTTGCTGTTTGTATTTCATTTGACGACGATAGTAGTACACCCTGCCAATTCTTTAACAGTACTGCATGACCGTCGACTGCCCGCTGCAGCGGAGCCAAGCTGAAGCAAACTGAAAATTAGAAGGAAAAAGTGGGGGGGGGGGGGGGGGGGGGGTAATCATGCTACCTGAACGAGTGCAGTCTATTTGCCTCTTCTGCTTTGTCAGAAGCAGCCTCTCTAATAAGTTTCATTCAGTTCTGAGAGTGCTTGTTCTACCTGATCTGCGCTTGTGGCTTTGATTGGGCAGACTTCTAAGATTCCAAGAACTACACACATTGTTGTGCATGCTAATTTGCTTATTGCAAATATGTGTTCTTCGTTACAGATATTATCCATGCTATATGCAGCGGAAAAAGAGGCAGTGGTAGCTTATTGGCAAAACGAAGAGGCGTCCGTGTGCTGTGTGATGTCAACATGCGTTAAAGATCCCCAGGTGGTCGAAATTACTCTGTAGCCCTCCGCTACGGCTCCTCTTTCTCTTTCCACTTTCACTCCCACCTTCCTCCCGTAACTTTTCAGGTGTCCACAGAAACAAGTATGACAGATACTGCGCCTTTCCCTTCCTGTGAACCAGTTGTTATTATTGGGGCACCGATGCCTACCAGCCGATTGCAGCAGGGACTGCTTCGCTTTTATCAGAACAGCCTAGCAGACAAGGCTCGCTACATCAGCATGAATTGTAGACATGCCCTTGCCGTTGCTTGCTTTGTCATCTCCTGCGTCTTCTGGCGCAGCAGCGCCAGGCAATCATCAGACACGCGGTACTGTTTAAGAATTGGCCGACTACTTGTTTCTTGGCTCAATGCTGAGATTGTTGTTGCAGTCATTTAGGTTTATAATTTATAATGCATATGCACCCCAAGACCTCTGTTCTCCTCCTCAAGACTATTTTTGCCCTGTAAACTTTGTACCTGATACCGAACTGCACTCTACTTGGCGAATGGCATCTTCGATAAACTTGGACCTTAGTTGCTGTGCACAAGTGCAGTTGTTGAAGATAGTGCACCAATGCTAATCAGTATCTTTTTTATTGAAAATGATACATGTAATTGCATGGCTTGCACGAGGGCTGCCATGAAGCTCGGAAAGTCATCGGCCCCTCATACTCTAAAGTTCGTGGAAAAACAGTGTGCATAGATTTTGCAAAGAAAGGAATACAACTGGGGCACACACAGTCATAGTCATGTGATTAAACTTCATATTGCAGCATTGGATGTGGACAAATGATTTGAGTAACGAATGCCAAAGCATGAAAGTCTCCAACCAAACAGGCAGGATAGAATTGGCAGAGGTGTCAAAGCTAATCTCTAAGCGTAAGTGCCCAACATATGGAAGTATGATGTGGAGAGAATCAAGCATGCTATCAAGAATGGTGGTAGCGTGAAAGTGGTGAAGAGGAAACTATGTAGGAAGCAATCAAATGTATGCACTAAAGTATAACATGAGCAATATCATTACTAATATGGATCGGATAGTTAAATTGGCTGAAGAGTTCTGTACTGATCTGTACAGTAGTCATAGTAATCGGGAAGAGAATGAAATTGGCAGCAGTGAAGAGTAATCGGACAAAGTTGAGAAAGCTTTGGAAGCTATGAAGAGGGAAAAGCAGCTCGGGAGGACTAGTGACTGCAGATTGGTTGAATTCCTCATGACCGCAAAAGCACCGAAATCTTGGAAGCATGCTAACGTTATCCTAATCCTTAGGAAAGGGGCGCTAAGGACTTGGAATTTGAATTACAGACCACTCAGCTTACTGTCCATGGCATACAAGGTGTTTACTAAGGCAGTTGGTGCGCCCGTGTGCTGTACGATGTCAGTGCATGTTAAAGAACCCCAGGTGATCGAAATTTCCGAAGTTCTCCACTACAGCGTCTCTCATAGCCTGAGTTGCTTTGGGCCGTTATACCCCACAAACCAAACCAAGGTAATGCATGGCTAGCATGTGACGTCACCTCCACCTGCGCCGGCACTTCGGAACCATGTTAGAGCACCGGGTGCATTCAATTTTCTAGTCACTGGCTACTTGCTGACAGCTCTTGGCTTCCGCTCTGACAGGAAGCAGCGTGAAGATCGTATGACTGCAAGTTCCCTTCATTGTTTTCTTTTAGCCGCTCTTAGCAGATAATGCCAACCATCAGTCACCACGACTCGTGTTATTTCGCAGTGACGTCACGCACACATTTATCTTTTGCCGTACGTGTAATATTAAAGATAGGTAACAGAGACGCGAATCAATCGGTGTTTTTTTGTGAACAAAGCGTGACGCACCTAAATGGGAAGCGTTTTGCAGACCTCAGTTTGGCAATGCTTGCTTGCTTTTGCTGCTCACGAAGTTCTTCCAAGGGCCCAGCTCACAGTGCTTGAAAGCAGGTGAAAGCGTTTGCAAAAGCATTTACAACGAGCGTTAGCTGCTCAAGCACAAAATGTATCGCTTGCGACACTTTCAATCATGCATGCTGAAAAGGTTGCGATACAGGTTAAAAAACTTCTGGACAGCACGAACAAACAATCCATGCTCCGGGCTCTCGATGCTTCCATGTGTAGTGAAATTCAAGACAAGAAAGGGAAGACGCAAGATTCAAATTTTTTATAGCTGCTTAGAGAGATTGTGCCATTGTTTAAAGCACAATATTGTAGGCAGGAACACGAAGAGTACTCATCATGTGCTCGGAATCGGACTCAAAGTGGCCACTGGCCCAGGAGCTTTACTCTTGGGCTGCCCGAGGAAAATTGAATGCCAGACAGCTGTCAGTGGGCAGTCACGGACAGTCTGGGACTAATAATTGAATGTACCCACCGTGTGAGAGCGGGACCCCGTGCGCGCCGCCTGTGCAGTGTTTGCATGTTTGTAGTGTTCGTTTTTCGTTATGCTTTCAGAGGAATGTCACCGTTTCTTGTGAAAAATGCCGCCTGTTTACAGTAAGCCTTCTACTAGCCATATTGTGCGGTACTGATCGGGCCGGCATGTGCACGGTATCAGTGGACCCATACGCATTGCGACCGGCGCGGATGCGACGATGGATCTCAGCGCTTTCCATGTCCCATGGAGGCATTGTGAACTGCTTGGTGTTCTCAAGCTTCATGACACTGGAGAAAATAAAAGCTTATGAATCGCTTGAATCCCACAACTATTTAGAAAGTGACTGGGCGAAAACTCTTTTGGCGGAGCGCCTGCACGGAGAAAAAGTGCTGCTGCTGGGAGAGGTAAGCTGGCTCCCTCGTTTTGATCTCTTATTTACGTAAAATGTTCAGAGGCAATTCCTGGTTACTTAGTCGGCGATGCATACGTGCAATATTGATGTGCCGTGCAGATAAGTCAGCTGAATCACTCTAGGTAATCGCGCTAGCTGTGTTCATGTGTCATGCCTCAGATCTCATAATTTTCAAACAAGATAGCCATTTTCATGAGTGTTTTATGACTTAAAGGATGCATGGTGTGTCTTCGCTGTGATTTTTTGTTTGCATGTCTGTGCACTGTGTACAGGATGTGTACTTTAATCTCCATTTTTTCCTCATTTTCTTTGCAGGTGAACCACTCACAAACGTTCGGTGAACAACCACTGAAAGCATGGATACTGTACAAAGACAATGGTGCCATACTGACTGCACATTGTATCTGCATGGCCGCCGTGGGAGAAGCTTGTTCTCGTGTTGGTGCCTGTTGGTTTGCTGTTGACACAGGTGTAAGGATGAGGGGCTTTACCTGCACTCAGAAAGACATTTGACCCCCTACCTACGTGGAAAAAGCCCAGTTCGAAATATTGAAGGAGATTGATTTTTTATCTGCCAAAGAGAAAAAAAAAAACAACAGCTTGGAAGACCGAATTGAGAGCACCTCTACAAACGAAGTGACTAAACAGAGAGTGGACCAGCCTCACCAGCCAAGAGGAATGCTTGTGCAGTGCCTTTGAAAGAAGTAGTATTATACCTGCAATTTTTTTCTGTACTGCCCGGCCATTCTGCTGTGTTCAAAAAACCAGTGCCCACAGCCAGTACACGTTCGAAATTTTTACGTGGAGGATTCTTTAGCAGAAGGGCTCGACATGCTCCTTTACATAGCTAAACAATATCTAACCATATTTCATATCGCTGATGAAACAGTGAAAGTCATTGCATCTAAAACAAAAAACCAGAGCAATTCACCCGACTGGTACCTTTACCAAGCTAGTAGAGTGACTGCGTCGGTAATGAAAAACGTGTGCCGAACAGCTCTAGAGAATCCTATCCTGTCCTTGCTCAAATTAATATGCTATCTGGAAAAAAAAATCACTGAAGGTTCTTGCCACTGAATAGTGTTTAGAGCACGAGCAGGGTGCTCTTAAGACCTATGAAGACCAGTACAAGAAGCACAATTTTATGTGTTCCAAGTCCGGTCGCCATCTCAGTACCGCATATCCATTTGCTGGAGCAACGCCAGATGCATTAATCTCTTGTTCATGCTGTGGTAGAGGTGTCGCCAAAGTTAAATGCCTTCATTTGCTTCGGAATGCTTCATCATTCTCTGAAGCAGCCTTCAAAGCAGCACGAGTGAGTGCTCATTTTTTGGGCAAAAATGGGGAGGCTAACTTGGGGACCACATGGAGAGCTATGGAAAAGAAAATGATAGGTGTAACATTAAGAGCCAGGAAGTGTGCCAAATGGGTTGGGCGTTAATGAAGTTCTAGTAAAAATCAAGGGGAAAAAAATAGATATGGGCAGGTCATGTATTGGGAAGGCAAGAGCCTATGGTCCCTACGGGTGACAATCTGGATTCCAAGGAAAGGCAAAAGTAGCAGGGGTCTGCGGAAAGTTAGATGGGCGGGTGACATGAAGTGTGCAGGGATCAGATGGACACAGCTGGAGGGTTATGGGAGAGACCTTCCCCCAGCAATGGTTATAGTCAGGCTGATGGTGATTATGATTGTTAAACTGGTAATTCTCACTGGAAAGCCTTACTTCCATTCGTGTACTTCATATATATTAAATATGGCATATCAAGTGTGACATTTATAACTCTGAAATGGATGAGCACATGGCTAGCTAGGTTTGCTGTGCTATAGCATGTATCATGCTGACTTGGCAGCAGTACCAATAAAATCACTATTCAGAGAAGCAGTAATGTGTATGTTTTTGTTTGCCTGGTGTCCTTTGTTTGCAAGTTAAAGGTTCCAGTTGAGTTTATTCTTAACTCGCTTGTTTTTCTTTTCTTTTTATTGAATCTTGTTTTGCTTTCACTTTCACACATCTCAACAATCTTCAGGAGCACCATCCCCGCACACCACCCATCAGTATGCTTATGTAGCAGTGCTTGCGAACCGTGCATTTATCTTAGTTGGATGCCTTTTCTGTTGCAGATGAAATGCAGGAGATTCTTCTTGAGCACCTGCCTCCAGTTCAACTAGACTTCGCACTGCCGACAAATTATCCCTCCGAACGGGCACCTATGATCTGCCTGAGCTGTCCCTGGCTCACCTTGAATGAGGTGATACTCCTTCTCAGTGCTGGCATCTGTATTAGCACCATCATTTGCCATTCAACACGAGCCTATGCTTTTGCTGTGGTAAAGAGAGGGCAGGAAAATGGGATTCTTGATAACATGAAACAAAAGGGTTGAGGGGGAGCTTCAGTCTGATAGCCAACATTTCAACAAATGAATGTGCCTTTAAAGAGCATCCATACTGGTCATTTATGGTGTCCTAGCCATGATTGCTTATACTGCACTGTGGATGCACCCCATCGCTTTGACAATTCGGCTTGGAATAATCGACCTTCGCAAAATATGTGAATACCGAACAGCAGACCACGAGCGGTGAATGACAGATTTGCGCAGCCTACTGTGTGTGGCTCCGGATACGCTCGCCTGTGACACTTTGTAAACAGAAGAAAGCACAAGACTTGCACAAAAGCAAACCAAGCGTTGTGGGTAAGAAACGGGCACATGAAGCCGAAGCGCCAGACACAACACTAGTCCCGTTTGAGAAACTATAGCTGACTGACGCGATGTTCTGTAGCTGGTAGCAGACAGGAGTGAATACTCCTGGGGAAAAACACAAGATAAGCAAGCAGCTCACTTTTGGGCCTTTTACTACAACCTAACTTATGCGATTAAATTATTACCTCCCGAGAAGAGCTGAACATCTGCAAGTGGCTTCCCACTAACCTCGTATCGGGATCCCATCCAGAAAAAAAAAAAACTACCAGGGCACTTAAGTCTCCTTATGCACTTCTAATGCGTACCATTATGTTGTACGGTTTTGCTACCATTGCCTGTTTTTTTTTTTTTTTTTTTAACTCAGTTAGATAAACGTTAGCTTGATGAATGCGCAGCTTTATCAGTTTGACATGGTGTTGGCATGGTTTAGAATTTGATTTTGGATTCTACTGGTCAAGGCCTTTTCAATGATATGTAACTTAATGTTGTAGCCTAAAGTTAATCAGATTTATAGTTAATCACAATACCTAATTAACGGTTATTAACTAAGGCCTACAGTTAGGGTTGCACAGTTGTACTCAATGTTCGCTATCCATTTTTAATAATGAACAACTAAATACAGTACTTCAAACCTGCAATTAGCACAGTGAAATTATACATGGCATAAGCTATCCATTGATATATTGATATAAAACGATGCTGTAGTGTGAAGTTCAACTTAGTTATAATTAAATAATTAACAAGGGTTAATACACAATTGGCTTAGGGAAATTGTACTCTGCTCCCATCTATCGCGCATCCACCAGCCATCTGATCTGCTGCTTTTTTCCCATTGTGTGCTGCTACTGCACAGCTCGAGATGCTGTGCCTAGCACTGGATGACTGCTGGCAGCAGGACCCATACGAGGTGGTGCTGTACCGCTGGATGACCCTGTTGGAGACGGAGGCAGCCAACATTCTTCAGTTGAAGTCCAGCCACAGCCTGGCACCTCTCTTCAAAGAGCTGATGTATCTCCGGACAAAGCCCAGTGAGGCATTGCCACTTTTTTTTTAGATGTGGCCCAGCGGCCTGTGTCACAAAATGTATCGGAGGTTATCAGACTGGGTTCCTTGAAGTATTTTTAGCTTCTCCAAGAGTATGAATTCATGCACTATCTTGGCACTTATTCAGTGTTTAGAGGAATCCCCCGAAGTGTAGTAGATTTGAAGTAGGGAAGCAGCTACTCATTTGCATCTACCCAAATGCAGCCGAATGGCTACAACAGAAGGCCATGCAGTTTCACACAAATTTTGTAGCTGAAAAAAAATCATCCTGGTCCAGGGTTCAAACCGGAGATCGCGGCCTTTTTGAGCACACCTGTTCCGACAAAGGTTTTGGGAGGAAGGATTGTACCGGTCCCCTAAACACCGGACTGATACATCTCCACTTTGTGTTGTTGGTCAGTTCGCTCTTGCTGTTCTGCTTTGATAGCCTTCCTGGTTGGATCAGTTTGAGAGACTTCCCTGGATAGGCGGCAGTTCTTGATTCAAACCCTAGACCAGGACGAATTATTCTTAAACTGTGCAAAGTTTTCATGAAAGCTGTATTAGCAATTTTCAGAAAATGGATGCCATGCTGTGATGGCACTGCAAGCTAGTTTGCGAAGATTGGCAGTGCACAGAACCATATTGGGAGGGCTTTATCAGTGCATTCAGATGTTTTCATAGTTTCCTTATGAAAACATTGTCAATTTTTATGCCACTGACCCCAGACTGGGACCATGCTGTGATCCAATAGACGGAGCACTCGCTGAGCACGTTCGTGCTATGTGCTTCTAGTGCTACGTTTGGATGTTTTCCAGGGAGCGTATTGATCGTATAATTTAAGTTTTCTTTTTGCCTTGGCCACTGTGTCTGTCCAGGGATGAGAATGAAAAAAGTGCTTGTTAAGGCGACGCCTTACTTGGCTATGTTTGCGAAAACGTGGAAGTAGAATGTAACTTGTGATATGGCGTCACACTAAGATCAGACTGGTAGCCATGAATGAGTATGTAATGACAAAGTGGTATATAAATGTCATGCATAGTCATGTCATGTGAGTCATTATAGTTTAGTCATAGTCACTTGTCATGAGTCAGTCAGATAGGAGATCTAATGGAGTCCATGACTTGTTTAAGTCAATCAAAGTCATGTCCATGACTAATGTCTCCATGACTCAAGAAAAAGTGCTGAATCATGACACCGAAAAGTCTTGAGTCATGACACTGTAGAAGCTACTAAAGAGCAGCCAATGCACATGCTTTCGCTTTTCTTCAGTGGAGGTCTCTGCAGCAGTGCTCTCAAAGTTTTTCTTCTTATGGCCCATTTGCCAGCAAGTGAAGCTTGAGCGTCTGCTTTTGGGGCACTCATGGCTGCATGGGCCTTGCATAGCATCTGCTGGCCTTTCTTATTTTTTTTGCCACTCTATCGTTTTGCATTTAAATGGGGCAGTTGGCATCCTGCTCCAATGCACACTATCATTAGCCTGTGTACGAAGTGGCAGTAACTCGTGCTGGCTTCTTTTTGTACCATTAATTAAATTCTGTTTAATGTGGTCACCAAAGGGTTTGCCAGGCCGAAAAGGTGCTTCACGTACCGGGGTCGTGGACGCTATGATCTTCGCTGCTTCAAGGAAATGATGGATCCACAAAGCGTGGTCACACTTCTCACGGGTAAGTTTTTCTTAGTCTGTACACTTTTTTTTTCTGCAGCTGATTATTGTGGCTCAGGTGCATCTATACAGTCGAACCCGGTTATATCGAACCCAGATATATCGAATTTTGGTTATATCGAACTCACGGAATATCCCCTTGAAAATCCCATGTAAAAGTATAGGAAAGCCATGTCATATATCGAACTTAATTTCACCCGTCGTTTGATATATCGAACTCCGCACCACGCACTGGAAAGCGTGCCTTCCCCAAAGACGATCGCATCACCCTTGGCCGTTTGCCGCGTGCCGTTTTCAAGCCACGTGCGGAAGGAATGGGAGGGGACAGTTTGGCGACGGCTGGTCTGGGCAGTGCCGCGCCCATTCCCCAAAGGCGCGCGCATCTGCAGTTATCGTTTTCCGCGCGCCAACACACGACGTTTGAAGCCATGTGCGCGGGTGTGCCCATCCTTTTGCCAAGCTATCTCTCCTTCAGCACGCGCTACGCATGCGCCAAGCCAGCTCAGGCCGTTTTCAGACAGACGTCAACGCTTTCTCCAGCGAGCGTGTGTTCCGAACCCTCTGCGCGCGCGGCGGCATAGGTGGCTACGGTGCCTGCGGACATTAAAAAGCGGCAGCTCTCTCTCTCTCTTTTTTTTTTTTTTTTTGGCGAGTCATTCTTTCTTATTGTTGTGCTGTTCGAAGGTTAAGAAGTGGCAGTGTTTTTTTTTTTTTTTTTTTTTTTTTTTTTTTTTTTGCGGGAGTCTTTTATCCTTGCATGTATGAATCGACGAAAGCACGCGGTCAGCTGCTGCGATCATGACGCCTGCCCCAAGCGCGGCGTGATAAATCGAACCAGGCTTGTGCAATCAAGCCATCACGGGCACTCTGCCAAATTCGCTCCCCGCCACCGCAGGAGCTATCAAAAGATAAACGCGCACTGACGTTATCGCTGGGCAGCATCTTGGCACGCTGCCAAGGAATGAGCTGTGGATGAGACGACCGAAACGGACGGGCACGCGCTTCCGACATGCAGCGAAAACGCTCGCGATTTCTGCCACGGCGACACAGAAACCTTGTTCCTAGCTGCCGCGGTGGCTCGAGCGGCGAGAGGGACGCAGTTTCAACAAGTTGGAAATATTTTGCTCTGTCGCTGCCGCTCGTGGCTGAGATCGCTAGCGGGCCTTAACGCTTTTTTTTATTCTTTTTCCAAATTCTCGGGTGCAAAAGTGAAGGGTGGGTTCATTATGCGAGTGGGTTGATTACGCGACAAATACGGTATCGCTTTTTCGCATCGTAAGTGCCGTCACAAGCCGATTTCTGTATATCGAATTATCGATATATTGAACTATTTCGCAATCCCCTTCGAGTTCGATATATCCGGGTTCGACTGTATAGCATTGATTAGATTGGCGCAAAAAGCAGTTAAGAAGCAATGCACGCAAAACTTCTTGCTCTTGTGAAGTTGACAATAATGAAAAATAAAGAATAGAAATAGATGCAACCATTACTTTCCCAGTGATGAAATAGGCTTCTGCCAGTCAGTACCGTCCCTTGCTCACGGTTACATATACACAGTATAAACAATAGAACATTCAAGATTGGGTGATGGGCAGCTCAGCTGACAGGTGTATGAGAATATGCGAGACCGTCACACGCAGTCCTTTCGAATGAGACTGCAGAGGCACACTTGCTCTGGCCTGATATCTACCTTTCATGCATTTTGCTACTGCAGGATGCTCTTGTAAACCTCAAGAAAAAAATATCACCTGCTCAACCCCGCTGCTGATATTTTTCAAATGCTGGAGAGAGCAGAATTAGTTTTCCGAAAAAATGCTGTAAGCTCTATCGTCGACGAATCGCGTTGCATTTCCATGCGTATAGCAGCAACCTGCGCATACGTCTTTTCTTTTCTTGTAATAAAAAAATAAGAGAGAAGGACTATGGACGGAGTTCAGATGAATGGGCCTGAAAAAACTGCCGAAACCCGTTGGCATCGCAGTCATTTGCGATGAACACTTGTATGATGGAGTCTGCATTTGGGATGAAACCGAAGTAAAAAGGACATTTTTTTTTTTTTTTTTTTTTTTTCAAAAGATTTGCTTTGCGCGCACTATCAGGAAAGCCCTCTTCACAGAATAATAATAATAATAATAATAATTATTATTATTGATTCACAGGAAAGAAAAGGTGTAGTATCTGTCACACTTGTTCTGTGGACACCTGAACCACACCATAAGGGAAAGGAGAAAGGTGTGATAAGTGGAAAGCGAGAAAGAGGAGCCGTAGTGGAGGGCTATGAAGTTATTTCGACCACCTGGGAATCTTTAACGTGCACTGACATCGCACAGCACGCAGACGCCTCTCCGTTTTGCCTTCATTTAAACTCATCCGGTGGCGATCTTTTTCCAATCCGGGTAGTGCTCACCGAACGGCCCCATTGCATTTTAAGGATTGCAGTGAAGCATGCGGAACGGGTAACTGCTGTGAATACAAAAATTTGCTGTGTATTCAGTGATTTTCGAACTTTCGAAAATTTTGAATACAAATTGAATAACATACATATTCAATTCTTCTTTGAAATTTCGAATATTGTACACCTCTACTTATGGAAATGTATGACATGAAACCACTAATGTTACAACTTATAACACTGAGTAAAACAACACCTTTGCACCTCCCTCCCCTTCGAGGGTCCAGTAGCTGCATTCGGTGGATTCAAGCTCAAAAGGCTCCGGGTATAAACGACTACATAAAAGGACAGCATACCGAGTAAATCGCCTGCATAGCGTGAAGCATGCATGCAGCTGCAACAGGCGCCCGCCATATCAGGCAGATGGGTGAGTAATCGGGTGGGACGCTGATGCAGGGGAACGGGTGACATCACATCACAGCATTCAAGGACCAATAGTTTCATGCGTTGTCGCCAGATACATCAGTTCAAGAAAAAAAAAATGAGGAAAAAGTGGGCTCGGTACTTGCTTTATGTGAGAAATGATGCAATTTTAGTCAACTTAGGAGCTCCCGCTTTCATTCCAGTACAAAAATAAGACACCTAAAATTTGATGCAGCATCCTGTTAACTGCTCTGTGTTTCTGCCTCACCGAAGCCTTACCTAGTGGATTATCAAGATAGACTAGTCTATGTTATTTCTTCTGGCAACAGGCATGCAAATGATTATCGGGAAGTTAATGACAAAATTTATTAAGTTTTCAGTCTTATCTTGTGCTATCTTGTGAAGCAGCCTGCTTCAGATCGATATAGGAATCATATACCATTGCAAAGGTGGGTGTCAATGATACAGTCGAACATATCGTGAAGAAGTGCAAAGAAAATGTAAAAGATATATTTCAGTTTAAGGTGAAATAATAGCAGTTCCCCGTTGCAGTGACAAAGGAGGTCTGCCTTCAGCAAGGTCATGTCAGCTTCAAGGCATCATTACAGGGCTCACATGGAAGCCCAAAAGAATCAAAGAACAAGAACATGGCAGGCAGTCAATAAGCAGTTTTGTTGTTGAGGACAAGCTTGACAGTCTCTAGAAAAAGGGGAAGGTCATCTGGGAAGCTGTTAACGACCTGGTTGAATCGGCAGATGGCTGTACTGAAAAGAGGGAAGCAGCTATTGACCTCACTTTCCTGAGAAAACCAGCAAAGGTGAAAGCTGAAGAATTTTCAAATCTTAAGGAGATTGAGAAAAAGATTCAAGGGGTCTCGAGAGCTTTCCTTGGTACGTCATGGCAGACGCTCTGTATTGAGTGCAATAAATTTAATGCTTATTTCCTTCAGAATCCTTCTTTTTCTGAGAATTACGAAATACAGCCTCACGGTAACTCTTTGAAAGTCCTCTAGATAAGCTTTGAAAGTCCTTGAATACCCTTGAAATCTTTTTTCGCGGGAGCTTGTACAGATACTGGCTATGCAGTATCATGTACGAGGGAAACACGCCAATGTGGTTCCTACATGTGCAAAACAGAGTAGTGTTGATGCAGCTCCAGGCCAGAGACGTTCAAGCCAACTTTGGTGCTCGTTCCTTTCAGAGTTTAACATCCAGGAAAAGCGGCGCCTGTTCAACCTCCGGTGGATAACATGCCAGGTGTGCCTGACGTCCAAGCTTGGCTCAGAGTTTGAGCTGGTGCTGGGCTGCGACCATGCCTTCTGCCGCGAGTGCCTGCGTGAGCACTTTCGCATCCAGATTGAGAGCGGCTCAGCCAGCCAGCTTCGCTGCCCACAGGAGAAGTGCACTACACAAGTGCTGCCCACACAGGTACTGTCTGAATACAGCCTATGTACCTGCAGTTGAAGGTTCTTTTCAGGCATGAAATTACATTGTGAGCTGTCAGGGAAGAGGGCGAGGGGAAGGAATGAACTTTAATTTGTTTAGGGAATTGCATGGGTTGCGAACTGTCCCGAGCTCACTAAAAGGCTGTTGAGAGGCTGTCTTGTCTCCTGGCCACCTTTACTATCATTGGCCGAGTTGTTAAAACTCTGACCTATTGAGCCGGAGGACCTAGGTTCAAACCTGGCTATGGCAGCTATGTTTCAATGGAGGTGAAACAGTAAGCACCATTGTTTTGTGTGATCTTGATGCAAACTAAAGAACCCCAGATGTTGACTACGGCATCCCTAATAGCTAAGGCGCGTAACTTTCTGTTGCAGAAATTTTTTAATTCTGCTAACTGAGGACTAAGAATCTGCAGACTTCTGCAGGAGACATAATATAGTGCTTCAGAGGGTGCCTCATGCTTTATTTAGAATAGTGGCATGAATATAGCTTGATTTCTTCTTTCCTAAGCTTTCCAAGGTAGATAAAATGATTTTGCCACCAGGCTGGGAAAAGCCTGATATTTAGGGATATTGGGGCAGAGTGTACAGCGTACATATGCTAAGGGAAAGGTCGCTAGAACGTGGAAGGGAGGCAGTGTGGGCCTGTGAGAAAGATGAAGTGCTGGAAGAATCCAACGGAGTAGGAAAAAGTAAAGAACAGCAAACAGGCGCAGGACTGGATGGCTCAAAACACCAAGTAATAGTAGTAACGGATCGTGCAGCAATGTCCATCAAATAGCTGTGTTCCTCTCAGATGCAGGGAAAATAGGATTGTTGTGGACAGCACCATCGCTACTTACATAGACGGTAGAGCACTCTAATCAAGATTGACATTAAGAACTCTTCCACACAAACACATGTTCTACATGTGCCCGTGTGACCTGCAGTTGACACCAACAGATTGTGTCTGGTGCCGAGAGTAGGAATATACCAGCAGCCTGCATACGAGGACAAAGGAGCTTGATCTATAGCTGCCAGGACTTCTGCAAAGAAGGCATCCGAGGAGCACATCGGCGTAAAATAAATGGGCGTTGACAGCTCATTTCAGTGTCGTTTGGTTTGACAATTGATGGCTTGCATGACGTGCTATGTAGGTCAAGTCGCTGGTGGGCGATGCCCTGGGTGCACGCTATGAGGAGAGCCTGCTGAATGCCTACCTAGACTCTCAGGCTGACCTCACATACTGCCCGAGGCTGCAGTGCCAGCGACCAGTGGTGACAGACCCCGACCTTCCCATGGCTCAGTGTGCCAGCTGCTACTTTGTCTTCTGCCTCTACTGTCGCATGGTCTACCACGGTGTCCAGCCCTGCCGACTCAAACCGGGTCAGCCTTTTATTTATTTCCTGGGTTTTGAAAAAGGAAACCTTCTGATGAGCTGTTCTAGACAGCCTACAGTGGGCTCTGCAAAAGTAAAGCTCTGAACGAAAGATTTGTGCAGATGCTTAAGGTGTTCTTGTTCAACTCTCACTGTCACCAAAAAGGACTGGTTATCACTGTTTGAAGCGAGCGGTGGTGTAGTCTGGCCCGTGGGATCTGCATCAAATATTCCGTGTCGATATATGCAGTTTACTCGTTAAATCGACCGTGAAAGTAGCACTCTTATTTTGTGTTTCTAGTGTATAAAAGCTCCGCTTCTGTTAATAAGGGCCTTGTTCGACTGCTGCAGTCTGTTGATAAAGGCCAGCTTCATTTTGTCCTCAGTGTTGCTTGAAATCATTGTTATAGATTAAGCATGCTGTCTGCCGTTCTCTTGGGCTAGGAGCAGGAGTGTTGCTGCATTGACATACCGGGGCCATCAAGGAATGTCTGCAGCGCACTAGGTCCTTGTGGCTTGTAGCCCTGAGTGAAGTGCAGTGTTTGTGCAAAATGCAGGAGAGAAGAGGGCTATCCGTGATGAGTACCTTTCGGCGACACCAGCTGCGAAGCAGGCGATGGAAAAGCGCTATGGAAGGCGTACTTTGCAGCTTCTGGTGGACGAGTCACTTACACAAGACTGGATGCAAGAGAACAGCAAGAAGTGCCCACACTGTGCCATCTCTATCGAGGTCCGTGCACATTCTGTGCAGTTGCACGAGAGATCAAGTTGCGAGAGTTGCGATGAGATCACAGTTGTGATAAAATTTTCACCCTCATCCACGGTCTGCATAGATGCACAAGGGAGTAAACGTAGGACTTGTTTGTGTGGCAAGTGGTTCTGTCATCGGGTTTTTGCATTTGTGCCCGTCATTCTTTCTTGGCCCAGAGGTGTTCCTTTAAAACTAGTGGTGTGAAAATGTTCAAAATTTCGAATATGAGTTGAATATGTTTGTTTTTGATATTTGATTCTTATTCGGGTTCGAATAACTGGTGCATATTCGGAATTTTTCGAATACATGGTCCGTTTGATTCAGAACTGGTTCTCGGCACCAATTCTGAAGTAGTTCCGCTGGTGCCAGTCAGGTGCCGGTGAAGTGCAGTCCCAGTTCTGTGGTTCCGGTGCAGCGCCTCAGCAGCGCCGTACATTACTGGTGCGGCATTTTCAGTCGAGCCTTGTCGTCTGCCCGCTTGTTCCCATTGGCCGCGAGCTGTAAGTTCTCGCGGTGAGGCTATTTTCGTGCCTCGCAAGGCTACCGGCAACAACACCGTCGAAGTCATTTTTAAGGAATTTCTGGAGTCCTTCAAGGAACTCTGCGCCGTACTTCTTCACGGCAGCACAGTTATTACATCGAGGTTTAGACCGAGCACGGTCATCTAGTTCGGACAGACTGCAATTAACCAAGTTCCCGTACAACTGAAGCGCTGTTGCTAGATATTTCAGCTTTGAACTCGGGGGGGCTATTCAGATTGCCACAAGAGACCTTAGAGGAACTCGCCATTTGCACAGAAAATGAAGCCGGATCGGTCAATGACTGAAAACAATGTCCCCAAGTGGACTATCGATGTTTACAAGCATCTCATCGGCAGAGCGCGTCGTCTGCTAGCACCGTCAACATGTGCACCACTTTTCTGGAGGGTGCTCGATTCTTTGCACCAGAGAGGCACCACGACTGCACCAAAATCAATCGTGGACGGTGGTGCAGGGAACTGTGTGAATCGAGCGCTTTGGTGCAGCGCACCGTGAACTGGTTCCGGCGGTGCAGAGAACCATGGCTGAATCGAACACAGCTACAGTTAAACCCACTTATAACAATACCGCTTTGAACAATATGTCAGATGGAACAATGAACAACTGCGGCACCATCAGCTTTATCATGTATTCTATGGTAAAATAAACCATATACTATAGCAATGCTCTCATGGTAGATTATCGGTTACAACATTATGTCACTGAGCACCAACCCTAACGGAAGAAAGGACTCACAAATACAGTAAAACCTCAATAATTCGAACCTGCTAAATTCGAAATTCCAGATAATTCGAGGGATTTCTGCGGTCCCAAAATTCATAACGTAAATTTAGCCGCACTTATGCCACAGAAAACGGGGGGGGGGGGTATTGTTGTCGGCGCGCTTTTGTTGCCACGATTTGAAGCACATTTCTTGGCAGGGCGCCAAGATGCTGCTCACCGATGACATCAGAGCTCAGAGCGTATTTATCTCTTAGTGTTAACCCCTGCGGTGGGCGCGTGAACGGGGAAGAGTGGGGGAGGGGACTTGACTGAGTGCCAGCACTCCTGACAGGAAGGCCTGCAGTGCGTTGCTCTGCTTGTCCGGTTATGCAGGCTTGTTGTTTTTCAGTATATTCGCTTTATCACGCCGCCACAGGGGCGGGCACGTCCCTTGCCACAAGATTATTGGAACGCGTGAAAGCAGCAATTGCCTTTTTGAGCAAACGACACTAAAAAGGCGGTGTCATGATCGCAGCAGCTGACCACGTGCTTATGAATGGATGGATGATGGGTGCTCGTCCAGCATGTGCTCGCAATGAAATATTTTGCCTGGGCCAGATTTTTTTGCGGTGTTAGGTTCATTTGAAAACCCAGTTAGTAATTCGAACATTTTTCTCGGTCCCAATGACTTTGAATTGACGAGGTTTTACTGTACTGTGACCGCACCGGCCAAACCACAACAGGAAGCACTAAGAATGATAAGTCCATATTGGGACTGCATTCGGGCTAAAAGCTTTCACTCGGATACTTGCATCACGTGGACGCCTTGCAAGAGAGATGTCTAAAAGATTGCCATGAGGCAGTTAAAGCTCAATGATTGCGGGTTTCTGCCTGGGAGTAGGTAGGAAGTGTGAGCCACTTTTCCCTCATTAAGCTTTCTCAAGTTTCTGATGTTTTCTTTGTTGTTGTTTTTTTGGCTTAACCCGGCTTAACAATTATCGGTTATAATCATTTTATTTTCATGGCACTTCAGTGTTGTTATAAGTGGGTTTGACTGTATTCGTATATTACCAAATGCTCTTTAAATTTTCGAATTCACTACAGTGTTTGACAGTGTGGACTGTGTAATAAAGTATCCTCAAAAGACGATGGGGCTGTTTTGGGAAGAGGGCCTTCCCGACAATGTGGGCAAAGCAAAGCGCTTGATGAAACCTGGTAAAAGCATGCATCATTCTCACTTTGACTTCATCTCAAATGCAGATATAACCGTCATGCGGGTGTTCATCAAAAAAAATTATTGTGATGCAAATGGTTTTCAGCAGTCTTTTCAGGCCTATTCAATAATTCGAGCTTTCAGTTAATTCAGACATTGTTTTCTGGTCTCTTGAAGACTGAATTAATCAGTTTACTGTATTCAGTAGCGATATGACAGCTCCACCCGGCATCGTGCAGATCTTTCCTGTAGAAAAACTGGTATGCAGAATCTTGTATAAAAATTATGCTGGTTACTTCAGTAGGATATACACTTCTATTCAATTCTGTTAAATTTTGTTTGCAAATACCACGTGAATTCTGAATTAAACAAGATGAACAGTGTTTGTATTTTTTTTTTATTGATCGGATATTCAATTCAGTATAATTTAGGCATTTATTTCCGATATTCTTATTCGATTGATGTTCAAAGTTTTGAATATTCACACGCCAGTTCATACTGTTGCAGTTATGAGCCCTTATAGTTATCTTCGCCATAATGCTTGCTGTTCTTTGCTTCCTTTCTTTCACAGATTAGCTCCACATTGTTTCTGATAGATGCCTTTGTTATGTAACCATACTTTTGCAGAAGCAAGATGGCTGCAACAAGATGACTTGCTGGCGCTGTGGCACATACTTTTGCTGGATCTGCTTGGTGGCTCTGAAGGCATCTGGAAACCCCTACCAGCATTTCAGTGATCCTAGGTCGAGCTGCTTTAACAAGCTCTTTGAAGGAGCAGAAGAGCTGGTTGATGATGATGACCATGAGTTTGGAGAGTTCTTGTGAGGGCCATGTCCCCCCCTTTCGATCCCGTCCAAGACTGTGCCTTGTGTGTGCATACAAAGGACACATGGCTGGGCCACTCGTGGGGACTCGAAAGTGCACTGTTTGACTGGACTTGGAGGTTTCGAACCACTGCATTCATTGGATAACAGCTGGAAAAAATGTTGACAATAAATTTTCTTTTCTTTGCTATTTGATAACTGAGAGGTGAATATGAATTGTGCAGAAATACTTCTATGATGGGTATACACTTTTGGCACCTAATGAAGCAAACTGTGGACTATATAGCATATACTAGTGCTACATGTACCTATTGGTTGATAAAAAACAAAACTATCTATGCAATACAGAACCAAGTGTTAAAACTTTCAGCCTTTGTTTCCTTATTTGATTTTGGTTGTTTCTTGTGGATTACAGAAAATGTTGCCGTAATATGTCTAGTAATGGTGGTGATGAAACATTATTGAAAGTCATCTCAAATGGGGCTGGGTGAGTGTGACATTGACCCAAGGCTTCCTGGCTATTAGAGATGGGATCGGGAAGAAGGGATCTAGGTATAAGTCGCCACAAGAAGGCCTAAGCTAGAGGAGCTTGTGAACCTCGGCTGCTTCCTCTGCCCAGCCAACAATCCCGACTAGGGAGTCAACGTCTGGAATGAGCTGCGTGATCTACCACCACTCCTCATTATTATCTGACACGGAGGTGCAACATCTGTGTATAGTGTGGTGTGCATGTTGATTTGAAGCAAGTGCCAGGTTACCTCTTTTTGTTTCTAATCTGTGGCCTGGAGGGATACGATACTTAGTCCAGAAAGCCTATTGTGTGTTTTGCATGGTGTGCAACTATGCTATCCCTAAGCTTAAGGGATATGTCGCTAGAGAGGAAGAGGTAAGTGCTGTTCAGATTCAAGAGCTGCGCTTGGCTTGCGAAACCATAGACTGTGGCGTGAGCTACCTTGTTTCCTTGCAGGGAGGCACATGCCAGTCTTCAAATAATCTAAGAGCAACAAATTTTAGCATTCGATGTAAGAATTCATTGGTGAGGAGGAGGTGCAGCCTTTCATAAATTTACATATTACTCGTTTTGTGCCACTGAGAATATATATTTTGTGCTCTGGTTGGTGAGGTGGGATGATGCTATGGCCAATACGATAGGCACCTCCTCTGCCACTAACGCTAATGTATGAATTAATGTGCAGTCTGTATGATGCCGAAGTGATCAACTACCACCAGGGTAAAAGCTGGTTGATGCCAATCGGTTGCTGTGTGATATTCTGAGGCATCAATGTAGAGACGTCTTTGTCATCAAGGAAGGGCCAAAGAAGGGCTTCGGCTTTGTGGTAGATCATAGCATGTTCTAGGGAATATGGTTAACCTGCATCTGTGCACCTTTGGTGTAAAAAGGCCATCACATTGACATTGAATGCTGACGGAAGAAAGGACCTCCCTTCATGTGAGGATTTATGATGGGCATTTTTGCTGAGCCTGGAGCCATGAGATGAGCTTCTGTGAGCTCGTTTAATGTATTGTGCATGCCAACATGCTAAGGGCCCCCTTGTTAAAAAGTTAGATCATGCAGTTGATTTTATCCCACTCTCCCATCTTGAACTTAAGGTAGGGGTAATATAGATAATTGGCTGATAATAAACGCCTGTATGCCCTTGTGTTTGTAATGTGGGAGAGGAAGTTGCATGTTCTGCTCTCCGAGTAAGCAGAGCGTCTGGACTCCTGGTATTGTTCCTTCAAATACTGCTTAATCTGAAGGATTTTCATTGTTGGTTTGTTGCCTGATGCCTGTCTAAAGAGCAAAAGCTCCAATTTTTCTAGGGCACATCCACAAGTGGGTTTCCACCATGTATGCGTAGATTGCAGTTTTGAGGTTCTGGTATTTGGGCCTCATTACCTATGGTAGTCCACAGGGCAAGCTTGTCCCTGTAGGTGTGTTCAATTTTGGGAATCTGGTTCAAAAGTGGTTTGTGTGTACAGTCATGGTTCTTTCTTGTTTATGTGATTCAAGTAAGCCCTCATTGTTAGGGGAAAAAGCAGCAAAGTTGTTCATAGGTGCATGAGAACAGAGTAATCAAAACAGTTCACAAGAGCACTGCATTTTAGGGGTTTGCTAAAGAGCATGACCATAGGAAAGTCCCAACTAAAAGCTGAATTGACCTCTTAACATGCAGTATGCATAATATGGGCACAACCAGAACACTGTCGAATCTCTCACTCCCACTCTCCTCCTCTCTCTTCAGGCACGGTTGAAGTGTCCATCAAGAAGTGTGACGGATACTGCGGCCTTCCTTTCTTAAAACCAATTTACTTTTACAATCTCTCCTACACAAGAGTTGATTTCTACAATGTGAAAGCAAAACAATGTGCATAAGTCTGGAAAATCTTGTGTGGACAGGGATGTGAATAAATGCAGGAATTTTTTTTGTTCAGGTGGTGTCATGTCTTATGGCAACATTTGTGAGGGCCCATTTTAATTTTGCACCCACTGGGGTGGCTCTGTGTTTAGGATGCTCGACTCTGATCCCAAGGATGCAGGATGAAATCCCGGCCATGGTGACAGCTTTTCAGTCGAGGTCAAAAGCAAGGCGTCCATGCACTGTGCAATAGCAGTGCAGATCAAAGAACCCAATGTGGTCGAAATTTCCGGAGCCCTCCATTACAGTGTTCCTCTTAGCTCGAGTCGCTTTGGGTTACTATACACTAAACAGTCAACAACTGTACCTGCACATCATGCTCGGCTTTTGGCAACATGCATTTATCCGTGCAAGACATCATGCTCCAAATAAGAACTGAAATCCTAGACCCAGACATTTCCCACTGACCAAGAGTGATGCTTGCATATTAGACCTCTAAAGTTCTTGATAATGTTATTAGCACTCGGTAAAACGTGTGGCCCAAAGTAATATCTGAATGTCGGGAAGATGATGTGCAACTATTTCCGAGCCTTATCCAAACTGACGTAACAAAAATACAGTTAGACTACACCAAATCTAACCCGTGCGTTCCATCTAGGTGGAAGAGAGTGTGTGGCCCAACAGTAAGGTTGCAGCAGATGAAAGCAATGAAAGTGGCTATGTAGGGTTTATATATGTCGTCTAGCTGGATAGCGGACCCCGTACCAAAACCATCGGGAGGTCATGCTACACAAGATAAGGTTATGCCTGACTGCCATATGTTGTTGCAGAAGGTGCCGCTTCGTAATAATTGGTCTATCGCGATGGCATGGATCATTCTTTCACCTAATTTTGAGGCAGAATTAAATATTAGTTTCGGTTCATATGGAATCTATTTGGTTGCCAATCTTATTTTTAACAGCTCTGATATAATCATTCACTTCTAATCATCCTGGCATCAATTTCATTTACGTGCTTTTCCAGTGTACATGTGTTGCAAAATTGGTGCCTGATGACAATCTTTGGTTTCTAAAGGAGGGTCTTGGAGATTTTAGGAGGGTCTTGGAGACTGTGTCTGACAGATAAGCCTGAGATTTCAAAACTATCCATGGAAGAAGTTTCCTTCCTCCAAGGAACTATCCACCATCTATTCAAGTCGTTTTTGAGTTTCAGTACTAGAACACTGTAGTTTCAGATTAATTTTGACTTATGGGTTGACTAGTCCAACGTTACTGGATCTAGTAACGTTGGACTAGTCGGTATCGGATTTCACGCTGCATTTCGGTTATGGGGACTTCTGAAAGTGCAACCCATGGTGCAACGCTATTTGCGTCGCATATTTGGAAATAGAGCAGACAGTAGCAACAGATAAACATATCTGGATGTTGGATGTGTTTCGCGCTGAGCTGAGTTTAGCGTTTAGGTGTTTCAGGCGCTGTCGATTTGCTGGCTAGTTTTGCCGGTTTTGCGCCGTTGACGGGAGTGCGGCGGGCAACATTGAGAAACCCTGGCGCCGGCACGAGCGATCGCTGTGCTCGCTGCATTGTTCGTTCGGCTCAGAACACGTACTCCGGTGCTTCTTAACTTTAACAGTGTTCGATTTTTAGATTTCGCTAGGAAATATTCTGCCGCAATGAAGTTTCGGTATCCAACGCCGCGACGAGACGAGACTGTCGTGGATATATACCATGGCGTGAAGGCAAGTAACATTTTCGTTTCGACCGAAGCCCTATCAATCAACTTATCAGACACACCAATAACTTAAGTGGCGTGTTTCACCTAGCTATAGACGGGCGGCCCGTTTCGGCTCGTCTGCGATTGGTGCGACATCTTATCTTGTGCCCATTGTTAAAATGCATCGTTCGCTTCTGGTGGCATGTTTTGATCGGCACTTCAGGAAGTGCACTTAGCATGTTTAACGATATTTTGAAGGCTGGACGAGATGCGAACATTAAATTTTACCTCCGCTTTTAGGTGTGCCAAAGAGCGGAGTTTTTTATGACGTGTTTATTTTTTTAGCGTGGTCGCAAAGTGTGCAACATTAAAAGCCTATCTGAAAACTACCTTTGTTATAGTCTGCCACAGTACTACATGGAGGGCTTATGTGCTGTCTTGTCGCCTTCTCTTGAGGCATATGCTGTCATTTCAATACTATCATTATTGTACTATTTCTGTTCATCAGCTGCATCTGTGAAGCAGCAGCTGTCACGATAACAAGCAGTGGTTTGCCGCATGCAGTTACCGCCAAGGCCCTTGCTGGCGTTTACCTACCCTCTAGCTTGAGACGCAAGTACCGGCGCTCGTTTAAAGCGAAACATTTCACACAGCTGCATTGGTGGGTCACGTTGAGATGGCTGAGGTTTTACCGTAGGAAAGATACAGTAGTGGACACCACGCGGTGAGAGACGGGCTGAAGGGACTGAAAACGAGAAAAGTAACTAACAAATGGGCTGTTTTGTTGCAACCAAAGTGACCGAGTCATTTCTACAAGTTTGTTGTTTCACTCGTATGTCCCACTGGGGCCTTGACAAGACTTAAAATGCTTTGTTTTGACAAATTGTTCTTATTAGTCACAGAGGCTAGCTAGATGCCCCCTTCTGTTTTCAGAAATATCAGGTGTACTTTACCCGCACGGTTGTAATCCTTTCCAAAACTGTGCATCAGCACAGCTTTCGAGCCTTATTAGCTAAGTATACAGTGCCTTGAGTTTTCATACTTTTTAGGCTTTGGTAGCCCTGGTGTTATTAACCCCTAAAATAATTCATGCAGGCTTAGTGGGAAGTCAGGTTAGCTATTTTGTCTGCTCGACACATGTCAGTGGCAATCTGCCCAACAAACATCAATAATTATATTCGAAAGTTCTATTTGTGGAAAGTTTTCACAGCTCATCTTCAGTATTGGGCGTGAGCTCCACCACTGGAGCTAACGGCACTAGCATCGATCTAGACGCATGACTCCTCTTACTACTGGAGCAAGCTCTCGATTGAATTTGTGCATTTGAAAAGCTGAGTTGGTTTTTTCTCATTGGTTTTGCTTGGTATCTAGTGTCAGCATTGCATATTTGAATCTTGTGTCGTCGTTGCTGGTGTTGCAGTTTGTTTAAGCTTTTGCCATGGTTTGTTATGTTCTGTACCCGAATGTCGGGCATACGTATGCGATGAAACCCGGTAAAATCTTTCATTTCTACTGGAAAAGTGAGCTGAGAGAAGCTAGGTTAATCATGCAACGAATGGCCAAAAGAAGCGAGTGGTTATCCTCATGTGTGCAGCAAGCATTTCGTCGAGCTAGGTTACAAGTAGTAGCCAAAGGGCCCGTGAAGCTAACAAAGGCCAGTTGTTGCCAGGATAAAAAAGATGCAGGGTTTTCACGGAATAGTCCTTCCCAGAGCAAGCAAAGCTCGTCCAAAAGCCTGGATGTCTCAGGTTTTTTTTCTCATTGAAGGCATTGACACCTGACAACAATGGTTGAACTGAAATGAACTAAAAGATTCTGCCGCTGCGCATAGAGGTATACATGATGAGTGGTCCTAGGAAGCTTCAGCAGTACTGAACTAGTGATTTCAAATGACCTAGAAGCAAATAAACATAAACAATAACATTACAGGTAATGATCTTGTGAGGTAAGGGTCAGCAGATCTGCTCTGCGCAAGGAAAACAAGCATCTGCTCAAACCCAGAGCAGCAGTGATCGCAGTCAGTGCGCAAAAATTAGCAGCGTGAAACAGACCTCCACACATGTGCAACATTCACATTATAAAATTTACCCATGTCGTCCCTACCAGTCAACTTTCCTCATCAATCTCAAGAAAGCAGTCAAACGGAGACGCTTTCACTGGCATTGTCCAAAGGTACTCCGTATCTGACAGGCACCTGAGAGCTCCGCTCCTCTCGCAGAGAAATCTTATTACCCAGATTCAGCAACAACTTATCTTTTTTCATAACAGCAACAGCAGTGCTGACCATTGTGGACCGTCGTTGTAGTATAGCTAAAGCTCGCTGAGCTACGCTTCGACAGCTTGCTTACTCGGTAAGGTGCTTCCTTGCGGAATGAGTGGACGTAATTCTTTAAATTTAGCTTAACCCTTTCCTGTCAGATGGTTTCCCCGCTGACTACTGCACCAGTCAGCATTCTTTTGGGCCTCCTAGCCCCTCGCAAAGAAAGGGAGTGCCGCATAATGACTGGGTTGTAAATATTGTTACGGACGAAGGAGGAAGAAGAGGGCAGTGGCGTGAGCAGGAGCGCGCGCGCTAGGCCCGCTCACAGATTCATTAAACGTCATCTCACGACCATCGAGTATCTTCTCCTTGTCCTCTGTTCTGCTGTTGTCATCTGCTTGCCGCCACCTAACAATATTATTGAAAGCATTTCTTTTTTTTTTTTTTTTTTCAGTTGCACTAAGACTTCAGCGGAACTTCCTTACAGTGTCGTATCTCTCGAAGCACTCTCCTGGGTGTAGGCCAGGCTTCCTCTCACTCACTTTCGCTGCCTGAACGTGTGGTTGACTCTACTGTCGAAGGAGGCACATAGTTGTCTTCATCACTAAAGTAATCTTCGCTTTCTACATAGTCATTAGACACCTTTTCGTAAGACACGCATGCCGGAATGAAACCCATGCTGCGAGTTTTTGGCGCCAATTCAGGACCTCAAAACCACATGATAAAAAATAATTTTCCGACGATATGGTGCAGAGGAAAGCCAAATAGCCGGTTTGCAGGATACAACAAATCCAACCAGATGGTACGCCAATTCACCTACAGAAATATAATAGGCAAAACGTCCAACAACTGACCGGACTAGCAACAATTTTCCTCTGTCGGGTGATGCCCGACATGTGACCGGAGAGGGTTAAGCAGGTGTGGTAATACACAACTAAACGGCACCGCAGCAATGCAAAGGGTGTGATCCCATTTTGTGCATCACATGGCTCTGCCGAGAGGTGGCATCGCGGTGTGTCCTCCCGTGTAATACTTATAGCAAGCAGAAAAATAAGCAGGGACAGCAGAATGGCTTAATAACACCGTTACCCATTTTGGAATGATCATGTCATGTAAGCCATTCTACCAAACTTGTTTTTCAATCATTTGGACAAAATGATTAAAAGAAAACTGCTATTCATGTTATATAAATTATAGTGTATGACATGGTCCCCAGGGAGCTAGTTGGAAGGTGGCAACAGCTGTTTGTTGCTGTTATCACCTTCCAGCATGAATTGCATGCATTAAAGGGGCCTTACAACGCTTGTCCGCTATGCTTTAGATAAATGGTTATGTCATGCAGATACCGAATCAAAAAGAATTGCAGGAATCAGTGCACTAGAAGCAAAGTTGTTAAGGAATGAATTTTAAATTACAAGCAAACCAAAAATTGCCCTCAACTCAATTTTCTTGGTCTTTCACTTTCCCATTTCACTCATCCAATGACGACAGACAGCGGGATGAAACAGCCTACATAAGCACATCACAGCAACGTCGTGGAAGATGCCTTCTCATGGTTTTCTGTTCGCTGTAACGTGTTTTTGCTAAATTTGATGACCTCTCTTCCATGGCTAAGACTGCATGGGTGCCTCGTAGAAATAGAATGAGGAACAAAGAGACCAGGAGCAGGCAGGGAAAGGAGACGTTCCTTTGTCGTTATGGCCCCCAACTGTTGTGCTTTTCTCATGAGCTCGCTCCTTGACCGCCCCTTTCTCTCTGTCCGCAAGCATCCTACAATAGCGGGTTGCAAGGTCGGTCAGTTCTTTTCTGCCTAACTTTGCCTGCATAGCCACTGGTAGCTGTCCGCGTGTATAGATCGGAAAGTCTTTGTTGTAAAGTAGGAACCACCGCCTCTTGGGGCTTTTTGAGTCGCTTGCTTTTCAGTGCCTTCATGTAAAGCAAACATGTCGGATTCATTGACTTAATATAATATAAACAATGAGACATAACAAATTTTTGCTAATGGACACAATATGCAGCTTTTTATTCAATCGTCAAACGCGCGCCAGTTGAAGTCATATCCGCTGCAAAGAACCATCACTGTGGGCCGGCACCGTCAGTACCATGATATTGGTTCTCGAAAAGATTGAAATATTACATACCGGAATGTGTGTTACGACAGGTGGTAATAGCATCGCCATTACTCAGCAATTGCAGCAAACAACCAAAACAGTGCGCTAAAACTAGGTTGAAGGACCCTTTTAAAGCAGAACAGAAGGTGCCTCGGCCATCAAGTGAATCTGGCAGAGTGGCTAAAAAAGGTCATCACTACCGCTCGTCTGCTTCTGGATATTGAATTCATGACGTGGGGTATCCCTAAGTGCTCTTAAAGGGTTCCTTTAAAAAGAGGGTTCAAAATGTGTCCACCAAATGCTTGCATGTTTGGTTTGCGGTATATTGATGTTCCAAAGGGACTCAAGCTTATGAGGAACGCTGTTGTGGAAGGATCAAGTAATTTCGTCCACCTGGGGTTCTTTAAGTCCTCTGATGTTGCACAGTACACAGGTACCTTGCATTTTGCTTGCATCGAAATGCGGCTGCCACACAGCTGGGTACGAATTTCTTACCTGAACTTGAACTGAATTGTTAACTGAATTAACTACTGAACCACCGCAGCGGGGCCAAATGCTTGCATTGTGTAGAGCAGATGGCACTGGTAATGCATGATGCATACAATTCCTCTGAAGTGAGCTGATAATTTGCAAGTTACAATTTAAAACTACCATTCTCACAATTTGCAGTGGCCACAGGCACCAATCATTTGTGCAGATTTTGCCTCTGAACACCATTAGGTCTGCATGTCATCTCTGGGAAGGGACTATATTTCATTCTTAAATAGAGTGCAGCAAAGAAGGCGGAGTGCATGCCGGGCAACAGAGCACAGTACATATAGCTCCCTTACCTTTCACTCCTCTACTTCTAGCCATGGCAGGAGAGCAAGTGAAAACAAAAAGTACACAGCACAACTGAATTGGCTTGGAGATGCATTTTTGGGTGGAGCAGGGTACCAGTCGGTTTTCTTGGTTTTTCTCACACTGCCCAGTGCTCACACTGATATTTGTGGTGCTGCGTATGCAGGACCGAAAAATATTTGCTAGAGCGTGATAGGCGATCCGATATCTGTTGGTATGACCTGCCTCCTTTACCCTCAATTACGCCCTTTCAGTGCCCCTTTAAATGTTTTGAAGTTGCAGGAATTTCGAATACAATGAATTGAACAGAAGGTCATTTTGTTCACAAGGGTCATGAAGAGCCGGGCCTGAGCAACGACAGCAATAGGGATGAAAAACCTATGATTATTTGCAACCATACTTTATTTCACAAACTATTTGGAGCACAATTACAGGGTATTCAGCACAACACAGACAAGAGGACACCACGGTCGCCTGTGGTGTCCTCTTTCTGGTGTGTGTCTGTGTTGCGCTAAAAACCCTGTAATTATGTCGGACAACCAACTAGCTTAGCAGTTAACTCTCTTAAAGTATGTTTGGACGCATTTTATGCAAATGCAGTACCCAGAAAAGTGTGACTCTTAGTTGGGTGTATTCAGTATTCCTTGTGGCGTCACAATCATGGCATTAAACCTTGAGAGAACTTAGGAGGTGAAATGCAAAGTAAAATCTTGTATCTAAAGAATGCTGGTAGTATTAAGTGAAACACCATGCACAATTTTCTTTCTCCATTAGTATAGTACTATGATGTTATCTATGAAACAGTGGTCCAAAGCTCTTTCTTTGTTGCTGCTTAGACGACACTTTGTATGATGGCCATGATCATCGGACATAAGCACTTTGCATGTAATTTAGAAAAATAAGTGTTTTTTTTTTTTTTTTTTTTTTTTTTTTTTTTAAATGCTACTCTTGCAGGTGGCAGACCCCTACAGGTGGATGGAAGACCCAGACAGTGAAGAAACGAGAGCTTTCGTTGACGCTCAGAATGCTGTCACAACACCGTTTCTAGAGCAGTGCAAGGACCGAGTGAAGATCAAAGAACGGTGAGCATATTGTGTACAGACATGAGATGTGAGTGTGATTTATTCCTTGTGCCTTGTACCTACCTTTTCTTATTGAATCAAGGCATATTTGGCTAGTTTTTTCAAACAGGAAAAACACTGACTGGTGTTTCTTTGTCTTTCCCCTCCAAGTCTTTGTACATATCACTGATGTGGAGCTTGCCCATCCTACTTGTCCTCTGGGCAAGTATCTCGGACACCAAGTTGCAGAAAACCATGGTTTCTTACTGTGCAAGGTTCCTTTTAGATGCATGCAAGAAACTTTGATGTCGTCAAGTTTAAATGGATCCCAAACACCCTTTATATTATACCTATCGCATTTCTTTTTTTTCCGCTGGATGTATTGTTTCTCGTCTCATATCTGGCCCCAAAGATGTCTGGCTATGTTGGTTATATGCTTTCCTTTGCTGTTTCGCGGCCCGTCTTGATGGGACGTGCACGCTCATTCTTACGGCCTTCGTAATTGCATGGAAGCAATGAGAGCTTTTCTTCTTGAGCCACTCCATCTGCTGCCGCTAGGTTTGTGACCACCTCACTTCTCGTTTCCCACCTGCTTCTGCTAGGGTGTACGGTTTTTGTCTGGTTTCGCGCTGTCACCTGCTGGTCTGCTAGTGAGTGCAGCATCAAAATGAAAGCGTAGTTGCCTTAACTGCATGTTGCCATTGTGAACAATGTCTTTATAACAAAAGTTGGCCATTACAGCTATAAAAAGACGAATAACCCCTGTGCATCAACATTACATGACATGTACTGCAGTCTTAAATGCAAAAGGTGTTGGACTACAAGTACTAGATGTAAGCTTGGTTAATGCAAAGTTGGCATGGCTGGCGTGTCTATGGTGCTTAACAATTGTTTCGCCTTCATCGAAACTCTGCCACCACAGCTGTGGTCAAACCCAAAAGAGATGAAAACCCAAACTTTTCGAATTTGGGCTCCTATTGCCCTGTAAAAACATCTAGGACGTCTATTGCCAGTGAATTCCGTTTCTTGTGACAAAGAAGGAGATCCTAACATTTTGCATTTTATAATAAGCTTGTTGGCAGTTGCTGTCGAAATTGGGGTAATTTTTTGTGAACACCTAACTTTTGCTTTCTTTTTTTTGCAAGTTGCATACCTGATACAAAAAATTGCACATGCATATAATCTGTGAAAGTAGCGATTTATAATTAAGCGAATAAAGTTCTGCTTGAGAAAGTCACGCTGCTCCTGTTTAGAACTAGAAACGCAAAATGCGGTGAACTCTCCCGTTGTGGGTGTATTTTATCTCTTATGTACATTTGGAGATGTTATCAGCATTTTACAAGCTCTACAGTGTGGTCGTGTACTCCTGTGCTATTTCATAATAAATGACAGTTACGTGCACTCAAGACGTCATTGACTTTCTTGAGTCGTCACTCACGATGACATGCAGCCAATGGAGAAAATCGGTTGCTCTGACACCATCTAACTGGTGGCTGTGCCTTCTTTTTTTTTTTTTCTTTCTCTCTTTTTTTTTTTTCCGCCACTGATGCCACATCAACACCGGAGCACATCTGTTCATTCCACACATTATAAATGAAAGGCTTCGTTACGTTCAAACCGGTGGCGATTTCCATGTCGCTCTGGTGCACGGCCAAGGTGCTGAGTACTCCGTGGCATTTAATTTCCTGTGTCAACCTGTACAATTCAATCTTGGAACAAGATACGCAGAATGAATGATAAGGCATCAGTAAACAAGAAGCCGCACGCCCAAATAGATATGCCGAGCCTGCTGGTGTCTGTGTCAATAAGGATAAGTGTTCTCGAATACCTCGCACACCCAGTATAAGTAAGAATGTGCTCAAAACAGACAATGAGTACACGCATGCACACTTTTCACTAAGTCGAAGTTGCACCAGAAACAACTGGTGGTGAGTGCATGGGCTGTCTTGCTGAAGGCGCTCAACTCTGCACCAGAAAGATTAATGAAGGTCCCTCTTTGGAGACATTATAGCGCCCTGGCAATGTGCATTGCTGGGCAGCTGTACAGGCTACGAAAAAAAAAAAAAAAAAATCTTGAACGAGCATGCACATAAGATGCACAAAATACAACACACAAACACACAAAAAAAAATGTTAAAGGAAGGAACGGGATGCCAAGTGCCTGAGCTAGTAGAATTATGCGCATTGATGACTTATTTATTAGTAATCTTGCTGCCGAGGACTGAAGCATTTGCTGTAAAATAATGATGATGTGGTAGTAGCTAAGAATTCATAAAATGCCCTGGCCGCAAGGCATGGTTTGTAGTGGGCAGGGTATTGGGTATTCCGAACACACTCCCTCGCCACCGACAATGCTATGAACATAGCATGAATGCATTCTTACCTGCGGTTTGTCAATCTATGCTCGCTATTTGCATGGCATGCATCGCAAGCAGCGAGCGATGATGCACGGCCTGCACATTGCCAATGTATGATTGCTGGTCATGAATAGCACATCATTAGCATGAGCAGAGGCAGGCAACCACAAATAAATCCCGTCAGGCTTAGGCAGAACTTAGTGAAGACATTTCCTGTACTTCCGTTGTGTGACATGAAAACATTTCGCCACTCTGCAAGATTCATATCTACTTTATTTGACCTAGACTTCCAGAAGGCTTTTCATGGTACTATGTTTTAAGGGCTGCTAACTCGGGTTGCATGGAAATTTTGTCCATAATTTTAGCCACTGTACTGTGCTACTCAAGAAAGCTATGTCCATGTGCAGTGCTTTTGCGGTGTTCATATTTGTCTTGTTTATTTTTCTTTTGTGGCCAGGCTACGGCAGTTGTATGACTATCCCCGCTTCGGGTGCCTTAAGAAGCACGGCAAGCGTTACTTCTGCTACATGAACACGGGGCTGCAAAACCAAAGGTATGTGTAGCTTGTCTGCATCTTTTCTGCATTGAGAAAGCCTTTTGGTACAACTAGTTGCTGCTGTGCTGGGACCCATCCTGAGCTGTACGATCAGGTCTCTGCTATGGAAAAGCGTCATGCTTACAATAAACATTGCCGTCTGTGGCATCTCTGCTGGAATGCGCAGTCTAGTCTTCACTCCTCTGTGTGTCTTCCGTGCACTTTGTATCGGCAACGGTTTATCAACTGTCCCAGACCGATACCTTATTATTTAAGCATGTATGTTAATGCGCAGTTCGCACGGCCAAGAGTACCTGACAGAATGCATCATGCATGTTCAAGGCAAGCCCCTGTATTTCAAGCAAAATTATTATCAAACTACCTGCCTGTCTTGATTTTGATTCTAATAAAGTAAAACACCGCCTCTATGCTTCCCAAGCCCTTGCTGAAGACTTTGTGCTGCTCTCTAGCCTCACGCATAGCGCGAGCCTGCTGAACGCTATGCCACCTCAGTTAATTGTAAACATTCAGGGTGTCTGTAGATTCCGACATGCTTAATACATGCAGCACATAATTGATTCCTGCAATAACTTGCATTTGATGGTTGGATGGTCAATGCAGGTAAATAATAGTTGCATGATTGTGGTGGCTAATGGTTGTGTGATGGTTTCAGTATTTGCATCTGAAGAAAATAAAAAAAAAAAAGACATTTTAAAAATGTGGCCTTTGTGCAAAAGATGTGCAGCATTTTTTTTTTTTTTTGGCCCCGCCGTGATGGTACAGTGGTTAGGGCGCGCAACTGTTGTGCCCAAGGGTGCGGGACCAAATCCCGGCCGCTGCGGCTGCTTTTTGATGGCGGTGAAAAGCTAGGCGTCTGTGTACTGTGCGATGTCAGTGCACGTTAAAAAACCCCAGGTGGTGAAATATCCGTAACCCTCCACTACTGCGTCTCTCATAGCCTGAGTTGCCATAGGACGTTAAACCCCATAAGCCAAACCAACCAAACTCCTCCCTCCCTCTCTTTCTCTCTCTTTTTAAAGCCACACTTCCACGATAAGATGAGTGCCACCCAATCCCCTTTCCCTTGCGTTTCTTATTCTTTTATCCTCTCTCTACTTCAGCAATCAGACTACAAAGATTCAGGATAGGTTTTAAGAAAATGTCCTAAATTTACTGCAATAGTTTTGAAAGGAAAAGATTATGGACATTGTGCAGATGCTGAGGATCCTGTACACTACATCTATCGTAAGTGGTGCCTGACCTCATATTTTTGTCATGGCAGCTTCAGTATAAATTATTTAATGAGCCAGAGTGCACGCACTTTATCATGAACTTAGAACTTTATGATGGATGCAAGCTCAGTAAAGGGAAATTCAGACTAGTTGGTGTATGGCAAAAAAGTATGCTTTATGAAACAGCACAGTGACGGGATGTAGTGAGAACAGACACAGATGAAGTACTGCTTAGCTACCGAATGTTAATTGGTTGTCCAAAGCATAGTTACGCACTCGGTATCAATGGAAAAAAACAAGAAAATCGAAACCCGGGCGAACAAATAAAGGCTGCCCCCTGTTGTTTTTTTTCATTTCTCACCACAGTGATTTCTCTCTTGTTCCCTCTCCAGTGTCCTTTATGTGCAGGATTCCCTTGAAGCTGAGCCCCGAGTTTTCTTCGATCCCA
Organism: Amblyomma maculatum; assembly: GCF_055883805.1. Lineage (NCBI taxonomy): Eukaryota > Metazoa > Arthropoda > Arachnida > Ixodida > Ixodidae > Amblyomma > Amblyomma maculatum. The sequence goes on along the minus strand of NC_139347.1, from coordinate 50,989,847 downwards.
ATGAACTCTCTGAAGATGGAACCGTGTCTGTCAGCTGCACCAGTTTCTCTGAGGATGGGGAACTGTTTGCATATGGCCTCAGCTACAGTGGCTCTGATTGGATCAAGATATATGTGAGTGTTTACCTCCATGCTGTAATGTGTAGCAGCATGTGCCTTGTACAGAGTCGTAAAAGTAAAGAAAATACAAAACCACACTCATGAGCACATGTGCAAGGAAAAAAATTTATTGGGGCACTTAAGCTCCGACTTTAAAGGTATGACATGATAGTTCAGGCTACCACCCTACACATCAAGCCTGCTTTAACCAAGCTGTATGAATGTGCCTACATGGCCTAGGGGTAATGTGAATTAAAATGTCCTGGCAAGCCAATTGTGATATCACCTTCTTTGCAAGGAGAGCCCAGAGTTGGCAGCTCCTGCCAAATGTAAGGTTGGTTAACCTTACGGCCAGTCACTGTGTGGCCATGTCAGCTGCCATCTACCGCCTGCCAGCGCCATGCTCGCGATTTTTAGCTCACAATGCCAATGCCAGCACTGGATGCTGACATCACATTTTTGGTGTATGGGGCCTTTAACGATCTCGCATTAAAGTGGCGCCAGTGTCAGCCTTGCACCACAAGTGAGGTCACACGACTCCTTTTGCTGCAGCAGCAGCAATGGGCTCTCGACATTATTTTTAGACACTAAAAAAAAAAAAAAAAAAAAAAAAAAAAATGGTTTCCTTCTCTTGGTGTATACCTATGTTGCACACACTGTTTACTTCTTGCTGCGGTAACAGCACCGCATAATTTACACTTGGGGAACAGCATTTTATTACTGCTTCAATACCAGCCATGTGCGACGGACCTCAGAAGCTTCGATTTCGTTATGAAAGATGGGAGCCGGCGAGGAGAATGGTTAGCTTCCCACAACCAAGGTGATATGATTGTGACATTGAGATGCATGGGCTTTCTTAAAACTAAATTAAAACACTGGTCGTATTATAAAACTCAGTGAAGTAAGGAAAGTGATATATATATATCACAGATATCCGGGCTCAGGCTATTTTGAAATATTAACTAGACATAGTACATACCTTTGCTGTAACAGTTTTGAGTGTGGAAGCTTCAAAAGGTGTTATTTGTACCAAAATTGTCTAAATTACTCAGTTGTGGGTGGCACATTAGTTTTCCGTACATCACGTTTGCTGACGTGCAGTCCTGATGGTGGTTTCCAGCATTGGAGTACATAAAAGCGGGCACTTGATCTGATTGAGAAATTATTTGCAAAAATTTTTTTATGTTGTTTGAGGAAACCATTGCAGAATCAAGCACTTCAAATGGCTAGCTTTTTGTTGGGCTGGGAAAAAAACAATGTGGCACATTTAAAATCCAGCGTTCAGTTCCATTAAACGCCACATACTATGCCATACATAATGTATTGAGCACCGCATGAGAATGTCTGTGATCACAGACAACTACCACTTTTCAACCAATGTGCTTTCAGCATCCAGCCAAAGCAGTCGTGCAGCTTTTATGACTCATTAATGTGAGTGTGCTGATGAAAAATGAGCTAATGAAAATGGTTCCTTGGGCTGAGGGAACTCTTTGTTGGGTGCTGAACATTCGTGATGGGCCTTTGGGACTACTGAGTGTATTCCAAGAGAATGTGAGCATAGCAGGAGTTGGTGGAAGAGATTAGGAAGTTTGGTGCAGGGTTAAGGTGGCTCCTACTGGTACAGGACAAGATCAGTCGCCGGAATGTGGGAGAGGCCTTGGAAACATGGTTGGGCTTATGATGATGGACACACATGTGGTGAATATCTGTAAAAATCAAGAACAACTGGCTTTCTAGGCTGCAACCTGACAAAATGATATAAAGAATGTAAGGTTACATGGTTTAACTCCATCCATATAGCTGCCTGCTCAGAACTTGAGAGTTTTCCTGGTGGTGCAATTCTTGGGGTCCTGACTGCCTGCGTCTACCCGAGGCAGAAAGAGGGGATGCAGGCAGAATGACTGTGTTGGGGCAGTGACTGGCTGCAGGTATATCCGTGCAGCAAATGAGATTTCATTGACAATTTGATACTACCTGCAAAGCTGGACAGCAGAACTTGGACAGCCTGTGTCAATGAGGATGACCTTTTCCTTCACAGGTCAAGCGAGTGGCCACAGGTGAAAACTTTCCAGAGGTGCTGGAGCGGGTTCGGTACACGGACATGTCCTGGACACATGACAACAAAGGCTTCTTCTACGGGGTATGGACAGCCTCTCCCTCCCTATTTTAGGCATCGCAAGTAACACGGGTTAACATATGTCAGCTGTTAAAAGCAATCTGAGCTCTGCTGCTCTGAACAATTGGAAGTTGTTAATCTGCTGAAAACCAGTGAAATGAAAAGCTTTACGAGAATTTTTCGGCTGGTCCCTTGAACTCGGCTGCCTTGCTGCTTTTGAGGCCTGCTCTTGTTACAGGCTACCAAAAGTGCCCGTGCCTCAATTAGCCGGGCTTGCGACAGGTGCCTATTGCCTTTACATATAGTGTTGCAATGGGGATGCAACCATTGGCAATTACTTTCTTATCATGATGTAAGGGTGCCTTCTGTTCACAGCTGTAAATGCATTCCTGCCAACCCTCCCCATTCGCCTGGGAGACTCTTGATTTTTTTTACTTAACCTTCTGATTGTGTGGCCACTGCCTTATACTTCCTGATAAGTTGCTTTTGCCATGCGAAATTTTTTCTACGAAACCAACACCATGGAATTTGCAGCAGCATCATAACCGCCAGCATGACTATCAATGGCCACACTGGCACCATCACCTCATTGGCTAAGCAGCCGATCAAAGCCAAATCAAACCAAAGGCAAAGAGCTGTGGCTGGTTGTATTTCATGTTAGCTGTTGCAGCTGCTTGATGGCTGCTTGTCTGTATGTCCAGGGTTAAGCCGAGCCACCTGTGTGCTGTATGCAGTGTAAAGTTAGAACTCTCGTGCGCTTAAGTTATGGTGCTCTCAGAGCTGAAGAAAAGATATATGTTATACTTCTGAATTTGTGCTTTGTGGCATCGAGAGAAGACGACCACATAGCTTAACGTGTGGATGTGGCGTCGGCATGTCTCATGGCTGCAAACATGATTTGAAACTGAAACTGGAACTGAATTCCACTAATCAATGTGCAGCGCAACCCTCCAACATCTGCTGCTAGTGAAAGGCCATCAGCATGGACCATGCTTTTACTCTTATTTTTAAAGTGCAGCTCTTTTGCACCCATCCGTCACGTTGAGCCATGTTGACGGTGTAAGCGAACCAAAGAGAGTGTAGAGTACACATCTAAGAAGAGCCATGCGTTCTGCACGGCTCACTCCGCTTGCTTGTCGGACACCTTAGACTGGCTGCCGGGCAAAATGTGGACCTCGTGGATGCCGACATCAACAAACATCTTGTAAGCTCTCTCTGTCTTTCCCTCCTGGCTCCTCGCTTCCGCACTCACCTTTCTCATTCCTTTCGCTTTGCAAAAATATTTCGACACTTAAGACCTCCTACGTGTATGAAGGTGAAAGCTGCTGCACACAATAGTTTGTCCACATCTGCCATACCACACACAGCGTTGCCTTCTAAGCGCGAACCATTTGTGAATATAATACTGTAAAACAGTCTCAGCCAATTTATGAAAAACGAGCAATGCAGCTGGTGGAAATGATTCATCTGCCGCTGCTACTAAATAAACTGCATGAGCGGAAGCTGAGTGCCGCCTCCGAGAGGACCTTACTGTTAGCGCCGCCGAAGCTGAAGAACCTCACTCAAATTTTGAGTTAGGGAAATTTTTATTGTCCACAGAATATTTGAAGCGGTCTAAATCTGCTTCTGCAAGCTCTGTGCAAAAGAGCTCATTGGGCACTGCCGGAAAGTTTAAATGAAACTCTATTCCCCGCCCCCACCCCCATTGGTGCAAATAAAAAAAAAATGTTACGATTTTTGATCTCATCAGATTGGCAGCTATGTGAATGTGGTTTGTTTTGTGTGCGTGCATTGCATTTGTGAAACGTAGAAGATTGGTGTTCTAATGCTGCATCCCGGTCTAAACAGGTTATCCTTTTCTTAAATCTGTAGTCTCCTGTAGTTTTTCCTAGAGTGGTGTGCATAAGGGATCATCACAGACCTTACAGGATGGTTGCCATGGAGATTGCTTGAAGGTGATTCTAGTGGCAGGGGTTAGCCGGCCATGTGTTTTCATGACCAAAGGGTGTCGACTATATAAGCGCAGTGCAAAAGCATAGCATAACACAATACTTCCAACCAGTTCTTCTGCCATAATGAGGGGTAGCATATGCAGCTACTAAGCCCAGCACCCAAGCAGAGGCAACGAGAGAGGCTCAGCAAAGGCATTTGGGATTCTACCGTACATGTTGCCAAAGCAGGAAGAGCTATACAAGCAATATTCAAAATTTGGCCGCGATAAGGATAGATGCAGCAACAAAGTAAACGTGTCACGTACAACGATGCGAGCGGAGCAAACAAACCACAAAACCGGAGCACAGTATGTATAGCTAGTTCTATCATGATGAAAAACACAGCTGCAATATGCACAGCGAGAATATCACTCAAAAATTGCATTACTGTGGTGGTATCTGATGAGAAGAGAGGAGTCGCTGGAGAAAGATTTGATGTTGGGAAAGGTTGAGGGTCGCCGGAGAAGGGGTAGGCAGCGAACGCGATGGTTAGATGGCATTCTCGAGGCATTGCAGATGAAGCTATGTGATGTTAAGAAGATAGTGAGAGACCGGAAAGCGTGGCGTGACATGGTCCATAGGGTCACGAAGAGTCGGACACGACTGAACGCCTGAACTGAACTGAAACATGGAGAATTTTTTGAGGCTGCAAAGACTTTGCGATTTGGAGTGTGCACAATGTGGCCATGGGTATTTCGTGCCGAGCTGTATAGTGATAATGTGAGGGGTGTCTGTTGCAGAAATACCCAGACTCTGTTCAAAAAGCCGATGGAACGGGGACGGACAAGGCCCAGGACCAGAAGCTGTACTACCACCGTGTGGGCACGCCCCAGTCCGAGGACGTGCTGTGCGCCGAGTTCCCTGAGAAGCCCCAATGGAGGGTGTAAGTGATGGCACTAGGGCTAGTATTTGTCGCCCCTTTCTGCATCACTTGCATGGTTTTGTGCGGGGGCTGCAGTACCTGCATTGCACCACATTCCCTGATCTCATGGGTACATGAGGGCGTTATGTATATCTTGCCACCTACAACTTCTCTTCTATTACCAAGTAGACTTGAGAAATACTGGATCTTAAAGAAAGTTTAGGATGTCCTGTTTCTCAGATGGCAGTCCCTTTTTGATGTAAAGTTAAATCTTGTGGATTCGTCATCAGTTATATGGAAAAACTGGATAATTTGTACAGCCAGCCCAATGCTGGCCAAACCCTGTGTGATGGCCCTTTTGAAGCAATGAAAAAGTGGGCAATTCTTAGGGTTTTTGAAAAAAAATTTTTATAAATGCAGTATTTAAATTGCTAATAGTGAGCTTTCAGTTCGAAGCAAATAGTTACCTTGTTTGAATAGTTTCAAAGTGCAGTTAGTAGTTTGCAACAGGAAACGTAGCAGTAAAAATAAGATTCGATTGTTAGCATTTGTCGAAAGATGTTTTTCGAATTCATTGAGGAAACTAAAATAAAATTGAACAAAATAAAAATAAATATTTCAAAACTTGCATTAGGTAACATTCAAACAGTAGCAAACTTTAGTGAACTAAGCCTCATAGTCTCAGGTCCTTACCGTGAGATTTTTATATGCTGCTGATTTTAAATGTAACAGGCGCAGACATCATTTTTGGGCATGATTTATAATCAGAACTTTAGCTGCACAGAGTCATGCGTTCCACATATTTGACTGTACATTCCTGTTCTAATTTCCACTACCTAAGGATCTAAAGTTTAAGCTCTTGCATGCTTTGAAGTTAACTTCTAGCGACATTGCAGCTACAAGATCCGTTGCCGACAAAGCACTCTCCTTGGGCATGGAAGTATGTAGTGGCACATTTGTATCTTTTTCGTTACCTTTGTCTTACGAGCCTTCCGTGCGGCAGACAGAGCACAGTTACTATTGTGGCATGCTCGTTTTGGCATCTGGGCTTTACCCCATGACATGTGCTTGTGGACAACAGGCTAAACGGTGAAGCCATCGAAGGCCAAGTTTCGGGTGCGGCCGATGCATTGTGTGCGTGATGCCTAAATTCTAGTAACTTCGAAATAGTTCGAAAATATTTGGAGTTTTCGAATAATGCTATTCGCTTTGTTATTGGAAACATTTGAATATTTGCACAACCATTTATTTAAAAAAAAAATTATCTTTGAATGCAATTTTGGGAAAACAAATGTACAAAATGTTGAAAAAGCATGAATATATAGTTAAGAAATGGTAATCAAGGAAGTTTAGAACATACAAAATGTTGTGCAGGGCTTCTTTGAAAATATGGCTTCCGTATGTGCGGCCGTTTTTGGTGCTAACTCTTTTAGTGCCGTGATCAAAAACAAGCAGCTCTGTAGGCTCCTAGAAAAAACTTTTTTTATTAAATGAAATATTTACATGGCTCTGTTGTAAAATATTCTCAAATTCAGTTGTTTACATGGTCTTTCATATACATGCAAAAATAATGTTTTGTATCACATGAAGAAAAAAAAGTGCTCTGCAAACTTGCGGGAAAAAAAAAAGACATCCAGAGAGTTGAGGAAGCATGAATATCAAAATGAAACGCTGCGAGAAAAATAGTTAAGAATACCAAAAATATGCCACGCTGTCTGATATTGTGAAAATTTGGTGCAGCTATCTGCAGATTTTTCTTTTTAGTGCTGTTCAGAAGCTGTGGTCGCCAGTATGTTGCCACGGTGGTTTTTGAGAGTCTGAAGTATATATCCTTCCAACTGCACTAGCAAAATTCAGTGAAGCCAAATCACTAAGGAAATAATATGTTGTATGCTTAAGTCATTTTGAAGATTTGTCTTTCACAGAACATCGCTAAATTGCTAAAAATACTAGCTTTCAGGTTTTGGCGGTATGAGGGGGGCAGTCTTTCGCCTCGCCGCCACTCCGTGAATGCAGCGTCCTCGCTAGCGACCCACGGAGGGAACAAAGGGACAAGGATGGCCACGCCACAGTGTTGCTACTCGAATGCTATTTATTACACTTGCAAATAATACAGAGCGTGCCGGCTAGTTATACATCAATAAGGTTTTCCTTGGAAGGACAAGGCTGCATAAGAAGGATTTCTGACTCACCGGCTCGGAAATGGAGGTGCGACTTCGGCGGCGGACATTTGCATGTGCCGGGAATATGACAGCGTTTGCCATACCTTGGCGTTTGCCGTGGGAGGTGGTGAGAGCGTGCGGTATTTACCGGTCGTGCACGATGGGTCCTCCCCTGTGCCTGCTATCCGTGCCTGCTATCCCCTGGCGTTTGCCGGGAGAGGCGGCAGGAGACGACCGCTCGCGTTGCCAGCTGGATACAGAAGCTCTCTGTCGTCTTCTCGCGGGAACCCGCGTAGATGTCTTGGTGGCGCACCGATCGCTGGTTCTCCTTCCCCTAAGGAGAGGTATTTACCTCCTCTCCCAGCCGGCGTTGCCACAACGCTTGCTGGGGTGGTGGTGATCGGCCGCGGCGAAGGGGGAGGTAACTGGTTTTCCACAAGGTCTATCTTCCTCTGCTCATAGCATAGCATGCGGTTTTTGCATTTTCGAACTTGCTGTGTCTTATGGATGGCATGCTTTGTGGCACGCGAAGGGGGAGGTAACTGGTTTTCCACAAGGTCTATCTTCCTCTGCTCGTAGCATAGCATACGGTTTTTGCATTTTCGAACTTGCTGTGTCTTATGGATGGCATGCTTTGTGGCACGTTTTGCAGGAGGTTATAGAGTGGGATCCATTCTGCCATCAAAGTTACTTTTCATTACCTCTGTGGCGAAAAAAATTCACAGTAAAAGCAGCGACATCATGCGACTGGTGCCAAAATTGTAGCGCGTTGGTCCTGATGTGAACCCATCACTTTTATTGACGTTTGTAACCACCTTGCTATGAATAATTCTTTCTTGTAATCGCCTGCGGAGAAAACAGTGAACCACACAGAAACTGTTACCATAGTATATTTGCCTAGACGGGGCTGGGTTCTAACACACGGAAATTTGCATTCAGCAGCGCATTGAAAATCATCGCTCACATACAGAACAATGGCCTAAGGGCCTGTCCCTAAAGAGTTAACTTGCTTTACTGTGTGATATATGGTGTGCCATCTTTAGAACGAAATGACATGTCTTATGAAGAGTTTCAGGGGTCCCAAGCACATAAACATGTTAAGCTATAGATCAGTGCACCTGTACACCAAACTTCCACAAATATGAAATGATATATGCATTTGTTCGTTGCTTCGACAGCTAAATGCATCGGTGTTGAGCACTGCTTGGCTCTTTGAAATCCTACCACATCTCGTGTGTTGCAGCTCATATTGAGCGTTAGAGCGAATTTTCAGGTTAGATAGCTCACGATGGCTGCTGTTATCGTAGGCGAGCAATAGAGAAAGACTCCCCGCTTCATGCAAGTGCCGTAGGAACGCAATAACTGCTGTCATATTGAGGTCCTATGAGTTTTAGTCCTGAAACTTTTGACGCTCGGTTTACATGCTTTCACACTGAGGGTTGTCACGAGTGCCATTACTGTGAACGCACTCGTCAAGTGGAAATGAAATGATATGAGTAGCTTGTAACCTGTGGCTGGGCGTTGTCTGAGCTGCCGCGATAGGTCAGAGCTTTGATTTGCCTGCCAACCAGTTGATAGAAAGCCTTCCTAGTGGGAGGGGCTGACGCCTGAATTTTCTTGTTGCAAAATGCATAAAGCTGACAGTGCCAGTGACAGCTCAGTGTGCTCACTGCTTCTCTCTTTGGCTAGGGGTGGCCAGGTGAGCGATTGCGGCAACTATGTGGTTGTGACGGTGGAGGAAGGGTGCAAGGACAACCAGCTCTACGTTGCTGACCTCAGCAAGCTCACTAATGGCATCAGAGGTGAGCATGAAACGCAGAAAAGCTTGGAAGTTTTTCTCATTGCGTTTACAATTTCTTTCTTGTGGCATGCAGATAAGTTGGATCTGAAGTGCGTGGTGGGCAGGTTTGAAGCGGAGTACGACTACATCACGAACGAGGGCACTGTGTTCACCTTCCGTACCAACAAGAACCGACCACGCTACGGCCTTGTCAACATTGACTTGGCGAACAGTGCCGAGGTGAGAACGCCTCACCGTTTGGGTTAGGGTGAATGGCTTGACCAACGGGAAGTGCTCCCTTGCTGGCCTGATAAGCCCCGATTCCTAGCATTGGTTCCATTGGGCTTAGAGCCATGGGTTCCTACAGTGGAATTGGAAGGCTCACATTTTAATTTGGCTAGTGATAAGTTTGTGCGGCCTATTTGTGTGGTTTGAAGAGCAAAGTGAACGCTGTGTCCATGGCAAGCATAAAGATTGGGCAGTTCTATTTAAGTACTCTATTTTTTGTTTTATTTCTTTATTTTAACGGGGCATATTAAAGTGAAATTGAAGACAATCGACATCAAAGCTGAGTTTACCTTTTAATTTTGTTAATGAGCATTGTGGTTTGAAGTGTTTAATGGCAAAAACCTGCATTTTAAAGCTCATGAGTAGACCTTCTCACATAGCATATTTATAAAAGGGCATTGCTGCTTGTGGTACAATCACCAGTATAATACTAATTTCTTTGCCATCATTAAATACACAAACAAAATTTGTATTCTATATATAAGAAATGCGTGCGGCCTCATTTTACGAATACGCAATGAAGAAAACCCAAGTCAACAAGCTTTCAAGTCCATATTTTCGACACGCAATATTTGAACTACATTGCCAGTTGAAAAAAAAATTTTAAGAACTGCCCATGTTTCTTGTTCATGGCCTTTGCAGTTGCAGTATAAAATTGGAGCTTAAAACAGAAAAGGGCCACAACTCTTCTTTTTAAGGGGAGACACTGGGGTTTGACCTTTTTTTCTTATTTCTTATGTTACAAGGTTGAAATTTTTATAGCTGATGTAGATTTTTCTTCTGATAACAAATATGTAATTGGATTTTACCTAACTTATATAGATGTGAAGATATTCAATGTGTCATGTTGGACCACCTTGCCCAAAATTAAGGCAACTTGCAATGCAAATACTGGCCTATATTTTACATTTACATGCTCTAGAAGGACCAAGGAATGCAACCATAGCATAGGCATAATTTTAGACCAATCACCGAAAAAGTTACAGACTTTGGAAATTTCCAGTCTGAAAATGAGATTTTCTTGAACCAGATAAATTGGTTGCTATTTATATTTATGCACAAAAATATGTAAATGTATTAGTATGATTGCAGAAAGCACCTCATAAGCTTTCAAATGCAACAAAAATGATGCAAATCGGGCCAGTAGATCTCAAGATATCGTGGGCAAGGGTTGTCAGCGTGGAAAAAAAGTCCATTTTGAGAAAACAAGAAAATAAGTTTAGAACACCACAAAACTTTATTATGGCCAAAAGCAACCATGGATACGAAAGGGCTGACCTCTAGAATGCACCAGGCATGTAATCACTGTCTTTCACAGCTGTGCGCTTTCTTTTCATTGCGCTGCGGAAGCTTTCTGCGCGTGCATGCTTTGCATCAGATGCCGCAAGCCGACGCCTATCCTTCTCGGCTGACCTTTCAATGGCTGTAGTGCCATGGTTCACGCTCAGCTGCTGCAAAATGGCTTTGGTAGCGCATTCCTTGCCGGCGTTGAATCTAATGACTGCTTCAGCCACAGCAGATTGCACTGCAAACAATGAGGCATGCTTAGTCTTGGGCACCAGGGACCAAATGATGGAATGGAGACTCTCATTTGAGTTTTGGGTCTTTCCCCTTTGGCAGCGCTGCAGCAACTTCTTGTCGGAGAGGCGGATGAAAACAGGCCTCAGTGCAGCTGCGACATACTCTGGCAAGTTATAGCGGTGCTTTGGGGGTGGCTCATCTTTAGCCAAAGCCTGGTTATACTTGCACCAGGATTCTTGCCCTTGAGGGCAGAGACCATGGTTTGGCTCTGCATCCGTTGATGTCACATGGTTATATGTAGCAAGCACCGCATTGTGCATTTTGTCATTGTCACCCTGGTGCGTTTTCAGTGCCCAGCCATAGTACATGGTGAGCTTTGTAATGAGCTCACCAGTCAACTTTCCTTTCCCGCTGAGGCTTGGTCCATTTTCTCCCTTCCTTTTATGCACTAGGTTTCTAAGTGCTGTTCCCATCCTCTTGCTGACATGGTTGGTGCAGTCTTCTTTTTGAATCTGCACATATCCGTACACATTCGCGTCTTGAAGACTGTTGAAGGCGCGGCTGTCACCATCACAAAGCATGGTTACATAGCGCAGTCCATACTTTTCAATTGACCGGCTGAACAGAATCTTGGCTGCTTCAACTTCCATTTCACCTGGCTTTCTGGAAGTGTTTTTCTGGCATTTGTGGCCGGCTTGCCATGCTTCAAAGTTTGGTTCGCCCTCCTTAGGACCAAAGCGGCATCCCAGGCAGAAATTACACAAAACCACAAAATCGAGAACATAGCCCGTAAAAAGCTCAATTACAGTCCCAACACATACATGTGAGGAATGGCCCCGAGTGAGCCACGTTCCATCGAACGACACAGCTATATTTCCCGTGTGTCCAAAGTTCAGGTTCCGGTATTGAAGTTTCACAATATCAGCACAGTCAATCATCACTTGTGCGGCAGCATTCAGAGCAGCAGGGTTTAATTTGCCTTTCAAGTAGTCTTGGTACGTTCTACAGTGCATACCACGCCGCGAAATATTGAGCGCGGAGAAAATGTCATTCAATGCGGTCTGCCCGTTCCCCGTGCTTGCAGCAGCGCGCGCGGCGAGAACGTTGACTTCGAAAGGCTTGCAGGTTGCGTTCGTGCCTACCCTGGGCGAGCTCCAAGTGGTTTTCACCTGCCCACAGACTTCACAATTGAGCGCGAGCTTAACAGCAAGCCCAAATTCCAGCTCACCTTCTGCAATGCTTACGGAACCGCCGCACACTTTGCATTTTACGCACTCAAGCAGCTCGTTCATGGGGGTTAGGGCTAGCACAGTGAACGGCGTTCCTGACGCGGGCGCATCTTCGATCGTTGATCCCAAAAGAGACCGCTTTCGCCGAGTGCCTGAAACTGACGAAAGTTCACGCTGTGCCTCCGTCGCGCGATGTTCTAGTTCTGTTCTATCGGCGTCGGACAGAAAAGGAGTGTCTACACGGACGACTCTCCCGGCTCCGTCGGTTGTTGCAGCATCTTGCGACGACGCCGCAGCAGGGCTCGAAGTGTCGGCGGTCTCCGATGTCGGTGCATCCGGCAGCATTTCGCGTGACTGCAGCCGTTGCGGGCGCGGTTGCCGCCGTTTTTTCTTCTTTCCGAATGCGTGCGCAGTGCGGAACTTTCTATTGCCACCAGCCATCGTAGCGTGTTCGAGAAAGCTCAATCCAAAATGGCGGACGCGATGCCGTTTTTTTTTTGTATCTTTTTAGCAGACGATTTCGCAGTGTCCAATAGGGAGGCAGGATTCGTAGCACGTGACGCAAAAGCACCAATGCGGTGCGAGTATTCTTTATTTTTTTACTGGCTTGTGGCTCTGTTGTTGCCAGGCGCATGCACGGTTTCCCACTAAAAGCGGATAGCAGAGAGCTTCATGCTTCAAACGAAACCAAAATGGTGGCGCTCCGCAGCGGGGTTCTTGTATGGCACGCTTTTGAATTTGACCTTTTTTTCAGTCATTTTCGCGAGGAAAACTGTCACATTGATGACTTTGAAGAGCAATAAGTCAATAAATACTTAACTGACAGTTATAATATTTTATGTATGGGTTCCTCAGAACATCTAGATTCGGAAAAAAAATACTTTGAAAAGTCAATTTTTTGGTCATTTTTCGGCTGCAAACCCCCGTGTCTCCCCTTAATTCGTGCACGCTCACTTCGTGCTGAAGCTGACAAACCTTGAAAATGGGACGCCGCCGACGGGTCTTTCGTTCAGTGGGGCTGGTAAAGGTTTCTCTTTTAATTAAAGAGTTGATTAATTCTAGTTATTTACCTTGTTTTGTTTATAGACTCGTTTAAGGTGAACAAGCAAGCCTATGGCCGCCCTCTTCAGGTATGGCGGGCAAATTATTAGCTGTGATCTAATTATTTTTCATTTTGTTTATGATGGTGCGATATAGTTCTGCAAGAACTTGACAGATTGTTAGGGTGCAACCAGTTATTGTTTCAGAATTTGCTTGCATAAACTTTAGCAACTAAGATAATCCTTTCAACATTGTGTTTTGTCCTTTGGCTATTTTATTAAAGTAGCACCTTAAGTTTCATCAAGCTTTTCAAGGCGGCTGAAACAATGTTGTAACAGAATGCGTCATCTTCTGTTGAATGTAGATCTTTTCACCTCGAAGATTTTTGCCCATGAGTATTTCGCTCAGCGCAGCAACCTTAAACAACCAAAGCTGCTATGTTATACGATTTTCGTTTTAGATGGGAACAGGAAGAACCCAAAACACACTTTCTTTTGTCAATGACAGTGGTTAGTTCTCGTACATAGTAGAGCGTCTTGTGAGTGATAGCATGGAAGGATAGTTTTTCTTTTCTAAATGCACAAGGTTTTGCGTATGTCATTTCCCAGTCAAGTAGTGCTTTTGGCACCATCGGCCTGCTTTGCCAAAAGCATGGTAGGTGTCTGGCTTTTGCTACTTTCTTGAGATGTGGTGTTTCCTGGCAATTCCAGTCAGCAAAGGCGTTGACTCTCCATTGTATTCAGTGAAACAACATGACTTACTGTGCTGATAGGAAATGCTTGCATTGCACATACAGGTGGGGCACAACCTTCGTATGAGGGCGTCACTGAAAGCTGCGTGATGGCTGTTTTTGAAGATGCAGTGTGATGCATTCATCACTGTGAGCTTCGCTGATGTTCACTGCTGAAATTGTTTTGCTTTTCCTGGCTTCTGCCTATTTCTTTGTGGCCTGCAGCAGAAAACGTACCACTTTTTGTAGAAGTGAGAATGCTGGTGAGGCTGCAGCCACCTTACGTGCCAAGCGTCTCCTGCAAATTAACACTAAATAGCCCACTGTAGTGCGGAGCCCAGCATTGCTGGGTTTTCTTCACTGACTGATCGGTTTCTTGAACAAAGAAATTCACTGGCGCTTTGTTGGATTTTCTTTCTATTTAATTATGCTTCTTTGTTGTAAGCACCTTATGTATTCGTTTTGCGGCTGCTCGACCTGATGTGACCTTTTTATGCTGCCTGCCGCATTGTACGATGACCGCTTTCTTTTATATCGCTTCATCGGCCAAATTCGTTCGATTTCCTGTTCTCAATGCACAGCTGTACTATGTAACCCCCGCAGTGCTGGCCTTTTTGGCTTACAATATGCACTTGTGTTAGTGACACATTTCACAGAATGTTCAGTTATCGTCTTGGACAAAAGTCAGCAGAATACAGCTGAGCAGAAAAAAAAAATTCTGTGTTGCCTAGCCAGTCAGTCAGCTGGCATTTTTCTAGAGGGTGGAACACACTTGTCCCTTTACGCTTTTGTGGTTTTTGCTGACCTCCTTTCCTTACTTGTGTAGAAATGACTTTTTTTTCTGTGAACCCACATCCCGCAAACTTCTGTCCGTTACTGTACGGTAGCAGACAAAAGGAAAGCGGGATGTGGATTCAGTGACCACAGTTTGGTAGTGAGACTCCTGGAAAGCCTTGCAGCATGAAGGAAACGGCCTTTTTGATCATTCAGAATGAGTATGACATGGTTGTGTAGCAAAGTAAAACAAATGTTTTTCTGGGATTCTTCGTTCCACAGAATTTTGCCTATAACAGTACAATCATTAAGGAATGCAATATGATAATGAGACCGCACTGATGTTGTTAAGCTCTGCACATCATAAAGGCCGAGTGCTTTTGTACGTGCTTAAAAGTAATTAGTGAAACTACTCCTAATAAGCACTGCAAAAGGTGTGCTGTTCATTGAGTTCTATATCTCAGGTATGTCTGCCTTATCTTTAAACTCAAGACTAATGAAACTTGAAAATGCAAAGATACTGTACTACACAAGTGAATTATTAACCGTGTTATGCAGTAAGCAGCTTGTTGTCTTGTCTGTGCCTAAGCACGAATGGTAGCGAACATGTGATAATTCAGGATGATCCGCAGGTACTTCCAGATACTTTCAGGTATAAAAATGAATGATAGGAATGACAAACGACTTGGTAAAGAGGCATACAGTCAAGCGGTGCACCCTTGGTCATGTTTCGTCTATGCTTAAGACAAGTAGATTCTATTTTCTTGATGCGCTTTTGAGCCGATGCACATTTTTTTGCTGACGATGCCTCAAAGTTTGTGGTATAGTACATCGGCAGCGAACTTTCTTTATATCATGATGGAAACGCCATGATAAAAAAGAATTGACGACTCAGCGACAGCATAGGAACATATGGGGGGGCAGCTGGTGCAATCGGCTCCACTCTCAGCAAACTCTCCACTAGAAGTGCGGCTGGTGTTTTGCACGCTACCTATTATCTATTTGCATTAAAGTCAAGCATACCTTCACCACGCACTTACGTCGCAGTCGCTGCAAGGCAGAGCAAGAAGGGGCGTAAATTTTTTAAACTTTTTTTTTTTATCAACATAAAGTTTATTACCTTACAGCACAGGTTACCTAGGCAAATCTAAATAGTGGAACTAAGTTGCTACATTCCTGATTGTACAGTTTCCCAGCTCATAGGCTCAGAATCAGCAGCTATAGAAATGTTCCATACATTTGCAGTTGCACAATTTTTTTGTTGTTGTTACTATGTTCTTTTATAAAGCAGCTTTCTGGCAAGTATTTTTGAAATTTTGTAAAATTCTTGTCTCATAGACAAGTGTTAGCCTGTGATGCCACAGAAGTGCTGTGGCGCTGGTGAGAGCAGTGACTTCTGTTGTGCGAGCAAATGCTGGGACAGTCGACGTTGGGTGTGCCATGCTTGCTTGCTTTCGACTGTAATTTGCAATATTCTGGCTAGTTGTGGTGCATCTGGTTGTGCGATGAAGCACAAGAGAGGAAACAGCACTAGTTGCCACAAGGTTTTTGCACTCTGATAAAGAATAAAGTGACGGGCAGCAGCCAAGGGGTGCGATAACCTATTCTGCGACGGATCGCCTTCATGGCTGCATTGTATTCTGCATTGAACTTTGATCAGTTCGTTCATGGATCTTAATTCTTATGGTTGCTGTTTAGTATCGTGATTGATAGGGTAGGAACAAACACCCGCATCACGAGTATATTATTTAGCGCGAAACGACAGAACACAAAGACAGGACGAACACGGGCGCTATGGACGAACACTGGCGCTTGTAGCGCCCGTGTTTGTCCTGTCTTTCTGTCGTCCTGTTGTTTTGCCCGTATTCGTCCTTTCTTTCTGTCGTTTTGCGCTGGATAATATATTCGTGATGTCAAAACACCAACTAGCCCAACAATTAACTCTTAAAATACCTGCATCTTGTTACATTTCCCGTGCTGTCAACATGAGCAGTTTAGGCGCAATATATTCATTCGCATGTAATCTTATTCCGCATGGGGGAGCCACTATCAGATCTCATTCAGCCTCACTACAGTCCGAGCATCCATTCGTATAAAATAGAAGAACACGCACAAAAGCTTTGCCAGTTACCTTCGGCATCACACAGACCCTCAAAAGGGAGTGTTGCCGAAGCAGCATATATTGAATTTGTTAAGTACCATGACTTGTAGTTCTGTCTCTGTTTTCACTTTTGCACATTTCAACAAGTGGCTCTTCAGCAAAGGTCCTTGAAAGCGATTATGTTGCTAGGGTCTCAACAAAGTGACATAGTTTTATTTCCCAGATTATCGGAATTTGCTCATTGAATGTCATTCAGAACCTAACAAACACAGAAAATTAAGCATCAAAACCCATTCAAAGCTAACCAATATTAGTAAAATATTGCATCTAATGTCCCGAAGTATTATTGGCTATGTTGGATACAAAATAAGCATAATAACACACATGAATAAAAATATAAAGTATTTTAAATCTAGCTTTGGACGACCATGGTGGGTTGTTTGAGCAGAACTTGGCACCCAAGGTTGGGCTACTCACTGACCATGCCAATGTCAATGTCGCACAAGCCAGGAACATGCGCCTAATAGCTGCGCTTGAAAAGTGCAGGTTTGATTACCAAAGCCTGCAAAATATTGAAGTTGTAAGTACGAATAGCGGTTTAAGTCCAGTGCAACCAGAAAGTTTGTCAACCTTATTATTGCTGTTACTGCTGGCCTAATTATCTGGTGAAGGAAGAATACAAAGAAATCCTTCTGTTTTTCTCTCGTCTCGGTGTCAGTCCGCAATCTTTGTGCACAGTAAGTCGCCAAGTCACCCACAATTCTGTCTTCGTATTAGAAACTCACAAGATACAAAAAGTGATAAAACAAGCAACTAACTGTCTTAATATAGTCATTGCAATCAGCTGGCAAACTATGTGGTAGCAGCACCATTTTGGCCCGACTATGACTGCTGTATTTTCGTTAGCCAATGACATTCCAAGTTCCCTTATATACCATTAAAATATCATTTATTATATCATTATACAGTAAATATATAAATATAAATGTATTATATTATGATATTTATCATTATATGACTGATTATGTACTCATACTGTAATTGTAATATATTTAAGTACATTTTTTTTTTTTTTTTTTTGAAAAGGAAACAAAGCAAAATGACCTGTTTTTAAGGTTAAAGCATTTAATGGCTCATGCTGTCGAAGTTCATTGATCTGGTCACACTATAGCTGTCAATAAAATGATGTCATCAGAAAAACAAAAATCCGGGAGTCGAGCCTCCGTCCCTCGGATCCCTAGCCGAGCGTTTTAACCAATTATGCCATGCCTGGGATTGTGAAACGCACATAATAATTCTCCTTGTCTACCGTGAAGATGATAGCTAAAAATAAATAAATCACTGGGATTTGAACCTTCATCCCTCGGTTCCCCAGCTGAGCATATTAACCATCTAAGCCATGCCTGGGATCATGAGATGCACATCATAATTCTCCTTGTCTACCTACCATAAGGATCATGGTAGCGATGAAAATGGTACTGCAGTTAGTGATAATGACGGTGCATTTAGTTGATGATAATCAGAGCAAACGTGATGCACTGTATGCGCAACGCTCAGGCTTTCGCATTTCAGCGGTGTAGATTCCACAGTACTCGTGGATTTTTTACTGTGGCAGTCGCAGCTTGAATCTGTGCTGCAACAGCTTGAACTTTAGTTTTTCTTTGCAGGAGTCCTGGAAGGACCTCATACTCCAGGATGAGAAAGATGTCCTCGACTGGGCGGCGTGTGTCAACAAGGATAAGCTGGTGGTGTGCTATCTGCGGGATGTCAAGGTAACATAAGGCTGGCACGTGTGCCACCAGCGTCTTCTCATGTATTCTTTCCTTCTATTTCGTCCCTTTATGGCGACAGCTGTTAGCACCTCAACTTCCAAGGTTGTTCATTTGCTGCAGAGAGAGGGAGTAAAGGAAGAGAGGGGAGCTCTCTGCTCAGCACATGGCGACCGTACATGATTGTCTTTTTGCTGTGATGTAGGAGGAGGAAGGGCACGATATGCTTCAGCAGGGATTCACTGACCTTGATTACTGATTTGTGTATGATCATCATTGGGGCCACGGTCACCTCACAGTATTGCTAACTGTTGGCTTGCCTGCACTGTATGCTACTAAGCGTCCGGTTTCAGTCCTGTCCACGGTGGCTGTGCTTCAATTAAGGTGAAAAGGAAAATCGCGTGTGTGTCAACAGGTGCCGAAGAAACTCAAGCAGTTTAAGTTAATCTGGAGTTCTCCACTTCATGTCCCTCATCTTAGTTAAACCTCACAATTCATATTTTCTCAATAATTGTACTGTGCTGACCTCATTATATTCTATTTGTGCACTATTTGTCCCTAGACTTTGTGTTATCTGCTGTAACTATGGGGTCAGTTTTTGTGTACTGCTTCTCGAGTACACCTTGTTGTGCAACTGGGCTTTACAAACATTTGTCCTTATGTGTGCCCGAGGGAGAAGTTTTGATAGGACTAAATTTTCTCTTGAGCCTAGTCCATAGCCTTGATGCTCTTATTTGGAGCCCATCCTCAGTGTTGCAGTAATTTCTCTAGCCTGAGCAAATCAAAATAGAAGCCTGTAGACTTGTTCAAAACTTGGTTGCTGTGTTTGGGAGCACAAGCCGGATATTGTAGTGTTTAATGATTGCCATCGTTTTCCTGTCTCTGCAGAACGTGCTTCAGCTGCACTCGCTGTCCACTGGGGCCAAGATCATGGATTTCCCATTGGAGGTTGGCACCATCACTGGTTTTGCTGGAGAGAAGAAAGACCACGAGGTAATACGGGAAGAAAGTGCCTGTGTCATCTTTCAGTCTGTCCCCATTTTCAGCGCTCCAGAACAACATGATAACGGGAATAAAGTGCCCTTGCATGTTCTGCGCGCATGTGGCAGCTTCTGTGGGAAGCGAAGGAATAAAAGGAGAAATGTTGTAATGGATTTTCATCAGTTCTCAGCTTATCAGCAGGAGCGGGCGAGGGCTTTTTTGAGCCAAAAATGGCCATTGTATACTAGCCAGACTTAGCTTGACGCACACCTAACAGGACAGCAGCCTTAATAGTCTCAGTGATATGCTGCGTATGGTGTGCATTTGATACAGTATGAAGGTATGTACAGCGCAGTGAGTTTTGCGCAGCCAGACATGGGTTCTGTTCTTTTTCCATAGCAGTAAAAAAGAAAAAGAACTGTGCAATTCAGTGATAGTAACAGCTCGCATCCATTTTTGATGGAAAATATTTTTCTTTGTCGAAAAATAACCCACTTCCTTCATTGGCAAAGGTGAAGGCTGTAAAAAGTCTTGTACATCTTTACAGCCTAAATTTAAAAATTCTGTAGCATCGACAAATTGGTTGGGTCAAGCAGGGCTGTGTCAGCTCTGGCAAAATAAAAAGGAAATTTTACGTTCAGGTTTAGAGAGTGAATGCTGGATGCATGCAGTAGCATTTAAGGGAAATAAATATTTTCTTGGGTACATGTATAGCTTGTCTTGCTGCTAACGGTTTATTTTCTCCTTGCAGATCTTTTACTTCTTCACATCTTTTCTGACACCTGGCACCATCTACTACTGTGACCTCAGCAAGGAGCCTATCAGTCCAAAGGTCGGTACTAAGAGCCCTAGTGACCTCTAGTTTATTAGCAGGCATAATCTGTTTTTTGTTTGCTTTGTGTGTTGGCCAACCTCCCAGTCCTTAATAAGGTCTTGAGCATTTTGACAACTGCTTTTTTGTTGCTCTCCTTCAGTGCTTGTGCTGGAATCCTGGCTTTCAGGAATAAAAAGCAGTTTTTTTTTCTTTTGTAATGATATTGCCTCAGGGCATCAGTTGGGTATAGAGATCAAGAATGTAGAAAAACGCAGTCGAGCTGACTTGTACTGGTTGCTATAGGCTTTTTCACTACCTTCGAGGAAAATTTGGCCCGCTTTGAAGCAGGTGCAGGGGTGGTGGAAAACCTCCACTTATTCCTGTGCTATGAGCACAGCCCAGTCTCCAATATGGCAGTGTCCTTCGGCTACTTCTTGAAAAGTTCTGTAATTCAAAATTTGAGGCATTGAGGTTTTGCCATAGTTGATATTATGAAAGTTTGCGCTGTATTCGATTGCTGGCAAATAATCAGCAATTCTCTGAATATCAATTTCTTGAAAAGAATCTGAACTGAATGCAGAGCAGATTTGCTTCATATTCGAAATTTCAGTTATTCAAACAACCCTAGTATATGCAACACAGAGAAGGTATGAATGCATCAGGTACAGAAGCAGCTGGTGATGCATCAGTAGCCAATCATTTTGGGTCTCCTTGCAGGTGTACAAGAAGATCAGCCCTCCTGGATTTGATTCCAGCAAGTTTGAGACCAAGCAGGTGTTCTATACAAGCAAGGACGGCACCAAGGTCCCAATGTTCATTGTTCGGCAAAAGGTGATTCTTATCTCTCTCTCTTGATATTTTCTAATAGCCTGTGGTTGGTATATCCTGCGACTGGAGACCTTCCTTTCTTTTTCTTTTTTTTTTTTTTTTATAATGTAAAAATACTTACAATTTACTATTGTTAATGTGAACTTCCAGTTTATTAGTGAACTGGCACTTCGGTTCTGTCAAAATAGTGCATATTTCAGAGAGAGAAAAATTACTGATAATTTATATTTGCAAATTCATCATGATTATGAGGCTAACTACACTCACTGCAGGACAAATGCATTTCTCATATCTTTCCAGTTAACAGTGTTCCGTGCAAGCTGCAGCCACATATTTTTTTTTTTGGAAGGGGCTCTGCCGCAGTGGTTCAGTAGAATATACCTGCCGCAGTGGTTCAGTAGAATATACCTAACTGCTGGACCCAAGGATGCGGGGTCGAATCCCAGCCACAGCAGCAGCTTTTCTATGGAGGCAAAAAGCCAGGCGCCGGTGTGCTGTGCGATGTCAGTGCACGTTATAGAACCCCAGATGGTCGCAAAGTAGTAGTAGTATAGTAGTAGTTGTCAGCACCAGCGTGTCGAAAATATTCGTACAGAAAAATCCTGATTGGCTAACAGGGTTATGACATCACAACCGCGTGACGTCGTGCGAGAATTTCAAACAGCCTGCATTCAAAATAAAGCTATGAAATATATTCAGTGAGATGTATTTGTTGCCATTGGGGTTTGAATCCAGGTCCTCTGCATGCTAAATGGGCATGCAAATCATAGCACCTAGTGAGCGTGTTGGGGTGGTATGGCTCTTAAAATTGGAATGATTTGAACAAGAAAAATTTACAAAAAAATTTGTGCTTTGGAAAAGCTCTGTTAAAGGCGCTTCACAACTACTTTTAAGGCAAAGCTTGAGCATTCTCCTAGTTTTTCGCTGCAGATGACCTGAAGAAGAGGACTGTTGTGCTTCTCCTTGCAGCACCGACTTTTCACTTGTCTGCACTTCGTTTCATCCCACCATTTCATTTCCTCTCTGCCGGTAGCAGCGGATGGTTTGTGGAGCCTTAGGGAAGCAGCTGGGGATGCCGCGGACATGACTCTAATGCACGTTGCCATTAGTGATGCTTGCATTAAGTACGAAGTAGCTGCATACACGTGAAAGCACCTTTCTTTTGCTCTGGAATTTTCTGTGCTGTGCCGAGCGCACCATATTATGTGTCAGGTCCTCACTCTAGTCATACTCCCTTCACTCAAACTCTCCATAATTAATCTTCTTACTTTCCTATTGTTCTGTCCTTGTACATAATTTGAACAAATTTGTCACCTCCCTTGAGTTCGGAATGTTGAGGCTTGATTGTAATGAAACTCTTTCTGAAGGGTCTATGAAACTGTTTTGAAAGGGGCTATAAAAAGTGTGCATTTTGTAGAGTAAAGGTCATTGAGCATTCATGCTATGTACAAGTCCCGAGAAGCTAGCTGACAATTTACAGTGTCGTTAAAGTTTTTCATTCTTGCGCTTTGCGGCTATATCCAGTGCTATTTTTTTCATCAAATTCCAGCCAGCCTACACCATGCAGCTCATGCAATGTAAGTCATACAGAGCAGCCAGAAATTGAAAGGATATTCATAAAGAAAGGATGAACACTGGATGGACTGGGTGAATAAGTTGAGACTTGAGATAGAGAGAAAAGCTTTTAACCGCTAATACCTCAGTTGCTAGATAAGCGGAATTCAGCATTGGTTTGGCTCGCAGTCGATATGGCTTGCCTGAGCGTATAAATTAAAGCAGCCAATGAAAATATTTTCCTTCTCCTTCATCTTCGGTGCAGACCCTTCAGGGACTCTTAACTGTTCTCATTTGTTTATAACTCTGCTTAGTTAGGACAAGGATTCAGACTGCAAGACATTAGTTACAGCGGAATTTATCATGCTTATAGTGAAGCAAAGCCTATACTGGGTTAATGTGCTGCTCACTCCTTTTGTTGTTGTTCCAGAAAGCATATTATGCACTTCAGGCTTTTTTGCAGCTTTTCTTTTTTTTATTATTTTTTTCACCCATTGACACAAGATGACAGCACGGTCTCGAGCAATCAGGCACATTGTATTCATGATAGTGGGTGGGGTTCTCGCAACAGATGAGGGTTCATGTATTCTTGGTAGATAAAGCAGGAGTTAAACTTGTGAAGGTTTTGTACCTTTGTAGTTAAGGGGGCAATGAAGAATTGTCATTCCTTCCTGTGTGCTGTGATTGAAAGTGGCAAGTAGGCAGCACTTTCTAAGGCTGAATGTGATTGTCACCTTTTTTTTTCACGTGTTTCAGGGTCTGCCCAGCAAATCACCATGCCTGCTGTACGCCTATGGAGGCTTCAACCGGAGCCTGCAACCTTACTTCAGTGTCTCGTGCCTGCTGCTTATGCAACATCTGGGCTTTGTCTATGCCATTGCCAATGTTCGGGGAGGAGGGTATGCGAATGGTGTCCTCCCTTGCTGCGCTAGTGCGGATTGCAACACTGTCAATCCAAGCAAAACATTTTTTCTTTTTTTTTTTTTCCTTTGCCAACTGCAAATTATTATTCCATGCACTGTCTTTGTTGTCAAAGGAAAAGAAGGTGTAAAAAGGTTAACATGGCTGTGGAGCATGCTTAGCAGTGCATCAGGATGGAAAACTAGGCTAGTTAGTGACTAACCATTTTTGGACCGATTGTGTGGATCTTTCTCGTCGTGCTTTCTGGTTTGTGGTTTTCCGTCCAAGAATCAACAATTGATTAGCTCTGTAAAAATAAATTGCAGTCTAGTGTATTCTCTTGGTGCTGTAGCTATGATGAGAAATGATCTGTTCACACTGCTATCGCAGTGATACATCCTTGCTAATGTTTGGTGACACTTGTGATGAGTAGAGTTAATGAAGGTGCAGGGTTAGAAGTGCTGCTCCATTTACTCCATTTTACTCCGAGCTGCCTTCCCTGCTTCATCCTGCTCCAAAACTGCTCCACACCAGCTGCCTTGATGTTTTGCCATTAAACCTGGTTTTCCCGCACATTGGGCCATTTATGGTATCTATCGCCTATAAAAACTGTGATCTGATACAGTTCGATTAAGGGAACGCGAGAAGCGCAGCAGTACACTGCATGCACAGGCTATAGGGCCACGAGAGTCAAAACGATAGCAGAGGTATAATGCATCTTGTGCTAGAACATACAAAATTTTCATAAACTTGCATAAAAAAATGCATGGAGCATAAAAAATGTTCGTTTGTAAGTAAATTTAGAACGGGCCTCAAGCGATTGGAGGGGATTAATCGCGAAAAAATGCTCTGTGCAGATGACACGGCCTCTTCTCCCAGTCTTTTGAATCACCGGTGGTGAGAAAAGCGAGAGCAGCAAACAAAGCAGATACTGCGAACTTCCAATAGCTATCAGGGTGCTTGTCAGGCTACAGAGAACTACACTAATTGTTCTGATGGTTCTGCTGTGGAAGCGAGCTCATACTTCACCATCAAGCTCCTTTGTTAATAACAAGCATGTCAAGCCTACGTCAGACAAATGCATACTTGGCACATTATGGAGGTGACGTCACAGAGATGCCAATCACAAGAATTGTTTTCAAGAGCGTTGGACAGTCGTACAGGCTATAGGGCTTATCGTACAGGGCTTACCGTTAGTGTGTTGAAATTAAGGCCCACTGTCACTCAAGTGAAAACGCACAAGGCACAAGGCTATGAAGCAAAAGAATCTGGAGGAGAAAAAGGCTACACTATAGTGCATTCTGTCCTGCCTGATGCAGTGCTGACCATTGCCCAGAAATTTATCAGCACAGGCATAGAATCAAAAAGGCCCCAAAGTGGAATTAGTACTGCTTCCTGAACTGCTTCAAAATGCTTGAGCCTGCTTCTACCCCTAGAGATCCTTTGCCATGGATATTTTTTAAATTTTGTGTGCATTATGTACAGAGAGTCATCGATTAGTTATTCAGATTCTTTATTATTTGCGCTTATTTTGTTCCACCATCAACCAGTCATTCGCTCGTGTTGAAATATGTTTCTCAGTGTTTCACACCGAGGGAAAGCATGTATCGGCAAGCTCAAGAGTGTCCTTGCATCGAAGCACTGTTGGTTTATGTTTATACTTTCAGCTCACTAAATAGACTGCCTCTCAAGGGTGCATAGATTGCAGCAGTATATTATTGTCTTGCTGTGGAGAGCACATGTACCTGATATGTGATCGCAACTTTGTGCACGTTCGGAGGGACCCTGAACAGTGTTGGTGGCCTATTCTTGTGTGCAGGGAGTATGGGGAGTCATGGCACAATGCTGGCCGGCTTTTCCATAAACAGAACACATTTGAGGATGTGCAGTCTGCTGCTGAATACCTCGTCGAAAATGACTACACAACCAAAGACAAGTAAGTATACCTGCAAAATGCACTGGCGAGGATGCTGCGCCGTTTTGTTAAGGCTGGCTCATACTCTTGTGATTGATCATTTCTGTGCGTGCGCGCTTGCACAGCATGCGTAGGTATGTGGGCAAATGGGTAGCAACACATCAGGCAAAGCCAGGCATAAGTGACTGCAGATGTTATGTGACGATTATGTTTTAGATAGGTCAGTTATTTATATATTTTATAGCAGAAAGGGAGTCAGAAGAGTCCATTCCTACTTTGAGTTGTCTCCTCTATGCACTTTCTGCTGTGCTTCATTTTAGTGGGTCAAGGCTTATCCTAAACTGACCTGGTATGTGTAGAGTGAGAAAAAAATATATATACAAACTGCATTTGGACCGACTGTACTGCATCTGAACAGAACATAAGGCTCGGCACTCCTTGTTGATGGGTTCATGCTGGTGTGTATGTCACTCCTATCCAGCCTTCTATGCATAGTTTGTGGCCTCCAGCCTCTCCTTGCATACCACAATTGCTGCTTTGCCTCACAAACTCATCTGCTGGCTATTTTTGGTCTGCCGCTCTCATTTTTTCTCTAGCCTTCAACTGCTTTCACAGAATTTTACGATGCTGGCTGTCTTGTCCAAGTTCCCACGGTTGTGTGTAGTCATTGGAGTCTGTCCAGTGGCGTGATCAGGTTTCACCGTGCATGTTTATAATAGCTGTACACACACACCTGCACAGTACAGTCCAGTCTCATACAACGAATCACGCGGGACTGCCAGAAATCATTCATTCATTTTGAAATATTGTAATGAAAATGACATGCCTTAGCTACAGACACGTGTACAGACAAGCAAAATCACAAATGAAAATGTTGCATTGACTTCAAAGCTGCTTTATTCGGAGAAATGAGTGTTCTTGAGCTGCATGCAGCACGCACAACCGTATAAAATCTCTCTACACCTCCTACTTTGTGCGACACCTCATTGCACTGAGTGATGAAGGTGTGAACTTCGTTCATGCACAATAATAGTTTGATATCGCCCCTACTCCAGTGTTCAGAGAAGTTTGACAGTCTTGTCTCGGTCTTTCAAAATGATAGCGATGGTCGATCATTTTGCCGAGCTGTCTTCAGAGGCTGATTTTTTGTTTCCCTGCTTCGATTTCTTGCAATATGGACACTTTTTCCAGCAGCAAAAACTGCTTTCGCTTCTTCTTGCCGCCATCACTGGCTGCATGCAATTGTCGGATCTGACACGAGCTCTGCAATAAGATGTCTGGAACAAAAAATACCTGCGGTAAAAGACACCCAACGCAGAGAGCAAAAATGCAGGTTGCTAGGCCTGCTGGCTACTGCATATTAAACCACAGCTTTGTGGTGGGGCCGGGAGTTGCCACTAGATATGGTAATGATGATTGCTTGAGCCCACGGGGCATGCGCCCAGAGACTGTTGCTTCTAAGAGCCTGAGCCTAGCAGTTTTGTTTGTCCCGTGCGCATTCATTTCTTGGCAGTGTGCAATGGTAGCCTTTTTTTGGCCAGATGTATTTCAAGCTAGCCAGGCTTCTCTTAGCAAAGGCCGTGCTGAACTTTGGGTGCCTATGCAGGTTGGTGATCCAGGGTGGCTCCAATGGAGGGCTGGTGGTGGCAGCTTGTGCCAATCAACGGCCAGACCTGTTCAAATGCGTCATCTGCCAAGTCGGGTGAGACTCTTCTCTGTGACAGATGCACGTTTAGCTGGTTCTGGCAAGGCCCCTTTACAGCAATGCATGATTCACATTCTGTGATTGCAGAAAATTAAAGGAAATGTACCAACTTCAGTGAGCTTCGTGGAAGTGGCTGTCGAATTGAAATGAGCAGGCAGCATTTGTTTCGATGCACTAAAGTGACCATAAAACTTTCAAATGGTTCCCCAAAGTATTTACTTATCTTGCATGATCAGTTTGAAAATGCCATGCTTGTGTCATATACTTGGCACTTTTCTTAAAGTACAGTTGCTCAGCTTTTCTATTCACCATAGCCACTCATAAACCCGACACATTTTAATGCTTCCATGCCATTTTTCTGGTGAAAGGTTTTGCTGGGTAGCAAAGGCTTTTAAACTGTAGATGCATTAGTGACTCTCTTGCTGAAATTCCCTTCAAGGGGTATCAGCTAAAGAAGTTTGGTGTACAATTGTTTATTTTTTGACGAGAGGTCTGCAGGGTTGGTGGAAACAACTGAACAGAAGAGAATACACACACCTTCCATCATGTTTGTTAGCACTGTTTAGGTGTTTTAGCCTCTACCAACCAGCCCAACTATTCCCTCTTTCGCGGTGGTAGCGCAGTCGGCGAACTCGGCAGACTGCAAACACACTGCACACTATTGACAGAAGTGCATCGTAATTGACAGCATCACTATCAAGGGCTGCAGTAGCACCATCACCCATCAGCTAACCAGCCGATCAAAGCCAAACCAAGCTAAAGTAGCTCTGGGGCTGGTTGCATGTAATGTTTGCTCTTGCATTTTTAGGGTTAGCTAGGCCACCCATGTGTGGCTCGTAATCATGGTACTATCAAAGCCCAAAAAGAGATATTTGCAGAAGTTTTCGAGATCTTATACTTCTGAGTTTCCGTGCTTCATGACATTGAGGAAAGGCAGACATTCTACAAAACATGTGGATGCGATGTCAGCAGCAAAGGTGACTTGAAAAAAAGCTTGAATTGAATTCTGCTCATCAATATATGCTTTACAACCCTCCAAACAACGTCTGCTACTAGTGAAGGGCCAGCTGTCTGGACAGTGCATTGAGCAAATCTACTTTGATAGATTTTTGAAGCTGCGAAGTCTGGTACTGAAGATGCATGCAAAAGGACTCGTTACACTCGTCATAAAACTTTAGCCGAATGCACACCACGCTCCCCTCTGAAAAAATATTACCTGTGCCTCTCCCCCTCGTTATCGTAGGTGAAAAATTTCTCCAGATTGGCCAGTACTCTTAAGTGATTTTGCAAGCCTGAGGTCAGGAGTGAAAAGGTCTAACTACTTTGCAAACCTCAGCTAACATTTGTGTTGCACGCTCGTAGCCATCCTGTGAGTTTTTTAACCTTGTGTAGGAAGCTCGAGCGTGACCAGGGCTGATGTTTAGCTTATTCACTTTTATCTGACCGTGATTTGCCAACACCGTTCACTAACTGAAAGTCATCTGATCAAGCTATAATAACGGATAGTACTTCTTGAAGCGAATGCTGCTAAGAACTGGTGACAAGATTGCAGGTGACAATGCTTTCGTTATTGAGAGGCAGACGAAAGGATAGACTTTCATTCTGGCAGGAAGGTGGGTGGACGTTATGGGAAATTTTGCCTACAGAAAAGTCGCATCACAGCTTATCCCCCTCATAATAAACCC
Organism: Amblyomma maculatum; assembly: GCF_055883805.1. Classification (NCBI taxonomy): domain Eukaryota; kingdom Metazoa; phylum Arthropoda; class Arachnida; order Ixodida; family Ixodidae; genus Amblyomma; species Amblyomma maculatum. Next base: position 50,961,003 of record NC_139347.1, on the reverse strand, counting down.
TTCCCTTAAACTTATGGTGTCTTTTCTTGAAACAAGTCTGTTCATTACGTCAGTAAGCACGGTAATAATGTCTGTTAGCACACAGTAGTTTTTGCGACATTTTTAAATTTGAAGGATTCATTTCGTTTCCCACAGGTATACCACTATATAACCTTTCTGTGCCGTATGTTGCCTTTCTTGAACACCATTTTCCTATATACTGAGTGTCATTTTCAGCTGTTTTCTGGTAGTTTTCTTGAAGCCAGTGGCTCATGTTGTGTGATAACAGGGTGCTGGACATGCTGCGCTTCCACAAGTTCACCATTGGCTACGCGTGGACGTCTGATTATGGAAGCTCTGATGATGAGAAGATGTTCAACTATCTATACAGGTTGGCAGATTTTCTTGTTGCTATGCATGAATTGTTTCAGGAACATGATACTCTGGAATGCGGCCATTTACGTGCTCTACATGCAACTCCAGAATGGAACCTTTTCTTGGGCAATCTTAGATATACTCCAGAGCATGGTGTCGTCTGGTACTGTTTTTTTTTTTTTTTTTTTTTTTTTTTTTTTTTTTTTTTATCAAATGCTAAAGTGCAATGAATCATTGAGTCATGTGGCCTCTTGAATTTTCGGCCATCCATCTTTCCACGTGCCCATACGACGTCACTGTCATCGCTGTCGGTGGTACTTGGATTAAGACTTGAGGGCAGGGGACAGTCTATTGCCGGGGACGAGTATAAAAATATTGGTGTAATCTGGTAGACCTCACCACTTGGTGGCAGTATTGGGGGAAGAACTCTCAATTTAGCCAGGAATTTATATTTTAAATTGATCAAGAAAGTCGTGTTTTAGTGGGTGGTGGCACCATACTGTGTCCTTTTTTTTTAATTGGTATCTGCTGTAGTGTCTAAAGTGAAGATACTACATTTTATTATTACGCCACAGCGTTGTACAGACAGTTATTTGTGTTCATATCAACGTAAGGAAGCCTACTTTTTCTCTTTGAATAAATTACAGCTACGTTTATTCATTGATCTTGCTTAATTCATTTTTAAAAAGCGTTCAAAGCAGAAAACCACACAACCAAAAACGCTGCTGTATTTGTATGCTGCTGCCATCGGCAGCGCTACTGCAGCCAAAAACGATTACTGCAGGGACAAACAGGGATGTTAGAAACAGTCCAACCTGGTTATAACAAAATTGAAAAATAAAAAATAATAATAATACATAATAACAACAAAAGGTTCGAGATTTTTTTGTTACATTCAGTTTTTTTTTTGTCATGTGCAGTTTTTGCATAGGGAATTGCAAAAGGAAACCAAAATAGGAGCTGAATGCAAGGGAAATCACCTTGAAAATGTTTGCAGTAAATCCCCGACTCAAAGTTACGGTGACACATTCCGCAGTCACTCTTGGTGGCTGTCACCAGCTCTGTCATGGCTCGCACGACGTGGCTACAAGTTGAGTCGGAATCTGCCGGTAGTATATTCAATTCAATAACTGACTTGCAGCATTAGGAAGCTGCGAAACTTCTTTAGCAGCATATGCAGGGTTAGTAGCAAAAAAGTATAAACGACACTGTTAGGTACCAAACATCCAAAAGAACATTTGAAAGTGTCATTGGCGCCGCAGTTTAGGTGTATGTTTAGAGATTCGTGACGCCCTCTCACCCCTAATGCGTATCTACTGCGGCTTGCTCCTGACCCCGTCATAGCGCCTATTCAAAGCATCTTCAGCACCTTAGTTGCCTCCTGTTTCTCTGTAGAGATGATGCAGCAGCAGCAGCAGCAGCACCTTGCCGGCGATGTGAAAGGCATCCACAAAAGGCATACTGTGAGCGAGACAAACACTCCGAGTACTCGGCCACAGAATCAAGCCCTTGCTCAATGAAGTGCAGATCTGGAAAAGCAAACAGATCGTGTACCCCAAACTTGTTCTTCTTACTAAGAAATTATTATAGCCATTCCATCCACTAGCTAGAGCATCGGCGCTGGAATCTCGCGAGCAGACGCGTGGCAGTGATGGGCACACATTACTCTCCCCATGCCTTTTCCTTTTTCCTGCTTTCTTTCACTGTTTTTGAGCGCAAACTGTTAGAGTGCCACATTCAAAAAGTGAAAGCACCAGAGACTGTTGTGTTTGCCACGTAAATGCGCTGTCGGCACAGGATTGATTGAAAAACTTTATTCTCCACCAGAAGAAGCCGATCATCGCCGCCCCCGGCACGTAGGCCTGGAAGACGGGGGCTGCCGTGTTAAAGGCTGGCTGGCGCTGGAGAACGAAGTGTTTTTTAGACTGTGCCCTCTCTTTGCGATCGTAGACGTTCCTCTCGCATCAGTTCATGTTTAATCGTCACTGAACTTGGGCTCGGTTCTGCCAGATTTCCAGTAACTCATGCTCGTTAATAGACAGTTGGCATAGTGAGTTCGTTGTATTAAGAACGACCACCGTGACATGTTTATGTATTAAGAACGACCATCATGACATGTTTTCAAATACATGCCTTTCAGTGGGGGGGCAGTGATCAGCTACATGGAAGTTCATTACGTAAATTTAACTACACATTAAGTTACCGGAAAAGTTTGAAAGCCACGCATGTCCATCTCTGTTGACTCTTAAACCTAATAAGGTGTTTTTTTATTTATTTAATTTTTTGAACCAGATATTCGCCACTGCACAACATCCCGGCTACAATGGGTGATGACATCCAGTACCCATGCATGCTTTTGCTGACGGCTGACCACGACGACCGGGTTGTACCGTGCCACTCCCTCAAGTTCATCGCTGAGTTGCAGCACACCCATGGGAACTCAAACAAGCAGGTGGGCACAAAGGGCAAATTCGGTCACTTCAGGCGAGTCGATGGTGAAGGCTTCAAACTGGGGGCCACTACTGTTTGGAAGACTGTGTGCATTGATGCATCAGAGGTTTTTCTGTGCTCAGTGTCGTGCACATTTCTGAAGTATCCGGTATTTTTGCATGTCACTTCCTTCCGAGCTCTTGGCTGTTGTTTGGCTTAAACAGGACAAGATGGCATTGCAGTAATATATACGTTTTTTTTTTTCAGCTTTGTGAGGTCTCAAACACTCCCATCGCATTATATTTGTGGTTGCATTATACAGTCAAACCCGGATATATCGAACTCGAAGGAGATCGCGAAATAGTTCGATAATTCGATATACAAAAATCGGCTTGTGACGGCACTTACGATGCCAAAAAACGATACCGTATTTGTCGCGTTATCAACCCACTCGCATAATGAACCCACCCTGCACTTTTGCACAGAGAATTTGAGAAAGAAAAAAAGCGTTAAGGCCAGCTCGCTCGCATGCAAGCGATTGAGCGATCTCAGCGACGAGCGGCAGCGACGGAGCGAAAAATTTCGAACTTGTTGGAACTGCGTCCCTCTCGCTGCTCGAGCCACCGCGGCAGCTCTAAACAAGGTTTCTGTGTTGCCGCGGCAGAAATCGCGAGCGTTTTCGCTTGCATGTCGATGGCGCGCGTCACTCCGTTTCGGTCGTCTCATCCACAGCTCATTTCTTGGCAGCGTGCCAAGATGCTGCGCAGTGGTAACGTCGGGGCGCATTTATCTTTTGATAGCTCCTGCGGTGGCGGGGAGCGAACTTGGTAGAGTGCCCGTGATGGCTTGATTGCACAAGCCTGGTTCGATTTATCACGCCGCGCATGGGGCGGGCTTCATGATCGCAGCAGCTGACCGCGTGCTTTCGTTGATTCATACATGTAAGGATAAACGACTCCCGAAAAAAAAAAAAAAAAATACCTGCCGCTTTTTAACATCCGAACAGCACAACGATAAGAAAGGGTGACTCGCAAAAGAAAAAAAAATTGGTCTGGCTTAGCTTATGGTTAAGCCTAGGATGCGAAGCATACTAGCCTAAAAAATTAAACATTACCTGGCTATACCTGGTTAGCCATTTCATAGACAAGAACAACTCATGTGTTACTCTGCTTCTTCCTTTATTTTTCTCAAACCAATAAATACACTATGATGATCAGTCTTCAGCACGCATTTTCCGTTTGGTAGCATTTCGCCGCTCGAACCGAGTAGAAGTCCTCGAAGCTTCATCCTTCACCTCGGCATCGGTTGTCGAACGCTGCCGTCTAGCTGCATACTGTGCACGTCGCCTGGCAAGCCGTACTTCTCGTTCTTCTCCCGTTTTCGTGGCTGTTTGTAACTTGCGCTTTGCGGTCTGGCGAGCCGCCCTCTCCCTGGCCGACATCTTGCTGCTCAACTGACTCAATTAGTGCGTCGCCTTTTATACAATTGCGTGACGTCAGTATCTCCTAGCGGTAGGAGCGGGAGTTAGGCCGCCGGCGGAGGCTGCGCTTCCGCAAGCAAGCTCACGAGTTGAGCCCCAGCTTTCACAGCTGTTGTGACGTCATATCACGTGGTGCGTGTCGCAGCAAGGAAGAGCTCGGTTGTGCGGCTGGTATGCTTCGCATAAAAAAAAAAAAAAAAAAAATTGCTGTCGCATTGTCCGCAGGCACCATAGCCACCTCAGCCGCCGCGCGCAGATGGTTCGCAACACACGTTGGAGAAAGCGTCGACGCCTGTCTGAAAACGGGCTGGGCTGGCTTGGCGTATGCGTAGCGCGTGCTGAAGGAGAGAGATAGCTCGGCAAAAGGATGGGCACACCCACGCACATGGCTTGCAAACGTCATGTGTTGGCGCGCGGAAAACGATAACTGCAGATGCGCGCGCCTTTGGGGAATGGGCACGGCGCTGCCCAGACCAGCCGTCGCCGAACTGTCCCCTCTCATTCCTTCCGCACGTGGCTTGAAAACGGCACGCGGAAAACGGCCAAGGGTGATGCGATCGTCTTTGGGGAAGGCACACTTTCCAGTGCGTGGTGTGGAGTTCGATATATCGAACGACGGGTGAAATTAAGTTCGATATATGACGCGGCTTTCCTATACTTTTACATGGGATTTTCAAGGGGATATTCCGTGAGTTCGATATAACCGAAATTCAATATATCCGGGTTCGATATAACCGGGTTCGACTGTATATACAGTCAAACCCACCTATAACAATATTGAAGTGCCATGGAAATATCATTGTGACAACCGATGATTGTTATAACCAGTTTAGGCTGAAAAAAATCAAAGAAAACATTATAACCTACACATTTAATGAGGACGAAGTAGCTTACACTTTTTATTTCGTAGTGGGAAGAAATTCGTAAGCGTCGTCTGCTTCACAGCAATCTAGCCGACATCTTTCTGCAGGGCATCCAACTGCTAAACATAGTGCAATAGAAGGCTCTTAGCAAAAACAGTCCCGCAGAGAGTCAATCATTCTCGAAGCTTCCTGGTGAAACTACCTGCACAGGTTTCGGTTCATCGTCATTGTCGCTACTGTCACCGTCCTCCGCGCCAGTGACTGCTGCGATGATAGCCTCATCTGTCAGCTCTTCATCTGTCACGAACGGCTGTATCATCTGTCAAGACTTCATCTGTCACGGGCATGTAAAAATTCCTTAAGTCCCGATGCGTCGCCATCACAACCGCTCACTGTGGACCGAAGTTCAATCATCGCTGTATTGGTAGGAGCTCGCCGGCATCCCCAGCAAAGCCCGCCTTCCTGAAGCAGTTCATGATGGTCAAGGAACTTGCTTCTGCCCATGCTCCAAAAATGAACTGCACTGCCATCAGGAGCGAGATCTTCGAGTCTGGTGCCGGTCAGCGTTCTCTGACAGAAATGTTGAGGTTCAGTGCGAGCTTGCTCAAAACATGTCGGCGATACAGTGCCTTGAAGCAAGCAATCACGCCTGCAGTGATGTTAGGTGAGAGGAAAAAATCTTTCACATGCGAGAGCTTCTGGGCTGTTTGATGCACAGTGCAATTGTCAAGCACCAATGCCACCTTCCTGCCTTCCCGCTGCATCCACTGATCAAACTCCACCAGCCACTCGCAGAAAAGTTTGCACGTCATCCACGCTTTCTCACTATAACTGTAGCGAACTGGGATACACGCGGCACCATGAAAAAGCGGGGATTCTTGGATTTCCCTATGACGAAGGCGGGGCACTTGTCACTGCCATCCATGTTTTCACACAAGAAAATGGTCACACGCAATTTGCTTTGCTTGCCGCCCTTACAGTGATCGCCTTCGACAGCATTCGTCTTTGGCGGTAGCATCTTGAAAAACAGCCCAGTCTCGTCCCCATTGTACAAATCCCGGTCCGTGTGTGCTTCTTGGATGCAGAGCAGTGTTTCCTCAAGCCACTTCTGCCTAGCGTCGACATTGAGCGATCCTGCCTCGTCCACGACTGCCTTGTAGACGATTCCATGTCTCTCCTTGAACCATTGAATCCAACCACTGCCAGGCTGGAAATTGGTGTTGCACAGGAGGTATGCAAAGCGCTTTGCCTTCTCCGCTAAAATCGGGCCACTAATCGGCAGGTTTGCTGCTCAGGCATTCAAGAACCACTGTTAGAGCACCTGTTCTACATCTTTGTAGGCCCCGTGTCGAACCCTTTACCGGCTGTCGTCTATTGCATGAGCAGCACTGGCATCGGTTTCGTTTTCAATCTTGAGCATGTTGCAGATGATTGTCAATACTGTCGGTTGCGTCTGGCTGAACCTGCGCACCAAGTTGCACACTTTTACGCCTTCCTTGTGCTCACATACAATGTTCCGTTAAACTACTAGCGGTATTGCTGCGCTTCCTTTTCTGTGCCGGTTGTGTTGAGCTTCCTGAAGGAGGATCCTTCATTGCTGTTCACGGAAAATCCAGGGCCAGCAAGATCGTGGCAACAATGATGGCACACTAGGAGAGCCACGCTAGACACATGCACGAACGCTGCTGCACGCCTGCCACAAAACATGTGCGACTGCAAAGCGAGGGCCTGCATAAAGCAAATAAAGGAGTATAGTGCAGCGCACCCTCAGAATGGACTGCTCCACCGTGCAGAGGCAGAGGGAGAGGACGCGGGTTCCCCAGACCACGAGCAGTCTCGAGGGGAGCAATAAAAGCTCTCCCTCAGAACAGCTGTGCCTAGGAGAGCCTTACGCCTTCCCTCCTCCTCCGCATGAGGATGCGCTCTGTCCTCCCCCGAGTCTCTGCATACGTGCGCACTTTTGTGGTCGCTGCATTTCCGCGTTTTTGTTGACTTTCAGTGACCATATTTGATTGTTGTAACCGATAATGTGACACCATTGTAATAAGCGGTTTATAGTACCATAGAACACTTGGCAAACTTGACGGTGCTGCGGCTGCCCATTGTTATATCCGATATGTTGTCAAAACCGGTATTGTTATAAGTGGGTTTGACTGCACATTTACAGTAATGGGAGTCAATTCTACAAAGTATAAACTAACCTAAGAATAAGGCAGTTGCATTGGAGTGCATTTTCCAAGTGATTTCTTCTATGGTGTAGCTGTTTTTTTTAGAAGAAGAATGCATGAGTGTGTTGCATTGAACTGGCTTTGACTTTTTCTTTTTTTCATAGAGATATGTGACTTCATGAAATAAAACTTGTTGAACTTGTTTTCCTCTCAACCTGAGATGCTTTGGTATATAGTACCCTGAATCTACAGAAAACTAAAAAAAATTGGTATTTGACAGTGTCTTCACAATTGCATTTCGTTCATTCTTGTATGTGCAGATGAACCCTTTGATGATCCATGTGGACACCAAGGCCGGCCATGGACACGGCAAACCTATATCCAAAGTGGTGAGCAGTGCAAACATTTTTAGCACTCGGTTATGAGGCAGTGGAAGGGCCAAGCAGGCAACCTTGCAACTCCTGTGCCTTGTGAGTAGGGGCTAGATGATAATGAAATCAAGGAAAGCTGAAAGAAGTAAGCTGGTTTTGTTCTGTCACAAGTGAAAGCTGTTTGGAAAAGTATTGGAAGCCAATTTCACTGCGAAGTCAAGAGATAACTGGGCTAAGTGATACAGGCGTGCATTTTGAAGCTGCTGCAAGGAGGAAGTTTAAGGAGTTCAAGTCATAAAGTTTGCATCTACAAAAGCCACCCAAGTCTTTGAGAAAAATGGGTGCCAATTTCCTTAGTTTCTCAGTGTCATCCAGTGGCTCACTGTAGTGCTTAATCTGTTGAACCTGGCAGTCTTTCGCATGAGCGTTGAAAGGTGTTTTTGCACCTAAGCAGTAAAAAAGAAAAAAGAAATCGATGTTTGTGATTTGATGAAAACTTATACACATGCATCATTATGAAAATATATAGTGGTTCCAACATGAAAGTGTCTAGTTAAATGTGAATGCTTCTAATGCCTAAGCCTTGCAAATGTGTATGCATGTGGCAAAGTCACCTGGCTGTTATTTTATTGCATGTTTGCACAGCCCGGATTTTAGAAACAAGCCTCCACTTGGGATTTTGTCTCACAGTCTGGTCATTTATAACTCCTACACACCTGCATTTTCTTAGTGCAGTGAGATTCCCTTTCGCAAGTGAAGGTTTAAATGCAACCATTTATATATTACTGGTGATTAACTTCTTTTGCTAAGAAAAAAAAAAGCTGAAATAGCTTGTGCATCACTGAAAGCGACCAGTGATTCTTCCAAAGGAACTAGTCTGCCCTGAGATAAAGTCTGCAGAAGCTGAGTTCCTGAAAAATAAAAGCTGGAAAGTCCAGCCCCTGATAGATTGTAAGTCATGCCTGGCAGAAATGGTATTGCTGTGATTAATTTTTTCAAATCAAACAAAATATTCATTGTATGCCAAAATGTTGGTGCTTTTTGCCAGAAGGAAACAATTTTCTGTCAAGCACTATCTGGACTAAGCTTGAATTGTGGCTGCTGTGAATTGGTAGCTCCCACTGTATCATAGCTAAGTGGATTCAGATACAAAAATATGGCGCTTTTGCTGAAAATACTTTGTGTTTTTCACTAATATGCTCATTATAACCATGTTCAACTTTTGTTTTTCCAGATTGATGAGCTGACAGACACGTACAGCTTTGTTGTGAATTGCCTCAACTTGGAATACAAGGATTAGGTGCCATCGACACGCTGGTTTTGCACATTTTATTTTTTTTTTTAACTGGTGTCAAAATCACCAGCAGCCTTTTGCTGTGAGAAATTACACGTTTGCTCAAGCTTTAACTAGGTGTCGTGCTTTCGTCACTGTTTTCAGCATAAGCCTGTGAGAGCAGCTCAGCAACTCAAAGCAGCTTTTTTTTTGCTCTTCACTCCTAGCCTTTTCAGCTCAGACCTGTCTGGGTAAACATCCTTTTTTGCAATACGTAGCGTTAAAGAACTCATTTACAGAAATTTCTGGCATCACCATTGTCAGTGTTGGGAACGAAAAACCATGGGCATGCTTCTGGCAGGTGGCAATTGGCAGGTGATTAGAGATTGGTCTTTGGTTTGTGTGACGTCGGGAGACCACATGACGTACCCATAATTTTAGACAGTAGAATGCAATAAAGGGTAAAAATTGGCATGGGTACCAGGATAAGCACTGGGTTAGACGGCCTTTGCATTTGTTTGCACCTGTGGAGACAAGCAGAGTCTGGGTATTGGAAGGAGAGACGCACAAGAATGAAAATGTAGCCTATATATATTGTGCACTGATAGGGCTCCTCCATTTGCAAGCAACAAGGCCTGGTATTACAAATGAGGATAGAGGCAGGGCCTACTCTGAGCACCATTTCTCTAGTGTAGGGCAGTCTCCATGCGATAGTTGCATTGGTTTTGTATCAGAGATCCTATATGCACAAGGGAGCAGGAATCATGGCGGTGTTCATTCTAAAGATGCTGTCAACTTGAGGTATGAATGTCGCCAAGGTCCCTTATGAAATGAGTGGACCATCACACCAAGTTTCTGATTCTCTCCTGCTATTCTTTGGGTGGTTTGTCAACCTGGACTGTAGCCAGTACAAACTATGGAGCTCGAGTAACCATTTGTCAAGTAACCTGTTTTGAGTGCATTCCTCAGAGGGTGCCAAATTTTTTATCAAGAACAGTTGCTTGCAAAAGGACATGTAGGAGGTTAGCATATTTATAGACCAGCAATAATTGCAAGCAAGGAAATTGAGAACTGGTAAGTTGCCTTCGTGTCTATGTAAAATACTTTGTAGATAGTGCCAAGATAATTCTGTTGGGGGATATGAATGGCCACATCGAAGAGCTGGGTGGGTACACTGATAGTAATGTAAAGTAATGCTACAACCCTGAGCAGTGCAACCTTGTTATGCTAAATAAGGAGTGTAAACTTGAAGACATGACATGGGAATTCTGGAATGGACAATCGATTCTTGCTTAATGTTGCATAGGGAATTGCCAAGCTCGCCAGAATGGAAATAGTCAAGCAGAGGAAGTACAGTAGGGGAAGTGACCATAAACAAATTACGCTGCAAATGTGACATCTGATCAAAAGGCAACTGCAGGGAACAAAAAGGGAACTGCGAATCTAAACGACTAACAGATAAGTAAAAGCTCGTTAATTCGAACTTGACGCGACCGGGAAAAAAGTTCGAATTATCCGATGTTCGAATTATCGAATGGCCTCGAAAAAACTGACAAGAACCGTTTGTGTTACAGTAAATGTTTCGTATTTAGTCGCGTAATGAACTTGCTCGCATAATGAACCCACCCAGCCCTGATTTGTGCCTACGAATCTGAAAAAAAAAATAATAATAATAAAGGCGTCAGTCGTTAGCGTGACCCTCCGTTTGTTTTGCGCCGTCACGGTCCACAACCATTTGTTCGCAGTGCGCCAAGATGCTGCGCAGCGATAACGACATGTTTATCTTTTGACTTTAGCTCCAGAAGGGGGAGAGGAGAGGGGGTGGGGGAGCGAACTTGGCAAAGTGCTAGTGGTGCTAGCTTATGTCCGGTTGTGCAAGCCTCCTTTTCAGTACGTTCGCTTTATCATGCTATGAGCGACTGGGGCGGGTGCCGTCTACTGCCACTCCAATCATCGGAACGCGGCTTTTGAAGCGAACGGGCTTTTGAAAGCGAATGGTGCTAAAAGCCAGCGTCATGATCGCGGCTGACTCGCGTGCTTCCGTTGACAACTGATTGGTGGAAGGATAAATGACTATCGGAAAAAGCGTTGGCTGGGACCGCGCCGACAGTGCTTATCCCTATTTCCAAATTAACAGGGTTGGAATTGACGAGTATTTAGTTGCGAGCTAAGGAGGTTGCGCAGAAGAGAGCAGGCAGCCGCCGCCGCGGCCGCCGTCCCATCCCTCCAACACCGTCGGCCGCCGCGCCGGTCATGACGCCATTTAAGTTTCACCCACTCTTCCATGATTTTACCTGGTTCCATCTTCTGTCCCCGTTTTGGACGTGCGCAGCCTCTAATTATGCCTTCCGATCGCGGAGGTGTTTCTTTACTTTTTTTTCTCCCCCCCCCCCCCCCCCCCCCCCCCCCCCCCCGCGTGATGTGCGCCAAGCCGCCCAGACGAGGCGGCGCGTAGTTCGAATTATCCGTAGCGGAACAGACTCTTGATGTAGGGTTTTTTTAGCGCAAACAAAGACAAGAAAGGCGAGACGTACACACACAAGCGCTAACTATCAACTGAGTTTATTCGTGGAAGGCAGCATCATATATAGGCCGAACGGAGGATAATGAATCGTAAGCTGATAACAATGAAAAAAAAAAAAATCAAAAATCACAAAGTAAAAGCCAGGAAATCAAGACGCATGCGCGGGTGGGCGTGTGTTACACTTGAAAAGACACTTTTGCCAAAGTCAACAGGTAGTGGCGTTTAAAAAGTCGATCTCAGCCGCGAACAGAGATAACGAGGGTTCGCTGATACATTCGTTCCCAAGTTTCTTAATGTGATAGGCTTCTAGGCTAATCCGTGCCGTCCTGACTTTACTTTTGCCAAGAACCTTGATCTCCTCAAGCCGGGCCACACATGCATGACATTTACTGACGTGAGCAAAAAGGTGCTTATAATTGTCATTATTTTTTAATTTTCGGGCATTCTCGGGCATGTCGGGCATTTTAATTTTCGGAACAGACTCGCGTTCGAATTAACGGGCTTTTCTATACGCAGATCTCTCTGGAGCTTGGCCGGACCAATTAGTATAGTTCGAATTATCGAGGTTCGAATTAACGAGCTTTCAAGCAAAGTTCTTAGCTTCCTCCATGGCGCCCACTCACTGGACAGTCTGTGCGCAGCCCTGTCAGCTGCCAGCTACCACCTGTTAGCGCCATGCCAATGATTTTCGCACACAACGCCGACGCCGAACTACCACGGATTTTCTGGGTAACGGGTTAAAACAGATAACTTTATTGCTCTGATAATATATCTTATCTCTGTTTCACTTAAATCAACAAAAACTGTACAGGCTTCCAAATAACGGCCATCAACCAGTGCCTTTTTTGGGGCTCGAGTTTTGTGCACGACAGGCATATTAAAGCGATTGCGTTAAAGGCGAGCGCTATTGCGACCTCTTCAGTCGTGTCTATTTTTCTGCACAACCAGAGCTATGATCAAAGAGCTCTGAGCAACATAAGTCGGGCGACATCTGCGTATCAGCCGTGACGTCCGATATCGGACATCAAGGCGGTCAAATTAAAGACGCGCATGGGACGGCAACAAGGAAGTAGAAAAGGATAGGATAAAGAAAAATACCTGCATTTTCTACTTCGACCCCGTTCTATGCGCTAATATTTTTAATTAATCATGGATCTACAACTATAGTCCAGCTTTCTGGCTTGACATCAAGGCAGTATTTGCCGAATTGCGGCGCTGATCTCTTCGTGCCGCGCTTACTGATAGCGGCAAGATGGTACGTGGCGTTGGCATGGACCTTCATTCTGCAACAGCCGTTGAGAATATAGGGGAAAAAATTTCATTTACAGTAATTTTGAAGTTACACTATTCGATTCATTCGGATAATTAATAGCAGGCTTTCAATTTACTATGAGATAATTTTGTAAACCCACAGTGTATGAAGAGAGCGAGGTGAGATGAGGTAAAACTTCATAAAGGGAAAAGGTGGATAAGAAATGGGGCAGTGACGAGAAGGTTGGTCGGCTCTCTTAGTCCAGGGCTCCGCTAGCATTTCATGTGGACGATCTTTACCTGGACGTCCAAGGCCTCGGGAGAACGAGAGAAAAGTCTTCGTCGCGATGTAACATGGTCTCTTCTGAGTTCAAGCCATTTCAGCTTTATTTTGTCCCAGCAACCTTCCGGTGTGCAGTTGGCACCGGTTGTCACCTTTGCTTAGATTAGGTTCCGTAATCTTTAAAACGGCAACAGGCAGCGCTGGAGCCAATCAAAGCAAAATTCCCTACCTTCAGCACGCAGTATATATGGTTTATATCAGCCCGCAGACCGTCCAGCTACACATTAAAAAGCAACGGCGTACGAGCGGCCGAAGCCTTTGACCAACAGTTTACAAGTAGTAGTTAGGATATAATTTTTAACGCGTTATTGTTTTATGCTGCCTGATATTGCTTAAAATTATCTATATCCGTTTGCACATGCGCTTTGCTGGTAAGACAAGTGCACCTGTCAGAGTTACACGCGATCTGTGGTCCATTTCACAAGCTGTTCGAAGCGCTCGTACGCTTTTGTGGACGCCGGCAAGTCCGCGTATAGGGGCACGATCATGTAGTGCGCGCCACCCTGATTGGCCCAGGTGGCCCTTACCATGCGCAGCGCGACCACGTTGTGTTCCACAAGCACAGGCTTCGCATTAGTATTGTGAACAGTTTAATCAACAGATTCATGTTTCTGCTTGACTCCCTCCCCTCGGCCGCCAGCCATCATTTTTGGTTACCCTGCCCTTCGCTCTGCGTGCAGAGTAAAGGATGCTTTTACACACCTGAGCAGCTTCTGTTCAAAAGGACCCCGCCGGGGTGGCGCAGTGGTTACGGCGCTCGACCACTGTTCCCAAGGACGCGGGATCGAATCCGGGCCTCGGCGGCAGCCCTTCGCTGGAGGCGAAAAGCAAGACGCCCGTGTGTTGTGCGATGTCAGTGCACGTTAAAGAACCCCAGGCAGTCGAAATCTCCGGAGTCCTCCACTACGGCGTCTGAGTTGCTTTGGGACGTTAAGCGCCACAAGCCAAACTAATCTGTTCAAAAGGCTTTATTGACAGTTTAAAAAAAGTTGCTCAAAAATGAGGATGTGAACACACATGCGGAAGTAGGAAACACGCAAGTGCTGCACTATATACATACATGCTACAAACAAAAGTGTATACCTATTGCGCGGGCACTCCGTGTGCAAATATTTGTTTCTTGAAAAAGCCTCTACTTTATACTTTGACCTTTTCTCCGGAAGACGACCACCATATAGTGAAGCGATGAGAAATTTGAAGTGTAAAAAGTCTCAATAAATATAAACAGTCTGCTTTCTTCAAACGCGGATATATGGTGTGCAAAAACGCACATTAACAATTAAACGCCCCGTTTCCCTCCGCAAAGAGTAAGCACGTGTTTGGCTGCCGAAATTGCTCGCATTGCACAATGTATTGCGTCGTTCCGCTTTGGCATCCTTGCGGTCTCCTCGTAACAACCCGCAGTCGTGGTCATTTCAAAGAAAACTGCGCGAAGTACTTGAGTTTCAATCTGTTAACGATGTAGTGCGCAAGGCCCGCTTGCATTGCAGTTAGGCCTTTCCTCGGAGGCGGCTTTTTGTCGGTACGTAATGGTGAGGCAGCAGTAAAACTTGCACGTGCAGTTTAGACGATAAACAGGCGTGTGTATACACTGCCACGTGCGGAGCACGAACAGCCGCTTAGAGCTCGTCGTGCTTGGGACCGCTGAACTCCTCCCTGGAGATGACGCCGTCGCGATCCCTGTCCTCGTGCTGGAAGATCTCCTCGACCATCTTGTCCGTGTCCGGCAGGTCCTTGAGTCCCGCGGCCTGCGCGGCTGGCAGCTGCTCTTTCAGGTACTTGCTGATCTGCACGTTTCGTAAAGGAATTACACTTTATTGGCTTCTGGAAGAACGTTTGTAGTGAAAATGGGTGTTCAGATATCCGAACTTTGGGTTATATAAGTATATGCCATACGATTAGATAGGTGCGCTTGATTAGATTCATAAGTGATTTAGCTTTTCAAAGAGACTAGCACTGGGGAAGGGCTAGCAGTAAGTAGCGAATGTTTAATCTTTTTTTATCTGTACGCTTTCCACAAATGCACATCATCTTTAAAAACGAGAGGTATTTGGGCCGCCAAAAAGCGCCCCATGTTGAAGTTAATGTCGGTACCGGACAGCCTCGTTCTAAGAGAGATGCAAATCGAGGCGAAGCCCTGCTCTGGAACATGAATTGGTTCCCCATGTTCTGAAGAATGTAGCGACATTAACCCTTTTCTGTGACGCCTTCTGTGCCCTTTCTGCGTGTGATAGCCTGTGGCGGTTGCCTAAATCAGTTCGACCAGGATTATAAGCTGAGCAGCGCAAACCGCCAGTGTTGATCTTTGCTTCTCCGTCTGTTGTTGCCTTGTATTAAACTAAATGGAACGTTAGGAAACAAGGAACTCTTTCCGCTACACTTCATAAGAGGTAACAGTGAAGGCCGCCCATTCGTCCAGGGAGAGTTGCGATGAACACAGCGCAATGCCACTCGCCTCTTCGCGCGTCAGCTGCTCGTCCTGGTCGGCGTCGATCTGCTTGAAGACGTTGACGGGCGGCGGGCCGTCCTCGATCTTGGTGAGTTCGGTGTCGAAGACAAGCGTAGAGCCCGGCGGGATGCGGTCTCCGGCGCCCTGTTCGCCGTAGCCCAGGCCGGGGGGCACGGTCAACTTGCGCTTGTCGCCAACGCACATGTCGAGCAGGCCCTGGTCCCAGCCCTTGATCACCTGGCCCACGCCGATCTGGAAGCGGAACGGCTCGCCCCGGCTGCGGCTGCACGACGTACACCCCTTGTTAATCCACATCACGCTTGTTTTAATGACAGCTAGATATAGGTGAATAGCCGTTAATGGCCACTACGACCACCGGTTGATTTCCCACCACCCCAGGGTGCTTTACGAGCAGTGAAGTACGTCGCATATAGGTTTAGTGCCGAGCCTCTATACATTCTCCATACTCTCTTTTGTATGCTAAGTATTACATTTGAAGTCTTTCCACGTGCTAGCTGCTAATGACTGCAGTGGCCTTCCCTAGCAAAAAAAAAAAAAAAAAAAAGGAGGGGGGGGGGGGGGGTCATCGCCGTGTACTTGTATAAGCGCAACAAAGACGACGCAACAGACAATGACAGGACACGGTAACCGACGATAGGAGCTCATGTCGTGTAACTTATGGCTCGACATTGTACTTCGGCCCTTTCCTGAGGACTCCCGCAATATCTTCTGGGATATGGATGCCACCGAGAGCGACTCTTACAAATTTCACGATTCGCAATTCTATGTAAATATTCTATATTTAAACCGCCCTATATGTAGCAACCAGCTGTCTATGCGGTCGTTAAGATAATGAAGAATGAATGGAATGGATGAATGAATGATGCATGTAATTAATGGCTTTTCCTGTGTATTCAGGTCGTTTTGTTTTACTTCTTTTTGTTATGAATTCGGATACATAAATTTTGTACTCCGCAATCATCTGCTTCCTTCACTAGCTTTCGTCCTTTTTGTTTTGTTCGTGCTTATATTTTAATGCGTTACTCTTGTGCGCGCTTGTTAAACAGTGGCTCTAATTTGTACCCATGTGTATATTTATTCACTCCGCCGTTACAGCTGAATCGTGATTCCTACTTTTTACCGTAACGTTTTACTGTCTACGTGGTACCTTCCTTCCTATTGCGTTATTTCAGTCACTGCTTGATATCTTTTTATCGTGTACAGGAGGTCGCTGCTGTCACGGACCATATAACAAATGTACAACCGTTGTACTAGAATATGTTTAAAACGCGCGAACCGCTGCCCGACACTAAGCCTAACTGCTGGAGCACTAATTGCTGGACCCAAGGTAACTGGGTCGAATACCGACCGCGGGTCCGCGGCGGACGCTTTTGGATGGAGGCGAGAAGCGAAGCGCCCATGGACTGTGCGATGTCAGTGATGTTGCACGCTAAAGAACCCCGGGTGGTCGAAATTACCGGGGCCCTCCAATACGGCGTTAACCCATATAAACCAAACCAAACCAAGCCTGTCGGCGCTGTAGGTTAGCAGCCTATAAACGGCGTGTCCAATCGGTGGGCAGCCGTCGGAAGGGGTAATGTATATCCCGCATGCCGGTGGACAACTATAAGCGCCCGCCATTGTACAGCTCGAATATTTCTGAAATAATTTTAATCTTTGCCCTTCGTCATACTGGCGGCGGGAACCAAGGATGCGATAGATGCGTCATTCCCGACGCCTTTTCTTTGTGTGCGCTTGGGTGGATGTCAGTGAGTAATCACTCCCCTATTACCAACCGCGTTTTCAAATGTTGCGCATGATGCGAAGAAAGGGTGGCAGTTTTTAAACGTCTCGATCTACAGTTATCAGCACGCCTCCTAAGAACGCTCGAACGTCTCGGGTACACAAAGGAAGTGTAATTTTTGAGCAGAGGCCCGGTTGCAGCGAAAATGATGTCAGGCTGAAGGCGCGTCAACATACTATTTACTCTAACAAATGCATTACGAGAGAGAGTAGATGAGCCGAGGTTTAATTTTATTTGCTCTGTTGCATGCCGCTCCAGCGCTTTACAGAGGCGTGCATGACGACTGTACAAATAGAGTAACTTCCTAGACGCTGGAACGTCAGCAAACAAAATTGGTTAAAAAAACTTCCCTTTTAAACGGAGCACCAGCCTCAGAGTTCGTTGGTTGCGCATGTTTTGTATTCAAATCATATGGTGAACAGTAGAGAGAAACTGGAGTACACTTCCTGTGGTGTCAGCACGTTGACCACGTTGCAAAAAAGGAGAAAGAAAAAAAACTTCTAGTATACTAAATAGGCTTAACGCGTAGTAACTAATTCTAGGCGTTATCTGTCCTTGACTATCCCTTTCAATACTGGTTTTTATACAGGGAAACAACAACGAATATGTCCAAGCTAGCAAGCCTTTTTGAATAGGCTGACTAAAATTATCTAGCTACGGCGGCTCATCCACTAGCAACTCTGAATTTTTCAGGAATGAATTTACTTTGGTTGTCATGCCAAATCGTCCTGAAATAAAACAAAAACCAAAGCGAGCTGTACACTTCAGAAATTTAAGATAAATTAGTCATTATTATGAAACTACATCCTGACTTTTTTCCTTTTTATGTTATGTTGACGAACTATGCTGTGCATATTGTTCCTAAAACACAATTTTTTTACAAAATGTGGCATTATTATAACGAGGTAATTTTGGCGTATTTTTACGTACTGCACCCTCGCTAGAGGCTGCAATTGACGCATATATTTTTGCAATAGTGTTACTGTTACTCTTCTTCGAAGGTGTAAAATATTGAAGTCTTCAAAATTGGTGAACGTTACGTTGATCCACTACCCTACTGAAATACATGTACGTGTCTCTCTCTCTCTCTCTCTCTCTATATATATATATATATATATATATATATATATATATATAGGTACCTCTCTCTCCCTCTCTCACTCTCTCTGCGTAGTTTAGAGGTGGTGAGGACTGGGACTTTCCTTATCTCCCGCTGCCGGCTTAGTTTTGGCAAAGATGGCACGTGCTGTTGTACGACCATCTTAATTGTTGTCTTTAGTGTGTATTTTTTTTTCCCCCCGATAATTGCCTTTCAGTAATTGCAATGTGTATTTGATGGTCCGTTCTTGTAAACGGGGTAGGGAGCTATAGTTGCTGCCTGAAGGCAGCTCTCTTTTCTTTCATCTCTCATAAATTCGATTCAGCCTAGCAAGGCAGTTGCACCTTTCTCGGTGTCTACGCCGGTGTTTGTCTCGTCCTATCTCGGGCTGCCTACAGAGGTGTACACTAAACTATCAAGGTGATTTAGTGCGCACAGCCAAGTGGCGCCACGTTGCATTTCTCCAAAGCCTAGCCTGGTCGTATTCAACACCTACGACACTTGCAGGGCACGTGGGGTGTTGAGGATGCTAATTATTCCGAAAGGGCAAGGTAAAGACACGTTGATGACCAGCGAGGTATTTGGTCCGGTTTCAATGAGTGCGAAGGAATTTTTACTTGCTCGGGCAGGGCGCCGCGGATTCAGCGTCGAGTGATTAAGTATACGCGGGATGACAGTATAAGGGACACAGCCGATCAAGTTAAGCCCGTCAGCAGCTCCAGACAAGCAGGAATGTCGGAAACTGGCCGAGATTGTTCTTCGGGAGAATTCAGTGTATCTTTCGTCGGAAACAATTTCTGTTTTCATTTGCGATCCGCTCCAGCGGCCTCGCTTGTGAATTAGCAACGCTGATAAAGTATTTACAGCATTTTGTTCGCATAAATTAAAACGCCCTCATTCAAACGACTTTTTCCACCCTGCCGACTGCCGTAAAACGAGCGACATTAGCCGGTTCGTCACTCAGCGCAAATTAATGGCACGGCTGTCATCGTGGGTCGAATTCGTAATTGGCGGCGCATTCGCGCAACGTGGGCGACGAATACGCACCTGGAGTCGAACTCCTTGCCGTCGAGCAGAGTCCCCGTGTAGTGCATCGAGAGGACGTCTCCCTTTTTGCTCTTGCGGTCGCAGCTCTCGGAGCTCTTGACAACTTCCACTTTGAGCTCGCCTTCATCGCCGCACAGAGAAATGTGCGCGCAGATTGCGACGGTGACGAGTATCGCGAGGCGCCTCATTGCGGTCCCTTCTGAAGAGTGCGCGATCTGAGATCGATCGCAGCTGCACAGTGCACACCTTTTCAGCCGGCCACGCTGCAAACCACAGCGGACAGCAAAAAGCCACGTCTGCTACGCCGACAGTGTGGCCAGACCCACCAAGCATCCTTGCGCTGGATTTGGCGAAATTGTTGCTGCTCGGACCTCCGCTACGGCGAGAATTTTATCAAATCTCTGCTTTCACCTGCCAAAGGTGTTCACCTGCCAAAGATGAGAAGCGGTCCCGAATTTTCGCCGCGGCTCCCGTACCGCGACCGTACTTAGTCAAGCTTTCTGCGCGCACGCTTGAAGCACGTGTTGTTTGGGGCGTCGGTTGGGGAGGTCTATTTTTCAGGGCATTGCTCCGTGCTTTTGAGAACATAAAGTGTTCAACGCGCTGTTGATGCTGAGTTAGCCATAAAAAAAAAAAAGAAAAAAGAACAACAGTAAACTGGAAGACTGCCGCAAACCGTTTGCATCACAGGAATTTTATCCAATGAACACTTTTATGATTCTCCGCATTTTAAATGGAACAGGTCCAAGTGAGAACGATGGTTTTCCCGGTTTCATGAAGTGTTTTTGCTTTGCGCACGCTGTCTGGAGCACTCTAAAAGTGCTCCAAAATGGTAAGCGCCTTTTCTAGTCTTTTCGTAGTGCGGCGCAGCAGCGCATCTTCATAAAAAAGCCCCGTCGCGTTTTGAGGATGCTTCACAGAGCAGTCAACGCGATGAAGCATCGTGGTGAAGCGCGTTGCGGAGGAACTGCGCGCTGGACACGCGTATAGCTTCTCCGCATACCCGTACGCCAATGCGCGGGACGTACCGTTACGCCGGTGACACTGAGTGTTTTTGAGAAGGTCATTACTGCACCAATAGAGGAAACAGCTGTGATACATTGGTTTATGATATTGACATAATTGTTTGATGCTTATGGTTTAAATGTTAATTGTAACATCAAAATTTGTAATGATGTTTTCTTAGTTGTGAATGGAACATTCAAATGACATTTCGAGGGCTGAATTAACATAATACTTAGTTCAAAATTGAATAACGTTTACCACGCGACGTTATTTAGTGATGGAAATACGACGAGAGAAGCGGTATAATTGAAAATTGATTGCACTTTTTGTTATTTCCCGCTCCTTTATCCATGCCTTCGAGTAAGCTTTTTTTCCTTTTTTTTTTTAAATCAGTATCACATGTTTTGGTCATACATGCTTCCTAATAAAGTGAAGTCAGTGTCTAGTACTTTTTTTTTTTTTTTGACACTCCCTATCCTCTAATTGCCCTAATAAGCGACACAAAACAATTCGTATTTTGTGCTCCGGGGCACGGTGACATTCCCGGGAACATCCAGGCCGATCTCATAGCTCGAGGTTATGCAAACCGAGGGAGGTCAGAGGCCGAAGAAACCGAGGCAGTGACTCCTACCTACGCAGACGTTTTGGTGCACTACCGGGGGACCAGAAGACGGTATCCTCTGCTCCACAAGTTGTTAAACAGGGAGCAGTCAGTGTCTTGGCGGCAGCTACAAACAAATTCTTATCCATGCTTCTCTTTATACAGCAAGATACATCCGACCGTATACAGGAACACATGCCCCTGGTGTGGACAGAAACCGACAATTTATCATATCACATGGGTCTGCCAGAAAATAGATGCAGTGCCGATAATTCACAACGCCACGCCGGAGCAGTGGGAGGCTGCGCTGTCCAGTTCGGAGTCGAAAGACCAGCTTTGGCTGATTGAACGGGCCAGCAGGGCAGCAAAGGCCGCGGGAGTCCTGGACTGAGAACCCAACCACGGGAGCTCTAGATTGTTTTTCTTTTTTGCATTATATAAAGTTCTCTCTCTCTCTCTAATTGCCCTCAATTGAGGGTTACAGTTTTCATTAATAAAATCAATTTATTTTTTGTCGCAACGCTGACTCCGGAATTTCTGTACGACGAATTTAACCCTTTCGCGTTAACCGCTGCCATCAACACTTGAGTAGGGATAAAGGATCTCTCGAAGTTCCCAGCTGACGCATGCCACGTGTTGCTTGGAAAGAGCTCGAATTGCGCAGACATGGATCCGAATAAAATATTCACCATCGCTTGGTCACGTGGCTTTTTTTTTTTTTTTTTTTATATAACTCGATAAGAATAATAATCTCACATTTTAAATGAGAACACACATGTGAATTAGGCGTTTCTTTTTTTTAGACGCTCGGCAATTTGGTGCAAATATATTTCCGAATGTAGGTAAACTAAACTGCTTAATTTTACCTAATTAGTCGCTACTCTGTCTGAAATGAGGCCTTAAAAGTGTATTGAAAGCTTGTGAACAAAGATGCAGCCTTATTAACGCGTGATAAAATTTAGGTCTCTGGGGCTCCCACCGAAAGTGAGTAGAAGTGTTCTTTATTCGAAATCATTTAGTTGGGTCGAATCTCCAACTGTGCGGCGAGCCTGGTGCCTTAGGCCATATAATCTGACTTCCGACTTCGGCAGGTCTAGTCGCATCTCCCTCGCTTAAAAAATGGGAAGCTGTTGTTCTCGCTAGTTGAGACCCGGACGTCCAGTCCTGGGCCTCGGCAAGAGGTCGCCGATTCACTTCAACTGCCGGCCACCTGGAACCGTTGAGAAACTCGACGTTTACCATCTCACTGACAAATAAACTTTCTCTCTTTTTCTCTCTCTCTCTTTCTCCAGTTTTACGAATCTACCGCTTTGGTCCCGTCAGCTGCGGTTCGGGCGACTGTAAAAAAAAAAAAAATTATAAACGTTGCGAAAAGATATTAGCTGGACAACAGTGGGGGCTAAGTCGCATGTTGCTATTGTGGCCTGGCGTTGTTTAAAATATTCGCTAAAATTACGCGGGACGCCCGGAATTTCTTTTTATGGCACTCTCGTGCTGGGTGCGTTTTTAGTGCGTAGCACTACTTGCTGCAATCACGGATTTCGCCGATGTCTGTCCGAAGCCGCTCACTCTCTTTCTCTTCCTGAACTTGAAGTGGAGAAAGAGAAGGTGGCGACGCGCGTGTCGCGCGGCTCAGCGTTGAGAAGGTGGAGCGGCCGCATAGCTGCAGCAGAAGCCCCCCCTCTCCCTCTCTGCCTATCGGTCTCTCCGTAAACTCCGTAAGAGGCGTCTCTTGCGGGCGCGGCAGCGTTGCGCAAGCGTGTGTTAAGCCAGGCTCACACTAGCGGGAAACTTCCCGCAGCGGCGCAACGTTCATGGCGCCGCAGCGTCGCAGCTCCTCGGAAGGACGCTCACACTACGCCCGTTTTCCCGCTGCGTTTGTCGTGGAATGTAGAGGAGGCGAAGGCGAGCGGAGCGAGAAAGAGTAGTCACGTGACAAGAGCGAAGGGAAAGCACGCGCTTTTCTCGTGCACAAGTGAGCGGGCTACTCAAGCGACACCAGCGATGCTCCCGTCGCCCGCACAGCCGCCGCCGGGAGTCATTGAACTTGGACTGACGTCACGGTCTGCGCTCCGCTCCGATTGGCTACTCCGTTCTGCGGGACGGGGAAAATAGCTCCCGACCCCATCGCTCCGCGGAACGTCAAACAAGTCAGCCTGCGGGAAAAAAACCGGTTTCTGCGGGAAGCGGCGCGCGGAGAACGTCCAGCGTTGCGCGTTTTCCCGCCAGTGTGAGCGTGCCTTTACCTTTCTAGCCACCATATCCGGGGTGAGCAGTCCCGTGTCGCTCGCGCGTCGTCAACTTATATCCCCCCTCTCATGAGCCACTCCTCAGCCTTCACGGACAGCAGACGTTCACGCGTGGTGCTCCCTGGATCTCGGCTCCGAGTTAGGCTCCGAGCTGCTCGCCGCGTCGTGAAGCGGCTTGTGCCCACCTCCATGCCTGTCTGTGAACAGAAGCTTGCCTATATATCCACGGCCGGTCTCGAGGGAGAGCGCGCGAGAGAAACGCTCTCTCTCGAGACGCTCTCCCTCGAGACCGGCCGTGGATATATCACAGTTATTACCCGTATACCAGCCCCTCAGGACGGGTGAGCGACCCTCAACAAAAGTTCATTTTCAACATTCCCGATTTCTGTACGGCTTATTATTTATGAGAACAAATTTTTGCGCACTTGTGGCGCATGGGATCCACGGAAGGCTTGCGAAAGGCGAGGCTGGAACAGCTGTGGGGGCAGTCTGTCGTTGCCGCGCAAGCCAGGCGGAATTCCAGATACTGCGTTATAAATAACTATTGCGAATTAAGATTCCTCCTGCCGATAACCGCATCACTTCGTTTGTTGCCGCAAGCAAGAACGGAACGGCTATAGATCTGTAACAGCAACGGTGAACCTTGCCCCGCCGGGGTGGCGCAGTGGTAAGACGCCCGACCACTGTGCCGGAGTTCCCGGGTTCGAACCCGACCTTGGCGGCTGCGTTTCGATGGAGGCGAAACGAAGTGGCGTCCGTGTGCTGTGCGATGTCAGCGCACGTTAAAGATCCCCAGGTGGTCGAAATAACTCCGTAGCCCTCCACTACGGCTCCCCTTTCTCTCTTTCCACTTTCACTCCCACCTTCCTCCCTTCCCTACGGCGCGGTTGAGGTGTCCACAGAAAACAAGTGAGACAGTTACCGCGCCTTTCCCTTCCTGTGAACCAACCAACCAACCAACGGTGAACCGCATTTCGCGTTAACCGCGGTTAAGCTCAGTGGCGCTGATGTAATTGGAATTCCAAGTGTCTGCACCGCATCCATGCTTAGATTATAGTCGTTGTTACGGAAATGATCGGTGCACAACACAGCTGATTTAGACGGCAAGAATTTTTTCATTTTCACGGCATGAGGCCCACTGCGCTCAAAGTTTTATTATTATTATTATTATTATTATTATTATTATTATTATTATTATTATTATTATTATTATTATTATTATTATTATTATTATTATCTGCGGGAACACGTGAAACACCTCGCCGTCTCGGCCGACTGTACAATTGAACGCTGCGCAGAACGGCAGTTGACAGCCACTCGTAGCATGCACGTACTTACGCAGAATGTTTGTTTCTTAATGATACGAGGGAAATAATTTTAGAACAATGAACAAGGTTGATTTTGCAATTCAGCAACACAGATGCACCGGCCGGAGAACGTCGGAGCGATGGGCCGCTACTCTGGAATCGCTGCATGTCTGCTGGTCGACCTGGCAGAATCTTTGAACACGCAGAATTTTTTACGCAGGACGACCGAATTGGAAGAAATGGCGTTGGCAGAAGGTTGCGTTGATCCGTCCTTCACCAAAGCGCGGGATGGAGTGGAGCAAGCGAATAAATCGGACGGCTGACTCTCCGGGAATGACGTCACATCTGCTAAGCGTCACTTCATGCTTTACCCCTACCCGGCGCTCACGGAAACGATGAGGGCGCGCGTCGGAGAAGCGTTTTTAACAAACGATTTTGGGTGTTCTTTTTTTTTTTTTTTTTTTGCTTACAGAATCGACAAAAAATATTGACGGATGTGATTTCCAACCTCTGTATCTCATGTAATTTAAAAACGATTTCCATCTCTATGCAGCGTTAGATGTCTGAAATCCACGACAATTGGAACAGAAAATTTCAAATTTGCGAAAGCTTTTCCTTATTTTTTTCATTTAAAAAAAACATGTCCCGGATTGAACCTAATCCAACCGAATGAATGAATGAATGAATGAACGAACTTTATTCCCGTCATAATGAAGCCTCACGGTCTGGTACCGCAGCAATTAGGAGATGGTGCGCCTCTCAGCCGGCTCTCAGCACAGGAGACTGCGGAGAAAGTCTTATAGTAATTCTGTCTCCGCCTGACGGATGACTCAGCTAATCCGGGCCTTGACTCGAGAGTATTTTATATGCAACCACTATAAGCATGACAGCTTGCACTGCAATTACTTGTGTGGAGTGTAATAAGGGTGCAATCGTGCAGCTATATCATCGTACAAAACGGGTAATTCTTTCCATAGAAATATTATCTCCCGTCCCCGTTCCAAAGGAAACAAGAATACGGAACTTTCGTTCTGAAATAATTAAACTTTAAAATACGTCTCGGTATTTTCAAAATATATAAGCTGAAAAGTCTACCCCATACGAAAACTCAGCCGTAAAATTGAGGGCACCAAATATCATCTGTCTGAAAGCCTCTCTCTCTCTCTCTCTCTCTCTTTTGTTCTTCAAGATTCAGTGCTCGTGTCAACAAAGCCAGCGCGTAGCGAAAACTCACCAAATGCTGGGCCACAGGTGTGAGCAATACGTACGGCTGCACGAGCTACAGCTCACGTTGAAAGTGACGAGTGACTCTGTGGTCTCCAATAGATGTCTGAAAATGCGCAGTAATAAAGAGAGAACGACATTGGAATTCAGAAGAAAAAAAAATTCAGCAAATTTCCACTCGCAGAAGCTGTTGACACCCTTTAAAGCAGTTTATAAAATGCGTCAACCCAGTCGATCATCCGCTGAGTGCAAGGCACCACGCAGAAAAGCACAATTGATGTGGCTGCGCAAAATAAAGACACAAGGAGGTAAAATCGATAAAAAAAAAACTTAATTTTGGCGCCCTTGTCTAGTCTGTATTGTCAAGCCACGTTCCAGCTAGCTATGTACCAGCCAGCTCGCCAAAACGTGCTAATGGAAAGAAGTTTAACTTCCCTTCCCTACCATGAGATGTGTGCCGGATGGACACATAGCAGCCCAAAACAAAACAAGCTGGTTCAGTTTAGTTCCGTCTTCCGCACCAAAATACCCTCTCTGCACCTGACTAACTATAAGACATATGCATCGGTTTTATTTGAGGGCGTGCCAGCTACTCATCTTCCCAGATTTCCCTGCAGCCTCTTCAAAGCAAATTAGGATTTCGGAGTAACACTTCAACTAACCACTCCATCCACTCTCCTCCTTCCCTTCAGAAAAACAAAAATATCTATAATTGCCGCAGAGTGCATTATGTCTGCGTGAAGCTTTGCTACTCTAGCCTTCTATGCGCAATAGCTTTTCTAAGAATATGCATTATTTAGATTCCCAAGCGTTAGTTGTTGAAACAGACTCAAGAAATGGGCGTCTATTGAAGCGGTTGTTCATTCTTCTAATGAGTTAAATATTGCCACAGTCACCCGACCGGAATACCGGGGCTACGCTCACATCTGAAAGCTGGCAAATTCGCTTCTAGACTTCCCTGCGCATCAAATGCATGTTACAAATTTATTTTTTTGACCATGGCGTTGAAGGCGATACATAACGCTGTGGAAAACTTCACCTTGGTCAAAATTAGATCAATTTTTCTCATTTAGTAGCTTCATTTTTTGCTCCGGGGACGTTGCTCTGAAGTGCAGCGCAAACAGTACATGATGCAAACGGTGTACGCGGGTAAACGCTTCTCACCGTTTGTACCTGTAGTGCAGGAAAGTCCATGAACAGAAACTGCAAATAAGGTAGTAGGAATGCACAAAGTACAGCGTGGTTATTACGTTACGCCCCATATGTATGTGCATATGTGTGTTTCAATCGCACGGAAACGAACTCGGCGTGGCACTCCGCGGTTTCTCTACACCTTGGCTTCAAGCCTATGCGAAGTACGTTGATTCGAAGATGCCGTAAAAAATAACCTTGAGCGTTGTACACTAGAGTGTTGAAGCAAAAGCGCGTAACAAGCCGCCAGGATTACAGCGCCGAATGCATGTCTAAAATTGGCGGGCAGTACAAAGCGACGTGTCTGGGTTTAAGAATAAATGCGCCTTAAGCATTGCCTCCTCACTGCTTAAACATGTGACATTCGACAATTTTTTGTTGCTGTTGTTGTTGTTGTTCTAGCTCATGCGCAGTACAGAAGATTGCGCCCGTTTGTACTTGTTCATGGCCGTGTGCGCGTTTTTGAAGTTTTGATTCAAGCAAAGGATTCATCTAACCACTGCCAGATGGCGCCATCAAACCGGCCCTTTTCGCCCTTTTCTTTCCTTTTTCTCTGTGCTGGCCTTGAGCTTGAGCCTTGACGTGGCCGCGTAGGTGGCATAGGCAGCGTTACTAGAGAGCACACCATATTAAAAAAAAAAAAAAAAAAAAAGAACGCTATATATAGCGTTAATATTTTAACCTTTTGCGTAGCATAGCCATGCTTAGCCAACAGAGAGCCAGCTTATGATTCCCTTCTGCCAGTGCTGTTTTGATTCTCTATCAATGGGATAATAAAAAGACGAGAAGAAAGACAAGCGCTCACGTTTCAAGTGGCCAACCAACGCTGGGGCCAACAACTGGTTACGTATATATATATCAAGCAAACCACGATAAAATTTCTTAGCGCGAAAACTGATCTGAGGTGTGATGTGCCTCTACCCTCAAATCGGCCAATGCCAGCATGTATTCAGTTTTAAAAAGAAGGCGCTGAAAAATTAAGCTTACTGTAGTATGTTTGCTTAATTTTTACTATTTCTTAGTAATATTCGCAGTTATGGATGTTGTGCCCATAAATGCGCACTGAATTTCTCATTAGCGCACATCGTTCGTGAACTAAAGAATCAAACAATTGTAGTCGAAGTCCATCAAACGCAATTTGCTCTTCTGTTGAAGGCGTTCTAATTTGGAACTGATTATGTCTGCTATCACTGTTCGTTGCAGTGCCATAGCAGTCACAGGATCTCCATATCTCACTGTTCGGGCTGTAACATCGAGTAAATTGCAGTCGCTGTCTACTCACAAAGGCAGATGTAATGCTAATCTCCATATCTCACTGTTCGGGCTGTAACATCGAGTAAATTGCAGTCGCTGTCTACTCACAAAGGCAGATGTAATGCTAATGATTCTACTAAAGTGAAACAGCATATGTATTTAAAAAAAAAAAAAAAAAAAAGGAAAAAAAATTAGGTCCCACCGAGATTTGAACTCGGATCGCTGGATTCAGAGTCCAGAGTGCTAACCATTACACCATGGGACCAGCTGACGGCGCTGTGTGCAAAAGTTTTATTATATATCAAATAAAAAAGTAATCATTTTACGTGCTTTATATGTTTTTTTGCAGAATTTATTACATGTTTAGAAGAGGGTTAACGGCACTTCAAGCTACCAAGAATTTGCTTGCAAATGCACTCTTGACACCATTTTAGTTTGGTGATGTCGATAGAAATGCCGATGCGAAAGGGAAGTAGCAGACGACAAGGATGTGACGTTTTGCGTTTGTGGCGCCACCTCCTGTCGTTGAAACGAAGCCGCTCCATGTGTCTATGTCCGCTCACAGTGTGCGCGGAGTGAAGTGTGCGGGGTCGTCTGCGGGACCGTGTTTTCGCCAGTGCCCGAGCAGGGACGTCGTCAGCTGTGCCGTGGATTTGAAACCCTGGGATACAGAATACACCTCTTGTGTCAACCGCTCAGTGACCGTGGATGCTGTGGCAGCAACGACGGATTAAACACGCGCCTGGGACCAGCGCCGGAGTTGGGGCCGTTCGTTCAGAGTGCAGTGACTTCGTGTCAATGACCTTGGATTGAGCACCCTCGCCGTACAGCAAAATGTAAGTGTTTAAACACTTATTTGAGTAGCGTAACTGACAGTAGACAAGTTTTTAAGCAGTTTCTAAGTTATGCTTTGGCACATGAAATGCGTTTTAGTTAGTTGCTGCGAACTTGATGGTCGAGGACGTTCTCGGGGCCGTTGACACGACGGGAGCGCTGGCCGATCGGCCATTGCGACGGAACGTAGAGTGCGCTGTCCCGCTCCGGAGCCGCTGCTTTTCTGTCAATTACTTTGTGGTGATGACGACGCAGAAAGTCCAATTCTAGTCTTGTCCAAGCATATCGCTTCGTGAAAGTCGAACTTCGGAGACTTCGCGACGCTGCAACGTGTGTGTCAGAGGTCGATGACGCCTGCGAGCCTCTCCTATTTCCACGTTCTCGCTCGCTCCTCTCTTAAAGAATAACATTTGTCGAAAAGCAAATTGGCTGTTATTCTGCGCCTCGATTTTTTTTTTTTCTTTCAACGACACATTCGTGTCGCGAGAAACGCTGAATAATGTTGTATTTTGTACTGAAAAGAAAAAGAAATATGAAATAGAAACTGAGCGGACACGTACTATGCACGTATCAGCTTTAACCTCATGCTATGTCTCAGAGGAGGGTCATTGTCCCACATTCACACAGAGTTGAAGTCTCGTCGCATTTTAGTGGTCATAATTTTCTTCTCGGAAACCATAATGTGAGAGTAAAAATAAAATAATAAAAGGGGAGTGGTGCGATCCCCCTGCCCTCGCAAATCTGGTGTTTCTCTAAAGCAAGGTTTTGTAGAATCACCACTCAATGTGCAGAGCGAGAACATTGCGTTTCGTGTAGTACGTGTGCGTATTGACGTACAAGCACGGACAGGGCAGTGACTCTAACGAACATCTCGGTCGTTTCATGCGGCGAACTTTGGGGGCCATCACTGCAGCGGCTCGGTCACGCGCCGCGAGTGAAGTTTGGCGGCGCGGGTCCCACGTCGGAATCCATGGGCGCGCTGCTCTCCTCGCCCGTGGCGCGCGCGGTGATGTCGTTGACCCCGGCGTCGGCCGCATTTCGGCCGAGAGAATGGCGCGCATCGCTCGCCAGAAACGGCGCTCTGGTCACCCTGCGGAGGATGTTGTGTGCTGTCCACCGGCGGAGTTGTTGCCAAGGCGCGGTTCTGGTGCTGTGACTGGGAAGCGAAACGCGATGACTGAACGATGCTCAACTAGGATAACAATAGTGCGCCTGCAGGGAGGGGTCAGTCAGGTGGCAGTACCGACAGCATTTGCGATTCGTGCGCTTCTTTCAGTGTGCCTCCAACGGTGTGCGCGGCCAAGACACGCGTATATTGTACACCAGCTCACATGTCTCGCTTTGGAAGCACGCTTGCGAATGGTTGTTTCGTTTTCTTCCCCGGGGAGAGAAACGCCCGTGGCTGACGGCCTCTCTCTGTGTCAGAGCCAAAAGCCCTGTCCATCCTGCACGCCGGTGGAATCCCAGAATGGACGGTATCGGCGCGACACTGCCTGCCAGCATGCATCTAGCTAGCTGGCCTTTGCCGACCCATCCGGCGGAGGCCACAACGAGAGGAACGCGGCGAGGGAGGAGGGGGTGCGACTCCGTCGCTGGGTCGACTGAGTTCAGTCACCCCAGCAGCAGCGCGCGAACGGCCGCACGCCACCCGCCGACGACGTCGCCGTGACACGCTGGGCGCTGACTCCGGTCGGGCCCCGTCACTGAGAAAGACTGCGCTCTCATCGCTGACTTCGCAGCGAGTGCGGTCTGTCGCCATCGCGGGGGGTGCATGATGTGCGCTTATTTCATTGCTCGCATGGTCAAGCTGCACGAAAATGGATCTCTGCAAGTTTTAGGTGAGGTGACTTAGCAAGCAATGATAAACTGCGCCAAGCCGTAGATAGCTCTGCCTCCCCGTAGACGCACCGGCTGCCCCCTTTAGAACCTCTCTCGCCTCCACCACAATTTGTGACGTGTACTTTGGGAGTCCAAACTGTCGATACGTTTATCTATCCATAAACCTACCATCTATAAACGTTGGGTGATGAGAAACAGCACAGCTGCATGAGCCAAGACTGTCATGGCTGCTAATTCCACAAAAACCTGACAAACACTTTACATGGATAAAGGCTGCCCTTCCCCTGTGCGAATGATATATAAGGCACAGTGTAAAGGCCACTGGTCCGCGGCTGGATCGAAAAACGTTTCACCCTGGCAGGGCTTTCAGTTTTTGGGGCTGGTCACGGACTGCCGCCTAGGCAGTCCATTGCTGTATAAGGTAAAAACGTCGCCCACTTTCATTCGGGAGTCAAATATCTCGGTGCTGACGACCAGTCGCAGATCATCTTTGTTGAAGGACACATCTTTAGCTAAACGTTTCCGGACTAACTGTAGACGCAGCCTTGTCCGCAGTTATTATGGACAACGACAGAAGTACCTGAAGAGGAGCAGCGTAAATTTGCTCTTGCTGGCTCAAAATTAGATGATTTACCTGTATTCGAGGAAGTGAACGAGCCTTGCCTTTTGAGTGATCGCATGAACTTCTTGATAGGTAAAAAGAGAGAGAAGAAGAAGAAAAGCCTCTGCATATCGGGTTTTACGCACAGTGAGCAGTTTGCGGTTGCGCGATGCGAGGATGAGTCCAAAGAAAGAGGAGTACGAAGGTCTTGCGAGTGGCGTTGATTCATCGCAATGCACAGTTTGTGAAAAGTTTGGAGACCAGGGGTCTTGCTTCGAAGCCGCACCGCACGGTTCGTAATGCATTCCCAGTGTTCGAAATGAGTCTTGAAGGTAGTAACGACTTCCACGAATGATAAGGGAGCGCCGCTGCGTGGCTGAAAAGTAAACCCCCTGCACTCTAAACTTTTGGCAAAGACTGTACATCTCTCGCCAACCGTCCGGGCTAATCTCCAAACGGACTTATGCAAATCCGCGTTTGCACCAGGTGTCCTCGCCCGCGCTGAGCAACGACTGCGCAGAATTAAGGCGATCATTTCGTCAGGTGACGTTCAATACAGTGGTTCACCCGGTCACAAAGCTGTTTAAGCCAACGTGACCACGCAGGTGGGGAAGTTAAACTTGGTTCATGCGACGGATGCGCAGCCACCGCAGCAAAGATGGCGTCATTTTTCTCTCGAGACAGCGTATACGTGCTTTCGCCCGCACAAGGCGACGACGCGATCGGGTATGTCTCCCCACGCTCAACCTACGCAGTTTGAGGACTCTAGAAGCGTTTCGAACCGGACAATGTTCGAGCGCCACACCCGATGCCAACAAAGGTCGCATGAGGCACGTGTAAGGGGTGGCCGTAGGTGAGCGTACGCCCTAAATGAAGACAAACGTAAAATTTAAATTGGTTTTGAGGAAGTGAAGGCGCTGTAACTGTCTCGCCTCTCGGTGGACGCCTCAACCGCGCATGAGGGAAAAGAAGGGAGGTAGTGAAAGGCGCGTGCCGTAATGGAGGGCTGAGGATGAATTTCGACCACTTGAGGATATTAACGTGCTCTAGCAACTTCCCTGACGGGGCTGGGGCAGGTAGGTCACCGCCGCTTGCGGCGGGGGCTAGCCTACCACCGAATTTTTATCTGTTGTAGGCCGTCATTGCACCCGCCACCGTTTCGGTGGTGGACGATGGCTGTTGTAGCGGCGCGCGCCTTTCTTTCCCTCTTCCTTTTCTTTCTTTATTTTTTCTTCTGTCTGCACGAGGCAGCGGAGGTGGCTCTGCTACAGAGCCAGTAGCAGGCCCGTGCATTTTCTTTTCCTTCTTCCTACAGCCACAACAACTCTAGCATTGATAACACAGGCACCTTTTGCGTTTCGTCTCCATTGAAACGCGGCCGGGTTCGAACCCGTATAGCTCGGTCGCCAAGCCCGAGGCATCCCTGCTTCTCCTCACTCCCGATGCGGAGGAGGCCGGATGTGTAGCGGAAGTGGGTGTCCCATGAACAGCTGTCGCTGTCACGTCTTTGCGTTGCTATTGGTCTAGACACAAAGACAGCGCGCTTTCTGTCTAGACACCTTGGACGGCTAAAAACCCGCGTGTAGCCAGCACTGCAATGTGCACTGTCATCGTTATGAGATAGTGCAAACAAACTGTTCCTGCTTCTCTCTTCCGTGGTTCCCCGGAGCCTTAATTCTCTGCCCACATCTCCGGCCTCACGACCGGCTTAATAACAGCGTATTAAATTTTCAAAAGTCTAATGATTACACATCGCCAGGTATAACATTCACTACCTTATCGGAACAAGTTCTTACCTTATTCCTGTTTGCTTTTACAGCATTAGAAGTTTTTTAGGAAGCTATACCTATGCGTTCCTATATTACTGCTCTGCTGTGAATGCTACACTTGTGCTGTACCCCTGTTCACAAAACATTGGCCTCGCTTTGAACGGATTTGCCGCACTTCCCGTTTCTGTAGTGCCGGCGGTGTAGCACGTACGTCACACGTGCCGTCATCACGACGTTTCACGATGGCCTTCCCCAATAAAACGACGTCACGCATGTCATCGCTCCATGCAGATTAGTCGCTATGCCAACCGCCATTTGGCACAAATACAATGACCTCAACAGCTTACCCAGCACTTTTGCTAGTGCAGCGGCGCAGACACGACATCCTGCACCCAAACTGCAATTTTTTTTTTCTAGCAAATACAAAAATTTTTGGGCAGCTGCCTGCAAGAAATTCCCTGTACACTTTTTTTTTTTTTTTGTTCAAGCTTTCAACATGCATTTTCTGTTTTCAGTTACAAGACATGCTTGTGAAAATTATTTTCACTTCGTTCTGTTAATCACTAAATTTTATTTAGCGCTTCAGATGCCGAAAACAAAATTTGTTTTCGGTATCTGAAGCGTTAAACAAAACTCTCTCGTCTCTTTGCCCTTTAAATGCCCATTATGCCTTATGGATGGTCTATGTAAAATCTGTACGCATTTCAGGAAAACAGCTAGTGCGGTCGAAATACGAAGCTCTGAGGCCATATTAAACACTGTTTGCATGCCGTGTCACCGTTACCGGAGTACCGTTATCCCGCCCGCCGCTGCAGTGCGCACGCATTAATTGGTTTCGCACTTAGCTGCCAGGCACCTAGCGTCATCTGGTGCCCTCAAGGCGATCTGCCCAAGCGCTCTAACTGCACGAGAGCCTCCGGTGCCATCCGGTAAAAGGGTATGGTAAAGGCGTTTATCATTACCATATATAACTGTTTGGTGCCAGGCAATGTTAAAATTCTTGCAGGCTCCTTGTTGGTGCCACTCCCAAATATTCACTTGAAGTCCTCCTGGAAGGAAAGGACGCGTTTATTATTAGCATACAAAAACATCTAAACTTGTTTCAGTCAGATAATGAAGAGGAACAAATATATTAACAGAACTCCCAATATATACAGCAACCCTCACAGCTTATGGAATCGGAGATAGCGCCGACGTTTCTAAAGAAAACGTGCAGGTGTCTAAGCTTCTAGTGAAAACAGTATTCTGTAGCCTACATTGAGTGATTTTTTGACATTGCAATATTACACAGACTGCGATAACGGTCGCGAAGCTATAGTATGATCGTATGAGGCAGTGAATAAAGCATGAATGTAACACCATTGACACACGCTTAAGTTCTTTCTATCGGCACTCTCTGAGCTATCCAGGCTAGCTCTCTGATGCCAGCATTTGCATGCGACAACCAACAAGTGCAACTCGTGTCACCCTTTGAGTACCCCTGGTGGAACGTTAGCGCGACAATTGTGGGCACGTCAGCAAGCGCATGGCTCGGTGCCGGCAGTGTGAAAGGCCGAACGTATGTTACTCGTATGTCGCACGCTTGTAGGGGCTCTAAAAACCGGGGGCAACAAGTGTCGTCTTAAGCACAACGTGACTTTTCTCCAATATCATGAAACGTGTATAGCATACGTTATGTGCAATACTGTATTATACTCATTTGCCTTTTAATTTAAACTGTCCTTTCTCCCTGTCGCTCACCTCTGATTTCTCCCACCTGTCTCCTTACTATACCTTTATTTCCGCCGCCCCAGTTCACCCCAGTTCAGGTGCTTCAGCCAATTTCGATAGCAGACACCGGGGCAGGCAAAAATATTTTCCTTCCGTTATTATTTTTATTTATTTTATTATAATAAAGAACCATTTACTACTACTAACTACTGTAGCACACGCCTTGAGCGTGCTCTTCAGCATGTATTGCTGTCATGATTTGTGGAATAGACATGCACCGACGGCTTCGCTTGCCTTCGTCCATGCGTGAGTAGCAAAAGGTGAGTTGACGGCCCGATGCACTGAGCACTGTCATTTTCACTTTCTTAATGCACGTACAGCCTTTACCAAAAGTTTACAGCCCAGAGCGTTTGCTTTTAAGCTGTATAATATGACTTCTATAATAATCGTGGAAGTCGTAGCCATTGGAGAGGGTAGGACAAGAAATCTTCTTGCCTTCAGCAAGTATGAAAACCTGGGCATGCATTACCAGCCACATAGTATCGCTTAGAAGTAGACCCTTGGGCTGTAAACTTTTTATAAAGGATGTACTTCTATTTCTATTACAAGGGTATGTGTATATCTCTATACGTCTCAGCACATTTATTCGCAGTTTGGGGTAGTAAAGCCGGTACGATTTTAATATTGGCTGCACATAGTGATGCGACTCCAGCGGTACAATACATTTGGACAGAATCCCGCCGGCAGGTGAAGCCGTTTCGTTTAGCAAAGCTCCCTCTGTGGTGTGGAACGTTAAGCCTGCAAGGAACGCAAAAAAAAGAAGAATGAACAAGAGTTAAGGGAAGCGTAGTGCGCGAAGACGAATCATCTCATCGAAACGCTGGTTAACGCACTGAGACCTTCCCTCAACCGTTGCTTGTTTTGCTTTGTGCTCTGCAAGAATTCCTTCTGCCTGTCCTTTCTCTATCACGCCTACGAGGAAGATATCTTTTCGAATTCACTAAGACATTCCGCGAAGGCGCACCTTGCAGGAAGAAGAAAACATATAGAAAAGACGATTTGGTCGGTGCTCCATGTCTTCCAAAATTTATCCGCGAAAACGCGGTCAATGATAGTGTGGAGACACAGGCACGATATATGAATTTCGCTTGGTGCATTTGACAGGTTGCAGTTATCCGACACATGCAGGGTATCAAGTCTGCAGCAATGACGTAGTCAGTTTAGGCGATTTCAGGTGGTCGGCTGGTTGAACCCTGTCAAAAGAGGATGGTGACACCATCATTATGTATAAGGCCGTGGCAAGGTTACAACCTGGGGGAGAACAATGTGCAGGGACGAAGAGCAAAGACGGCTGCAGAAGAGGGATCCACGCGGGATGAATTGGTTGAGCGCGCTGCACGCTGTCCCCAGCCCAGGAGGGCTTCCCTTTCCGAGGAGCTCCGCGGCAGCACGGAGCTCCTCGGCGGCCGCCGCGCTGATCGGCCGAGGTCAATGAACCGTCTCTCCTTCTCCGGCTTCTCGCATAGGTGCGCTCCGGGAGCGTGGCTCGCACGGCGGAGCGAGGGAAACGACGCTGCCGCGGCCTGGCTAACGGTATCGGCGTGGTCCACCTGATGCCACTGAAGCACTGAAGCGGCATTTCTTGAGCGACGGGATCCAGCGAACTTACACGAGTCCAGGTGCCAGTGACAGCAGCGCCTGATGCACCGGAGGCGTAATCATCGGACATTGTTACGAAGATAGGTGCACGCAGACAGGCGGTCACGTGTGTATTCGGATACAAGTCAAGAAGTCTGCAGTGACCGCCTCACAGAATTCTTTCGTGGCAAAACGTATTCTGTCGTGGCTTTCCTTGTTACCTAAGCAAAAAGCTAACCATGCATCAAACGAAATTATAAGCTCAAGAGTGCTGATGCTCCTGCCTTGTTTGATACAGGCATTCATCGAAATCATGTTTTTGGGTGTAAAACAGCGCAAAAGAACGAAGTACAGAGTCACCGAGAAGGCACACAGACTGAGCGCTTATTATTATTATTAATTGGTTCACAGAAAGGGAAAGGCGCAGTATCTGTCCCACTTGCTATGTGGGCACCTGAACCGCGCCGTGAGGGAAGGAAGGAAGGTGGGAGTGAAAGTGGAAAGAGAAAGGGGAGCCGTTGTGGAAGGCTACGGAGTAATTTCGACCACCTGGGGACCTTTAACGTGCGTTTCGACCACCTGGGGATCTTTAACGTGCGCTGACATCTGGCGGGAGGTGGTGAAAAGTGGCAGGTCCTGGCCCTACGGGGCTGGAAGATTTTGGTTTGGTTTGGCAAAACTTTATTTCCCACAGTAGGGGTCCTGAAGGACACTCGGCTAGGCGCCAGGTGTAGAGGGCAGCTCCCACGTCGGCACAGAGAGCCCGAAGCTCTCTGCCGCCGCGCGGGCCTCCTGGACAGCCCGAAGCTGATCATGTAGTGAAGCACTTTTTAACACTTTGTTCCAATGTTCCTTGTTCTTGGCGTAGGCGTCGCTCGATGCACAACCACACAGCATATGGTTTAAGTTTACACGGTCACTGCACCGTTCACACACATGTTGTCCGTCGTAGTCTGGGTCGACGTGCTTCGTGCGCCAAGGGTTGGGGTATGAGTTCGTTTGGAGCAAGCTTAACGTGAGTGATTGGCTGCGGGTTAATTTCTTATCCGGGAGGGGAAATGCTCGTCTGCCTAGATAAAAGTGCTTAGTGAGCTCGTTGTACGTGAATAATTGATCTGTGTACTCGATATGTGGAGTAGCAGGGGAAACCGGAGGGACGCGGTCGATGAGTCCTCGCGCCGCCTCGTGTGCGATCTCATTGAGATTCCGCAGGCCGAGGTCAACGCCGCTTGCGACGGGGGCTAGCCAGCCACTGATTTTTATCTGTTGTAGGCCGTCATTGCACCCGCCACCGCTTCGGTGGCGGCGGACGACGGCTGTTGTTGCGGCGCGCGTCTTCCTCTCCCTCTTCTTTTTTCTTGTCTATTTTCTCTTCTGTCCGCATGAGGCAGCAGAGGTGGCTCAGCTACAGAGCCAGTGACAGGCCCGAGCATTTTCATTTCTTTCTTCCTTCAGCCACAACAACAACAGCGCTGACATCGCATAGCACACGGACTCCACTTTGTTTCGCCTCCATCGAAACGCAGCCGCCGTGGTCGGGTTCGAACTCGGGAACTCCGGCATAGTAGTCGGGCGTGTTACCACCGCGCCACCCCGGCGGGAATGAATTACTACAAACTTGCCCAACTGACCATCCTACTACAAACATACGAAAATTACAGGATTGCACTTAGCTTCGAGCTTAATGGCGAACGCCTCTCCTCCTTCTACTTTCTGCCTCTTTTGTCTACCTATTCTTCCTCTATCTTGTGTGTCTGTGTACTCATTATAATTTCATGACTTTCTTTTCTTTGGCTTCGATCGTCGTCTGAACTTACTGCGACGTCCTTATCGGGGAAATTATGTTGACGTCAGAACCTATTGCGACGTCTCACTGACATCTCGCGAACACATCTCACAGACGCGAGATATTCACCATCAGCCGAGAAAGTCTTTCGCCTTAAAAAGCTAATTTCGTTTGCTGTTGTTAGTCAGCGGAGTAATCCAAGGCGCCACGCCACGGACCATGGTCCATTGTCACCAAATGCTGGTTTCTTTTTTTTTTTTTTTACATATATATATATATATATATATATATATATATATATATATATATATATATATATATATATATATATATATATATATATATATATATATATATATATCCTACTATAGCAGCTACACAATACGATCGGGATACGACTGGTTCGAGAAGCTGCTGCAAACGCTCGAAGCCCGCGTCGCAACGATGTTTATAGTTCGGAGACTGTGCAGATCGACTCAGTAATTAAGGGACGGTACTGGCTGCACTCGTCCGCCGCCTTCGCAACCACTCGCAGCACAGGGCGCCTAAGTGAGGCCCCTGCGGCGCTATTTGTGTGGAATGTTATTCGCTGGGGAGCATTTTCGTCCACTTTCGCACCCAGTCCGCCCTCTGCCCGATTGCGCGGGTCGGCCACCACGTCTATATCGGGAGGACCACCTCTCGCACGTTCTTCTGTCCGCCGCAGCTCGGTGACGTTGATTGCGCGCCGCGAAGTGGGACGGTAAGTCGCAACGCACCACGGCGCCTGCCATTATTCCCCCGCGCGAAAGGGGGGGGGGGGGGGGGGTGCACCAGCGGCGCTTTAAAATAGCAACGACCCGACCTGGATTTCTGCCTCGCGTGGCCACTTTCTCCGTGCCACCTGTTGCTCCTCGGGCCACTTTCGCTCGGGAGGAGGAGTACGTACGTGTTCGCCACGGCACAGCCGCACAACGGCCGACAGCCTTGCATATTCCCCCCCCCCCCCCCCTTCCACACACACACACACGGTGTATAGAGTTCTGTTGCCGAAATTTTACTGGCCACATTGGCGCGTTTACGAGGAGGGGATGAGGTGGCGATAAATTCTGTGTGGAAAAAATATGAAAAACTCAATATTTTTGATGCGTACCACATGACAATGTGTAAATACAGAAATATTTCCTCCTCATCTTCGACAAAGAAACTGTAAAATAAACTGATTTACAGGAAAAGAAAGGTGCAGTATCTGTCACACTTCTCGGCGGACACCGGAACTGTGTCGTAGAGAGGATGGTGGGATTGAAAGAAGAGAAAGAGGTACCGTAGTGGAGGGCTTCAGAATATTTTCGACCTTATTGGGAATCTTTAACGTGCACGACATCGCAAAGCACACTAACGGAGACGGTTCTCGTCCATTGAAACGTAGCCGCTGCGGTCGCGTTCGAACCCGGGTACGCCAGTTCAGTAGCCGAGTGTCTTAACCACTGAGCCACCGCGACGAGTGACAAAGAAATTGCTAGAAATTGATTGCGCAAGTAGGATCGGTCCTTCTAAGAACTAGCAGTGACTCCCGGCCCCGCCCACCTGTCGAACCGCATGGTGCGAAATGCGTCTCCTGGGCACGCATGGCGTATCAGCAGCGGCGAAACGGTCACTACGGCGCCAACCGGGTTTGAGGTATGCTCTGACGATGCCTCGCCATGATTCCTTGCCACCAGAACGGTGGGTAGTTCAGAAGGAAAAGGCCAATCTGTAAGTTGAACAGCGGCTCAGCCATCCCCCACCAGCACCCTGTGTGGTGCACTGCTTTGTGGTCAGCTTGTTGTGATGCTGAGCTCGAGGGTCCAGAGGTGTGCTGAGCCTCGTAAGGAACCAGACTTTACACTACATCCGGGAGTTCGGCGAGTTGACAGTAGCTGCCAACGCGAGCAGCTCCGTCGAACCCTCCCGCCCGGGGGGCCCTTGGATCCCGAGTAAGAAGCGTTACCCTTAGGACATGCAATCTTGGTTAAAGCAGGTCAATATCTCAGCTATGTGACACCCTTTGGGAGGAGGCGCATCTTGCTGCGGAACATGTCCATGGGAGCACATTGCAGCATCATTTCATTGCGGTCAGCATGGCGCCACTCTGCGGGCGCTTACGCCGATTGCGTCACGCGGCGCAGCTGAAAGCAGCCGGCGACAATGGCGCGCTTCCCCCTCGCGGGCCGGAAACTTCCGTTTTCGAGGTACTTCCTTCCTCAATGCGTGCCTTCCGCCGCAGCGGCGGCGCCGCTCTGACGCAAGTTGCAACCCGTACCGCGTAAGCCACGCGGACTGTCTGGGCAGGGCCATGGTGGCCAGTAACGGTCCGGGGATGAATAGCCAGCGGAGACGCGATTGGCATCCGATGGCGTCGTCTCGCGCAGCCGTCCCCGTTTGGATAGTGGCGCTTTGGACAGCTTGGTCGCCACAGATCTCGTTTGCAGTCTTCGCGCAGTGAGGAGCCTGCGAGAGTGCCTTCGCCGGCGGCGCTGGTGCCACGTGACCAGCGCGGCTCCCCGTTCCTGGTTCACGAAAGTGGGACAATGTCCTCTCGTCTAAACTTAGCGGCGCCACTTTCTCCGCAACAGGTGCCTGCCGCCGAAACGGGGCCGGCCGCGCTCCGTCCCTCTTACGTGTAGCCCAGGCTGCCTGC
This sequence comes from Amblyomma maculatum, assembly GCF_055883805.1. NCBI lineage: Eukaryota > Metazoa > Arthropoda > Arachnida > Ixodida > Ixodidae > Amblyomma > Amblyomma maculatum. The sequence continues at coordinate 50,919,880 of NC_139347.1, read as the reverse complement.
GAGGGCTGGAGCAACCACTCGTTGCTGCTTCAGCGAGAGCGTTTTTGCGCTTGTATATCTCTAAGACGTTACCTGGGTTTCGCTTTGACAGCGCCATCGCGGTACCGGCTAGAATCACGTGATTCATCGCTGCTGTCAGACTAGTACGCTCTTTATATTTGGCCCGCAGAGTAACGGGGTAAGAACGGCTAGCGTTGCCACAATGGCTATCTCTGTTGTTAGAAGTGTGGCCCGGCGTGCTCACCAGAGTGCAGCCGCCACGTTCGCTAGCTCCGTTCTCGAACGTTGTGCCGGACCCTATGCTCCGGTCGAAGCTTCGAAGCGAGGCAGATGCACAGAGACAGTGGCTGCCAGTTGCCTCGTGGCAGACGCAATCATGCTGGAGCAGAGCTTTGCTTCAGCGGTCAGTGCTGGCATGTGCGGGCAAAAATAGCGATTAATTCCTCACTCGCAACGAGTTACCACCTCGGCAGTTCTCACTTGCCACACATACTATCACTCCAGAAAGAGGGAAACAATCTTTTTACGGCACAGTACTGAGCGTATAGAGGATATCCCGCGTAGGGTCTAAAGCCACAGTGCATGGCCATGTCGCCGCGAGGTTGGCCATGCCCACCACGTCGGGGAAAAGGATGAGGAAAATGGGGAATCGGATGACAGCGGGGCAGGAGAACGGGGTATGTTCCAAGTTAGCTTAGGGTGCGCTACAATTTGGGCATGCACGGGAGGGTGGACATGGGGAGGAAAGAACAGGGGTGAGAAGTTCACTCAAGTTGACGCGCTGGAAAATTCTTGGGGCCGTGAGGAACCTTTCAAGAACGGGAAGGATACGAAGAGTTTCTATGATGTGGTCATTGTGAATATTTATTTCATGTTTGTAATGAATAACAGTGTCCCACCCACGACCTCCTCTATAAACAGAAGTTTATAGAGGAGGTCGTGGTCCCACCTTACTTGGTGGCCTGCCTTGTGCGGTGTTTACCTCCAGAGCAAGCGAAGCCAAGAATCCTTCCACGCTTTTGCGATCGCGCTGATTAGCACGCGGGCCCTTTGCGAGACGTGAACAGCGGTCAGCCCTCAGATTGCCTTACGAGCGAAAAGCAGCAAGCCGGACAGAAGGAGCCGCCAAGTTCATCCGGCCCACAGAAGGCGAAAGTGCCCGGGGCCCCGGCGGTCCCTTCGACGCCGCCGATCCCGACGAGGTCGCGAGGTCAATGGCCTGCCGCACGGCTGCGGCGCCCCGATCTCGGTGGGCGCTCGGTCTAAATTAATCTGCGCCGCGGGTGCGATGAAATCGCCCTGCTGCTCGGGTGAAAGATAAATGCCACGGCTGAGGAATGCGCTCACCCAGACGAGGTTTCTCAGTAGTGGCAAGGCGTCTGGAGCCCTACCTGTTTGCCGGGCGCGCTTTGAGTTCGTGAAAAAAGCTGCCGCATTTGATGAGCCAGTTTCCTGTAAAAAAGTTTGAAAACATAGCTGGTTAGTGCACACTTGAAAGCAACGCCGCCCGCTGTGCGTAGGAGGCTTACGCTTCTTGTGGAGGGCTTTAGGCCGCGTCGAGTTCGGCACTGCGATGTCGGCAGCACCCGCGGTTTTTCCTCCATCGAAGCTCAAATCATTTAAAAAAACAACCTCTTGCTTGTACAGCGGTGATCGATACTGTTGCACGTGTGGATATCATCCCGATATCGTCGCCTTGTGTTGTGATTATACGCTTCACTGGGTGCGGCATGAATCAGAAACTTTCTTTTTGCACGTCTTGATAGCCTTGAGGCGCAGGCACTCGTTCGCGGAGCCTGTCGACCGCGGCGTGGGTGCGTGTCTCGAGGGCTTGCAGTTCCCTATTCGACCCCCAGCGGGAAAGCGAATTGCTTTGCTAGTCGACGCCCCATCGAATTTGTGCAAGTTCCTTGCAGCCTGCAGGGGAATTAAGGCGCTGCAGTCTAAAAATCTCTTCATCCACCGCGAAAACAGCGGGAGGTATAGTTGAAGGAATGCGACTTTTATTGAGGCAAAACTTCTTGAAACCTTTCCGCCATAGGTTTTTGTGCCGAAATATTGAGTATCAACAAGCTTGTTAACATGTAGTTAATATGGACGAGCAAGTGCAGCGACTCGGCGTCGCGAACATGGCGGACGAGGGGGGCGTGCGCATGCGCTGGGCGTTAGTGGTGGCGTCCAGCGGCGGCGTGCCCAGCAGCTAGCGGGATACCAGCACGAAGGAGGTGGGAGGAAGGCACAGGAGGAAAGTTGGCCGCTCCTCGTTGCGTAACCGCCGCCGACTTTCTCCGGCGGGGGAAGAACCCGGAACTGCACTTCCTTCCCCTCGCGGCCACGATTACCTCACGCCGGGGAGGAAGTGCTCGCCGCCGCCGCATTACGTCTCGCGTCATCACTGCCGGCGGCAGCGAGGCGACAGAGCGTGGCAACTCGGTTACCGCGTGTGTCTTACCGCAGCCGACGAATATTCTTTTTAGAAAGCCTCCAACACGTGGGCTCCCGTCCGCTGATTCGTTTACACTGATTGTGCCACCACCACGAGGGAAGTTTGCAGTCATTGCTACCATGACTGCCAGGCGATGGACGAACGTTTGCAAACCTATAAAATAATCGAAAATTATAGATTAGGAAGACGTCTGATGCCGCCACCGGATCTATTACAAGCCGGAAATTTCCCAAACCCTGTCTGGTTGTTTCGCACCCAGATAGACGAGAGAAAAAATGATAAATGTAAAGCCTGCGAAGCGAGGGGGACCCTCGACCATATACTTTGAGAATGCCCTAAGTCTCCGGGCGCTAGGAACAACATTAAAAGTAGAGAAGCCTGGGTAACCCTGCTGCGAAGCAACGTCCCCGCTGACCAGCAAAAAGCCGTCCGCCTGGAGGCTGAGGCCTCGAATAACCAATGCATATTTGCCAGTCCTTAGTCGCGGAGGTTCCAGCCCCCGTTCCTCAGGCCTGGGTGCCACGAGCGGGGAGTAGGGGGCCTCCTAAATCGGTGGAAATTAAAGTTTTAATCAATCAATCAATCAATCAATCAATCAATCATTGCAGTCATTGCTCTGGTTATTTACTTGTTGGGGAAATTTTGCGAACTGCACCTGATTTGATGCCTTTCCTTGCACTCTTCACTGCGGCCTGATATGGGTACGTACTGAAACAAGCGTCAAAGGGGACCTTGATAACGAACATGCGCAGGTCTGCACCATCGTTTACACCTATACATATCGGAAGCTTGGCGGGCTCGAAGGCGGCATTGAAGTAGCAGAACTCTCGGCGACATGCACACGACCACGAGGGACGGGTATATCCGCTACTGTGATGTCAATCTGCAGGAACCTGCTGCCACTGATTAGGGCGACTTTGAGATATCAAGGGTTTCGGGCGAGACTTCTTTCTATCCGAGTGTTTCATGGCCTGCGATCTCGTTTCGATGTCTAGCGGAAATTGAAAAAAATAACCGCTTGGCGTGCAGTGAGTGCCCACAAGACTTTAACGACATAGCTCCCGTCCGGCTTTAGTTTGAATGTACGCCTGTATCTCTAACCTTTTGCTTTTGCCCTTTGAGAGTGCAGTTTTCGAGCGCATAAAGAAAGCACCTGGGTGCACTCACCTGCAGTAGCAGGATCTGGGATTGCGTTTCAACCTTGTGGTTTAGCGTCGATCCGGGACGAAAGTTTCGTTCGCAAACGTTTTTTTTTTCTTTTTATTTTTTTTTTTTTTTCCCGCGCTTGGAATTTCTTGCAGAACGGCAATCCGGCTTTAAAGACTCTTTTGCCGCTTTGTGGCTCCGGTGCGTTGGTCGAGTGTCAAAAGCAATTTACAACTGCGCTCGTACCTGCAGGTGGCTATATATGTACAGGTGTCTGTATATGTTTTACCGCCATGCATAAAACCGACGAATGGGAAGCAAATGCCATTGCCTGAGCTGCGTGTATGTTTCTTATGGCAGCTATATGAAACACCAACACACACACACACACACACACACACACACACACACACACACACACACACACACACACACACACACACACACACACACACACACACACACACACACACACACACACACACACACACACACACACACACACACACTCACACACACACAAATACGAGCAAAATTGGCCTGTACAGGTTAACCTTGCCGAGCCATATGGGAGAAATGGAAGAACTTGGACGTGCAGTTGACGCAGAGTGGACCTTACTGAGGAGACGCCGCGGTACAGTGCTCAAAGTAAATAGGCTGGACCCTGCATGCATTAATCTGTCAAAATTCATGCCGCGAATGTCCTAAATTACCACTCAAAGTCAAGGACGTCTCTGGAGAAAACGAATACCCTTCTCACGGTCTCACACAAGGGATACTGAGCCTAAATCGCATGCAGCACGAACATCCGCGTTTAAATTTCATTATACAGCTTACTTAGTAGGATTGCAGTCTCGTGAGCGGCCAAATGTTTGTACAGATGCACTTGTCCGGGACTAAAAACGGTGCGTGTGTGCTCTTGCGCACAAACCTCACGCTACGACGCAAATAATGGAAACGCCTACATATATTTCGCCCCGCCGGGGTGGTGCAGTGGTAAGACGCCCGACTACTGTGCCGGAGTTCCCGGGTTCGAACCCGACCGCGGCGGCTGCGTTTCGATGGAGGCGAAACGAAGGGGCGTCGTGTGCTGTGCGATGTCAGCGCACGTTAAAGATCCCCAGGTGGTCGAAATTACTCCGTAGCCCTCCACTACGGCTCCTCTTTCTCTCTTTCAACTTTCACTCCCACCTTCCTCCCTTCCCTTACGGCGCGGTTCGGGTGTCCACAGAGCAAGTGTGACAGTTACTGCGCCTTTCCCTTCCTGTGAACCAATTTAACTTTAACTACATATATTTCAACACTACGCTCAAAAGGATATATTCACGAAAAGAAACGAAGCCGAGGACGGGATAAATAACATGGAAAGTTAAAATTGTCTGAGGGGACAAAAAGAGACTGAAAAAGAGCAGCAGGTGAGGAAAGCGAGTTTAAGTGCCAATAGCATTCGCTGTCTGGTAAATCGGTCTCATTAGCAGTCGATGTCTCTTGTAGCAGTCGATGTCTCTCTTCAAAAGAGAACTGCCTGGTACAGGCAGGACAGCACAGGAGAGCTACCGCGGCGCTCTGGCGGACTCCTGAAAGAGTGCGCTCAATTTCTTTGTCAATCACGAGTGTTTTTTTTTTGTTTTTTTTTTTAGCGAGAGCCACGACGCTATCACCAGCCAAGGCGAAGTTGAACAGCGCTGCAGGGAACATAGGTTAATCTCTCTCATTCATCTGCCTACGTCTGCACATTTCTGCGCCCCACAATTTACACCACCGACTGTATGCGATGATTGTGCGGCACCGTAGAAGACTACAACTCGGCCTGGAGAGTTGTTCGCCATGGCGGTGCTCAAAATGGCAGTAAATTTCCGACTGAACCGAGTTTCCGAAGACTGCAAGGCATTCGCACCAGAAGTGCCCCGTTAGAGACTTGTTTTTCGACGACGGATATGGTGCCAGGAGTACTGAGGGATTAAGGCTTGAACCTTTATGTACAGATATTTGCATAATCACAAGTTTAGGTACTTCGAGACATGTTTACAGCAAGGAAAGGTACAATGAGAATAAAAACATGGAACTGGCTGACTGCAGGACAACCGACCAGACAAGAACAACGGACTGCCAGGCTCCCGAGCTCAGTTTTAAAGTTTAGGAGCTCAGTCTATGGATTACATCCACTTTCAGCAAACGTCAACCTGATTAGCATCGCACTGCGTGCAACACTCCTGATCAACTTCACCAGCACTAACAACACTTTTTCCCAAGCCATATATTTAAGCAAAAACCGTGTCAAAATAGAACGTAGACACGGCATAGTGACCCAAGAGACCATGATTGGCCCACCACAACCTTCACGATGCACGCGAAAACGTCCCTTACAGAGAGAGTAAAAACAACCACACAAGCGTAAAATTCCCTCTTCGCAACGTGTCGCCTAAGCTCCACCATCGCACCTTGACGTCTCCCCGATAAGGCCGGCAAATTTGATAACATCGTTTCGTAGTGTCTTTGTCCGTAGAGATCCCTGCGGCGATAAGCCACCGTAGTCATGACCTTCCGGTTTTTCTGTCATGTCGGGGTCCTCACTCGATGCGTGCTTTTGTTGCCTTGGCGAGCCCTGTTTCAGCAATTTTATCTGCTCTGTTGTACACAGACCTGTCCGTCCCAGCCTCGACGCTCTGTCATGGCGCTCAAAAACACGACTAATCCGGTAGCGAAGTTCGCACTGAAGCTAATCCGATGCCACTGTCCGCGTCCCGATGTCAGCAGGCCTGCACAAAGACAACGTCGTCTCTGAAGATGCGCAGGTTGTTAGTCACCTCGTTATGCTCGTCCTTTCAACGCCTTCTGTCGATGCCGCGCGCCTTTCGTGCCGACGGGTGCCTTTGTATTGTACAAGGAATCACCGCGACTGGGCGCTGGCACTTTGGCAGTCTGTCCGACACGATGCCGCGTTACAATAGTAATCTTAGTGGCCATGCGATTATGAGTCACAGGCGATTATGCATCATATGCGTCATAGAGCACCCATTAATGTGCGCCCGACGGCCGGACGGCTGCACTTCTCTGGGGCGTATAGAAACGGATGCTATTGCCGACATGATGGTTGGTTGGTTTGTGGGGTTTAACGTCCCAAAGCAACTCAGGCTATGAGAGACGCCGTAGTGGAGGACTCCGGAAATTTCGACCACCTGGGGTTCTTTAACGTGCGCTGACATCGCACAGCACACGGACGCCAATTCGTTTCGCCTCCATCGAAACGCAGCCGCCGTGGTCGGGATTCGATCCCGGGAACTTCGGCACAGTAGTCGGGCGTCTTACCACTGCACCACCCCGGCGGGGCTATTGCCGACATGAGTTTTGCGCCTACACGCCAAGGGGACGCACGTTCTTGGCTCTTGACTTTGTTCCACGCTGAGCATTTCCCGGGAATTTGCTCTGTCGCATCAGATGCAGTCGCTCGTCTGCTTGCAGCTCTGGCTCAACTGCCATGGTATACGTGTCTACAGGGGAGTTCCAACGGCACGCCGAGCAAGAGTTCATAGGCATGTGGAGCAGGCCGCCGATTATTTGCACGGTCTCCGGGCGTACCATAACAGTGTTGATATGAAGCACTTTAGGGTTACAGTTGTCCTTCAGGACACCCGAGGTCCAAAGAAGGTCCGGTCTCCCTGTGTTCGGCCTGCTATCACAGCGGGGACTTTAAACACAGTTGGCATAGTGTTCGGTGACTGCTGTGTGCGTGTCACCACACGACTGCCCCCTTGCCAGGGTACGGCCGTCATCCCGAAACAAAAACCTCCGCCCCCCGGACATCCGGGAGGAGGAGGACGTGCCGGGGATGATGTATGAATGATGACGGGCAGATAGGTTATGTGAGACCTTGAGGTGCGGCGCCTTCTGGTGCCAAACCTCCTCCCATCTGACAACGGCACAAGAAAGTTCGAGGGCGCTGAAGGCTACACATACTATTTACAAGCTTAACGCAAACGGGCTTCGCACCTGAATTCTTGTCGCTGGCTGCGCGTTATTCCCACACACGAATCGGAGCGCATCGCAGTCAGCGTGCCATGAAATGCCGAACAGCGTCGTCCTCGGCGATGCTGCAGTCCGGCATGTGCCCTTCGGAGCCGGAAGGCATCACACACACACACACACGCACACACCCACGCACGTGCCATGTCAACAGGGGAGCGACAGCGACGAAACGTACTCCTCGCTGCGTGCACCCGCAGCAGCCGATGCGAAGCGGCGAAGCAACAACACACGGGAGCAGCTCGCGGATCCGAGCCGCGACTGCGAGTGGTTCGCCGCCAGGGGTGCTTTGCAAGCCGCAAGCGCCGTCCCCTTCCCCTCCGTGCGCGGGGCTCGACAGCAGCGGTTCGCGAAGGCTGGCTGCGGAGGCGACACCCTGACCGCAGGATCCCATTTGATCGAGGCCACATTGCGAGGTCATCACTCGTCGGCTGGGAAGCATGCTAGCTGCGCCCACGAGCGTCCGTGGGTAGCTTGCTTTAGCACGCAAAAGATATATAGTACTCGCATGCGGCTGTGCACCCTACTTGTGTTCACATTATCTATCCGACTACTATCAATTATCCTTGCGAGCGTCTTTCTCCACTTGTTCACTTGAGTAAAACATATCACCTCCGAGTTTCCTGCCCTGACTGGTAGCTGAGTCACTGAGAGTGAGCGAATCAGAAGTTTTTAATGAGAGGTTAGTGGAAAGCAATGACTAATTGGTTGACACCATTTTAGAATAGGCATCGAAGCATTGCAAGCGCTGAGCGAATTCGGCTATCATCATCATCATCATCATCAGCGGGGCTATACCCACTGCAGGGCAAATGCTTCTCCCATATTCCTCCATTTACAAGGCCCTGTGTTGCATCCACTTGATTTGTGCAAACTTCTTACCGCTTACCTGATTTTCTGCCGCCTCCTGCTGCGCTTGACTTTCCTTGGAATCCACTTCGTTTCCCTTAGCGATCATCGGTTATCTTCTCATCGCATTACATGTCCTGCTCATGCTCATTTCTTCTTGATTTCGACTAGAATGTCATTAACACGAGTTTGTTCCCAGACTCACTCTTTACCTTTCCTGTCTCTTAACGTCACACTATAGCTCTCCGCGTTCGTGGTCCTGTTCTGCGGCTACCATACCTGTTCTGATACGTCATGCACAGTGACCGCGCAATCGGACCGTAGGAGGCACGTAAAAATAAGTTTCTGTACTTTGTACCTTGCGATTCCTTCACCGACACTGGATTAAACGCTCTCGAAAGCAGCCTAGTGGGCCTTTATAAGGTTACTCTAAACATCCCTATCAGCACCTCGACCAGTTCTTTAACATGTATCGTGAACAAAAGTGGTATACTCCACGCGAATCGCAACGATTGCATTTTTTCAGTATAAATAAATGTGCCACACAAAATTTCTTGGACAACATAGCAAGTATATCAAGGAGGACACATTATGCATATTTCAGAAATAACTGCTTTTTTGTCGGAAAAATCTGGCGGGCAGTTTTCTCGCAGCGCGTGGAGTATACCACTTTTGTCCACGGGGGTACGTGGGTCATTTTCTTCCGCTGCGCTCTCTTAAAATCTTCACCACGACTATAGCTTGCCCGGCTTTGAATGAGCCGTAAGTTGAATTAGCCAAGCGGGCGTTCGTCTCATTCCAATCTCGGGTACTATTTTTTTTTATAGCTCTTCCCATCACGCCCCACCTCCCACACTTCGTAGCCCATCCAATGTGTACCCCGTCTTTCATGCCGGTCGTCGTCACACGGCCGCAAAGCGCCATTCCCACTCTTCGCTACCGAGAGAGTGGCCTACTTTGTGGCTCCTCGAAGAGCCTGCAGCTACGCTCTGCACCATCCCCATTTCCTAGCCCCTGAAACCTACACCTGCGGCTCATACCCCCACCCTCCGGACGCGTTGCCTCTCGAGATCCTCCCCGTCCAGTTATTAGCCCTCCTCCCCTCTCACCCGGAGCACAGTTTTCTCCGACGCACTAGCAGCTAGTGACGAGTGAGTAACCAGGCTGCTTAATAGGGCTAATTAGCTGTCTTAATTTCAACTATGTGTTGCTGTTATACGATGTGTGACTGCTGCCTACTCTACGGTACGAGGCTGTCGCATAAGGCCTAGCATGGCTAGCAGTTGTAGGGCAGGCGAAGGGGAGATGCTCCGCGTTGACGTAGGAGCAGGGACAGTTTGGACAGGAGGGTTTGGAGCGAAAACCGCATAGAACCGGGCTGGGGCGATGAATGTGTTTAACCGTATGGTTGTCAAGGTGGTAAGCAGGGGGTGTGGCTGAAGTATATATGATGTCAGCAGTGAGCGTTGAAGTTGCGCGTAATGCTGATTCAGAGTCGTCTTATAAATGTGTACCTCTCACACCGTAGGTGGGGAAGGCCAGGGAACCGCTGGCGCCCGCAGAATAGTCTCGCGTGGGGAGCCAGCTCATATTACCGGTAATCCCTGCATGACCTGCACGCGCACCACATGAGGAGGAGGAGGAATAAACAAGTTTATTTACGATACATATGTGACCGAGGCGGGGGCAAATTGCGAGATACCGCTGCGAAGTCGTCGCGCAGGTCATCTGGAAGGCGACTTGCGCGAATAGCTCGAACGGCTTCTATCGAGTCGGTGCAAATCCTGCACTGGGGAGATGGGGGAGAGAAGCAATTTTCAGAGCGCGGAAGAGAAGTTGTGTCGCAGTGGCCAGCTGTGGATTTTCTGGAAAAGTGTTCTTGAACATAATTTTTCGCATATTCTGTAACTTCTTTCTTTATTTGTTGCTTAGACATTGGATATATCCGCGGATCTTCTCTCGCCAAGCTTTTACTTTTTAGATTTTTTTTTTTTGTTTTGCTATTAAGTTTCAAAAACACTTCCCGTTAGTTTGATATGGCAGTCGAGGAAAACATTTGCAACACATCGGAAGCGTAGATCATTTCTATCAATATATTCTTAAAGTATTTTATTATATTCCAGAGTTACCTCACAATTATTTTCAAAAACACAGCTCATTTGTGGTAGTGTTAACTACTCGTCGCGAGCGCAGGAAAACCTTGAAAAACAATTTTTTTCTACGCACCGGAAGCTTATAGACCGTTCACATAATCATGAACATAACAGCGATAACAATACCGTCCATATGCAGTATCCCACGGTTGCCTCAATATTAAAAGATATTCCATAACCTTGGGCTTAAGTGGGGCATACACTAAGAGTAGCAAGCCTTGCATCCCTAATTTTACCGCGAGAGATGCTAGTATAAGATCTGCAGTTATCATAACGCCCAGCTCGACAGTCAGCGCCGGCGTCTTGAGTGCGCAGCCGGTTGTTTAAGCGGTCTTGAGTGAGTGAATAAACTTTATTGAATTAAGACAAAAACAAAGATAATTTGAGGCGCTTACTCGTAAAAATTCGAATAAGGGAATGTAACGAATCGTGAAGGTATCTTACTATAGAACTTTTCACCTTCATTTTAATGACATGGAGGGGAAATGGCGCTTCTGGTATTGCGCCGAGCGCATCGCCGGTCGGGTTGGTTTCGCAGACCCGTTTGGGCGTGGCCGGAGCCTGCGAAGAGGCCGCGCCGCGCTTTGCCGGAGTGAGCCGCTTCGTTGCTTTGAGCGCTTTTCTCCGCATAAGGTATGCATGAGAGAGAGAGAGAGAGAGAGGAAATCAGCCGCCTGACCTACAACAAAACTAAAGAAAGTTCATAAGTTTCTATACTGCCGTGGGTCCGCCATATGCCGCACCTGCACAGACCACGTTGTCGTCTTTTTCATGCCTTCTTAGGGAAAGGCATGTGCAGATTAAACTCTGATATATGTTGCTCTCTTGCCATAATGTTCATCATTTCGTTAACTTTCTCCACAGTAACAGTATTTGAGCCTGCAGAATTGCGCTCCACCGCCTTCTAGCACACGCTGCAAGAATAATATCAGCAGCAAATCAGACGCTATACTGATGATGTTCGTCTCAGCGTCTGAATACTTCCACCCTCGCCGATAATCTCTGGGCCTGCGGTGAATAATTGCGGAAGAAATTCATGCTACCTGCTTCACAGCCTTTCCGTACCCACTCACTCTTTATTTGCAAGAGTCGCGCGCCTGTAAATGTTTTCCAGCATGTTTACATTATGCTCTTCCACGCCAGTGTTTGCATAACGCCTGTATGCATGACCGCCGGTATCTGAGCTGATGAAATGCTCTGACATAGCCTATAAGTATGGTCGACTTAGGGATTTATTACATTCTGCAGACGAATAACTGCCTGAACCTACAATCAGTTCTGTTCCCTTGGTTTACTGAGCGGTAGCATTGCTCTAATCCTGCTTGCTATTATCGCAGTAAATATATCGGAACCGGCGGGCACGCAATGAGCTATGCATAATTTTTCCAACCTTCATCTTCTGCATCATGCACTCTTGAGGTGACGAGGCATCGTGTCTCCAAGGCTGCAAGGTTTTCTCCATCATCGTTATCATCATCATCTCCATCGTTAATCATATGCGGTATATAATTGTATCATTGCCTGTCGCTTTTTCTCTCTGTTATATTGAAGGTTTTATATCGTTGCTTCCTCTTTAATTACCACCATGATTTTCATTTCCTCGAAGCCATTGTGTCATTAGTGACACAACTCTTTTTGCCACGATACAAAACTGGCGCATGTTTTCTCCGTCTCTTGGAATTATCTCTGTTTGTCGAGGCCAACATCCTGTCAAGAGATCAGTGGTCTCCTTTAGTCGCGACTCGCTGTCAATATTGTTTTGCCTGAAAAATAAATAAATGACAATGTCGAAATTGCATATAATGTTGCTCTTCCCATTATGCAGATATGTGTGTGCCTGATTTCCTGTGCTCAGGCGATGTCTTTGCTGCCACTCATCGTTCCACTGAGCTTCCAGGTTTCGTGGTAGAGTAATATGTCGCTATCTTGAGAGCGAGCGAAGTTCGTTTTCCTAGCGTGATTTCAAGAGACTCACGACGCTGGATCGTGATGCACCGTATGTATTTCAGTGAAAACATAGTGGTCGTGGAACAGAGAAGGGTGGCGTGGTGAAATTCACTGGTCACTGACCATGGTCAAACACAAATGATGTTTTGGGAGCGCTACGGCTCCCTTGTTCACAATGAACCCTTGAAATGAACCGGCTCTCTTGTTCACATTTGTGTCTGGCCACGGTCAGTGACCAGTGAATTTCATCAAGCCATGATTCCTGACCAGACGGTATGTTATCGAACCCTCGAATACGTAAGAAGGGTGACGTTTCTCACTCGATGCAAGCCTCACCCATGCGCTATGTGTCCGTTATAGAAATTCCGGTATTAAAGGATTTTCATTATCGCTTTATCGTACTTCGTGCTGTTTAGTTTTTAACGACGGGGTGGTGCGTACTTCCTTGATAGCGCGATGCGACCGAACTTTAAAACATTGGCTAACGAGGAACACTGAAGGTGTATAACAAATATTTAAATTAATATTTAACCATCTGTGCATTCCTTCCTGTCGGGATTTGTGCCATATACTTTCCTACAAGATTACAACTTCCTCATGCTTATCCACTTCGCTCTGTCATGTTTTTGATAACAAGAAGTTTAAAACGGGGGGGGGGGGGGGGGGGGGGGGGGGGGATCAAGTGGATGCAGCTGGCACAGTACCGGGTTAATAGGAGGGGTATTGAGAGAATCAGACTGATGGCGATCGTGATTTTGGCGCCACCGAAGTCTACGGGTTGCCGTCGGCTGTGTGATGATTGTATAGGCGTTCACTCATGGAGAAATATTCTTTTTACGTTTTTGACAAATACATCTGTTCTGATAACTTGTTGCACTGCTGACATGAATAAATTCGAACCACCTGCTTGTTAAGCTGGAAAATGAAAATTCCTCTCATCTCGGAAGGCGTAGCAAAGCAGTGACTATACCTAACTAGGCGAACCCAGCTGTTCGATTCCAGTCCCGTTCACACTTGCGGCTCGCGGTGGCCGTGCGACCGTTTTGGTCGGAAAGCGACAGTCGCAGGCCGTTCGACCACTGCTCGATTTTCCAGCTTTGCGACTGCTGGTCGCAAACCGGTAACCAATCAGCGACTCAGCTGAAGTGTGTTAGCTTTTTTACTCTATGCGGTGAACAGTGAAGATAGACAAGATGTTTGCAACTGTGAACATCGGTCGCGACCAGACAGCCGCGACGCGGCTGTCTGGTCGCATGGGACAGCCGGTCGCACACCCCTTCGCGACTCGCAAGTGTGAATAAACTTTCCGGCTGCGGTAGCCATGTTTCGATGAAAGCGCAACGCAAAGCGCCCGTGTACTGTGCGATGTTAGAGCTGTAGACAAAACCCAAGGTACCCGAAATTATCCCGAGTCCTCCACTGCGGCGTCTCTCATATAGGCTAAATGAGACGCTTTAAGTCTGCATAAGCCAAAACAAATCTAGGCAGTGGCAATATTAAAGAGTCTCAACCGGTGGGAATAAAAACTGCGGTTGTATTTATTTATTTATTTTGCACTCGATCGCTTTTGCGAAGATCACCAGCGCGCTGGAAGCGACCAGACGGAGTTTCTTGTCCTTAGTGAAGATCAACATTTTGGTCAAATACGAAAGTCGCAAATTATCTCGCATTTATAGAATGGTCCGTTTTGAACGCCTGTTTTGAATATTGGCGCGTGCTGAGTAGTGCGATATGTGTTCGCGGGCCAAGCGTCACACAAGCGCGCGTTTAACGTGATGGTGCATAATCAGAAGTGACAACGCGGTACGAGTTTTTCGGCGGCATCGTTTCATAACAGGCCTATTCGTGACGTGACGCATCACATGTTCATACTCTCATCTAAAACCACAACAGCGAGGAGAAATCATACATGTATTGTGGACAGGTGCAGAGGAGAGAGGAACATCCTGTGGCAAGTACAAAATCCACTTTTTATAACTTATAGGGTGCAAAAAGTGGTTTAGAATTCTCCGCACTGCAAAATAAGATGCTTTCTAATTATGAATCACATTACTCAAAGCGAATCAGCAAACAAACGCAGAGAATATGAAAGGCCTCGTTTACGGCGTACATAAGAAGGGAGCCAACAGCCACTTCCACAAAGGAGAACATACTGAACGTTTCTTTTTATTATTATTATTATTATTATTATTATTATTATTATTATTATTATTATTATTATTATTATTATTATTAATACAGTGTAAACAATTATTTCAACCTGGAGATAACTGGCTAGAAGGTAGGAGAAAAACAACCACGTGCGGCCGGTGGGATCCGAACCCGCGACCTCTGGAACGAAAGCAGTCACTTTCGCATTCTACAGACACTGAACCGTGATGCTTTATTTTGGTACCGTGCCCTTTTAAACTGCGAAATACTTGCACCACTAGCTTCATATTTATTTATTTTTTTCTGGGACTGTCAACGTGACAAAAACACGAAGGATAAAGTTTCTATCAAAGCAATTAAACAGTCACAGACGGTAAATGCCATTGATGAGAAAGCTGATGCGTTAGCATTTAAATAGGCTCCTATTTCCCGAGCAGCTTGTGTTGACGAACTGAATTCAATTCATTCCACTGACAGAACGCATAGTATAGGGTGTCGAATAGAATACCTTTCCCGCAGCACTAATGTGTCGCGGCGACAAACCAGTAAAATTTAAGTTTAACGGTTTATTTTATTTTAAATAATTTGGGACATTGTTCAGTGTACGCAGATGAGACGCCCAGCAGCCACCGAGCGTAGGCTAAAACCGAGCACGTTTTTTATTTTGGCTCGCGCATCGAGGTGCCGGCATTCTATTGCGTTTGTGAGCGGTAGCACAATACCATCTACCTGTTCCAACTTGGACTCGCACTTGCAAGCTTCCGCGTGCTCCCGCGTTTGGATCGAATTCAGGTGAAAGCTTAAGACAAAGAAGGGAGTGGGCGGTTAAAATAGCCCAAGAGAAACTAATCTTTTTGCACCGCTGTATGTTCGATTCCTTTCTCAGAACCAGTGTACACGACTGTCGAACATCGAGTTTTGTCTCGCATGGCCATTCTAATGCACTGAAATTCCAGAGCTGAACGGGTTAAGGAAGTCCACCTGCTAACGCAATCAGTGCGTCGCTGCTGACGCCGTAAGTAGCATCGTGGACACGTGCGCGTACTGCACTACTAGCCGCCAATGGCCGCTTCCTTTCGGGTCTAATCTCGCATATCCGTCGAGGGCTTCTAACAATGATTCTTCGGCGAGCCAGCGCCGCTAAGCTTTGGCAGTGCGTCAGCCCCTGCCGAGAGTCGTGCAGTGCTGCTGCGTGTGACGTCACGTAGAGGAGGAGGGCGCGTGACGTCACAGCCAGTCAGCGGGTCGCCCCGAGCGAACCAGGAAGAGCGCGCGGGAACTGGGACAATGTCCCCCCGTGGCCCCCCGAGATGCCGCTGGTGGGGCGCCGCCGCTATTTTGGTGCGCCGCCCTCCCCCTCTCCCCGCGGCTGACCAGCGCCGCTGAGAAAACCTGCGCGCGCGCGCGACCAAAATAGCCGGCCTGCAACCTGTTACAACCCGCTCGCCAAAGGCCGCGCGTAATCAGGCGGCCACACAGCTGTGTTCTTCGGCGTCGCTGCAACGTCCTCGATTTCTCCTCCGCTTGGAAGAACCCGGCTCCAAACGGCGAGAACAACCACTGTGAGCGGTTAGTTGAGAAGCCGCGCCTGGAGGGAGAAAGGGAGGGGGAGATCGCAATGGCAACGCGTGCTGAAATCCGGAAAATACACGAATTCTCGGCCCCGCGCGGTGGCTCAGTGACGCTCGACTAGCGAACCGAAGCGCCCGGGTTCGAATCCGAGCGTTGACGGCTGCGTTTCGATGGAGCCGAAACGGAATGGCGTCTGTGTGCTGTGCGATGTCAGTGCACGTTGAAGATCTCCACCTATTTCGTAGCCCTGCGCCACGACCCTATTTCTCTTTTTGCTTTCACTCCCACTTTCCTCCATTCCCTTACGGCGCGGTTCAGGTGTCCATGAGTACATGTGACAGATACAGCTCGTTTCCTTTACTATAAAGCAATTCAAAACACACACACTAACCACGCCGGGGTGGCGCAGTGGTTACGGCGCTCGACTACTGTTCCCAAGGATGCGGGATCGAATCCCGGCCCCGGCGGCCGCTTTCCGACGGAGGCGAAAAGCAAGGCGCCCGTGTGCTGTGCGTTGTCAGTGCACGTTAAAGAACCCCAGGTGGTCGGTCGAAATTTCCGGAGTCCTCCACTGCGACGTCTCTCATAGCCTGAGTCGCTTTAGGACGCTGAACCCCACAAACCAAACCAATTCCAGTTTTTGAGAAAGACATGATGAAAACGTCATAGTTCGCGCTTGATTGCCGAATGTGCTCCGTATCGGTGCAGCTGGCCTGGGATGCCGCCGGCCAACTAAGTCTGCCGGCAGGGTTATCATAAAGTTAATTTGAAACCCCAAGAAACTTCGCACCGGGGCATCGTTTTCCTTAGTAACGCGATTGGTACAACGGTGCCAATATGACGCCATGATAACACACCGGTGCACTTGGCCACGCTCTGCCAGCAAGTGCTATTACAATTAAGCTATGCTCTCGTGGCGCTCGACTGCTGATACCAAGTAAGCGGGTGCGATCCCAGGCGTGGTTTCCGCTTTTCGATGAAGGCGAAAAGCTGTCTTCCTGTGTAATGTCACTGTATGGTGAAATACCCCATATGGTCGAAATTCCTGGAGCCCTCCACTGTGGGGTCCCTCATTGCCTGAGTCGTTTCGGGACGTTGAACCCTACAAACAAACAAACAAACAAACAAACAAACAAACAAACAAGGCCGTCGATGAAAAGCGGTAAAAATATTGAGATGCACTTAAGCGCCGCCCTTAATATGGTATGACGCGGTGGAGTTAACGGATCCCGTCGGTGTCTCTCGTTGCGGATCCTCGTTCGCGTGCATGTATAGCCAGGGGCAAAAGTTTGCGGGACATGATTTCGCGGGAAAATATTTATTTCTGTGTGCCTGGGCAAACGTAGTGAATGAAACGTGCTGAATCATGAAGGGACATGCACGCTCCATTCAGATAAAAAAATATATATATCACAGGAAAAACTAGCGAGGCAACATAGGAATAAATGTTTTTCCACAAATCCACACACCCCAAACATTTGTCCCTGACTGTACTTCACGGCCCGCTTAATCACCATCTTTTAATTTTTTCCTTTATTAACCCACTCATACCCATTAGTACAGAGTAGTGAGCTATATGATATCGTATGAAATACCATTCGACATATATTAGCAGAAGCCCCGCTTTAATCAAACTCTACGAATATGCCGAGTTAGGTGATAACTCGGAATCCCTAGAGGGCTGGTTTCCCAGCTCACCATGTCTTTTGATCACAAGAACGCCTGATAATGATGCATGTTCTCGTCGTGAGTTGCCGAGAAATGTTTGGGATGCAAGCAATCCCCCATGCATAGCAGTCATATGTCAGGCTATTATCAACTCCTTATTTCTCCGGAAGAAAAGGTTCCTCAACACGCCGGTGTTTCAGTAGAACACGACTGAATAACGCTGCTAATTTGGGCTTCGCCTTGGAGATGAGAGGAGGATATGAGACCTTGAATCCCGATGTAGACACACTCCCTTTGGCCACGGAAGCACGTTAGTACGGCCTGCAGGGTTAAAGTGCGGCTGTATACCTATATGCAGGACGGTCTTTCAATATGATAGCTTACGACTGAATAGTAGTTGTCTGTGGGTTAATGAGGAACAAATTAACAGAATAGTGACTAAGTGAGTAGCAAAGTTCATGTGCGGAAAAAAGGATCCGCATGGAAGCTTGCAAACGCGAGCATTTGATGATGTCACGCCGCACGGGCATCCCTAGACGATCGACCTCTCCTCCTTTGCTCCCCCGTCCTTGGGCTCCTCTGGGCCACGCTCCTCAACATTTTTTTTCTTTTCTCCTTCTTCTGAAGAGCTCGCTCATTGTATTTCTGGACAGGGTGTCTTTCCCCGCGCGTCGTTCATCGACCCCCGCTTTCGGGACGAGGGGCACCAGTTCGGAGGAGTGTGGAGAGGTCGGTGACCCCTTCAACGCGCGCGCAGTTTCGTCAATGCTCCCGCTGTGGCCATCGCAGAGGTCGCCCGGAAACAACTGCTTGCAGACACAGCACCTGCTTCGGCTCACCATGTGGACGGTCTAAAGTGTGTTGAGAGTGCGGGAATATCCCGTCCTCCAGAAAATCCGACATTCTCGGCAGCATTATTGGCTTCGTGAGCGAACAATCACCAGCATGATAGGTGTTCGTTGGCAGGTAATAAGGCCGATCACTGATTGGTCGGCGGGTTGTGTGACGTCACAAGACCACGGGACATGGCTGAATCGGCGGGAGTTGATTGCTTACTCGGGTAGCCCCTTTGAGATGGGACTCGATCTCTATCCTTGGATTCGTAGACAGGCTGCCCTCAGGACCGGCAGGCACGTTCGCACGGCTGCGTAGTTAAAGCGGAACAGCGGAAGATAGCTTACGACCGCGGGCTTATTAGTACGTGTGAGATAACAGAAACACAAATTAAGGGATGATTAATCTAGGTGTGTACGAATATTCGAAAATTTCGAAAAACTTTAGAGAATCATTCGATTATTCGAGCGAATTAGTATAATGTATTTTGTAAATTACAGTTCGAACCGAATCACACATCTTACGAACATTTCGAATAATTCTCAGATAACTGGCTCGATGATTAAATAAGGCCCCCCGTAGTATTTTTTTTCTTAGGCGACTTGACGAAAACCGGCCCACATCAATGCTTCTTGCAATCCTGCGGCGAGCAGTGTGCTCCGGATGAAGGGCTCAGCACCGCTGCGCGGTCCATTCACGTAGCAGCATTTATAGTGTTCATACATGGTCTCCTTAAGAATGGGCGACGCCAGTACGCAGCAAAGCTTTGGGAAGATCTGTAGCCACGTTGCACTGATGCCCGATCTCGGAGGCGATATGGCTGGTACGAGTTATCGCCCGTCTCATGTCTTGATGAGTAGCTCTATTCTCTTCAGTTACCAGTTAACAAAGATAATTTTTTTTTCTACACGTGCAACTAAACCATCGTATAATTTGCATACATTGAATCCGTGTTGCGGCCCCTCTGTGGAGGCTGGTGTTGGGTAGCTTAACAGGTATATATGTATTTATCTCCACGAGTGAGCACCTACCGCAGCGCCGCCGCTGACGCCTCAGTGTTTCACACTATTGCTCATTGTGTACATATATTCGAAAAAAATAGCGATATTGTCAAAATATTCAATTTGTATTCTATTTGGTGAGGAAACAACACTATTCGTAATTTCGTATTCGATTCGGTAGCGGAGGTGCACTATTCATATTGGATTCGGTTCCGAAGAATTGCTGTTCACACGCCCGTAGATTAGTAATTGAGCAATCAACAAGGCAAGCTACCGATGGAAGCCGTTAACGGTGTAATGCGCGATATTGCGCGTTATCGCTTGGCTCAGCAGTGTCATATCCTCCTTTATAAAGGAGGCTATGGCAGTGTAATCATTATAAAAGCTACCAGAGTCGCACGAAAAGCCTTTTATTTCATGCGGGGACAGTCTCTGGCGCGAGCAACGCATGAGCCGATCGCTATACCCAGTTCAACTCCCTGGGTGTGACGAATAGTGCGCGTTTGCTTTCGAACATCGTTTGTCCTTAAAGGCGATTTGCATATTTTATGCACGTAAACGACGTCATTTCACCGTTTAACTTGAAACATGCGAAATACGTTATCGAAAGAGTAAACCGCTTTTTCAACATTGCGCATGTTAGTATCTCTTTTGTATGATTCTGTGTGCACATGATATACGCCCCACTACTTTTTTTTTTTCTTTAACATATGGAGGCCACACACACGTCATGGTCTCCTTTTTCAAATGCTCAGTGTTGCGGGGACTTTTGGTGAACTTAACTCGGAAGTGGTGCAGCACTTCCGTCAAATCTTTTTCGAGCACAATCATTTCCTGTGCTATTAATAGGGTGTTCTATACAGGCAAGTCGCTTCGAAATTCTCGCCAAACTCACTCCTCACGTTCACTTTCGTGGTTTCTCAGCCGCTTGAGTGATGAAATACCGCAATTATTTGCAGCCGGCTGTAATTGGCCTCATTTGAGCAGCATGAAATGATGTCACGAGAAACGACAAACTGGCTGCGCTTGACGTAAAACTGCATTTCCATAAACACGTTATGATGGTTAGAATTCAGAAACCTTGTTTTTACACCTTTTATGAGGGCTAAGCTACGTCGTAATTGAACCAAGCAGCATTCTGTGCAGCAAGCAGCCTTCATAAGTTGGTTTAGAAAATCCGGTGAGATGTACGGCACTGCAAAATAAGAGCAGACAGCATTTATATGAGCCTGGAGTGGGTAGTTGTACAACTTCCTTTCGCAGGTTCCAATAAGCGACGATTTCAAATTGAAGTAAACGATGGATGGCGGCGGCGGATTAAGGTCGAGAAAACAAGTCCAATATAAATCCTGGAAAACGGCCCAGTGATGCGCAATCTACGTCTTCGCGTCTATAATCAGCTCGCCCCATACTTCTAAGGCCAGTGCGGCGCGCGCCGTCGCCTTGAAATTTACGGCCGTGCTGAACAAGACACTGTCAGCTACTCAAGAACGCTGAAATGTTAGCCGCATGGCTTAGTAATCGGAGGCAGCCATAGATTACAACAAAGTAAAAGTGGCTGGAGATACGCTCTAGGACTAATTCAGTTGTCAGAAACGAAACGAAACCACGGGGTCACAACATGACCATGCGACATTGGATTAGTGATAACAAGGTAACTTGACGACTGTCCTGAAGGAAGATTAGTTGGTTGGTTGGTTTATGGGGTTTAACGACCCAACGCGACTCGGGCTTTTAGAGACCCCGTAGTAAAAAGCTCCGGAAATTTCGACCACCTGGGGTTCGTTAACGTGCACTGACATCGCGCAGCACACGGGCGCCTTGCTTGTCGCCTCCATCGAAAGCGGCGGCCGCGGCCGGGATTCGATCCCGCGTCCTTGGGAACAGTAGTCGAGCGCCGTAACCACTGCATCACCGCGGCGGGATCGCGAAGGAAGAAGAGACTCAAATAATTCGAGCAAATGTATGACCGTGGTTTCATTCACTTTTTCGAGTGTTTATTTTTTATCCGCAACCTATCCCCGAGCATGTCGTCTGCTTACCGAACAGCAAAAAAATACACTGTGCAGAATTTCCAGCGAGAAGGTGAAATAGGCGCTTGAATAGTTGAAATTTGTGGGTTCTTCGGTCTGTGCTAGCGAACTCTTGTCAAGAAAAAATGCAACAGGTGGGAAGTTTCCTTGAAGGCACGCTATAAGGTCAGAAAAGGGCCGGATGGACCCTTACGTAATGGCTGGATGGACCTTTAGTATAAGTAAAGAACAACGTCCGCGTGCGCAGTTCCGGCTGCCAAAGGTGTCTTATCGTAGAAATTATTGCTCATCGGAAAACCTGGCTCGGTATAGACTCCGTCATCATAACAAGTACAAAGCCACAAAAGTGACCTCTTTGCAATAATGTTTCGTACGCTGTTGCGTTCCAATAAGAACACAAAAGTGACAATAGCCGCCATGCGCTGAAGCACCGGTTATCCTTTCCCAGCGACGAATATGCTAACTACCACGTTGCCAGAGGCATTCTTGTAATTTTACAAGATTGCGAGACTTGTAACGGTCGACACCGCAGACGGCCAAAAGAGTGAAATAAGAAAAATTTGGGGACACTTAAACTCTGCTTTTAAAGGAGTGACCTGAAATCGTTAATGACTCCCGCCTGCCAACTTTCCTCACGAATCCTCTTTCGCATACTTTGCTATTCGCTTAATGCAGTATCCATATATAGTCACATGCATATGTGCAGGACCACTTAACCAAGCCTGCACGGCAGTGCTATGCGCTACCTAGGCTGTGTTGCGTTGTGCCGTGACGTCACACAACCCACTGACCAATTAGAGCCAGGCTATGTCACCTGCAGACTACCGCGGCTACCAGAGGCACGCTCGTGATTTTCCGCTCACATCGCCGACTACTGCAACGCCGATGATCGAGATCCTTAATGCTATCGCGTTAAAAACATGGTTTGAGAAAATGAGGATGCGGTAACTGTCTAGCTTCGCGGTAAACATATCAACCACATCGTGAGGGAGGGATGACAAGGGATTGATAGAACGAAAGGAGATGTCGTAGAGGAGAGCTCCGAAATAATTCAAGTTAGGTCCGCTTAGATTCTAACTTAGCAAGCTGCATTGCTAGTAATGTTTATTCTGTAATGAACAATTTTAGGGCGCAACTTTTTATGCGCCCCTGCGGGGGTTGAGCGGCATTGGCCTCTGCAAATGGCATCACCTTCAGAGCGAACGAGGAGAATGTCGGAGGATGAAAGGCTGAAAGCGGAGCGCAGCGGAGGAAGTACGGCGATAGTGGAGAGGGAGCGAGCAGGAGAGCGACGGGGAGAGTACGGCGGCATGATGAGGAGAAAAGTGAGTGCGGGCATATCTAAAATGTGGTGGAGAAAAGTGGAATCCCCAGGACGGTACGTCGGAGCCTCGGAGGTAAATGAAAGCTCGGGGAGGTATAATGAAAGGCGGTGGAATCTGCCATGCTCCCTCTGCGGTAGCGGTACAGCAGCGGCTCCTGAAGGCACGCCGCCTTTCGGCACATCTTTTGTATGCGCTTATTTACGGTTCACTCAACAGTTGCGGCCTAAACTCGCATTACCAACTATCATAATCTTCGGCCATATTTTAATATGCAGGAAGGCATTTAATTAACGGCTACATTTTCACTTCCCTTCGTTTACTGACATTTTTCCGTCCATCCACACCATAAGGACTACGTACCTGCAAATGGGCCGCTATCACTGACGTGCAGATAAAAGGGAGTTGAAATAAAATATTGAAATAATAGATTCGTAGCAGCAACCGCACCCGCGGAAGCGGCTGCACAACAGATGCATGCCCATTCCCTTTTACTGAGACATGCTCCATGCAGACAACAAGGAGTTGGTTGAAATAGACGCAAGAAAAACATATTGGATGAATAAGCGGTCCTTTCGAGGGGCTCCTGCTACTGATTCCTTTACTCCGCTCTCTAAACAAGATAATCTACACATTGCAAGAATAGGCACGTCATAGCGACCACGTTGTTCCAAGCGGCTGCTGCAGAAACATACTCCCTTATCAGCTGGTGCATATGCAGGCATTTACAATGAATCGCCGAACTTTTATTGGCAGAAGTCTTGTGACCTTAAGTTGAGAGATGAGGAAGAGTACTCGAGTTATGGTTCAGTTCCAAGTCAGAGCGGCACAAGTCGAAAAGAGTGTGGAAATAGCCCACTAACATAGACGCTCGCGCAAAGTCACTTGCTCATGCTGGCTTGCAAGTGATGCGGCACTATGAACGACAGCGTTGCTAAGAGCTGCGTCTATTACATGCGGAGTGGATCACAAGGAGGAACGCAAATAAGTCACCGTACGGGAGACAAATTTCAAGGGCTTACGAATGCACAATATAATCGTGACATGACCAGGCTCCTTGACAACGCTACAGCTAAATGCCTTTTGAGCTCCCAGAATATCTTTCTTTGTTATGCGTTCGCGGATCAGCCTCCCTGCCCCGTGCTTTTGTCTGCGCACGCAAGTCCATGTATAGCGTCCGCGCTTATCTCTTTTAGTGTGACAGTTCTCAAGTGTCTGGTGGGCTTATAAAACACCCTATAAAAAGTATCGCGTCAACGCTGTCCTCTTTCCTCGCATCATCCAGAGCGGCTTCACTTGGTACACGTGACGCAATTGGACATTAAATTAAATTACCAAATTGGCAGCAGATCCGTGCTATCCATGCAGTGATGTACGCGTTAGCGTTAAGCCTGCTGTTTGCGTATCCTGCACACATGCACTTCAGCTGCTAGACGACATGTGTGCGTCTGAATTTCGTTTCAGCGTGGACTTGTAGCAGGAGGCTTGTGCCTGGGTGGGTGATGGGTGCACTCTTCTGGAGGTCGGATGGAGGTTTTTGATGACGGCCTATAGAGAGCGCAGGATGGCATCTGTTGTTTGAACTTTCGCATATGAGAGATGTATCGTCCGAACCCGGAAGATGGATGCTTCAATATATAATTGCACCTTACCAGTACTCGATCACCTATGGTATGGAGCTGAAACATGGAGGATAACAAGGCAGATAGCTATGGAACGGAAAATGATACGTTGTTATGTTAAGCGAGAGTAAGCGTGCAGAGTGGGTCAGAGAACAAACTCAAGTTGATGACATTCTAGTCGAAATCAGAAGAAATTGACAGGACGCGTAACGCGACGGGAGGATGACCGATGGTTGTTAAGGTAACGAATGGTAAGGAATTGGATTGCAACGGAAGGAAAGCGTGGCATGTGCGGCAGAAAATTAGGCGGGCGGATGAGGTTAAGAAGTCTGCCGGGGTCAAGTGGATGCAACTAGCACAGGACCAGGTTTATTGGAGGAATATGGGAGAGGCCTTCGCTCTGTAGTGGGTATAGTCCGGCTGGTACTGAGATATTTCCTTCACTCATTCACCGCTACATTAACACATATCCTGATAGGGTGCAGCTTGTCTCAAACGAGGCGTTATTTGTAGATGTCGCCCGCGCATTTCACAGTGCGCCTTTCGAGTGCTCTAGACAGCCATGCTGACGACGGCACGTCCCACTAACCACGAGGGCTTCTCTATTATAAGCTTAATATGGCTGACTATTTAATGTAGTTGAGATCTCTAGATGGGTAACGTGAGGAAAAACGATGGAAGCTTCTGCACCGGCTTATTTCTGGCTCCCTATGCATTCCAATTTGTACTTTTGCACAATTTGTACTATTTCACATGCGACTTGCCTCAAAATTAAAGACTTTTCAACCTAGACACGCAAGAAATCCTGGTGCATACATGGAGGTGATGCAACACTGAACGTGAGAAAAGCCGCGCGAAGTATGATTCAAGCAGTGCTGCACATGCTTGCATGTCACAGAGCATTTTGAACTGCTGTGCATGATTAAACACAACAACCGCTACAGATAACGCGTCCATTTGGGAGGTTGATTAATTACGATCGCAGCGCCAAGAAAGCGTTTCTTTGAGCGCCAGAAAATAAGGTTGGAATCACGAATCCTCATCCAAAAAAACAGATAGGTGCGTACCCCCCCCCCCCCACACACACACACACGCACACGCACGCACACGCACGCACGCACGCACGCCTTTTTACAGGCCCATGTGATATGTGGGTTTTTCGTCGCATCAAGGACATGTGTGCACGTATATCGGGGAATGCGTTCGTAGTGAGCGCCCTGTGCTCACAAGAGGGATGGAAATTTCGAATCGCACCCAAGACACGCTTTAATGCTATTAGTGAATGGAAAATTATGAATGCATCATCGCGAGCTTGTATGTGGCTGGTTGAATCCCCTCAACTTGACTAGCAGCTGTACGCTATGTGCAAGGAGAAATCGTATGGCACCACCCAGAACGCTCTACTACGAATGGTTGCGCCCCGAAATGCAAAATGCATCCGTGTGTTATGCAATGCCAGTGCGCGTTTTAAGGATACCTATAAGTGGTGAAAGTTGTTCTACAACCCACCACTGCGGCACCATCTTCCTCTTTCTTCCTTTACTTCTACCTTTTTCTTCCTTTACGGCGCAGTTCAGGTGTCCAGCAAAAGCTGTGGCATATACTGCATATTTCCTTTCCTATAAACCAACTTACAACTTTCATTACAGTTGCGATACAAATTTCGAAGAAAAGACCGTTAAATGTAGTTATGTTACCGGTTGAAATCCTTGTCTCGAACTAGCGGCCAACTTGACTATCAGCTGATAAGCAGCGAGAAATCGCGTAACTGCCCGGAACGCTCTAGATTAGGGGTCTCAAACTTGTTTCTCTATGCGGGCCGCATTAAGGAAATGTCCTTTGCGGGACAGAGCCGAAAAGTAACAAAGGAAATGTCCTTTGCGGGCCAGAGCCGAAAAGTAACAAAGTAATTATGAGCAACAGATAGACGCAATAACTAACAATAAATTAAAATCAACTATTTCGTTCCTAGACCACAAGGTACGATTCTTCGTGAAACACGAAAAGAGGCGCGTGCTCGATTCTGCCTTCTTAGAATAGCTCGGAGAGGGGACTGAAAGGCTAAAGATGTTAATCAATACCGCAGCCACGTTTTTCTTTAAATACATCTAGGCTTGCAAATGAAAGAAAGGGCGAGTTGCTCGGCGCCTTGCTCTTAAAGGTAACTGACGTTCATCCGAGGTATAGCGTAAATTAAGGGGTCAATGCCTCTTTTCATTTCATCCAAGAACTTTTGCCGCCTGGGGACGATACCTTTAGTTGACTTTATCCGGAAAACAAATCTGGTGGTAAGCAGACTAGCCAAGCTAGCACGTGCTTTCGGAACAAAGGCTGGCATATTTTTGTAGCCAGCGGGCCTTATCACACAGCTCTGAGGGCCGCATATACGGCCGGTGTTCCGCGTGTTTGAGACCCTGCTATGCACGAGCTGTTCTTGCCGCAATTACGAATAGAATGACGGGAAAACTGGCGCCAAGTGGAGGACCGCTGGTTATGCCGCGTACGAGCAAAAGGCGAGCCGCAGATGGCTTGAGCTTTTGGTACCAGTGGTCGGTTTCAGCGTTATGCGGCGTACGAGCAAAAGGCGAGCCGCAGATGGCTTGAGCTTTTGGTACCAGTGGTCGGTTTCAGCGAGAACCTTCGTCAAGAAATTCCATCCAATGGGAAAAGTAGGGCTTTCAATTTGATAAAAACGTTGTTTGGTGTATACTCCAGCTGCCTGCACGGCGAAATCTGCCAGGCTGAGCTGGACCTCGGCTTCCGAGCTGGAGAGGGTTACTTTCCACTGGTCAGGCGTCGCATCCTCTATCATGTTGGCTGCCGCGTTACTTTGGCAGCCCCAACAGTTTCGAAGAGCCACACTAGGGGCAAGAGTACTCCTACGAGCTGGGTAGCACTATAGGCGTAGATTAAGGTACATGTTTGTAAATAAAAAGAAATAAAGGTAGATGTGACGTTAAGAGACAGGAAGCGTGTAGAGCAAAAGTCTAATGAACTCGAGTTAACGGCACTCTAGTCGAAATCAAGAATAAATGAGTATGGGGAGGACATGTAGTACAAAGAGAGGATGCCCTGTGGTTAAAGGTGACAGTCTGTATTGCAAGGGAAGGCTAATGTACTAGAGGGCGGCAGAAAATTAGGTGGGCGGATGAGGTTAGGAAGCTTGCAGGGATCAAGTGGATGCAACTGGCACAGAGCCGGAATGATTGGAGTGACATATGGCAGAGGCCTTTGCCCTGCAGTCGGTATAGTCAGAATGATGATGATGATGATGACGTCGACGACGACGTAGCGCCAGGTGACCG
Organism: Amblyomma maculatum; assembly: GCF_055883805.1. Taxonomy (NCBI): domain Eukaryota; kingdom Metazoa; phylum Arthropoda; class Arachnida; order Ixodida; family Ixodidae; genus Amblyomma; species Amblyomma maculatum. The sequence continues at coordinate 50,891,808 of NC_139347.1, read as the reverse complement.
GCTGTGCCTTGTTGAGTCGGTGGTAAGGGAGGCGGCCTCCTTCTCTCGGTAATAATTAACTATCGATTCCCGAGAGAAACGAGTGAGAGGGCGGGTTTGCATATTTGCGGCATTTGCGAGCCCAGAAAGACTGTGTCCCATTCCATTTCCGAACACGATTGTTAGAATGAGGGTAACCTCATCCGCTTGGTTGGAGACATGCGCTGTGCAGCTTCTAGTATCGAGTGCCAAGCACCGCCGACACTTATCTGCCTTCCACTGGCTTTGACGAAACGTCCACATATACAGAGTCGACTTTTTCTTGGTACCGTGTGCGTCGTCACAGCGTCAGTTCTGGCCCCCCGTTTGTTTTTGCAGAGGAGGTACGCTTGGTTTTCGGAGTTGGGTGCAGCCTCAGACGTGAATAGCACTTCCTTTGGGATATTCGCCGCCTTGCGGATCCGCTCTTCGTAGTCGCGGTATTCCACGTAGCCTGGTATTATCTGCTACGGTGATTGCGTGGTTAAGACGCTCGACTACTGAGCCCGAGCACCTGAGCTCGAACATCAACCAGTTAGAATACGTTGCGCTCTAATGTTTTCTACACGTCCTTATGCACATGTGCATATACTTATACATGTGCATGAAGACATGTAGATGTGAGACGCTTTTTCCAGGCGCCGAACCTGCGGATTAGTGTTTTCGTGCTAAAAAAACCGCGAGCTCCATCATTTGGAATAAATACAACTTTTTGGCTAGCTATGCAACGCAAGAATGAATCATTTTCCACAGATCTGCACCTCGCAGTGTTTGGTAGGTCACGTGCCCCTCCGCAGTCACCCGGCGCAGTGGTTAGGGCGCTGGACTTCTGCGCCCAAGGATGCGGGATCGAATCCCAGCTGTGGCGGCAGCTTTTCGATGGTGGCGAAAAGAAAAGCGCCCATGTAGCTGTACGATATCAGTGAACGTTACAGAATCCCAGGTGGTCGAAATTTCCGGAGCCCTCCTCTGCGGCTCCGGAAATTTCGGAGAGGAGGGCTCCGGAAATTTCGACCACCTGGGATTCTGTAACGTTCACTGATATCGTACAGCTACATGGGCGCCCATAAGCCAAACATAAACCAATTTTGTCGGTTTAGATTTGGCTTATGGGATTTAACGTCCCATAACAACACCATGAGAGAAGTCGCAGAGGGGCTCCGGAAATTTCGTCCACTAAACCAATTTTGTCGGCCCCGCCGGGGTGGCGCAGTGGTTACGGCGCTCGACTACTGTTCTCAAGGATGCGGGATCGAATACCGGCCTCGGCGGCCGCTTTTCGGTGGAGGCGGAAAGCAAGGCGCCCGTGTGCTGTGCGATGTCAATGCACGTTAAAGAACCCCAGGTGGTCGAAATTTCCGGAGGCCTCCACTACGGCGTCTCTCATAGCCTGAGTCGCTTTGGGACGTTAAACCCCACAAACCAACCAGCTCCACGTCGCCCGCAGCACTGTGATACATATATTATGTTGAGGCATGAAAAGGAAAGAAAAATAAAGAGCCTCTGCCCGTGCCACATAGTATAACGGGCTAGCACTGTGATACCCCACCCCACAAACCCCACAAATCAACCAACCAACCAATTTTGTCGGTCACCGCTTGCAACACTTCAATTTTGCTATTTCCTTCCATTTGCGCGAAATTTGTGCGAAATTTGTGCGAAATTTGGCACATTCTTGCTAAGCAATAAACGCTAGTATTTTGAGCTGAGGAACAAACAGACTAACATTTTTAAGCCATACTATTTAGGTGGAGAAATATTCAACTTGGACGGAAAGAAAAGATCGCACGCGAAAGAACGATTGCACCTTTGTGCAGCAGGTCTGCTTCATGCAGGCTGCTGAGCAGGCCCGAGCATTTTGCCAAGCTGTTCGGTTTCTGGCGCCGTCAGCATTCGCGCTTCGGGCAGAGTCGTGCGAAACTGCTGCCGCTCTTGTAGGTCAGACAAAGAACAAGAGGAAAGGCAGCGGGGAAGCGCGTCAAAGAGGAAACGCCGGAAACTTCCGCGCAGAAAAAAGCCATTCGCCGGCGGTCCCCCACAACCGATTACGAGACGCACACGTGCGCGTTGCGATGGAAGCGGCGTAACTGCCAGTGCCGTAATTTCTTTGCTTTGTCCGTTCGTTGCCTCCAGGGCGCGCCGGACAAACGGAAAAGCTGTCGCTTGTGGGGTGGCTTGGCGAACGGTAGAAGCATTTAGTGCAATGCGTGTTACCGGGGTGCCTCGAATGCTCATGCATGCGGCCCCTTAAAAAAAAAGGGGGGGCGGGGGAGGGGAGAGACCGTTTCGCGTACCGCTGCATTGGCAGTCGCTGCCGCACGCTGTATATATGATTCAGTCACAGCGGAGCGATGGGGATTGAGTCCGAGTGACTGGCGGGACGAAATTAGTTTGACCGTGGCAACATCAGAAGCGAAAAAAAAAAAAAAGAAAGAAAAGCAGACTCATTGCTTCGTTAAATAACGTCACAGAGAACGAAGCAAAAAAATGTAATAGGAATGCGGAAAATGTCCCCACTAAACAGCTTGCACGATAGTATGCCCTATGATAAATCGTCGTCGCAATGAATCACTGTGTTTCTGTGTCATTGGTGTTTTACTTCTCTTGATCCGCTCGAACTGTGGTGTTCGCGTTGCATTTCGCACGTTTGCTTTCCGACTTTCAAACACAAGCCCCGCCAGTCGGCCGTGCGAATGCCAACTGTTGAATCACGTTCAGTCATTCTTAAAGTCCGTGAAAATTGTTGCCAATCGAGACAATAAGAACGCGCCAGTCTATAGTCACCCTGTAAATAAAATTACGAGGGACTTTAGCTACTAAAGTAGTGAAAGGCGAAAGCCCGAGTGCCGCATTCTGCTACGCAACTGGCACTAATTAGTAGTTAATGAATAATTAACTATTAATTAATTCAACGGGTGATTAATTACTAAGTAATCAACAATTAGTCAAATAGTGAGTTACTTAATTATTCATAACTAATCTATTCATTAATTAGAAATTGATCATTGATTGACATATGGCCGTATAAGGCACGCATTCGCGCATACTGTGGTGGTGCTCTGTGATTGTCGAGACCTCTATGACGTCATCCCGCCTCGTCCAATCAGAACGTCGCAAAAGCGGGGCACATTTTGTCCACGACAGCATGAGCCATTAAAGGTTTTCGCCTTTATATCAAAGCAGCTGCAGATCAGAGCGTTAGCTGGACGTTCAACCTCGCCTACCCGCGATACTACTCACGAGTGGAGCGGTCTAACGCACAGCTACAGCCAAATCCGAATATATCGAATTATTGGTTACATGCAACAGTAAAAACATCTCATGGAAAAGTGTAGCACTGTTGTTCACGTTTATCGAACCGAGTTTGAGCAGAACATTCAATATATTGTCGATATGTCGCTTGTAATAACGACACTCTGGTCTGGTCACACAACTGCGGCCGCTCGTGAGTGCAGCGTTCATCCGTATAAGTGTTGTTACGACCAAGCATCCGCATTTGCGCGCTCTATTGTTCGCCTGTGGGCATGGAAAAGTTTTGTGAATATGTGGTGATGGTCCATTGGCTCTAAGTGAGCCTGTTTCCAGGAATCCTGTTTTGTAAGCATGTTTTGCTTTGTGGACAACCTGCAAATGCCAAATTGGCCCTGTCAAGAGAACGTCTGGAAAAACACAAAGAAACGTCCCCCTGCGGGAAATAGCAGGAAGTGCTTTCTTTTGTTCACCCTTCCAGTCGAGAAGTGCTATCCTCCAGTGATGAATGCCTCCTATCCAAAGGAGACGACAGAGTGACATGTCCGCTGACGTGCAGGACAAGAGAAGAGCATGACTCATACGGCCATTAAGTGATTTCCCGGGAATGCAGGAAAGATTTGCAATTGTCGAAAAGGGACCATGTTGGGAGCCCTATGCGGCGCCACGTGCACTCGGGTTTCTGAGAAGTAAAACCCCCAGAACCAGCCTGTGGTTTCTTTGCTGAAGAATAGAAATGTACCTCCTCTCCTCGCCGTTCCCAAGCTTTTCCCGCCAACAAGTGATCACGCCCAACGAATGAATGCCGGACCAGTCAGTGCTTCAGACCATCAGTGCAGTGATGTGTTCGATTGGATGCCGATACCTGAGGGGCGTGCCCTGGATTTGGTTGGTCAGCATCTTCAGAGAGGGGCTGGACATAGGGGGTTTTTAAGGACGCTGCAGAGCACGAAAAACTGCTCTGGGCCCTGGGTAAACGGCTCATCCAGTCGCTTCTCGCTATGAACTCTTAACGCTTGCCATTTTGCTGATGTACCCTTCTTTTTCGTGTAAATAATCTTGTAAATAAGTTTCTCAAAGTGCCATTAAACCTGCTTGTACATATTTCACCAACTTCGAAGATTCAATCCTACTTCAACCCCGAGTCTCTGCACGCTACCAAGTGAAGGCCGGGTCGACGTAGCCCCAGCGTCACGACAACTGGTGACCAGCGGTGGGATCTGAATCTACAAGCCACAACATCTGGTGATTGGAGGTGGATCTGAAGCTACAAGCCACAACACCTTGTGATCGGAGGTGGCATCTCAAGCAACAAGCAGGAGCAACAATCGGCCAACAAGAGGGCAGCTCGGAACATCGATCGCATGTGTGGGTGAGTGCTTGGCTTTTCTTCTGATGTGGACCAGGTTCTAGAACAGGGTTAGATTTTAGAACTGGTAAAGAGAGTGTGGAAACGCCTTTAGGTTTGGTAGTTTGCACTGTTGTTTTGGAAGTAGCCGACACTCGGAGCGATCATGGACCTACAAAAGCTGCAGAAACCGGAACTGTTGCAATTGTGTGAGGAATTGGGAATTGATACAAGTGGTTTGGCACGAAAACCTTTGATTATAAAGGCAATCACAGATTTGGGAGCCGATGATGAGGAGCTCAGTGAAGCATGGAACCTCATCGGTCAAAAAAAGGAACAGCTCAGACAGCAGAAGGAGCGGGAAAAAGAGCAGAAAGAGCGGGAAAAAGAGGAAAAGAGGCGTGAGCGTGAACTTGAGAGGGAAAAAGAGGAAAGGGAGCGCGAACGTGAGTGGGAAAAAGAGGAAAAGAAGCGTGAAAGAGAAGCAAAAAAGCTGGACCAAGAAATTGAGCTCCGGAAATTAGAACTAGAGTTGAGCAAGAGGTCGGGCAATTGTCCCCAGCTAGCGGTACCTCTTCTCAACAAGGAGGCAGATTTCAAGATGTCAAAGTACATGCAGCCATATGTGATATCAGGGGATATCGGTCTGTATCTGGCTAACTTTGAGCGAACCTGCGAAAAACTGTCCTTCCAGCGAGACACTTGGTCTCAGAGATTATTGACGGTTCTGCCCTGCGAGGCAGCGGAGGTTGTCGCGCGGCTAAGCAAGGAGGACGCGGACAACTACGAGAAGGTCAAAGCTTGCCTTCTGAGAAAGTATAGGCTTAGCGCCGAGGCGTTCAGACAACGTTTTCGGAAAGCTACTAAGTCCAGGGACGAGAGTTACCCTGAATTCCTGTACAATTTAAGAGTTAATTTGGGCGAGTGGCTAAAGAGCACAGATTCCTACAGTGATAGGGACGCTGTAGTCGAGCAAATTCTTTTGGAGCAGTTTTATAACTGCCTCCCAGAAAAAGAAAGAAATTGGTTACAGGACCGAGGCGAAATTAAGTCGGCAACTGAAGCTGCCGAACTTATTGAGGAGTATGCTTCGCGCCGACAATTCAGCAACCCAGCAGTGGATAGGCCCCGCAATCCCAAGTTCAGTATGAAAAACCGTCAGGAAAGGCACTTTGCTAGAGTTGGAAACGAAGAAATGAAGGTTTCTTCAGGCAAATTCCCTAGAAAGGACGGCAGTGAGAAAAGTGGGGAAGTGACCAACGTGCAGAACACAAAGAATAAGCTTGAGGCTAGGAAGCCGCTCACATGCTTTAGGTGTAATGAGCAGGGTCACATTGCCGTCAACTGCCGGAAAGAAAAGATTGCTTTCTCGTATGTCAGGGACTGCGATGAAAATATGCAGCTTTTAGAACCCTACCTGCATGACCTAGTAGTCAACGGGAAGCCTTGCAAGGTACTGCGCGATTCGGCCGCAACGATGGATGTTGTCCATCCGGCGTATGTATCGCCTTCCGACTATACAGGACAGTGTGCATGGATCCGACAGGTAGTTGAGGAACAGAGTGTGTGCTTGCCGATCGCGAACGTGGTCATCGAGGGCCCTTTCGGCGAATTAACAACCGAGGCTGCCGTTTCAGGAAAGCTTCCTAAGTGCTATCCGTATTTGTTCTCCAACAAATCGGACATGCTGCTGCGAAAGAGGGGCATCCTTTTCGGAGACAGAGTTGTGCAAGCCTTAACACGTTCAAAGGCGCGAGAACTAGCTACACTGCTCATTCCAGAAAAATCCACAGCGGAGGAAACGGCAGTTAAAACAATGGTAAATGCGGAAGATAGCAGGTCAGAAAACTTTGAGAGCGAGGCATCTCAGATAAGTCAACTTGAAAGTGAGCTTGATGAGACGCGGAATGAGGACGTTCTTGAGAGTAACCTCTTGCCGCCAGTGTCTAGTAATCTCACGAGACTTTTAAGTGGAACCCGAGAGGACTTAGCTATAGAGCAAGCCAATGATCCCAATATACAGGAGATAAGGGAGCGCCACCGCGCCACTAAGACAGCAAACAATATTTCTTTCGAGATGAGAAAGGGAGTGCTGTATCGCTTATTCAAGGATAAGCGCGGAGTAGAGCGGGACCAATTAGTCGTTCCCCAAAAGTACCGCGGAGACTTACTGCGACTTTCCCATGGCAGCTCGTGGTCATGTCACCTTGGAATAAAGAAAACAAAGCAGAGGCTGTTGCAAGAATACTATTGGCCTGGATGTTTTAAGGACACGGAAAATTTTGTACGGTCATGCGACACGTGCCAGCGGGTTGGAAAGGCGCAAGATAAGTGGAAAGCTCCGATGGTGTTAGTACCAATCATTACCGAGCCGTTTCACCGGTTAGTAATAGATATAGTTGGGCCACTTCCTGTGACCGAGTCAGGGTACCGTTATATCCTCACTATGTTATGCCCAGCCACAAAGTTTCCAGAGGCTGTTCCGCTGCGCGAGGTGACGTCCGAGAGTGTAGTGGATTCGCTGCTGTCAGTGTTTGCACGAGTTGGATTCCCTTCCGAGGTACAAAGTGATCAGGGTAGCGTTTTCACGAGTGTCCTCACCACCTCATTTCTCGAGCGATGCGGCATTAAGGTAGTGCATAGCTCGATCCATCATCCGCAGAGCAACAGCGTAGAAAGATGGCACTCTGTTCTCAAACGAGTCCTGAGGGGACTGTGCTATGAAAACAAGCGCGAATGGGATACCTGCCTGCCTGCAGCGCTTTTCGCTTTGCGGTCAGTGCCGCACGAATCCACTGGATTTAGCCCAGCCGAGTTGGTGTACGGAAGGTCACTGCGCTCACCTTTGCGAATGGTGCGCGAAGCCTGGGAGGGGCGCGGAGAAGACCCAACAGTAGTAGAATTCATTCTGAACCTCTTGAATCGCTTACATAACACTAAGGAACTCGTTGAGGCCAGCATGAAGTCAGCCCAGGCTCGTTCCAAGGTGTACTATGATAAGTCAGCCCGTCAAAGGACGTTTTGTATCGGGGACCAGGTGATGTTGCTGAGAAGTTCAAGGCAGAATAAGCTCGAAGTACAGTGGGAAGGACCGGCTGAAGTCGTTGCAAAGCTTTCTAACACTAACTACGCAGTGAAAATTCCCGGTAGGCGTAAAGAAGTGCGCATTTATCATTGCAATCTTATGAAGCCTTATGTGCAGAGGGAAGCCGTGGTAAATCTAACGTTAAACCTTCCCGAGGAGATGGGGGACAACTTGATTTGCCTCAGCGGAAAAGGAAGCAACGCTCAGGAGCTTCTCAAAAAGACGGAGCAGAGAGGAGAACTAAAGAAATCCCAGCTGTCCGATCTGGGCGAGATAATAACAGAGTTTGAGGCCTGCTTCGTGGACAGGCCAGGCAGAACTGATTTGACTGAGCACGATATTGAGCTGACTTCAGACGTGCCAGTGCGATCAAGGTGCTACCGATTTTCTCCAAGGCAAAGAGAAATTCTGGATAGGGAAGTAACTCGCATGCTGGAATTGGGAGTAATAAAACCCTCGGAAAGCGATTATGCTTCGCCTATGATCTTAGTAGAAGCTCCAGGTAAAGACCCTAGGCCTGTGGTAGACTACCGAAAGCTAAATTCTCTCACCAGGGATCAAGTGTATCCTATTCCGAATATTGAGGAGAGAGTAGAACAGGTCAGTAGAGCGGCATATGTGACTACGCTGGACCTTACTCGAGGATACTGGCAAGTACCGCTCACTGAACGCGCCAGCAGATACGCGGCTTTCGTCACTCCGACGGGCAGCTACCAGCCAACAATGATGAGTTTCGGGCTCAAAAATGCTCCATTTTGTTTTTCCCGACTCATGGATAGGGTTTTAAAGGGGTGTGAAACATTCGCGGTGCCTTATTTAGACGACATTGCGGTTTTTTCCGACTCATGGGCGGACCATATGGTACATCTAAGAGCTGTACTGAGCCTTTTGCGTCAAGCTGGACTAACCGTAAAGGCCGAGAAATGTTGCCTGGCAAGGGCGACCGTGGACTACTTGGGTCACAATGTAGGTCAAGGTTTCAGGAAACCCAGCGAGATTAAGATTTCTGCGGTAGCAGACTACCCGCGGCCGAGCACGAAGACGGAAATTCGAGCATTCCTGGGTCTGACTGGGTACTACAATCACTACATCCCTAACTATTCAGCTTTGGCTAGCCCTCTGACCGACGCTCTCCGCAAGACAGAACCGACAAATGTAGTCTGGGACGAACAAAAGGAAGCCTCCTTCGTAAACCTGAAGGCTGTGCTGATTAGCCGTCCGGTATTGCGAGCTCCAGACTATGGCCGAGAATTCACGGTCCAGTGTGATGCCAGTGATCGAGGGTTAGGTGCTGTTCTCTGCCAGAGAGATGACGACGGTAATGAGCACCCCGTGCTCTACTTGAGCAGAAAACTGAGTTCTAGAGAGAGGGCTTATTGCGCGTCAGAGAAGGAATGCGCTTGCATTGTATGGGCCATTCAAAAATTGCAGTGCTATCTTGGAGGGGCCAAATTCACCATAGAGACGGACCATTGTCCCCTGGCTTGGCTGCAAACTGCGACATCGAAGAACAGTCGCCTTCTTAGGTGGAGCTTGATTTTACAGCAGTACAATTTTGAAATAAGATACAAAAAGGGGAAGTTAAATGGGAATGCGGACGCGCTTAGCCGCTGTTTCTAAGCAGTCCGAGGTGTTCCTCACCATGTATCCAAATTGATAATCAGGTTTTTATTTTTTTTTTCTCGTGCGCTTGTATATGTGTGACTATGTAAAGCAGCACGTTTGGTTTTCGAGGCATACGTGGGTCCTGAACGTCTTGAGAGTGGGCTTTTCTCGAACAACAATGGCAGTTTTCTTTTGACCTGGTCTCTTCAGACGGGAGCCGAGTGCTTGCTTCGACATGTGGTTGAGTTTCAGATAGCTCAAGCAATTTGGCCTACAACAATCAAGACAACGCGACATGCAACAGCGAGCTTCAAGCGTTCACGTGCAGGCCATTAAGTCGTCTCTTCATGCAGCAGCTGCGGCTGCTGCCCTCCGAGTCTCTTCTGGCGGGGGAGGAGGCTGTTACGACCAAGCATCCGCATTTGCGCGCTCTATTGTTCGCCTGTGGGCATGGAAAAGTTTTGTGAATATGTGGTGATGGTCCATTGGCTCTAAGTGAGCCTGTTTCCAGGAATCCTGTTTTGTAAGCATGTTTTGCTTTGTGGACAACCTGCAAATGCCAAATTGGCCCTGTCAAGAGAACGTCTGGAAAAACACAAAGAAACGTCCCCCTGCGGGAAATAGCAGGAAGTGCTTTCTTTTGTTCACCCTTCCAGTCGAGAAGTGCTATCCTCCAGTGATGAATGCCTCCTATCCAAAGGAGACGACAGAGTGACATGTCCGCTGACGTGCAGGACAAGAGAAGAGCATGACTCATACGGCCATTAAGTGATTTCCCGGGAATGCAGGAAAGATTTGCAATTGTCGAAAAGGGACCATGTTGGGAGCCCTATGCGGCGCCACGTGCACTCGGGTTTCTGAGAAGTAAAACCCCCAGAACCAGCCTGTGGTTTCTTTGCTGAAGAATAGAAATGTACCTCCTCTCCTCGCCGTTCCCAAGCTTTTCCCGCCAACAAGTGATCACGCCCAACGAATGAATGCCGGACCAGTCAGTGCTTCAGACCATCAGTGCAGTGATGTGTTCGATTGGATGCCGATACCTGAGGGGCGTGCCCTGGATTTGGTTGGTCAGCATCTTCAGAGAGGGGCTGGACATAGGGGGTTTTTAAGGACGCTGCAGAGCACGAAAAACTGCTCTGGGCCCTGGGTAAACGGCTCATCCAGTCGCTTCTCGCTATGAACTCTTAACGCTTGCCATTTTGCTGATGTACCCTTCTTTTTCGTGTAAATAATCTTGTAAATAAGTTTCTCAAAGTGCCATTAAACCTGCTTGTACATATTTCACCAACTTCGAAGATTCAATCCTACTTCAACCCCGAGTCTCTGCACGCTACCAAGTGAAGGCCGGGTCGACGTAGCCCCAGCGTCACGACAGTGTGCGCTCTTCCTAGCGTGAATTCGGTTCTTGCGCTGCAGGTATGTCCCAAGAATGCAACCAACTGGCCCAAAAGATGTTCAAGGCGAAAGCCTTTCTAGGCTCATGTATAGTGCTCATGGAACGAAATCCCGTGCGCGAGAGCTGTGCGCGAGATTTGTAATTTTCCACGAGATTCCGCGAGATGAGTTCTTGTCTAGCGTTCCTGTCATCTGCAATCCCCACTTGAACGCGCGCCGAGGAACGCCACGCGACAGGAGCGATGATGTACCGTCCAAACGCACACTTGTCGGAGAAAATGTGACAGATACTGCGCCTTTCCTTTCTTGTAAAACAGTTGTAATTATATGTAGCACTGCAACGAACGCCGACGCGAGGCAGATGATAGGAGAGGAAGGGTAGGCTTTCGCCATTCTCCTTTTAAGGGACATCTAAAGACCCTTAACGAAATATCTCGGGTCCCTTAACGAAATATTTCGGGACCCGCGTGAAAAGGCCAACGTGAAGCGTGCCCAAATATAGGCGGCCTTCGATATCTTGTTTTCCATGCCACATCGCCTGTCCACGCAGGGCATGCTTCGCTGCCCAGGGGGCTGCGGAGGCTGACTGTACCTTTGGTTTCAACGAGATTTGCATGATTATAGACATTTTATATTAGGCAGCGGCCAGTTCCATTGATGCACCGTCCGCTGCGGCTTCGATGTGACGCATGTACAGTCTATACGGTGCTCTGCCAGTAAGATTTGGTCATTGTTCATCGGAAACGTGAGAATTAGTCTGGTGAAAGGTGTCGTCTGTGAAATTTTGCAAAATTCTGCTCCAGTCACAGCGTATGATGTCGGCCATTACAGGCAGACAGGACCGGAAAGCGGAAGAGTTGGCCGTGCGCACTAGCACTTTTGCCCCAGTGAGTGCAGCCGGGTCGGTTGCCCGGGACGTTGAGTTGAGTTCACATGAAATCACGCGTGAACAATGTCAGAGTTTACTAAAGAGGCAACGCCGCCCCTCTCCACAGGGCTGCTCCGGCCGGCGTGCAGAGCGGGGGCCGGCGCCGACGGTCGTCCAGCGGGACCTTCCGGGGCGGCTGCTCGCTCAGGGACCCGAGCCCCGGACACCGCTGAGCCGAGCGCACGGTGAGTACCCAACGCGATGTGCGCGGCCCATGTTGTTGTTGTTGTTGTGGCTGTAGGAAGAAGGAAAAGAAAATGCACGGGCCTGCTACTGGCTCTGTAGCTGAGCCACCTCCGCTGCCTCGTGCAGACAGAAAAGAATATAGAGAAGAAAGAAAAGGAATAGGGAAAGAAAGACGCGCGCCGCAACAACAGCCGTCGTCCACCACCAGCGGTGGCGTGTGCAATGACGGCCTAGAACAGATAAAAATTCGGTGCTAGCCCCCGCCGCAAGAGGCGGTGACCCACCTGTACCAACCCCATCAGGGGAGAGCATGCGGGCCATGTTGCACCGCGCCGAGCCAAGGTCCCTTTGTTTCAAGACAGAAATGCGCCTGTTCTCTCATCATAATCATCATCATTTATTAACCCTTAAGGGCCCCTGTTGGGGTATTACACAAGGGGGGAGCGTAAACAAAAATAGGTACAGAGCAAAGGACAATATAAATACAACAAGATAACACAAAACATAAAAAGAAGCAAAGGGCTATAAAACATCGCCTTATGTACCACGAGCATCACATTCGTTGGCTAGAGGTCCGGGCAGCAGGGTCATTGATGCATTTCACCAGCACAGCTGTTCCTGCTTTTGCGATTAAAGGAAAATACTACATCACTCGAGATGAGGAGCAGAAGAAAAAGGAAAAAAAATTATTGAACGAAAAATAGTTGTTTGAGCTTATGTATGTGCCCTTTATTACAAAGTTCCTGTAGTTGCTTGAGGTGCCCTGCGGAACTGCTGAATAAAGGCCCATTGGCGTCCAGGTCATCGCTGGTCTGCAACGTGTTCAAAAGACGTGTCTTGCGTCTGTAGACTGTCTGGTTTGGCCCCACATCCCCAAGACACGTGGAAGAGAGTGGGGCGGGCCTGGCACCCGGAACATGCATGTCGGCGTATAATGCTGGGTGCACGAGATGTGCTACGGAGATGTAAAAAAGGGTTCGTCGGTATATCTACCGCAGGGAGACGGCGTCTGGGGTGTCTAATTTCATATGAGGTAAGGGAAGTGTGTTGGCTGAAGACGCTGAATATCGAAGCTTTCGTTACACGCAGATGCTTAGGGGCAAAATTGGGCACGAGATCTAGGAGGCTGTGCTCGGTTGATGATGCCTCGAGCTAGAACATGTGCCTAGTCTCTCGTGGTCTGCGGTCCAGATGGTTTGGCGGAGTTTGGTGAAAGTATTGCCCATGATTCGGGTGACATGCATGCTCATTAACTAAGTTCCGACAAGCGCGATGGCAGCGGCCACAGCGGCGGTATCTGCGGCCGCTGGGGGTTCGCTTAATGATGCACTGAAGAGTCATAGTGGCGATATGTGGCGGGCATGTTTATTAACAAACTAACCTGTCTGTTTATGTCTAGGATCTTCAAACAAAAAAAAAGGCGAATTCGTCGCCCGTTCATTTTGGAATATGTTGCAAATTGAGTTCTCGGTTTTTATTTTTTATTTTGAAAATTCGGCCTATTTATTTGGGTCAGAAAGTAATAGTTCGGTGATTGGCTGTGACGTTAACGGTGTTGACTTTAAGTAACGTTAGTCGAGCGGAAGTGACAACTACACGAAGCGAATGTATCTTCACTCAGTTTCTTATATTATTGTTACACTGGTATTGTCTACTGTTTCGTTTTCGCCACTTTATATGATTTTTGCGCACTATGTTCACGCGCCTTGAGAAAGTCTTCTGCCCGCGTCATTGTCTGTTCCCACCACGTCCTGACGCTGCGCATACGGACTCAAAAAGAAAATTTAATAAAGAGCGGGGCTGTCCTACCAAAAATAGGCGATGGTCGTGTTCACGCTCACAAACGCAGCATGCGGATATTGCCCACGAATGAATTCGTGAAGTCTCTTATGCAATACGCGGCCACCACCCCGGCTTCGAAATTTTCGGGTAGCATACATGTCTCTTGTCGAAGTACCTTGCTTTTCTAAAATACCTTTTGCTTCAAGCATCATCAATGACCACGGTAGCCACTGACGCATGCAACCTTTTTTTAGTTAAGCTAAAATGAAACATGCCAATAACACTTCGGCAACCAATCGCGGTCTAGCGCTAAATACCACGCGCATTTCCCTCTTACTGACAGCTGAAAAATTTCCTACGCACGCCTCTGCTCGCTCCTTTCTGAAACGTTATGCCAGTGCACGCTCGAAAACGGAAACAAGTATTTTTAGTGCGTAGCACTACTAGCCGCAATCACGGATTTCGCCGGGGTCTGTCCGAAGCCGCTCGCTGTGGGCCGCTGTGCCGGCGGGGGGCCGAGGGGCACTTGTCGACAAGTGAAGTGGTGGAAAAGCGTCGAGTTCTTGTATCTTGTTGTGTGCGGCAAGCTTGAAGACTGTGCAGCACAGTTTGATGGGGAGGTGTTGGGCTCGACTTGCCTGGAGTTTGGACAGTTGGCGCCAAACCGACTGAATTATGGGAAGAGCGGCCGGTTGCTGCAGGACAGACAGTGTGCGCGTGTTTACAAGCCGGCCTCCCTTTCGCAGGAGTCTCGGTCGCGCACGTGTTCCGGCTCGGCGCTAACTGCTCTCTCTCTCGGTTTGAGGGGAAAGGGCGTGGAGGCCATAAATCTCCGAAACGCGGCGAAACACGGGCTGTGGAGAATGCGCGGCAGGGAGAGCTGCTTTCGGTGCCTTCTCGGGAAGATGTCTGGACATACGTCCCTTTGAAACCACCGCCCGGGTGCAATCGACCAAGGGCAGCGATCGGAATATTTGGACCTTAGGTTTGTGTGTTGTGTGTTTTGGAAGCGTGAGCTCTTGCGTGAGCTGAGGGAAGATTTTGGAGACAGTGTAAATCGCTGAAGTGTATGCATGAAAGGTATAGCGGGGATAAGCGGTGCTACGCACCTACTTCGTATTTGATTAACTATTCAAATCGGCCATATGTTTTTTTAAAGAATGTCCCGCCGCGTTGGTGCAGTGGTTAAGATGCCCGACTATACTGTGCACGAGTACCCGGGTTCAATCCCGAAATCCGGCGGCTTCGTTTCGATGGAGGCGAAACGAAGTGGCGTTCGTGTGCTGTGCGATGTCAGCGCACGCTTAAGATCCCCAGGTGATCGAAATTACTCCGTAGTCCCTCCTCTTTCTCTCTTTCCACTTTCACTCCCACTCTCCTCCCGTCCCTTACGGCGCGGTTCAGGTGTCTTTCTCTCTTTCCACTTTCACTCCCATCTTCCTCCCTTCCCTTACGGCGCGGTTGCGGTGTCCACAAAATCAAGTGAGACAGTTACCGTGCCTATAAATAAATCAGGTGTCCACAGCGACAAGCGTGACATATGCAGCGCCTTTCCCTTCCTATAACTCAATTATTATTATTTTGGAATTTATTCGTCGCAGTAGTGCCACTCTGTGCTCCTGAAGAAGTTCGACTGTCCCGCACCAGGTAGCGCACCTGCCATGCCCGATGCTTTAGTGCGGCCAGCTTTTCCTGTATGTAACAGCAACAAAAAACAAAAAAAAAATCAATTTGTTCATTGCTTCCTTGACCCCCCTGTATTTATATTTGCGGAAACAGCACGTCCCGCAGAGACGTCTGGTTGTGCGCGGACAGACTGACAGGGGTTCGCAAACACAATTACCAGATAAAAAGAGTGACCAAAACGTGGTGAAAGGTACCTGTCGCGGAGCTATTGAGCTGAGATACTAGGGTTAGATCCCGGCGGCGGCGAAACGCAATGTTCCCGTGTGCTGTGCGATGTGAGTTTACGTTAAAGAACTTCAGATGGCCGAAATTGTCTCGAAATCTGAATGACGCCGTTCCTCGTAGCCTGATCATTTTTTGTGCGTCATCAGCAACTTCTTGCTCTCTCGCACTGACCACACTTAAAGTAACTGGGGTCAATTTTGTAGCTTTCATACTGTTATATATCTATGAGATTTTGTTACTATACATTTGTTTTTCCAAGTGGTTTGCATTTATCAACAATTTCAAAATTTTCAGCCTCTACATAGTTTATTATATCGACTATACGGGCGTCGCTACAATCTCAAATCATCGAAATTTGGCCCAGCCACACCGCAGTTTACTGATACAAGGACCCTAGCTGTTTCGACACCTGACATGTACGGAGTGCGCTCACGCGGCATCATTAGTTGCGTGATTAGTTAAACCAACGCTCGACGCAGACGATGCCGCTCACGCCACAAGTGAGCGGTAGGCTTTAGCTTATAGTCAAACCAAGTAGGACTTGCAAAAGCTTGTGTGCACAAATGGAAACTGATGGAGACCACGACGTGTAATCCAAAGCGCGAGAACAGTCTACAGATGCAGAACTACCGAATGCGGCGATAGCTCCTCCATACTCCATTCCCACGATCGGATTCCTAGGTTAGAATCGGCTCCGCTCAGTCACTGTTTCTTTTTTTTTCTCTCTCTCTCTGCCAAGCTTAATATAATACAATATTCTTGGTTTGGTCGACTGTGTGAAGTAGAGCTCCTGCAGTAAACTTAACTGGTTGGTTTGTTGGTTTGTGGGGTTTAACGTCCCAAAGCAACTCAGGCTATGAGAGACGCCGTAGTGGAGGACTCCGGAAATTTCGACCACCTGGGGTTCTTTAACGTGCACTGACATCGCACAGCACACGGGCGCCTTGCTTTTCGCCTCCATCGAAAAGCTGCCGCCGAGGCCGGGATTCGATCCCGCGTCCTTGGGAACAGTAGTCGAGCGCCGTAACCACTGCGCCACCCCGGCGGGGTTAAACGGGGCTTAACCTATAGTTACAGCGATGATACCGATGGAGTGTGAATCACCCTCGCCAGGACACATGGACTGTGACGTCACTATCTGGAAGGCCAATCAGAAGTCAGACATGACGGCGGTTGACAAGATTCTTGCTCGCGGCTCTGGCATCCGCATGATGATTGCCTTCACACCAAAATGACGAAAGCCGTCCGGGTTGCTCGTGCCTTGCAGGTTTCTCGCCGAAGGCGGTCAGTGCGCTTGTCGTGACTATGTACAGTAGAGAGCGTTAGAGAAGGTCATGTAATTTTAGATGTACGTTAATCGCAAACATTTTTCGGGACGTTATGATGTACGTCGCATACGCACTATTTAGTCCATTGTTGTTCTGGCGCTAAGAAGTCATAGTGGCGCCATATGGCGTACATGTACAGTCGTGAGCAAAAGTAAAGAGACCACGCTAACTGCTATGATTGCTGTTTCCTTTATAAAATGATGTGCCAGAGAAAATTGATTGGGCAAGAAGGCAAGTATATTAAGCGTGGTACCTAATGCATTTCTCAGAAATAACCATTTCACTGTCAGAAAAAGCTGGCAGGTAGTTTTCTCAAAGCGCGTGGTATCTCCACTTTTGCTCACGACTGTACAAACCGACGTCTCTTGTTAGATCTAGAACCTGCCATTGAGGAACAAAATAAAACGCGAGAAAAATTTGCATCGCCCTTTTATATTCCTAGAGGTAGCTGTTTGGTGTTCTTTTTTATTTACCAAAAATTCGGCCTATTATTTCGCGTTCCTTTTAGAACTTAATTTTCATTTTTTTTTTCGTCGAGAAAAATGTCATGTTCCTGGGTTGTCACATTTGTCTTTGCATTTTTGTCAGCACGAACAAATTATTTGCCAGTAATGAACTCACAAGTATCCTCGCTTCTAGGAAGTGACATTGTCAATAAAAAAAAACAAAAACAAAAAATCAGTCAAAACGAAAGTGATAGGCCCCGCCGGGGTGGTGCAGTGGTAAGACGCCCGACTACTGTCCGGAGTTCCCGGGTTCGAACTCGACCACGGCGGCTGCGCTTCGATGGGGGCGAAACGAAGTGGCGTCCGTGTGCTGTGCGATGTCAGCGCACGTTAAAGGTCCCCAGGTGGTCGAAATTACTCTGTAGCCCTCCACTACGGATCCCCCTTCTCTCTTCTTACTTTCACTCCCACCTTCATCCCCTCCCTTACGGCGCGTTTCAGGTGTCCACATAACAAGTGTGACAGATACTGCGCCTTTCCCTTCCTATGAACCAATCATCATAACGAAAGTGATATAAAGCACTATCAAACAAAAATGCAAGTGTAAATTTATTTTTTAAACTGGGTTGTCACGTTAGCGTTAAAAGCTTGGAGTCAGGACATCACGTGGTCTTATAGTTTCACGGCGGTGGTAGAAGTGCCTGCGCTGAGCCGTCGCGGCAGCTAGAACATGACCCGTTAGCATGTTGTCTCCCTTGGTGCAGCCTTGGCGCCTCTTGCAGCCAGCTGATAGCTGATGCCATGCTTAACTCGCGAGTCGCGACACGAGCTAAGAAGTCTGCAGTTAGATGCCTGCAAACTGACTGGCGGGCCGAAATGGAGGGAAATAAGCTCGTCTTGAATCCAGCCAACTACCCGCGTAAGGACCGTTATTCGTCCCTCCACGGAGAGCGCCCATTTCGCCGTCGGCCGGAGAGCGGATCGGGAGCGCCCATGCGTCCCGTTGGGAGGAGAGGCCTCCTCCTTCTAGGAAGTGCCGCCGCGGACTTTCACGCTGCCTGAGAGAGGGAGGGGGTCACTGGCCGAGACTGGCCCAGATCGCAGGATGAGGAGGAGGCGCCAAGTTCACGGCACGCGGCCGATCCTTCCTCGCCGGACGTGCCTCCTGCCCCGTCGGCAGTGTACCACCACGCAGCGGGCTCGAAAGTTGAGTCCCCTCTCTCTTTCCCTCTCCCCAGTTCAGGCTGCGCACCAACGCACGCACGCGACTACTCGCCGTGCGCCAGCAGGGAAACCATGGTTGCTGGCGCTCAGGTGCCTTCCGCACGAGATTTGATTAGCAACAGATGATGCATGCAGATGTGAGGGGAAATACATATTTTGCATCTTTTTCTTCGTGCAAATTCAAAGTGTTATGAAAATTAACTCCCAATTTGCTATTTGTGAATATATTTCGGAGTAGTAATGCACTTTTCGTCAGCTAGGAGTTGTTCGGAACATTAACTGTCTTCTTTCAGCTCGCTTTTCATCTTTGCCCTTCATGGGTTCTTCCCACTGCATTAATTTTTCATCTGTTCTGAATTATTATCAACTGTCACATTGAAGTGACATATTCTACCAGAACATAGATCACTGCACATTTTTATAAGCAACAGCTGGACTTACAGTTACCACGACTGCTCAGGTTCCAGTTCAGATCAGAGTTTATTTCCCATCTAACGATACAGATGGAGGAATTGTAGGAAAAAGTTGCCCCTGGACAGCTTGACGGGTATTATATCATTATCCTATCAATTACTTACACGCAGCAACAACTCTGGGATGCGACATGTGCTCTAGGGGCAGCAGACATTGGCGAGGGAGCCCCTGCGGAGCGTTAGAAAAACACAAAGGGGAGGGGGTGAAGAGAAGAGGAACATTCACTTCTCCGTCACGTGACTTCGCGGCGGTGCGGCGGTCTCCTTGGCAGGCGCGGTTTCTCGTGCGATGGATGGATGGAATAAACTTTATTAGATATTAAAAAGAAAAGTAGTCTTCCAGGGTGGTCCCTACTAGTCCAGGAGTCCGCGAGCTTGTGCCCCGCGGAAATATGAAAGATAGGGGAGGAGCGGGCTCCTCCCGAATTGTGGAGCGGTTTCCACAGTTCTACAGTGGGAAAGAAGGAAGGCTTCCGCTAACTCCACGCATGCGGCACTGTACCATAGCCTCATTTATACTCTATGGCTGTACACATGGTCAGGTATAGTGTACACTGCATTCACAGGATGACGCATAAGTGACACAAAAAATATAAATGAAATAATTCGGCAAGAACAGACAAAAGCTATGCTAAGGAGTTTAAAAATAAATAAATAGTATATCTGCTCGCAGCACTTTTTATAACTAGCTTACAACACATTTTAATAGTAATGCGGTTTTCATAGCAAACGTGTTTACTTAAATCAAATTTCTGCTTCCAGAATAGTTACATTTGCTGTCAGCGAAATGAGCTTGTTTTTTCGTTGACCGGACACCACAAAGTGATTAGCAAGGGTGGGTAGCATGGATTCGAATAGTAGGCGAACGAGTAGAATAAGTGCAAATATGCAACATGATAAATAGCATCGATCGACGGGAATGCATCCGTGCAGTAGTTTCACCACAACGCTTTTTCTTCTGAATGCGATAAACGTGCGAAGCAATTGCCAAAATAGGCTAGGGCGCGCACTGTCCGTATCCCAACGCCATAACGGCCGCCATCGCTAAAACCAGCCTGTGGACTTTCCAGCATTAAACTGCTTATCCGTTTTTATAAATTCTTGAGCATATGCAATGTAATTCTTTCTTTATACATCGAACTTCTTAAAGTTACTCTGACCCAACCCGTGCCGCAGCCACATAAGTGGCCAGTACTGTATAAATAAAGAAATAAATAAAGTTGATAAACAAATTCAAGTAGCGTTTATTGATAGATGGAGCTATATCGTCGAAAGCCGGAGGTGCCCCATCCTCCGAAAAGAGCGCTAATTCTCTTTGTCACTGTTATAAAGTAGGTTCGTCGCAGTCACGAACTGTAACAACGCAACGAAAGTGTCCCTGGAACTGCAGCCACGCGTACAGTCTTCGCGACAGCAGCACAGGCACGGATGGGGAAGCTTCCGAAGTGGGCTCGCTTTCCCCCACCGCTCAGACAGGCAGCAGGGCGACAGAGACTACGTTGTCCCCGCGCACGAACAGCTGCCCAACGTGTCTGGCGCGGGCGGCCAGGGGCAGGGCTGCGGCATTTGTGCGGCGCCGGCCGGTGCGCTTCTGCTTCCGCCGTCGCCTCCTCGGGTCTCCCAACGGGGGTTCCACACCGGATGGCTCCAGGGGAATGCAGGCGGTAGTGCGGTGGACACTCCGCTCCGACGCGCTGAAATGGACACACCCGCTCCTCTGGCTCTAGCGTCTAGTCATCCATGCGTCTTAACAATGCATAGAACGTTCAGGGCAAGTGTCGCGGTACGCCTTCCACCGCAGCTGATGTCGGGCCTCCGGCAGCAGTGAAATGCACACGCAGTGCCGAGGGCCGTCAGCACACTGCGGCGGGAAGACAGCAACGCAGACAAGGAGTTGCCCAACATGCGACAGAGCTGGCAAAACAAGAGCGGTGTGCACGCACATCGTGGGACAGGCTGCCGGGGGCTCTGGCGGCGCTGGCGCGTCCGTGCAGCCCGGCGCCCAGCAGGGAAGCCGAAGCACGAGGGGGTCGGCAGCTGGCGCGCGTGGCTCGGAGGTTTCCGGCGCAGGCTGTATAGTAAAGAAACAGCGGGAACTCGAGCGTGAGGCGAAAGGGGATTTACCATGACTCGTGAAGCGTCATTTGGCGCTTCGTTATCGAGTTTGATAGTTCTCTCCAGCTATCATACGACAATACACAGCAACCATCGATCTTCACGAAGAACTTAACCTGTTCCCGATAAATTATTTTCGACTGTATTCTGTAATATAAACACCTGAACAGCGGCTATGACTTCACAAGTAGAGTGAAGGCCATATTTGACAAAACTATTTTTTGTTCAGTGACCGTCATTCCAATCCTGGGGCCAACATAAAAGTCAGAGAGAAATAAAACGACGCGGCACAATCTCAACCGCTCTTCGGTAGCCAGCGCCATTGTTACGGTCCTCAAGTCAAAACTGTGCGATGGAAAAAAAAAAAAATGATGGCTGCATGAACATGTGACCTTCGAACATTATAGTGGACAGTACGTGAATGCAAAGAAAGCGGGGCCACAGAGAAAGAACTGCAGAGCGGTCGGTGCACCTGAGTGGGCGGTCTGTCGGTGGGCGGCCGGTCGGTGGGCAGCAGCAGCACTTCGTCGACGTCGGCCAGGGCCAGGTTGACATGGCGGTCATAGGCCTGCACGAAGGCTGTCAGGATGCTGCGCACCCGTGTGTGGCTTCGCGTCCACACCTGCGTGAGGAATAGTCAACGCGTCTCATGCCATGTTTCTGAAAACCCACTGACTTCCACAAGCGCCCATAACACTCAAAGCCGATATTGATGCGGGGTGCCACTCATTAGGACCATTTTTGAACTACACCAGCTGCAAACGTACAGCATTGGAGGTATTGGAGTTTTGCAACATTGGTGTAGCTGGAGTTGGTTAAAAAAATGGCCCTATTGTCTGATGCAAACAGGGCACAATGCTCGTATCCGTTACGTTACGGTGGAGGGGCGACGTCTCCATTACCACAGAGCAAGACCTACCAGAACATGCCAATTACTTTTATCCACCCAGGACAATAAGCTGCCCCATTAAGGCTGACTATAATCAGCCAAAGCATTCAGTGAGGTCATCTTCATCCACTTACCTGGACTGTAAAACTGGTAGTATATCCATGCTACTTGCATATATGTAATAAGTGTACGTTTATAAATACATAGGTGGCCTAAAAAGAAAAGTGCTGGCCTGCACAGTTATGTGTTATGGGTAACTGCGTACAGTTCTGAGACACACTGTGTGGCTTGTAATGCATTCCCTGAGTTACAAATTGCCCGAATGTAAGAAGATTTTTGGTTTGGCCCTCTATAATTGGTAGGACTTCCATGAACGTTAAAGGAGCTCTACTACATGGTTTATAATCAAACCCTCGGGCTCAAAACTTTTGATACAGACTGTACAGTGCCCTATACATCTGCCAGGGCACTGCGCTCAGAGAAGGGCAGCGTATCACGGTACCTTGACGCGCAGCCGATCCCGCACAGCGCGGAATAGGAGGCTCAGGGGCCCCGTGCTGTGTAGGCCTCCAGTGGCGCTGCGCTCTACCACGCTTGGCAAGGTGCGACGTTGCCGTGGGCCACCGCCAGGGGGTGTCTCCTGCGCGTCAAACAATCGCTCCGTTTTTACAGCGATAGCTGTCGCGGCTTCGCTCGGTCCGCGATAGACCAAACGCGGCCGTGAATCTATCCGCTGCGCCAGGCACCAGACTGTCACAATAAGAACTGCTGCAGGCAAGCAATAGTATCGCCTCTTCACGTTGGCGGCGGCATGAAAATGAGTTTTGGGGAACAGGAAGGCTCAATAATGTCTACTTCTCGGTGGACACATCAACCGCGCCGTAGAGAAGGGATGGAGGAGAGATAAAAAAAAAATTAACTGCGATTTAGTAGCTTGTTGTCATCCCAGCTCTTGAAGTTGGCTGGCTCAAGCGCTGTGAATTAAAGCTGCGTATCAGAGATCATATAATAGCATTTTTTTATTGTGTCACGTGACACACTTTTTACATGCGAGGTGTGACACAAAAGAAACGAGACTAAATGTGTAGCTTGACAAAAAAAAAAAAACAGTGCAATTGTAATGATTGAGTGGGTTTTCAGTGGTCAGACTGTTAATCAACACTGCTACACTGAAGTACTAAAGAGTTCGTGAAAAAATTAGAAAAAAAAAAAAGGCCACAGTTGGGGAGTGTTGGATGCCTGTTGCACGCAGGATAATGCACCCGTTCACAAAACCCTATCTGTTAAGCAGTTTCAGACCAGCAAAAACATTACTGTGATGGAGCATCCTCCTTAATCACCTGATTTGGCTCCATGCGACTTTTTTTTTTTTTAATTTCCTAAAGTTAAATCTCGCTTAAAGGGAATTTTACCTGAATTTAAGAGGTTCAGGCAAAAGCGGAGAATCTCTAGAAGGGCCTTCCAAAAACCTCGTTCTAGAACTGTTACCAGCAGTGGCAGCACCGAATGCAGAAGTGTGCGAATGCTGAAGGCGACTACTTAGAATGTGATAATGTCGCAGAGAACTGTAAGTACAATAATTTATTGAACCAGTCTCTCTTTTTTTTTTTTTTTTTTTATCACACCTCGTATGTCACAACTATGGGCCTGTTAACGAAACCAAAACATCAAAGAAATTCAGTAAAATAAGGTGCCTTTGTAAGGAAGGGAAAATTATTAAACATTTTATGTTAGCTGTCGATTAATTTGACGATTTGGCGTCCCCAGCAATATCTTCTTTGAACAGCTGGAACTTTATTCGTGGCCCCGCTACGAAGATTTCACGGGTGTCATGCACAGCACTCGCAGCGCACTGGGTCCGTGCTTTGTTCGAGCACTTCTAGTGGCCGGCCGTCGAGAGCGGGGACGTGCAGCGAAGCCTGCCGGCGCTCCGACCGGTCGCGCGGTGACACGGCGTCGGCAGCGTTGGGGTCGCTGACCAGCGGCGACCTTGCGCGCCGCTGCACCGAGCGGCTGCTCGGCCGCACACCGTACTTAGAGCTCGGGTTCGGCGCCAGAGGCTCTGAGGGAAGTCGACAGATCCACGCGCACCCCAGTCGCAGTCACTGAGATAGACAGGCTGACTTCATCTCACAGACCGACGCTACGAAATGGAACATCAGCCAGGAAAGAGGTTGTAGTCGAAGCTTGGTGGAGTTGCCACGCCATTGCACAGCTTACGCTACGACTTTGTCAGAAACTGCTTTTCCACTGGCGAGCGAAAAAAAAAAAGAAAATGAAGCTGTCATGATTATCATTTATTTTCCTTGGAACATGCAGGTGCCATAAAGTGGTGTTACAGATTAATAGGTTATATAAGTAACCACAATCAACGTACACACATCAGACTGTGATATACAAACGCACTAGAAGTTGGCTCACTAACGCGAAAAATAAAAAAGTAAAAAATGCCGGCCTAATGCAGCTCTTCTCTCGGTTTTTGTCGACTGTGTTTTCTAAGGTAATATTCAAATAGCCTAGAGAAGGAACATCACTTTACGTTAGGTAGCGAAGCGCTGGAAGTAGTCGGCGAATATGTCTACTGAGGCCATGTAGTAACCGCATATCTGGACCACGAAAGGGAAATAACAAAGAGAATAAGACTGGGATTGAGCTTATTTGGCAAGCCCTCCCAGATTATGACTACCACCTTACCGGTATTTACAACAGTTGCATCTTACCTGTACTTCTTGCGGCTAGCAACAGCGTACAGTCAACCTATAGTTCAAACCACGACCGGCTGTGTTAAACACACACTCCCGAGTGATGTTAGAACATTTCACTGTCTAAGCGAAATTTCTACATGTCAAAATCAACTTTGTTCCCTAACCCACCTTGCTCTCATCCTGTATCTTAATGTTACGGCTGTCATTTTCCTCTCTATAGCTTGCTATGCTGAGCTTTTTATTAGCTTCAGTATTTTTCGCTCATAGGTGAGTACTGGAAAGATGCACCTCCTATACACTTTTCTCATCAGGGACATTGGTAAACAGCCATTCATAATCTGATAGCACCTGCCAAATGCTCTCCACCCCATTCTTAATGCATTGATTTCACTCTCGTGGCCCAGTTCTACAGCCACAACCTACTTTAAGTAACTTTTTCTCTCACTACTTCCAGCACTTCACTGCCTATCGTAAAGTGCTGTTCCATTCCTCCTTTGTCTTGCTTCTAAGGATTTCGTTGCTGGTGGAATATCCAACTGCAATTGCTCTGCTGCCTGCTTCCGCTGCTTTAACTATCTTATCCATATTGGTAATTTCATTGCTTTCTTTGTCCATCAGAGCTTAAATCTGAATTTTTACTGTGCCTAGTTTTCTCTAGACTGCTTTTAGGCTACCTCTAATCTTTAGAGCATCCTCGATTCTCTCCATATTATACTTTATATCGGTTACCTTACTGATGTACAGCTCCTTCTTTGCGTCCATTCTTTTCGTTAAGGATGAGCTTTGATCAACAGGCAGGAAGATATTTAAATCTAACTGCCTCGCGAATAAGTGCGTACTTTGCTGCTGACCAACATCAATACAGCTATGTAAAGCCAGAAAATCAATTTTTAGTGAGAAAAGTAATTCAGTAGAGTGGCATGAGTGCTCCTTTAACAAAGACTAAATAAAAGGCCAACTTGATCTATAAATTCAAAATACACTGAGCAGTCAGTTTAGCAATATCCAACCAAGGTGGTATTGTTGCAGACTCCTACTGACCAGTGTTTCAACTGGTGCATACCTGTTATCCTTATAAGAGGCTCCTCAGTTCAAGAAGAGTTTCCTGAGTATTTACTATTAACACTATAACTAAATGAACAGATTTCAAGTTGTGGTGGGCCTTCAACACATTAGAGAAATAAGCTGTTGATATAACAAATAATTTTCATTTTAAAATTTTTATTTTTAGAAATAGGAAAAATTAACCTTGAGTAAAAAAGGATGCTCGGGCCCTCCTCAGTTAAAGACAGCACATCTCTCAGTCATATATGAAAAATACTTGTCAACAAATGCTTAATCTCATAAGGACATTTGGCCATACAACTAAACAAAAGATCAAAGCCCAACCTATTTGTCATTCCTGCATAAAAATTTCTGTCTAACCTTAAAGAGCTGCAGAAATTTGATTAGGCCAACAGTGAACAAGAGGTGTTATGATGTGAAGAAGTCAGCGCAAAATACAGACAAAAGACAAAAGGGAGAGTGCATAGGACATTCACGAAGCTCGTGAATGTCCTATGCGTCCTCCCTTTTGATTTTCGTCCGTACTTTGCGCTGACTTCTTCACATCATGCAACACCAACTATAGCTCGGCACATTGCCCTCCTGAAAAAGTGTCAGTTTCTAACTTGTATTTTTTTCTTACTATGACAAAAAAGCACTATTCTAGCAGTTGTTTTGAATTAATTTTGTTTCCCTCCATACCTTTTTTCATATGTCCGATACAGCACTAATTTCTTATGAACCCACAGTATGGGTGATGTACTAGAGTCTGTCCGCAAGCTGAAAACTAGTGGTTGCAAATGTATTCCAATGGATGTCTAGCAGTACTACACCCAAAAGTGGCAAAAAAGGTGCCCAATTTCCTTGAGAAGTTTATGTTACTGATTTCTGAATAGACTAAATTGTGCATTAATGAAGCAGTTGAAGCAAAATATTCACTTTGAACATCCTCAGAATTGTTTCAGGGCAGGTCTGTCAAGTAGTCTTGCAAAAAAAAAAAAAAAAATTAATCGAATTTACATCTTAAGACAAACCTTGTGGTGCTCAAAATGCAAGGAAGCAATAAACAGGACAACATATGAACATTGTTGTTTTCACGTGTTTCAATCGCTAAACATTTCGTTATGAGCAACCAAGCCGTCAAAATTGCTACCTTGATCAGACATGTTTTTAGCTTCTGACTGAGCATTCAAAGTAGATTATATTCTTTATCATTTAAGGAAATTCCAACTGATATTGTATGACATGTCCGACTTGCATACGAATGATTTTTTTTAGGTACTGAATACACTTTTTTTTTTAGAGGAATTGGATTCATAATTATTTTTCTGATAGGTAACAGGCTACAAGGTATACTTGGTCTGGTAGCGTTCCTGTTTCATCCAGGATCTATCAGGGCTCTGTGTTGGGACATCTGCATTTTTCTCTTTATGTTAATGACACTGTAAATAGCTGCGGCTGTGTGCCCCAGAAAGTAGGCCACTAGTCTGATTTGTTAACAGCAGTAGAATCTGGATGCTCTGAAGCTGCCATGAAGTGAGCAAACGTAACCACAATTTCAAAATCAGGATAAAAATGATGCTGCCAACTAATAACAAAAAATGAGAGGACACTTAAGGGCCTGCTTTTAACGGTATGATGTAACAGCATTAACAGGTCCCGTTTGCCGACTCCCCCTCCGGATTCTCGTTTGTGTGTTCACGCAGTTTGCTACTCGTTTATTTATCAATGTTTTAATTTGTGCATATATTATCCCCACATGCTCTTAGCATACAGTTGTAAGACCATATTATATGAAACACCACCCAACGCAGATATAAAGCATCACTTTAATTAAGCCTATGTGGCCTAAGGGCGCACAGGCTAACTCGGCTTCCAAGGGTCCTAGAGGGGTGGATTCAAAGCTCAAGCACCCATCTCAGTGACAAATCCAGAGTAGGCAGTGGCCAGTCTAGCCATGTCATGTCTTGTGACGTCACACAACACAATGACCAGTCAGCACACAGTCATGTAAGCTGCCAGTTACCCCTGCTAAAACCATGCCCATGATTTTTCATTCACAATGTCATAACAGGGCTTTTACGCTATCACGTTAATAAGCTCTTTTCCTGGTTTATTGAAAGGGTTTTGAAAAAAAAAAAAAATCACCTCTGAAGGTATTGCCTCATCCTCTGATAAGCGTTCTAGTTGAAAAAATGTCACCATGTCTTCAAGAGACACTACTCAGCAGAATCCATACTCCTGATACAAAATGTAATTAAAACATCACAAGAAATATAGAAGAAAATCAGCTCACATTTTAAATTTTTATTGATTGCAATAAGGCTTTTGATTCTCAGTCATTCTATTTTTCTCAAAAATTTAAATTGTTATGGGAATTAAAATGTACCCTTTCCCCTTTAGGAACCTTATATTGCTGTTCATAACCACTATGTTCCTGTTAATCACTGTACTTCATAATTTCAGCAAATACTATGTTGTGTGCCTCAGGGCAGTGTCTTAAACCAATTCTTGTCAAATGAGTACGTAGCTAGCATTGTATCATTTGAGGAAAGTGAAGAATTTATGCTGCACATTGATGATACGGGTCTTACTATGCTTTCACACGCTTTCTGAAAACTCCTTAAATGGTCAAGAGATAATTGCTTCGGAATTAATCCTAAGTGTAAAACCTGTTTTTTTACAGTTAGAAATATATGCACGTACAATGCACAGCAGTAGGAATGTCACACATTGATCTAAATATAGAGCACAAAGTTCCAGGAGTCACATTATCTGAACATGTAGGAATGTTTGCATAGATATAGCGGTAAAAAAAAAAATTATGTGCTGTTGATGCATTACATTGACGTCGAAAAATTTTTGTTTGTCCACTTTAGGCTTTAGATTTACTAGCCTAATGCCTGCTCGCATGTAAGTTATTATGCATTAGTTTGGGGTAGCGTAACTACTGAAAATATCACTGTGCTGCTTTCAGAAAAAAAAAGTAAAGTCTATTCATTGTGTTAACAATTTAACTTATCCATAAGAGGTGAAAACTTTTACTATCTCTGTACCGGCTGAACTTTTCAAAAGATCATTATAAAGACTATTAAAAGTTTATCCATATTAACAGTGCATCCTAATCCTCCTAAAAAAAAAGAAGGGTTCTGAGAAATGGTCTGTGCCTCACTGTCGAAGAATTCACGCATTTCGCTCATTAATGTATAATGTCCCCATCTTTTTTTGTATTTGCTACACCAGAGGCTATGGCTGCACAAACTCCAACTTAAATTTATCACCTTCACACGCTTTAAACTAAATGACAGATTTCTAGCTAACGTTTCAAATTAAAATCCTGTAGGCATTTCCTGTAACGTTCTTGACTATGTTTATGGCCAACATAATTACTCATGCAGTTGGTGCAATGTACTTGTTCGCACTGTTGCCTTAGTCAGGTAGAATATTTCTATAAGAAGACTTCTCTTGTCTGTGCAAAGACAAGTCCTGGGCCCGCTTGCACAAAACAATCTTAAGACTGTCTTAGCTAAGTCCGGACTTAACTGGAGTCTAAAGAATAGGCCACTACCATGGCCGCTTAAGACTGGAGTCGCTTGTATGATTACGACTCTAGTGCTGTCTTGGTTAAGACACAAGGACGCCAGGTGTCTAAGTAGAGAAATTAGGGAAATACAGGGATGCGCTGGCAGTGTCTCTGCTATAAGATGTGCACATTCCGTCAATTTTGCGTTGTGTAAAACCCGTGTCATTGCTTTTTGCGGCTTAAGATTGTGTTACGAGGAAAAATGCCCCAAGTGGCTGCTGAGGCCGTTCTGGGAAGCCACTCTGGTGAACATGAACCCGAAGCGTTCGACGTTTGGAACACGAGCCATCTTAAATAAGCTTGGTCTTTCTACAGACACCATTCAAGTCTGGACTTAGCTCGGACTTTATCGTGCAAGCCGCCCCTGATCTCTCTCTCTCTCTCTCTTTTATGCAATGAACTTAAAAGCGTTGGCTGCACATTGCTTGAACACATCGAGCACATATTATAACGACATCGAGCCTTCTTCTCATTGTAAAGGACTTTCAATCAGACAATAACGGAAACATGTTTACTAAAGAAGAATGAACATATGTACAGTAATTTATCTGAAGCGCGAACTGCACATTGCTTGAGCACATCGAGTTGATATTGTAAGAGCAACGTATACCTACAAAATGTGAATGACGCTACGTGCAGGACCCGAACAGTTAAGGGCAAGCGGCTCCACAGCACCAGCATGAGAACAAACTTCGTTCTCCCAGCTGGCAACGACTACGGGCGTCACGCTAACAAAATTCATTTTCATTATGTGCGACTCCCTTACTAGCTGCACCTATCAATGCAATAAAAATGCTCTACTTTCCCAACGCAAGATCCGTAGTGAAGTATGCCTGCCCTGTGCAAACGCTTGTGCTTAAGACTTAAGTGTTGTTCACAGTAACATCGCACTGAGGAGGAGGAACTCTAGTTTTAAATGTAGCGATTACAACTTGGGCAGCAAAGGGCCGCTTACGCAACACTGCTCCGGCCACATCTGAAGCAAAGAGCCAGCTCATCAAAAGAACATTTTAGCCTTATATTTTGTTCATTTAGGCTGCACTTATGGGGCATACAGGTTCACAAGGAAACAGCCGGCCAAGTTGATTTCAAAGCAGCGCGGACACTGTTTACCTGTTGAGCTACCGGAGGCGGGAGAGCGGGAAGAGCCGCTTCCGTTTCATCGATAGTCCTTTGAGGGCGCAGGTACTTGTCAGCGAATTCTTCGAGACTGGAGACAGGCTGCACGTCCGCAACAGGCGCAAGAACATCATCGTCGTAAAAGACAACGAATGGGTCCCGTAACTCTTTTGTCAGCTCTATCACGTCTGTGCTGCAACTTTCACCTTTTACGGGCGCTGCCATGTTAGGGAAGTAAATTAAAGCTAGGCGCAGTTTCGTATTTAAACAGTTCTTTCACTCAACTTTAGTTTCGTAGTGAATAACAGACGCTTTCGGTTTCTAGCCCTAGCTCGCTGGCGGTGATGCTGTGCACCGAGCTTGCACTATTTGGTAACTTCTATCCCTCAGCAAGTTTAACAATGATGCTTATCTGGTACGGCAGCGTGTGATGCAATCTACGATCGTCGGCGTCGCGCCGAGGACAAAAACCGCCGACGCCGTGCTGTCGCGAAAGAGCGATGGTGGCGCCATCTGTCTTTTACTGTAAGAAACATAAAACAAAAGACGCCACGGCGTGCATTAAAAAATGTGCAATCTTCTGCAGAAAATGGATGGCGCTGCCGCCTTCATTTCCCGGCAACTTTGCTTTGCCGCCTTGTATGGTTCCACGCGGACGATTACGGGCTTGCATCATATGCGTGCTCCGAACTAGGCAAGCACCATTTTAAAAGTTACTAGAAGACAGAAATTACTGCAGTTGCAAGCTCCGTGTGCAGTTTCACGACAAACGAGCCATCGATTGAGGCAGATAAATTTTTGAACGTCTTCACGACAAGATCGAGTTCACAATACTACACCATGAAGAAGAGAAAGGAAGCAGCTGCTTAGATCATGTCGTAGATAGCGGCCACCGTTCGCATTGAAAAAATTATTTTTATGCCTGTGCGAGTTTAAATTTATTTTCTCGATGGCGATGAAACGAGCCCGCAGTTACTTACATTGCATTACATCAGATATAGTTTCAGGAATTTCATCAATCGCGTGTCAATTAGTAAGTTGTGTGCAAACAACGCTAATTCGTGATTTTTTCACTTGGTCGGTGTGTTCATTTTCCAGTTTCGTCCAGTATATTTCTTTTGCTGAATAAGTTAAATTTTTAAATTTACGCCTGATATACAAAACACACACACACACACACACACACACACACACACACACACACACACACACACACACACACACACACACACACACACACACACACACACACACACACACACACACACACACACACACACACCGGCTTTTTGGGGCCAAAGAGGACTATGCCGCTAATGCAATTATGCACAAATACACCTTGCTATATATACTATTAGAATAAATAATAAGTGTTTGTTGCCAGCATAAGAAATGCGTGCAAAATATCGGAGGGCAATCAACGGATACAAGGGCTCATGGCTGTAACTAGCAACGTCAGACACTTGCTATGGCTTTGGCTAAGCTGTTCAAAATGTACACA
This sequence comes from Amblyomma maculatum, assembly GCF_055883805.1. Taxonomy (NCBI): domain Eukaryota; kingdom Metazoa; phylum Arthropoda; class Arachnida; order Ixodida; family Ixodidae; genus Amblyomma; species Amblyomma maculatum. The sequence continues at coordinate 50,859,874 of NC_139347.1, read as the reverse complement.
GGCATTTACTGCACAATTCCTTGCTTAGTGACATCACTATATTGTAGCGTGTGCAACAGCAGCCGCTAGGCGGCAGCTCATCGAGAGTCTCGTGCGCGGACTGGAAGAAGTGGTCTCGTGGCGTTTTTGAGAAGAAGCTGAAGTCGGCTGCTGTCTTTCAGTGCTCTCTGGACCTACTCTTCTGTGCCTTCTAGGTCAACCCCCCTATTAAAACCAACCTTCTGGTTACGGGCCTAAACGGCTACGTGACACTGGTGGAGGTGAGGCCTTGAATTACATGTCTCGGGCCTCTCGCAGCCGCTCATCGAGTCGCAACCGGCTTCCGCTCGTGTCGACACCCGTTCATCGCTGCAGCCGTCGCCTCCGAGGTCTGGCGCCGGAGTTCGCTCCTCTACCTGAACCGACGCCAGCTGATCAGCAGTTCGAGACTTCTGTAATGGCACAGGCAAGTCAGCACCAGTTGCTGCTTCAGCAGCCTCGTACGCCTCCCAGTTTCCATGGCGCTACTGGGGAAGATGTCGACGACTGGATCGACCAGTTCGAGCGAGTGGCGCAATTCAATCAGTGGAGCCCTGCTCAGAAGCTGCACAATGTGTATTTCGCCCTTGAGGACTGCGCAAAAACATGGTCTCGTGGCGTTCTTCTCGAACGCCACGAGACCACTTCTTCCAGTCCGCGCACGAGACTCGATGAGCTGCCGCCTAGCGGCTGCTGTTGCACACGCTACATTACCCCCCTCTCTAAAAAAAAAAATAAATGCGAGTTTGATGAATTCAAAAGCAGAAAGAAAAAAAAATTAAGCAAGAAACATGCGGTAGGCGGTGCACTAATTTTCTCGCGAAAAGTACGGTTTCATGCGCACGACATGAGCAACCTCGGATTTCTGCTGACGACGAGTAGAAGAAAAGCCGTCCGGAAGCACTTCGTAAGTCACGTCGCTCAGCTGACGGAGCACTTTGTATGGGCCAAAGTACTGTTTCAGAAGTTTTTCGGATAGTCCCCGACGTCGAATCGGAGTCCAGAGCCACACTCTGTCGCCCGGTTCGAAAGTCACTACACGATGACGGTGATCGTACCGCTGGGCGTCTCGACCTTGCTGGTTCCGGATGCGTGCCCTCGCCAGCTGTCGCGCTTGTTCTGCGCGTTGAGTGAACTCCTCGGCGCCAACTTCGAGGTCACGGCCGTCGTGGGGCAACATGGCTTCGAGCATTGTCGAAACTTCACGGCCATACAATAAGGAGAAAGGCGTCATTTGCGTTGTTTCCTGCTGCGCCGTGTTGTACGCGAACGTGACGTACGGGAGGACGTCATCCCAAGACCGATGTTCAACATCCACGTACATGGACATCATGTCGGCGAGAGTTTTGTTCAGACGTTCTGTCAAGCCATTAGTTTGTGGATGGTAGGCTGTTGACCTGCGATGGGTAGTGCCGCTTAGCTGCATGACAGATTCCAGTAGCTTGGCAGTGAAAGCAGTGCCTCGGTCCGTTATTATAACTCTCGGGGCGCCGTGCCTGAGGACTATGCGTTCGATGAAAAATTTCGCTGCTTCGATTGCCGTACCACGCTGGAGGGCCTTCGTTTCAGCGTAACGCGTAAGGTAATCTGTAGCGACAATTATCCACCTGTTGCCGGAATCAGAAATTGGAAAAGGACCCAACAAATCCATGCCAACTTGTTCGAATGGGTATCTTGGCACTTGGACAGGATGTAGTAAACCGGCCGGTTTCACAGGCGGTGTTTTTCGTCGCTGGCAATCATGGCATGTTCTCACGTAATGGCGTACTGCGGCCGCAAGGTTTGGCCAATAATAACTCTTCTTAATTCTGGCCAGAGTTCGAGCATACCCCAGGTGACCCGCGGTGGGCTCGTCATGACATGCCTGTAAGATTTCTTCGCGAAGAGACTCTGGTACGACGAGGAGATAATCTCTTCCCGTCGGAGCGAAGTTGATTTTGTATAAAACATTGTTTTGCATGCAAAACGACGAATGCGTTCTGGCGAAGAGACGGGGAATTTCTGTAGTGCGCTCTTCTAGAAAATCAATAAGTGGTGCGAGACCCGGATCATTACGTTGCTGCTGCGAAACAGTGAGCGCGTCGACGGCTGCGATAAGGGGAAAGTCTGGTTCTTCGTCTTCCCGCGCAGCCTCGACAGGTGAACGGGACAAGCAGTCAGCGTCGTTGTGCTGACGTCCAGACTTATACACGATGGTCATGTCGAACTCCTGTAGCCGTAAGCTCCATCGTGCAAGGCGTCCGGAGGGGTCTCGCAAGTTTGTTAACCAGCACAGAGAGTGGTGGTCACTCACAACCCGAAAGTGCCGGCCATAAAGATAGGGTCGAAATTTCATCACCGCCCATACAACGGCCAGACATTCTTTTTCGGTGGTTGAATAGTTTGATTCGGCACGGGACAAAGTCCGGCTTGCGTATGCGATAACTCGCTCGGCACCGTCTTGCCACTGGACGAGTACAGCGCCTAGACCCACGTTGCTGGCATCTGTGTGGACCAGAGTCTCGGCATTCGCATCGAAATGGGCAAGTACAGGTGTTGTCTGCAAGCGGTGCCGTAACTCGTCGAATGCCTTTTGCTGTTCGTCCGTCCAGGTGAAGGTGACATCATCCCGGGTGAGACGTGTCAACGGAGCGGCAATGCGTGAAAAGTTTTCAATAAATCTGCGGTAATAGGCGCAGAGGCCCAAGAAACGGCGAACTGTCTTCTTGTTACATGGAGTAGGGAATTTGGTGACGGCAGCTGTTTTAGCGGGATCGGGACGAACTCCTCGATGGCTGACGACGTGGCCCAAGAACATGAGCTCTTCATAGCCAAAGTGACACTTTTGTGGTTTTAACGTGAGGCCGGCAGATCTGATAGCCCGTAGCACAGCGGAGAGACGTTGGAGGTGTTCCTCGAACGTTGGTGAAAACACAACAACGTCGTCCAGGTAGACTAGACACATCTGCCATTTAAGACCAGATAGAACTGCGTCCATCATTCGCTGAAATGTCGCTGGAGCGGAGCACAATCCGAAAGGTAGGACTTTGAATTCATAAAGTCCATCGGGCGTGACAAACGCTGTCTTCTCGCGATCACGTTCATCGACTTCGATCTGCCAGTAACCGCTCTTGAGATCAAGCGATGAAAAGTAGCGCGCGTGGCGCAACCGGTCTAATGAGTCATCAATACGTGGCAGCGGGTAGACGTCTTTTTTTGTGACCTGATTGAGCTTACGGTAGTCCACACAGAACCTTAAACTTCCGTCTTTCTTCTTAACGAGGACAACAGGCGAAGCCCAGGGACTCCTCGATGGCTGGATGACACCGTCATTTAACATCTCGTCGACCTGTTGAGCAATGACTTCGCGTTCCCGCGGTGACACTCGGTAGGGGTTCTGCCTGACTGGTCGGGTGCGGTCGTCGGTTATTATGCGGTGCTTGGTCAAGGGCGTCTGTTTAACCGCGGAGGCGGATGAGAAGCAGTCTTGAAACTGAAAGAGTAGCCCAACGAGTCTGTCCTTCTCTGCCGGTGATAGAGCGGGATTCACATCAGGGTCGAAGTTGGGCGTTTGGCTGGCAGACGTGTTGGTCTCAAGAACAAAGCAGCCGTGGGCTGCTTCTGCGACACCTTCAAAGTAAGCTACCGTGGTGCCTTTAGCGATGCGTTGCCGTTCGTTCCCGAAGTTCGTAATCAGTACGTGAGCTAGACCATTAGTCAGATGAACTATACCGCGTGCAACACAGACTCCATGACGTAACAGAAGCTCTATGTTCTGTTCGGCAACACCGGCAGCACAGGACTGATCGTCGCACCTGACTGCGACGAGAGCAGACGAACGCGGCGGCATGAATACATCCGCGTCAACGATGCGTAAAGGTGCGTGGCGTCTTTCTGAGTCAGCGGTCATCGTTTCAGGCGTCGAAAACGTTACAGTACGGCGAGGAACATTAATAATCGCCCCATGCTCACGTAAAAAGTCCATGCCGAGTATGAGATCCTTGCAGCAGTGTGGCAGGATAACAAAAACGGCTACAAAGGCTGAATCGGCGATGGTTACTCGGGCAGTGCATCGTCCGATCGGCGTCATAAGGTGACCGCCAGCAGTACGAATTTGCGGCCCCAGCCATTCAGTTTTCACCTTAGAGAGCCGATCTGCGAAATTTTTGCTTATTATTGAGAAGTCTGCTCCGGTGTCTACCAAAGCTGTTACTGGGTGTCCGTCGACGAGAACGGAAAGGTCGGCGCTAACAACTTGATCGGCTTGAGGTTGATTGGGAGTTTCGGATTCATGTGGCGGCGGCGGCATCCTAGTCACAGCATCGGACTGAGTCGTCACGGGGGGGTCTTCGGGATATCGGTTCCGTTCGTCAGCAACCTGCCCCCCTGAGGTCGCCGCCTTCAGTTTCCCCGGTGTGGGCTTGGCGACCGGCGCCTCGGCGCATCATTAAAATCACGGCGGCTAGGTGACGAGTAGCGCGCGGGAGAAGACTGTGTACGGTTGCCTGAAGGGGTTGCACGGGTTGCGAGGTACTCCTCGATTTCTGGAGGGCGTTCGCCGACCCGGGGACGCGGGGAATCCCGAGAAAAACCCCGAAGACCGAGCTCACGGTATGGACAACGACGGTACAAGTGGCCGGGTTCTCCACAGTGGTAGCACAGCGGCCGTTGGCGAGGAGTGCGCCAGACGTCTGCCTTCCGAACCGGTGGCTGCATGACGGGGCTCTGCTGGGGCGGTGGCTGGTAGGAAGGCTGGTAGTATAGTGGCTGAGGAGCGGACGGCTGTATGACGAGGCTCTGCTGGTATGGCGGCTGGAAGGACGGTTGGTAGAACGGTGGCTGCAAAGTGGGTGGCGGCTGTGCTTCGAATCGAAGCTGTTGCGCAGGAGGCACTGCAGGCCGACGAAGAGCCGCTGCGTAGTTCATAGAACGTGGCTCCGACGGTGACTCAGGCGGGGACAATGTCTGACGTATTTCTTCTCGCACGGCTTCGGTGACAGCCACGGCAGTCGGGTTAGGCGATCCAAGGTTGAACTTGAGGAGCTCCTCGCGAACTACCTCGCGGATCAGCTCACGCAGAGAGTGATCGTCAGTGGATCCGTTCAATGTGGCCACACTGCTGAAGGGCTGACCACAGGCAGACTCCGTGCGCCGGTATCTTTGCTGCAGGGCTCGCTCAATGAGGGTAGCTTCATTGATGAAGTCCGCGACGGTTTGAGGTGGACTCCGAACCAGACCAGCGAAGAGGGGTTCTTTTACGCCCTGCATCAGGTGGCGCAACTTCGCTGATTCCGTCATGTCGGGATCAGCCCGTCGGCAAAGACGCGTCACGTCCTCAGCGAACATGGCCACGCTCTCGTTTGGTAGTTGGACACGAGCTTCTAGGAGGCGGCGTGCGCGATCACGGCGGTCATGGCTGGAAAAAGTGTCCCGCAGCTGCTGGCGAAAGGAATCCCAGCTTTGAAGACTGGCTTCCCTATTCTCATACCATGTTTTGGCGCAGTCCTCAAGGGCGAAGTACACATTGTGCAGCTTCTGAGCAGGGCTCCACTGATTGAATTGCGCCACTCGCTCGAACTGGTCGATCCAGTCGTCGACATCTTCCCCAGTAGCGCCATGGAAACTGGGGGGCGTACGAGGCTGCTGAAGCAGCAACTGGTGCTGACTTGCCTGTGCCATTACAGAAGTCTCGAACTGCTGATCAGCTGGCGTCGGTTCAGGTAGAGGGGCAAATTCCGGCGCCAGACCTCGGAGGCGACGGCTGCAGCGATGAACGGGTGTCGACACGAGCGGAAGCCGGTTGGGACTCGATGAGCGGCTGCGAGAGGCCCGAGACATGTAATTCAAGGCCTCACCTCCACCAGTGTCACGTAGCCGTTTAGGCCCGTAACCAGAAGGTTGGTTTTAATAGGGGGGGTTGACCTAGAAGGCACAGAAGAGTAGGTCCAGAGAGAGCACTGAGAGACAGCAGCCGACTTCAGCTTCTTCTCGAACGCCACGAGACCACTTCTTCCAGTCCGCGCACGAGACTCGATGAGCTGCCGCCTAGCGGCTGCTGTTGCACACGCTACAATATAGAAAGACACAACATGCGCATGCAAATATAGTTTGCTGACACACACAGCTAATGCTCAAACATTCGCATTACGCACATGGAAACCGCTGCGGGATGTTTGCAGGAACAGCCCTTTCCTAGCTTAAGCGGCGTCACCGTCGTCGTCGGCGTAACCGGCGGGCAGCTAAAGGCTGGCAAGGGGCCACTTTATCATATATTTGGCACTGGCCAACTTTGAGCTCAAGATCCTGCTCAGCCTCCCGCATTCCGCTATGGTCATCCGGAACACATACGTTTCGAACAGTCTGATGAATGACAACTGAGGTATCCTTAGGGACTTGCCGAACTTTCCGGAGCGGGACTGTGAGGATTAGGGGTTCGTGTGTATCCCCACAAGCTTGAGTAACCATTAAGGGATTCCTCCCTTAACGACGGTTCTTTGTAAAGAACCAGTGAATGGAACACCTTAAGTGAGTCCTATTGTTTTACTCCGAAAGCAATACTACTTTAGGCTTCGAGCTTTCAGCGTAGCGCGGCCGATAGCCACGTTTTACCCACGTGATGCTGTGACGTCACACCCCACGTGACACTAGGATGAGAGCTGAGCTACCAACTCAAGCGGTCGACAGGAGCTACCAACTTGGGTCTCTCGTTTCACATGGGACGGTTATGTCAGAATCAGCCTGCTAGGACCCTGGCATTAACGTTAGTTAAAGTTGGGAAGCAGAAAAAGAGAAGAACGCTCGGTCACGCCCAGCTAATGCTTTCGCTCAATATTTGGTTCAGCAGCGTTGAACCCTTGTAATTTTTTATGTTTGGTTATAACCTCTCCTTCCCAAATATTTGAGTGGTCGAGGGAATCGCAGAATTGTTGTCTGATTAGTCGATCTCCTTTCCCCAGTTTTTGATTAGTTGACGGAACCCTTATTTTTCCTTTCTCTAACTATTGATTGGTGGAGTGTTGCCTGTTATCTGATTGGTTGCTGTCTTTGCTAAGGGGGAAGACAGGGGGCTCAAAAGTAAGCACTCTGGGTTGAACCAGGGCTAAATTAGTCTGATGCATTCTTTGTTCTAGTGCGTTCTCTGCCGGTATTGCGCGTGCATATAATAAATTTGTTATGACTGTGTGAAATTATTTCAGGGTATATATCTATTGTATAAATATTCAGGTTTCAATTTTTTTCCATCTTCCTGCATTTTTAGCTGCAGTCTATATATACATTACGGGTACCTTGTAAAGTGCAATTTTTACTTATGTGCATGTTGCAGTTACGAGTCCGACCAATCCCGTTCAGTTGACTCCCCTCCTCCTTTGAAATGCCTGGAAGGGCCCTTCGGTTAAAGAAACAAATAAACTGTTTATTCATGTCGTAAATACTTATTTCTTGTTTTATTTGTATATAAATAGCTAATCTCTTCCTTCGAGTAACGTGATTTTCGGGTCGAACCACCAAGACATCGAGAACACCGATTCCATCATCAACGAGGAATACTTCAAGACGGAGCTTAAGTGTTCCCAGAATAGGATGCCCCGGATGGCCACCCAGTTGCAATCTCATTGCAAGCGCTGTGAACGGCATACTGCATGGCGCCTGGATAGTAATGTGCACAGCAGCGAATGATGGGAACTTGAAATCGTATACGGTGAAAAGCGTAGGAGGAGGGTTTATGCTGAACGTAATTGTAGCTGAAACATCACAAGCATGCATCAGTCATTCCGGAGTTGACATCACGCATTTCAGACATGGAGGTGGTAGATTGCTACCACCTCCTAAGCCATGCAGGGGCCTATCTATGTCAGGTGGTCTTATTTCACGTAAAGTGGCAGGCCTCAACTCTGTGTGTTTGAGATGGTGTGCGATACAAAGAAGCGCATATTAAAGAGTGGTGATTTAGCGAGTAGCAAAGTGTATGAACGGGAACGTAAATCGGAACGGTGAGGTGCCCTTGAATGGCGGAGGCACTTACCGAAGGGACAAATTATCCTGGATAGGAAATGTTTGCACAGAAGAGAAACGCGCCCGCACCGCCGAAACGTATATTGTAAAACAATTAATCGAAGAACTGCGTTTATTTGGCTTCACCGAGTATAGCGTCATAGTCGACCAATGTTTTGAGCTCGAAGTGAGTGAGTGAGTGAGTGAGTGAGTGAGTGAGTGAGTGAGTGAGTGAGTGAGTGAGTGAGTGAGTGAGTGAGTGAGTGAGTGAGTGAGTGGAGTGATTGAGTGAGTGAGTGTTTATTTCGAAAGGGTGGCTCTTGGGCGGAGAACGAGGATGGGAAAGGGTGGGCCATAGACAGTGCAAAAGGCCTGACTCCACGACGAAAGCCGGGAACAAGTCTAGCACCATCTTTGTAGAATCCGGCGATCCGTCCGGTGGCCTAATCCAAGTCTCGCATTTCGGCACCAGAGTACGGTCGAAGTGGCGCTCCCCAGGTCCGGCGTCGGCCCGGCTGTCCCAGGTCAAGTGGAATGCGGTAGGCCTCTCAGCAAGACCGTAGTCCAGGCAGGGTCCGGTTATGGGACGGCAACGCCAAGGCATACGATGCGTTGGGATCAGCAGTTGAAGCGGTATGGGCTCCTCTTCGAGGCTGATACCGTGGCCATCTGTCACTGACGTCTGGAAAGAAGGAGCGGAGACGGTGTATCGGCACATACCACGCTCTCAGTATTCCCTCCGACAGTGGGTCAGGATCGGGTGGCAAGCGCGTCTTATCTCCTTATGTGGGTTTGCTGCTGCCACGCGCATTCCGAGAAGGGTCGTGTGTGGGCGAGGCGGACCGTGAAGGGCTGCGAAAGCGCGCTTTCTGATACTGAACGGGGGATAATAAATAACGAGCTGTGTCATCGTCTCTATCGTTTTACTCGATGTCCGCTGGACTCGGCTGCACGGCAAGAGCTCTTCAGCAGACGGACAGCATACATGGACAGCAGGAGGCACGAAAAATAAGTATTCAGAAAAAAAAAAAAAAAAAAAACAACCTCATCAATGGTCAGTTTTTGGTAGCTAGTGAAGTTGAAGTCAAACTATTCTGGAGGCCACCTGCACATTTTCTCCCGGTCACCATTATGCTCTAAATACAGCGTGGTGCGATGCGTCTACTTGTCTACGATGCTGGTAATGGGGTCTCATGGATGAATGATGATTTCTATCATCAGATGTTCTCTTTTCTCACCACGAATCGCTGGTACATATATCAATATTTGGTCCGCTGAAAGCTGCTTTCTCCGTGTCGCAAGCAGCAAAGAGAGTTTTCTTCACAGCCATTCATGCAATAGAGAAAATAGAGAGGTGCATGGACGGGGTAACTTCGCACTGTAAAGCATGAAACCACAAAAGGAAAGTCATTCTCAATCATTTTCACTTTTGAATGAGGTTCCTCTTGTGTACTGCCTTCAGAATGCTGAAAATAACATCTTGCTGGGCTGTATAGATTGTTTTTATCACTATCCATATTAAAAAAAATTACAAGGGTTCAACGCTGCTGAACCAAATACTGAGCGAAAGCATTAGCTGCGGGTGACCAAGCGTTCTTCTTCTTCTTTTTTTCTTCCTCCTCGGCCCACATATAAAGCCCCGCTTTAACCAACCGATATGAACGTGCCTTAGTGGCCTATAGGGGTAACGTGAATGCCAGAGTCCTAGCAGGCTGATTCTGACATAACCGTCCCATGTGAAACGAGAGACCCAAGTTGGCAGCTCCTGCCAGTCCACGTATAAAGCCCCGCTTTAACCAACCGATATGAACGTGCCTTAGTGGCCTATAGGGGTAACGTGAATGCCAGAGTCCTAGCAGGCTGATTCTGACATAACCGTCCCATGTGAAACGAGAGACCCAAGTTGGCAGCTCCTGCCAGCCCACGTATAAAGCCCCGCTTTAACCAACCGATATGAACGTGCCTTAGTGGCCTATAGGGGTAACGTGAATGCCAGAGTCCTAGCAGGCTGATTCTGACATAACCGTCCCATGTGAAACGAGAGACCCAAGTTGGCAGCTCCTGCCAGCCCACGTATAAAGCCCCGCTTTAACCAACCGATATGAACGTGCCTTAGTGGCCTATAGGGGTAACGTGAATGCCACGGTCCTAGCAGGCTGATTCTGACATAACCGTCCCATGTGAAACGAGAGACCCAAGTTGGCAGCTCCTGCCAGCCCACGTATAAAGCCCCGCTTTAACCAACCCATATGAATGTGCCTTAGTGGCCTATAGGGGTAACGTGAATGCCAGGGTCCTAGCAGGCTGATTCTGACATAACCGTCCCATGTGAAACGAGAGACCCAAGTTGGCAGCTCCTGCCAGCCCACGTATAAAGCCCCGCTTTAACCAACCGATATGAACGTGCCTTAGTGGCCTATAGGGGTAACGTGAATGCCAGAGTCCTAGCAGGCTGATTCTGACATAACCGTCCCATGTGAAACGAGAGACCCAAGTTGGCAGCTCCTGCCAGCCCACGTATAAAGCCCCGCTTTAACCAACCCATATGAATGTGCCTTAGTGGCCTATAGGGGTAACGTGAATGCCAGGGTCCTAGCAGGCTGATTCTGACATAACCGTCCCATGTGAAACGAGAGACCCAAGTTGGCAGCTCCTGCCAGCCCACGTATAAAGCCCCGCTTTAACCAACCGATATGAACGTGCCTTAGTGGCCTATAGGGGTAACGTGAATGCCAGGGTCCTAGCAGGCTGATTCTGACATAACCGTCCCATGTGAAACGAGAGACCCAAGTTGGCAGCTCCTGCCAGCCCACGTATAAAGCCCCGCTTTAACCAACCGATATGAACGTGCCTTAGTGGCCTATAGGGGTAACGTGAATGCCACGGTCCTAGCAGGCTGATTCTGACATAACCGTCCCATGTGAAACGAGAGACCCAAGTTGGCAGCTCCTGCCAGCCCACGTATAAAGCCCCGCTTTAACCAACCGATATGAACGTGCCTTAGTGGCCTATAGGGGTAACGTGAATGCCAGGGTCCTAGCAGGCTGATTCTGACATAACCGTCCCATGTGAAACGAGAGACCCAAGTTGGCAGCTCCTGCCAGCCCACGTATAAAGCCCCGCTTTAACCAACCGATATGAACGTGCCTTAGTGGCCTATAGGGGTAACGTGAATGCCAGGGTCCTAGCAGGCTGATTCTGACATAACCGTCCCATGTGAAACGAGAGACCCAAGTTGGCAGCTCCTGCCAGCCCACGTATAAAGCCCCGCTTTAACCAACCGATATGAACGTGCCTTAGTGGCCTATAGGGGTAACGTGAATGCCACGGTCCTAGCAGGCTGATTCTGACATAACCGTCCCATGTGAAACGAGAGACCCAAGTTGGCAGCTCCTGCCAGCTTGGGGTCGTCTAAAGGTCAAAGATCAATGGTGGTCACCGCCGTTCTACGCTGAAGGCTCAAACTGCGAGCAGTATTGCTTTCGCAATAAAATATATGCATAGGCCGCAACGTGCCCCTGTGAATTTTTTCCCTTGACCATTTTGCGTACAGCGAGTTTCCAGATTAAGAAGGTCCCCGCCGCTGTTGTTCAATGGTTACGGCGTTCGACTGCTGGACCCAGGGACACGGGATCGAATCCCGACCACGGCGGCCGCTTTTCGATGGTGCCCGTGTGCTGTGCGATGTCAGTGGACGTTAAAGAAGTCCAGGTGATCGAGATTTCCGGAGCCTTCCACTACGGCGTCCCTCATAGCCTGAGTCTCTTTGGGACGTCAAACCGCACAAACCAAACCATATTAAGAAGGATAAACACATTGACAAAGTTTGGTCCTCACTCAGAAAAATTGTTCCTAATTCAATACGTCCTTAATAATGGAATATTGAGCTCGAGTTTGGGGATCAAGCCTTCACCACAGTGTGACCAGCTGGAGTAAACGAGACGGCGCAGGATCATCCGGGGAGGAGCGGCAAATGAAGCTTTATGTAGAACTTTCAACATAGATGTACAAGTCGTCAGAGAAGAGCTGCTCGTGGATACAATTCCACCCCTGTGATACTGCTTGCTATTCCCAGTTCACTATAGCTGGGGAAATACTTACAGTCCCACCAAGACTCACGGCACTCGAGGGGCCTCCCACTGCCGGAGGCGTTATTTGAACCTGCCAGCATATCTTTTGGGCGTCACTGCCGAACGCGTCATCAGGAAATGTCCGCCGTATCAAGACAGATTAAAGAAGGAAAAATGAGTGATAGTGATAGATAGTGATTAATAGAGGTTAAATAGAGTTTGGTAGAGGTTATAATGGCTGTTAATTCCTTGTAATGAACCATATATGGATAACGACTACTTGTAACGATTACAATTAATTAGAACGCTTAGTAATTACTGAAATGACTACTGATGACTTGTAATGACAATATGTCTGACGATGACTTGTGGCAGCTACAGTTGAATAGAAATTACTAAGGATGCTTAGTAAATTGTAATGAGTAGTAATGGCTAAAATGACTACAAATGACTTGTAATATACTAATACAGTATGTTTTACGACGACGTCTAACGACTACTGTTGATTAGAAATGACTAGTAATGGCTACTAATGACTTTTAATGACCAATATGTCTAACGAAGACTTGTAGCGACTACAGTTGATTAGAAATCAATAAAAATGCTTAGTAATGAATAGCTTAGTTTGTCCGTGTGTTCCTTTCCCGGTCTTCGTTTTTCGCACTGTGCAAAATGATTAACGAATAGTAATGACTAAATAACTACTAATACTAAATGACTGCCAAATGACTATTAATACGTCTAACGACGATTTGTAACGACTGCTATTGATTAGTTCGGCCTCTATCCACCCCTCTAAAGCTGCTCGTCGGCGGCTTCTTATTCTGCAGACAAGAGGGAGGGAGTTTCTTGCTGTTCCCGATGTGTCCGCTAGGCAGGATAAACCATGGTGGGTCCGCTCCTTGTCCCGCCTGGCCTGCTGGCCACCGTATGTCCGCCCTTTCCGCAACAGAAAATAACTTTAGCCGTTGCTGCCGCCTTGTGTCTGTTGTCACACGGCGAAGGATACGCCCAACGTTGGCTGGGCCCCCGGTTATAACAGTATACAGGTAGCTTCGATGCGATATGTGCAATAAAAAACCCGGTCTAGCGCCCAGGCAGGGGTACGTAATTCAGTGGCCCCGACGTCTAACGGTTCAGCAGCGGGCACCGTAATCAAGAAGGCTTCGGTGTGGCCTAGGCGCACAGCCTGGTAAGCTACGCCCTCGAGTGATTCAACTGCTGTGTCGCAGTACACGTGCTCAATGTCGATTGGTGATGCCGGCGTGGTGCTGCTGATCAGGGCTTAAAGTTAGGTGGGTCTTGGAGAGTCTGGCATTTCCACATACTGCGTAAAAGGAATAAGACCTTCCACGCTCGAATGCAAGCCCATAACGCTGTTGGGGTGTGCCGGCAAAAATTAGCTGTGGTCGTTCTTTTCCCTAAAACATGTTTCCGTGCTTTGCTTCTCGTAAGCCACGGGTCAACTGCGCATCTTGGTATCGGACTCCCAACGATGTTTCAGATATTTCAGATATTCTTTCTCTTTCAAAAAATGAAAGAAGGAACTGCGACAAAAGGCGGTTAGGCCTGACGGGGTCACAGTTCCCCATACAGTTCACAGCGGCGCGCAACACGGAAAACAAACGATAACAGAACATTACAGCAAACGTGGTAATTAATCATACTGGAGTAAAACCTAAAAAAAAAAGGAACAGTGTACACTGTACACTCAAAAAGAAACAACAGCATATGGCACACAAAACACTGAAAGGAAAAAAAAATATTTTACAGTAACATAACATGATGAAAATTTGCATTTGTCAAATACAAAACCAGACTAAACAATTATTCCACTTCGGAGAGTATCAACTGCTTTTTTATTTCTCTTTTAAATCTGTGTTTAGAGAGATTGAACATTGAACATAGGGATGGGTTTTTGAGAATAGTTGAAATCTGGTAATTAAGCTTCTGTTTACCGTAATTTGTCCTTGTTTTTGGGACGAGGTTTCTGTGTTGTCTGAGAGGGTATTTAGTAGGAAATCGATTAGGAGAGACGGAGAAAAGCCTATTGCTATGAATATGTTGTAACAAGCGGTATGTGTAGACTCTGTTAGCTTGAAGTAGATTATGTTTTTGGTATAGAGGTGATGTTGGTAAGTGTTCCGGTCTTCCATGATAACCCTCAATAGCCCGGAGCGGGATAAAGCGCGCGTACGAGCATTCGGACTTTGCGGCGTTTGTTGTTCGACCTCAGTGCTGCCACCAATTCGCTGAGCGAGTGCAGTTTGTCGGAGCGTCTGGGTGCGCAGAGTCGTACTGGTCGTACAGCAGCGCTCTCCTTTCGCTTTCACTATGTAAATAAGCTCTTCCGCGGTGACGTCACGTTCGTGTCCTTGCCGGGCTCCGTTCCCGACTGTATCGCTGCGCTTGGAGGCCAAGGCCACGCGCAGCGACGGACTGTGCCGGGGGTGAAAAAGCGCCTATAGGTTGGCCTCAGGATGCTCTGCCGTCGGTTCATGCGATCCTAGGCCGCGCGGAGCCAAACGCTCCCCGTAGCGTCCATTTGTTTTACACTTTCGAACGACTGAAACAGAGGAAGGGGTGGGAGGCGCTACGCGGAGCCGGCGCCGCGACGGGGCAGGGAAGGAGAAACTCCGCCAGAGGATCGCCTTTCTCAAGGACGTCGGCGGCCAGCGCGACAGCGCTGCTCATGCCGCTCGGAACAAGGCTCGCGGGAGGACATTCGGGGATCACTCGCGGGCCTCGGCTCGAGAACAGTGCTCGTCGGCCACGGGCCGAGACGCACAGGTACAGGGGAACGGGAACTCCTTGACGGTGCACCGAGCGACACAGCCGGCGCAGTCCAGAACGAGCAGACGACAGACGACGTCTGCTGCCCTGTGGCCTCGAGTGCGGAAAGAGAAACGGCGGGGAGAGTCCGTTGCCGGAAGTGCTCGCGGGTGACGTCAAGCTCTCCGCCGAGCGCTCCGCGACTTCCGGGTTTCCCCGGCTGCTCCAGCGCCGCGTGCGAAGGCAGGATGCATGTGCTCTCGCTGCGGCGGCCGCTCTCCATGCGAGGAGCATCAGCTGCGTGTTGAGCGCCGGACCCCGAACACCATGTGCTCTCTCGGATTACTGCGCTCGACAGAGAAGAGCAGCTCGGCGAGGCCGCGAGGGATGCACGATGCGAGGTATGCAGAGCGAGGCCCACCCGTGCTCGCGAAGGCACACGGCCAAGGTCGTCTGGCGATTGTAGCCTAGGAGCCTAGGACGCGTGCAGTTGTCGCTTGCGGCAACGCCGCCGCTCACGAGCAGTGCGCGAAACCACGTGTTGCGCAACCGACCCCCGGCGCTCTTGCTTCAACAAGTGTGCCTCCCGCGAAGGCCGGTATGATATCCTTTTGTATTATTTTTACGTCATGTGCTGTGCTCGGATGAAGAAGGGCGACACTGGCTTGTGTGTGGCCTGCCCCGTGCTCTGGGTCCTCCGACCGCTTCCTCCGGCAACCGAGCGCGGGGCGTCACCATCTCTCAGCGTCGTGGCGTTACGGCGGGTATGACAAGCCGGTCTTCTGGGCGCTGTCACTGTTAACGTTTCAGAAATGTGGCACGCCAACCTAGCATGGGCTGTCATGCTCTACGCAGCAGGCGACGATCTACACATCCCATTGTAACAGCGCCGAACGGTACGCGCGCCTAAAGTAGGCGCGCAGGTAGCGTGGGCTGGGAAAAAGGTCGCGCCGGAGAACCACGGCGCTTTCATTCATCGAATCAGGTAAGACACTAGCTAAAGGCTTATACCAGCGCCTGAGAGTGGTGGCACAGCGGCTGTCACAGTCCCGTTTTGTGCGCGCACGCGAGTCGCGACGGAAGAGGGAGGGAATGCTTCCGCAGTGGGTCGCGGCCGGAGCCCCGGCGCCGATCACCGCCGGCCGGCGCAGTACACACAACGCGGTGGCTTCCCTGTTTCGCGGAAATACGGCCGTGTCGGAATGAGCGCCGCTTTCTTGGCCGCTGGCCAGCCGGCGGGTAAAATAACGCTTCGCTTCGCAACTCGAGCAGGTTCTTTCGTGCGCTCTCACGCGAGGCTCGGGCCTTGTCCAAACGCCGCCCACGTGGCTCTTCGGGAGAGGAGGAAAGGTCCCGTGGAGCTGCATACTAGACGGTGTCTCGCACGGCATGTTGCGAACGGCAGCCTGAACACGAAGGGACGTGCAGGAAAGGGTGTGGGGAGCGAGACTGCTGGCTGTTAAGCGCGCTGTGGGGCATTCCCGTAAAGTGTAGACTTTACGCTCTATGAAGTGGAGTTTACTTATTTCGTTTTAGCACAAGAGGATGCATAAACATAGCTGGTCCATTCCTTTCTGCACTGCCATTTTACTTGATGGTAATACCATCACAGCCGAAAATATGCATTGATCTTGTTCGTCCGGCATCTAGCTTATCTGCTTAATTTGATTGTGACTATGCTGCTGTACGCGATTTGTTGCGGTGGATAAGGCGCCCGTCTTCTGGATAAAGTGCCTCGCTGTACGTCGTGGCCAGGAGAATTTATTCGCTGCATATGTTGGTGGCGTATGTGATGTGCATGTGGAGGTATATGTGCGCATCACCTCTCTGTAATGTCCAACAGTCGCCTTGGTTGTATGTTCTGTAAGCGTTTTGCATCCGATCTTGCACCGTGCTTCCGAGCGAGGATAGGCGCACCGAGGATTAATTTTTATGGGCCACGTCCGGGTAATCTTTTTGTAGCATAACTAGAGACCTTTCTCTGCACGTTCCTCGCGCTACTTCAGTGGCTTCGGCGTAAAGATGTTTTTTACCGACTCAAGCGCAGCACCGACGAAATCCATTTGTTGAAACCGCTTTAATTCTTGCCTACATTTATTATTTATTTATTCCTTTATTTATTAGAAAATACCAAAATAACCGCAAAACTTCTTCATTCATAAATCGTCAACAGCGACTGTGCTATAGTCGATACGTTTAGCATAGTGCGTAAAACTTCTGCGTACTGGGCCACCAGTGTTCACGCGTTGGTTGGTCCCAACGCGGTAGGCGTGCGCGCAGCTGGCCGGCAACTGACGCCACCTGGCTCTTTCAAGGCGAGCTGCGCGTGCGCACTGACGGCGTGTTCTAAGCGGTAGCGGCAGGCTCTATGCTAAACGTCTATAAAAATGGTTACTGAGCATTGAGATCGTGCTTTTTTTATGATTTTCAAAAGGCACTTCGTGCAAGTTATTAGTGTACAAATCGTCCCCAACATTTCTCCGCCTTCGAATGGTAAGCGGTAACGGTCAAATGCCGTCACCGCAGGTGGTGCGCTCGTGCGCTATTCTGAACGCAACGCATTGAGTGCATGTCCGATTGACTGACTCCGTATAGGAGTGCTCGAAGCAAGAAAAAAAAAGTAATAAAGCTTTATTACAAGCGTGGCCGACATGTTCATGTCGTATGCCTGTACAGGGAATAATCCGATCACGGAGCGGAACTCCGTTCACGGTTTTATATCCCACATGCGGCTTCCGTGATCAAGCATTGCCATGCGGTTAGGTCACCGCAGCAACGAAATCAGTCTTCGTTTCCACCATCCCTTCGCGTTTTTTCAGTGACGCTCGTTTTCTTCCCTAACTTGTGAAGCAGACCCATTTCGCGTGATATATGGCATTGCTCTATCATGATCGTGAAGGGACGATCTAGCTATCAACTATGTCGCTGCCACTGACGTTATAGCAAGGGTCTGCAACAAAAATTCTACAGAAATGTGAGCCTTTGTTTCAAGAACGCGAACCAGGTTCACGCATCAGATTTACCACCAGACTCGTCATATAATCAACTACTAGGCATCGTCTCCACACTGTATGCTTCCTCTGTAAAAATGAAAAGATGAACTGGCCCCTCAATCTACTTGAACTTCGTACGGACTGCCAAGAGCGAAGCTAGAGTACTAGAATTGGTTCTAGTACACTCTAGCGAGGTAGTGGACCGACCACCCACCCTCGCTATCACCTTCAAGTATTTATTTTTCCTGAGTATAAGTGGACAGCGGTATTAATCGTTTTACCCTTTCAATATATAGATCTGCCCGAGTTATCTCGAAGTAATGACAATTCGAATTTTAGGCAGAATTAATGGAGCTCGCGACGACGCTACCTTTTCCACAAAGTAAGAGTGAGGTCTGGGAACGACACGTTTTGGTTGATTTTTATTTATTTTACTGTTATCGGTGTTTCATTTTTGTCTTTATTTGAAGCTTGTACTCTTCGTTTATTTTGTGTTTATTTTTCAGCTGCTGTCCCACGACTGACGTAATTTTCCCAATGCGGCCCTCACATCAATATGAGTTTGAGACATTTGCGTTGTAGGATTGTATAGAGTCTATTCCTCGAAAGGAGGAATGCCTAAACTTAACTCAAATTCCATGATACCGAAGAGGACGATCAGTGTGGTGGGGCTTCGCACCTCACCTGTTGGGTTACTACTACCCTGTTTTCGTTACTTGGAACTTAACTCCCGCCTAGCGGACTCCCAACAGTGGGTTATATACCCCCAGTTCGAGTCAACGACGCTCAGGACGAGGGCATTTCGCCCCTGATCCCCGCTACGCACCTCAGTGCTCACAATCAATGAGAGACGAAAAGACATGAGCAAGTGCCCTCATTTTTGAGCATAACTCATGTGAGCAGTTCGTGACATCCTTTCCCGGCATAGCTCCGAGACAGGTACCATCCAAAGGTGGTCTTAAAAATGTCCGCATACATACATAATGCATCGCATGCAGGGCTTCCGATGTTGCAGAGCTCTTCCTTCAGTCTTTTATGCTGTATGTGCAGGTACGGTTGTGCAGCGCATACAGACTCCATGTTGGCCATAAAGGCGCTCTGGAGTGAACCTCCAGCCTTACGTCGACCCATGACATGGCAGTTGTCATACAATCGCCTCACTTTCTTTTCCGTCCTTTATCCTCTTGGAGTGTCTGGTTGGCCTCGGAACAGTTCAACTGGTGGTACAAGTGAATTCCCCCGGGCCCTGGCTACTAAAGCGATATTTCTGAATAAAGTCCTCCCTCGCTATCTTCGTCCGGTGACCGCGGATGCTTTTTGTCAGCTTCGTGCAGCCGTCCACTACGTCGGTGTCGCTTCTCAAGCGTCCGCTTCGGTTGCCGGAGCAGCTGTTTTAGAGCATCCGGGAACGAAGCACGTGACGCCGATCACTACGGCTGTCCTGAACATGACTGGACTTCTGCTTTGGGCCGTCGCCAGTGGGAAGTTGAGCTCATCGAACAGACTCCTCCACTTGCCGGCCTTTTTCGCAGCAACACACTTCTCTAGAGGCGGTCGCCTTCTGCTCTCTGCCTCTGTAGCCAGTGTCCCCTCGCGGGCGTTTTCTGGGACTTCTGGAACTTGCTTAACTTGCTTCTTCCGACCGTCGTTTTCGAGGCACAGGAACGAGAGCCTCTCACTTGGTATAGTCGAAGGCATTGACAGTCGGCGAATGAACATACAACAGCACTGTTGGTAAGCTGACCAACCGCAGAATTCGCATTTTTTTTTTTTTGCTTTGTTATAGCTGCATCTGGAGTAGTAAAAGCTTCCATGTGCCGGTCTTCAGCGGCGCGTTAGCCGGGAACGTGTTCGTTTAGAGCTTCGAGCTCTGGCGGGTCGGAATGCATTGCTTTCCGGCATGTTCTGTCATTGCGGTCTCCTTCTAGTTTTTCTTTTGGCCGCCATGCCGCTTCTCTCGAATGGCGACATCGAACTTCGCCACCTTTCTTTTAGAAACGGGACCGAAACATCCACATATGGCTCGCTCTGCTCAGTCGCGATACGATAGACCGATATATTCTCTGATGTGTCGTTGCGGCTGATGGAGCCATATCGCTTTGTGGTAAGATGCGCGTCCTTGGATTCTCGCATTGATGATGGTGGATTTTAGTGGCGCAAGGGCAGCCATGTTCGTGGTAAAACAATATTGGTGTAGAAGGCCTAGGAAAAAAAAAACTTAAAATATGTTAATGAGTCAAAATGCGGCTGGTATCAGTTAAGCTCTAAATGGTCAAGACACCTCTGTGAGGGCTCTTGCCTGGCCAAGGGTCGCTACGTCGCCGACTTGTGAGATTAGAAAAGGAACTTCAAGCATCTTTTCGAGCATGAGAAATGTGGTGGCGTTCAGTGTTTGCCTTAAAGAAAACCTGCCAATAGAAGTTTAAAATACTCCTTTTTTTTTTCTTTTTTTTTTGTCGCATTGGTCCTCGTTACGGGAGCAGTCAGGTTGCATGCTATAAACGTTTCTGGCCTTGTCTGTGCGCAGGGGAAACATACATCGCTCTTGGGTAGCATATATGAACAGCCAGCAGCTGCCGTGGCATGGTGACTTGCACCCTGCCGCTGCAGCTGGTTTACCTTGCTGATAAGACTGCACTTGCTAAATGGCAGCGCGCATGGTGTTCACTATACAGCGTCCACTATGCGCAACTGGCGGAGCCACGTCAGGCTGCCGCTTGTCGTACAACTGAACTTCCTCGGCTAAATCGATTTTGCGGGCGAGACTGCATATGCGTGAAGGGGTTTGGCCACGCTTCACTTAGGTCCTCATTCCGAGTTTTGCGTCGTTTTATGTTTTCTCACTGGCATCAAGTAATTTCATTGGTGGAAACACCGGAACCAGATGTCAGTTCCACTTACAGTTCCGGCGTTTCCGCCAGTCAGATGAGGGCAGGCAAGGAGATAATTACCTCTGAAGACGGCGCAAACTCGCAACACTGACCCTGGAATCTCCGCCCCTCAGCAAATGCCTCCTCGACGTCGCACGAGGGAGGGCGCCACTGTCCACTGCCCGCTTCGGCAGATCTGGATGTGCCGGCTACGTGTGGCGGCCAGCGGCATGCATTGAATGAAGCGGCCAAGTCATGCAGGCGCTGAGGCATTGGGTTATAGCAGGCAGGCGCTATAGCATTGCGGTGATGGCTTGGATAATTCCAGCCACGAAGAAAGGCTGATTAGATACTTTTTCCGTATGGTGATGCGCGCTTGCGCTACCTAAAGACACCCTAGCGCGACCTCCTCGGGTTGATCTCGCGAGAAGATTGGCGAAAAGTCTTTGAGCTTTGACTCCACCCCTGTGCTGTGCGAATAGGCAATATATGAGAGGCATGCATGAGAGGCATTCGCGAGTATGCATGCACCGCTGCTGAGACCGCGGGAAACTTGAATCTCTCGTCGACTGTGCCGTATGCTCAGAGAAGGATATGCAGCCATTACCTGGAATTCCCGGCTTTGATATGGCTTTAACAGCTGTGTGCGGAATAAAACGAAATGCATGTTGTAACACTTATGAGTTTTAGCAGGGAAATGCACGTTCCAATAGTTAGTTGCACTTTCGTTCCATGCACTGCTGGCACGTCTGGTTAAGGCAAAATTTTCCCACAGAGAGGACGTGAAACTATTCCGCGTTCTTACACTCGTTGACGTGAAGTCCTTGTGGACGGCTTGCGCTATATTGTAGCTGGACGTCTGTAGTGCACAAGTTGAACAATCATTGCCTTTCAATTTCTCGACGTTTTTTTTTATCAGGTCCGCCCAGCAAGCATCTTTTCCTTAGTCTTTGGTTCGGGTTCTTTAGATGTTCTCCGGTTCTGGGCACGAATTAGTTCTAGGACAGGAACTTATAACCAAGAATTTTTTGTCCCACACAATAATCGGAGCTCTGATGTCGAGGCATCGGATCCGCACTGCTTGCCTGTTTGAGCAACTGAAGTATTCGTCGCCACCAAAACTGCGCTGCGTGGGCAGCTGGTTTCTTCAAGGACAGCCGCTTTATGCCTGAATTCTTTCAGCTAGGTTTGTAAGTTTTTTTTTAGATTTTCTTTTTCTTCAAAAACGCGTGGTTGCAATTGGAAATAAAGGGTTGTCATTCGTTCAGGATATCACCGCTTTACCAATCGTTGGCAAAAAAAAAAAAAAAAAAAAAAAGGGAACCCGGCTAATTTCTTGATTCAAAAGTCGCGCGTCCGCGTTGCGCGCAAAGCAACGCCCACAACTAAACGTCGCTCCGTGCGCGCGACCTTGCTACCTTATTCATCTCGTTTTATCTTGTACCGGATTATTTCTTTTTTAAACCAGCGCTGTGGTACCTATATGCCATAAGCCATGAACTAAAAACAAGAAAGAAGAAAGAACACCATTGCTACATGTACAATTGTGTTCTGTGAAGCTTGCGCATATTTATTAATTATTATAACCTGCTTCGTTTCGTCGCCACACTGTGCCGTCACAGTGCTCGCTGATGTTGTTAGGTGACTATATATAAGGCTCCTTGTGGCCAAGTCCTCTCATCCGACCAGGCACACAGCCAACGGCAGGCCCCCGTCCCAAAGTCTCCTGGCAAGGTTTTCGTTGTTGGGCATTGCACCGCCTAGCAACACTCCTGGTGCTCGTGTGAATATATATGCAAATGATGGCCAATGGGCCCTCTGAGAGCAAGCATCAGGTAGCATCGGCGTGTTGTAATTATAGGACAATATCGTTCCCTGACATTATAGCGAAGTTTTATATAACAATTCAAGAACCTGAAAGTAAAGTTAAAATAACAATATCGAAGGACCAGATCGAGTAGCTGCGATATTATGCACATACGCACCAGTGGCCTCAATTAATCAACTTTGCACGAAGAAGGCTACATCGAGGGCGACACTATAGCAGAATAGCACAACATAACTGTAAGGCATTATGTTGCTGTCCTGGGTTACTACCTGGGTTACATATTTACCTAATAAAGGAGACCTAGCAAAATAAACTTATCGAGTGTACCTATAGTAATACCCATGTTCATTTCCATCCAAAGTGGTAGTGTGGTATCGCTGAAATATTAATGAAAAAAGATTTTCAAAAGATTAAGAGTTTTATTAATATATCCAATGGTTGCTATAAGCCCTATGAGTAAATTGCAAAGTTCTGTTCATATTTATAGTATATTCAAAAACCCATGGGACAATGCTTGAATTAGGCACTTAAAGTAAGCTTATGTAATTCTCGAGCGTTGCGTTAACGTTGCATACAGTAACGTACGTTTTTCGTTCGACAAACACTACTGAAACATACTTTCAATGCGAATGAAGAGTCCTGTCCTGACTTCTGTTATTGCATGGACACCATTGAACGCTGAACATGAATTATCAGTGGTACTTAAAAAAAAAACTTAACACGTCACGTATTTACATGCCTATTGTTAATTTACAATTCCATTTGGAACTTTACATATATGTTTCAAACATAAAAATGCATTATGTACAAAGCTGCAGTGTGTTATTAACTTTTTAAACGGCTTTTTAAAGTCACTTGTGTTATTTTATTCATAACAAATATGTGACGTCATTATGATGTTTTGTGCTCCGCGTCGGGTGCATATACCCCATATAGTGGCAGCAAATTTTTTTTCTGCGCCATGTGTACGTGTTTGTTGAGGTGCATGTCAAGAGCGCAACATGACGTTAAATTGTCGCAGCACTTCCTGCGTTATGCCACAATTACGTAAACCCACATATAGTACAACCGAAGCGATTTGCATGCGTACGTGCATTGCGACCGCGCTGGTCGGAAATAGGGCCAGAGCCTTCATACTACAACATCGGTACGTTTCGTGTGAAACATCGCTGCTTGCACAGGCGCTCCGCCGACAATCGATGCCCGATTCAAAGCGCGCGCCCCTCCTCGAGTTTAGCCGCATCTCCGCCAGGCGGATTCGCGGCCAAAACAAGGTGCCGCTTCCGGGAGGCAGGAGGAGCGGAGGCCGTTCTTTTTCATCTACTCCCGAAATCAGCTGGCGTGGTTTCGGTGTCGTCGCGGCGACGGACACTTGCGGCCGCGTCTCCAGCCCATCACCCGGCGCCCTTTAGATATGGCTCTCCGCAGCACTTGCAAGCGTACCGTGTCAATGCGTGACTCCGGAGCCAAACCGTTACGCGCACCGACGATGGCTCGTGGTAAGCCGCGCGCCGCGATGTCGAAAAGCCGCCGCGGTATACGTGCTCGAAAGTGGTTTGCCGTTGCCGCCGTCTCGCGGCACGTCTCTGTGCGTGCCAGTGTACACGAGGTTTTGGCGGTTGAGTCCCGGGTGATGCCACCAGTGACACGAAAGTGCCATTTTCTTTCTCTTTTCGCAGCCGACACCTCTGCAGTTTGTGATGGCAGTATTCCAAGGTGGTGGGACATACTGTTGACGACCGACTGCGTCTGAACGGCAGCAAGATCGCTGCGGGTATGTGGATTATCACCTTGGGCTCCCTTCTGCCGGGTGAGCGCCGTCCTTATCGAGACATGCAGCAGGCAGGGATCGATGCATGGCGCGAACGCGCGGCCATGGGCGCGGTGTGTTGAAATCGTGTTGACGGAATCGACCGCGACCTTTCCCTCCACGCGCTTTTTTTCTCTCCTTTTCCTCCCTCGGCAAGAATTGCGTAACCCACGATTTCGAGCCGATGACTGCTTTTCCGGGTGTACCGCTGTCACTGAGATAACGCGGTCGCAATTGGAGCTATTCATTCAGCAACGCGCATCTTTAGCGCGGCTGCGTTGGCTCTCCAGGCGGCGCGTGTTTGAAGGCCACGTGCGCTGGCGCATCCACATGTAAACATGCCGGACTTCTGACGAGCTCGTCTCTCCGGCTCTTTCAACCGACCCGTGCTAGCTTGGTCCATCAAATGTTGTATCGCCCGGCCGGCTCTCGCTCATTATATAAGCTTGTAGCTGTCCGTTTTCAATATGCATTACATCTAAAATTTGCGTACCGGTCTTCCGGCGGTTTCAGTGACGCGCTACCTCTACAAAATGCTTTGCGATGGAACTGTGTAAAATCTAAATAGATGACTTCCATGATATTTAAGGCCCGTAGAGTGCTCTTCGCAGCAAAGCAAGCCTGTCATGCAAAGAAGCTTGGCTCGGCAAACATTAGCCAGAACGTGTGGTGGCTTTCCTTGATCGAAATGGGGCATTGTGAGTTTGCGATTTGTAAGCTGACAAAAATGTAGTCATGCAAACAGAATGTGCAGTACCAGAATCACATTGCTGCCAGTAAAATGCATTGCCACATACTGCAGGCTCTAGATATCTATGCATTCACATTGCTTTTCTGCATACCTTTATACATAAAATTAAGCATCATTTTATATCTTGTCTGGGTTAACTACATGGCAAATTGATGTGTGTCCTGGGTCCGTATTCCAAGTTTGAATCGCTATCAAATATGTGGCTATCTTCCTGACCTCTCATATCTGATTGGTGGATGTATTTAAAAAAAAAAATATGCTTTATTACTAGCAACAGTTTTGCTCAACTTTGATATCTCCCTTACCTCTCATCTGATTGGTGGATGCATTTTTAAAAAAATTACGCTTTATTATTAGCAACAGTTTTGCTCAACTTTGATTTTTTTTTGTTACCAGGCAAATACAGACATCTTTGGCAAATGTCAACTCAAGTAGTCTTCCCTTTAGGTTTGAAGATATCGGGACCCAGCATGTTGATTTCTTTGTGAAGTTAAGTTGTCATGGTGTGATGCTTGAGACTGATGCTTTTTAAATGTTAGAAGTATTCACGAGGTTCTTTCATATTGTTTGTAGTTTAGTTTTCACATAAATTTTTTAGTGGCACCAATATATCTTGAATTTGATGCAAAAGCAAGCAAAGACAGCAACTTTTGGTGCATAGGAATGACTGGACCGGCATCAGCTGAGTTTTGTTGTTTGCACATGCCTTTTAACATAAGACAATCGAGCTATAAAACAAATACACCTCAGAAATAAAATGCAGGCTGTAAGCAGTGCCGGTCCTGTTATTTTTGTGTGGTGTGACATCTGTTTGCTTGTTCAATTTTACGCTCTTTTCAAAATATCTAATCATGAGTTAGCCAAAACCAAAGTACTGTAGCTAGACAATTGAAGATGTCCATGGCAGACTTGATCTGTGGTTTGCAAGTGTCTTTTTAGAATTACTGAAATTATTTGAAAACTATACAGTTGCATGAAGCTGTGTTCGTATGGTACTGTTGAACCTTGACGATTTATTGAGTGGGACTGAGAGCACAGTGAAAATTATTTGCCTTTTGCTTGTTTGAGAATGCGTTGATTGCCCTTGCACAAGTGGCTTTTTTTACATTTCAAGCCTTTGTGTTTTTAGGAAAAAGTAAATTTCTTATACCACTAAAATGGCGTACCCAGTTAAAGAAACTATTATAGCCTATTCAAATTTCCAAGTGGACCAACTGGAATGCCCAATTCTGTTTTCAGCCTTCCACCAATTACTGGCGATGGGTGAGATCCGTTGCTCACAGTGGGTCCTGGGACATACCGATAGGATTCAGTGAATCAGAACCGTTACATATGATGGGTCCAGTAGGACATAATTTAATGCAATGAGCCAGACCCACTGCATACAGAGGTTTTAGTGGAAAATACTAAGTGAGGCGAAACGAAAACTGCAAATTTAAATCCCCGCTAGGTAATGGAACCTATATGAATTGCATGCTTTGATGGAAGTCATAGCTGACAGGCTAGCATATGTTGCGCACTAGAAAAACCATATATATAGCAAGACAATGATAGCATATAAGCTCAGTATATATGGTTGCATATGTATGGAGCTTATTGCATTGGCCTGCAACATGCCTCTGCTCCCGCTTACACTTATTGATTAGACTCTTATACTGGCGTCAGTGGCACTTGCCAATTGAGAACGGTTTTTTGTTTAATTTTGACGGCAGTGACAGCGTAAATGATGAATAAAATTTGGTAGGTTAAGCTGCTGATAACATTTATTATAAAACCAATATTAGTTCTTCCTTGTTTGCCAAATATATGTAAATGTTCATATGAATACATTGAGTATATTTGGATAGACCCAATTGGAAGAAGTTGGTGAGACTGTTTTGGCTCACCCGTTAGCAAAGATTGACCCAACTGAGTATTAGTTTCGAACTTGACCAAACAATATAACAATTGTTGCTGCTTCCAAATGGCAGTCTGCTTAGACTTCGGGTTACTAGCTGCTAGGTCCAATTGGATTCTCCAATTTAAACCAGCTGGGAGTTCATTTGGAAGGAGAATTCCATATAGAACCTGGACTGTCCTAGGAAATGAGAATTTTTATTGTACTATCTAGTTAGAAAGGTCAGTGCCAACTGAGACCAATTGGAAAGCCCATTGGGACTGTCCGATTGGAATGAGAATTCTAATTGGAACCGATTGAGTTGCATTGGCGCTGAAATTGGGCGATGGGTTGTAATGTCTTTCTTTTTCAGTAAAAACATCTCCCTTTATTTGTACAATGCAAGAAGTTTATGCAATGAGATTTGCTTTGAAAGCCCAAATAATTCCAGAAGGAACACAACAGTGAGGTTTTGCGTACTCTATAGATAGGTATAATTTGAAAAATCGTGATAGTTGTTCTGCTGCAGAGGAGAGCAAAGGTAGTGATGTTAGCATCCCGAGTATTGTGTGACATGTGTGTTGAGCATTTTGATGTCCGAAAACGCTTAATTGGCTTCTGAGGATGATAGTAATAGTGCCTTTGGCCTGCTAATTTTTACTATGGTCGGTGACATGCCTGAAACAACCCTGCTTCAGACTTTCATTTTTCTTGCATTCATCATCTGCTTGAAAAACTTGACCATGAAGAGCAGAGAAGCTACCAGGGCCATAAGTTTCCTGAAACATACTGTGGTACAATAACATTACCAGTGCCTACATGAATATCACCACAGCCAATGATGTGGGCTTTGCTGCTGGGGCCGTATTAGCCAGTGTTGCTTAGCACGTGATAGCGTTATGTGCTTTGAGGCCAATTTTCAATACGGACTGCATATAAAGACTGTTCATCGAGGCACGGGAATGTTTGAGCAAACATTTCGAATAGGGCTTGCACATTATGCCCTCATAATAACTACAAGAAATGCACCTATGTGGTCACAACTTCTATGTCAGTAAAATTGAGTCTTTTCACAATCTGAGGATGCAGCTCGTCAGATTGCTAATTGTAATCACATTACACTGACAAGCTAGTTAACCCGGGGTGATGAGCGAATATGACAGTTGTTTTTTTTTTTCGCTTAATAATCTGTACTAGAGCCGTAAGAATAAGGTTGTCTGTGTCGTTAACTGTGACACTGTTTGATCTCGTTGGACAGGGAAAATGCGGCTAAAAGGAAGTATGGAAAGTATGACAGTCATATTTTTCTGGCTGGAAGTCCACTTGCATGCAAAGTCATCATGCTTGCGTGCTTGATTGATTTGTTGTGAAATGGCTGTAAGGTGGTGAGTCTGAAGCATTGCTATCTTAGCGATATGCGGTGTCATATACTTTGTCACAGAAAGTTAATGCAGAATCATAATTCACGATTGCAGCCATTTAATAACTTGGATTTCTTTATCCAGATGTACATGCATTCCTTAGTGTGAGGATTACAAACTGCAGTGAATCTTGAATGGCTCTTTGTGAAACCGGGACCAGTTTTTATTGTGCGCCCACCTGACAGTGCTGTCCTTGTTGTTGCAGGGTGGCTGGCGTGTTGGGTGGCAAGAGCGTGTGACCGTGGCTGCCAGGGAGGAGCCGCCTGCAATGCCGTTCATAGAGGACGACCTGCTCTGGTGCCCCAACACTGACGGCAAGATGGTCGACCTCTCATGCCTGGTAATTCAGACCGCTGCTTCAACGTCTTGCCTCTCTGCTTTTGGGGTGTGCAGGGGGCAAAAACAAAGAAAAGGTTTCAAAATATATTGCTCATATGCAGCAGGCGTGTACATGGATATATGCATGCAGTGGGGCTAGTGATACACTATATGCAATGGTTGTACACTGTATTCATTAGGAAAAAAGGTTATTTTTCATTTTACTGCTATGTGAATTATTTTACGGCCGCCATTGTCGACATATTTCTACCATCAACATTGCCCCACATCTGTCCTGCCAGACTAGCCGATTGCAACAGGATATTTATTTTTATTTATTCATATACCCTCAGGGCCCGAAGGCATTAAAGAGGGGAGTGGGAAAGATACATTGGTACAGGGTACAGTGCAGCATAAAACAACATAGGAGAAACAACAACACGGCGAAAAGTGATCAAAAAAAAAAAAAAAGCGGAAAAGCAGGTGAGGCAACAAGGAGAAAAAAAAAAAAACATTTCCGACAGTCAACAATGTCACCGAAAACGAACAAAAACAATTGACTACCATCTATAAATATAGATTACATACGGCAGTCTTAAAAGAATTTGGGTCCGTAATATCAGCAATGTGCCTAGGAAGGTGGCTCCAACTGACAGAAGTGTTTGGAACAAAAGAATAAGAGGCGTGTTTAGTACGACATGATGGAACACCTACTTTGTGAAGATGATCAATGCGACCTGAAACATATGTGGTGGTAGTTAGTAGCCGGCTCTTAAGAACAGGATTGTGGTAATAGATTTTGTGAAATAGGCATAAGCGAGAAATTTTTCTGCGTAGTGAAAGCGGTGGCAATGATAATGTTGTTTTCATAACGGTAACACTGGAGTTACGGTGATAGTTGGATAAGTCTGCTCGTGTATCAAACAGTCAGGATCATTGGGAATAAATTGATGACAATGATAAGTGCTGCTGTAGTTCGTGTTAAATCATAACCTGGGTTTGCGCAAAAGGTGCCGTGACAGGCAGACTACAGTGCATGCCCAGTCGAAGAGGACCTTTGGAATGTGTGTCGAAATATTGTTGGTTTCAATCTACTCTGAGTGATTTTCCTGTTTTATATGAAGCAGCCTGCATCTTCTGCAGAGAAACATGTAGAGAAAAAATTTTTTGTTTTTCAGACTAAGTGCTAATTCTTAATTGTGTCACATAGCTTTTGCTTTCAATTCTTCTCTTAAATAAAAGAGAATTTCTACAGGCAAAGTTGGTAATGAGTTTTGCATGAAGTTTTCTGAAGGGACAGGCAGAAATGACCATCTACTAGAGGTGCATGCAAGTGTTCCTGTGTGATGCAAAAGTAGCTTCGAAGGGGAACAGCTCTTTTTTTTTTTTACTGATTTCATTTCTGAATGACAGTGTGACTTTGCATTATTAGTCCCTTGCAGGTGTTTTGGCATTGTTCTGGCTGCATGGTGGTGTGTGCCGCTGCAGTGGCTCAGTGGTTGGGCGCTCGACTGCTGAGCCCAAGGATGAGGATTCAATCCCAGCTACATTTATATGGAGGCGAACCACCAGGCACCCGTGTACTGTTCGAGTTCCAGGTGGTCGAAATTACCACTGGATATTTGCCTGCTAATGAGATAGAACAGTCTCTACATGCGTAATTTTTCATGGTGCCCTCATTACAGGGAGGGAGCGTGACAACGGAAAGCTTTTTCACTGTAATAGCGCACTTGTAGGCTCATAATAGCACAGTTTTTATCAGGCACTGAACCTATATTTCACGAAAGATAATTTGCGTAAGCAAGAAGGGCCAATGTAACAAACACTGTGGAGCACGTATGACTACATGGCGCCTCCCAAACATGAAGGCTTTTGTACGTTTACAAGTTTATGTCTGGGGATAAGGTGCTTTGCTATTCATAAGGCATCGGGAAGGAAGTGACATGATGATTTCATTCGAGTTTCGTTTCCTTTGGATTAATTTTTTATGCTTCATTATTGGTCAATGCTCCCATCACTGTGACTGTAATCAGCCGGGAGGGTAGGTAGTAGGAATGGAGTGAAATTCAACAGAAAGAATTGTGCCATGGTGGCCTTACATTCCTTTGCATGCGATGCGTTCCTTCCACTGCTTGCAAAACGGTCAACGAAAAAAGTGACCTCATTGTTCTTATTTTATAGCTTAGACATGATTAGAAATCTATTTCATAATAAGGTAGCATGTGGTTAATAATATTCTTGAGTTAAAGTGAGGGATGTGCGAATATTGAAATTTTTCAATATGAATATGGTAAAAAAAAATTGTCTTCGAACATCAAATCGAATATATGATCATCGAATCATTGGAAAAAAAAAAAATGATAAATTAAAAAATGACAAACATTTTTTATATTTATTTCAGAATGGACATGGTATTTGCAAATAAAAATAAATTAGAATTGCACAGAAGTGTATAAGCTTCTGAAAAGTCCAGTATAGGTTTTATACCGGATTCTGTATACTATATTTTTTTTTATACAGGAAGGAATGGCCTGCATGAAAGTGGTTGGAGCTGTCATATTGCTGCCAAATACAATCAACTCTCTTTAATTTGGCTTTCAGAGCACCAGTATAAATCTGAATTAATTAAAAGGTCAAATTATTGAATGGGCTTGAAAAAACTGCCGAAAGCCATTTGCATCACAGTAATTTTATCACAAGAACACTTGCACAATGGTTTTTTGGATTTGAAAGGAAACTGAAGTGAGAACAACATTTTCTACCGGTTTCACCAAGTTCTTTGTTTTGCACACACTGTCGGAAGACCCTCTTCAAAATATTAAATGTGACGCCTTGACAAAAAGGCCCATCACATTTTGAGGACGCTTCACTGCATAGCCAATGCTCTCAAGCATTGCGGTGAAGCACGCAGTGCGGTGAAATTGCAGTGAATTCAATAATTTTCTAATCAAAATATCAGTTTTCCTAATGCGATTCGAGTAAAAGACATATTTAATTTGTATTTTAAGTTTGAAATATTTACACACCCCTAGTTAAAACGCAAGTGATGTTGACTTGCAAGTTTTTTTAGCTTGTTTCCAGGGCAAATGCTAAACAGATCATGACCATCACTGGTTCTTGCTTATATGTAGTGATAAATGCAGGAAATTCATTTCTTATGCATCGTTCATCTGCTCGTTGTACAAAGATCTTCACAGTCAATGTCCTTGATCTTAAATTCTTGCCATAGCACGCTTCGACTGCCCACTGCACTGCTTTCATGCCAGCCGTTTTCAATCACCAGGCAGTGATGTTTGTCTTGTCTGCTGTTTACTCTTTTAGGAGCCTAGAAAAACAAATGCATGTCGAACACGAAATTGCCGCCATTGACAGTCAAGCAAGAGCTTATCTTGATATTTTGGAACAAGCTTGATTCCACCTAGGGTGCTTACAGGAAGAGTCCGCTGAAGTCTGCCATACTTGATTCTTTGAGGCAGCACCCACTCGATGAAGACCGCTAGTAGGTCGACTCTGAATAGGTCATTTTTGTTAGTGTAATAGTATTATTCATTCAAGGATAGCAAAGCATTGAGTGTTGGTAATTGTTCAATACACAGAGTCACAAATGTGATGTCAGTGTCGTTGCTGTTGCAACTGTTGAATTTTTAGCATACTGAACTGCTTTGCTCCCGTGCCTTACTAATGTCCAAACGAACTGTCATAGAGGATGCGCAAAGTTAAATGCTTTGATGAATTTTACCTTTTTTATATTTTTTATGTCTTGCTGCAGCGACAGGAGCAGCAACACATCGGTAGCCTTGTCGAGCTGGAAAATATCACTTTTGGTTTTCGGCTACAAAGTTACATGAATGTGATAGCTTCTTTTACCTTTTCTTTTACCGTGCCTCAATTATTTGAGTACCTGGCGGTACATACGGCCATTTGTGGGACATCAAGACTAAAGGCATTTGTCTCTGCTGTGTTAAAGAATACATTGGGCTCATTCTTTGTGCATTACTGCGAGCCTGCACTCTTAGTTTGTAGACTTAGAAATCATGCTGTCCATTGGAATACTGAGCTGTTAAACAGTACATTACAATTGAAAATGTAACATTTATTCAGTATTCATTTTATCTGGCATTATGGAAGAGAGAGTTGCTGTGTTCTACAGTCCTGTCTCTCTGTAAAGAGTGCTCTGTATGCAAGTTCACAAATGTTGGTTATTTAAATGGCGTGAAGGACAAGGACAAAGATAGAGGACACACATACTAGCCCGCAGCTCAACGCTTGCAAGAAGATAATGGCTGCATGTGGACGGAACAACAAAATTAGGACTACAGCCTAATGAAACAGAATCAAACATAGTTGTTTTTCATGGCTGGACTTGCTACTAGGTCCAAGTTTCGCTTGCCAACGCCTCTCTCGTTGTGACTTTGCCTGCAGGACAGTGGCCCAAACGTGCTGGTGGAGCCACAGGGGGATGTTCTGCAGGAGTTGACGCACACAGACCTTCACGGTCTGGGCATCGACGAAGAAGAAGAAATTCTGCGGCAGCTGGCTGACCCCGGTTTCGAGATTGATGCCATTTTTGCCGACTTACATGAGCCCCAGGGTGCGCCAACTGCCGTGGCCGTGGCACCACCACCCCCTTTGATGCAGCCACAAGACGATGCCGCAGGCATCGGCCGCAAGCGACGGCGCCGCCGGAGTGATGATGCCCCACCAGGGTGTAGCGGCCTACAGCAGCCATCCTTCCACTCGGTGGGCAATTGGGAGACTGTGGCTTCAGTCTGGCTCTCCCCGTTCAAACACGGGGGCACTATCATTACCATTGGACCTGTTTACATGATATGGGTCACAGCTAAATGTTACAGGCATGAAATCTCATTTCACGATGCGTGGTGACCATAGTAGCCATATTACTGATCAAGTTGGACGGTGACATTCAGAATGACATTTGCTAACATTTCTTATCTTTCAACTTCATTTTTGGTTTTTGAGAAAGAATTCTTGGTTTTGTCACAGCACCACAACAGGATGGATTACATATACTATTACAACACACTGCCACTGCTCCGCTGTCATCAGCAGTAATTAGGTCAGGCATTTGCATGGAAGATCTGAGGGCTGATGCTGTGTTAGAATCACTTGCAATTGCTTTCTTATACTATTAGGACATGTAGTTGGTCAGGGCTTATTTCATGTAAAGATTACTTGGCTGCCTCAAAAAGAAATCTACTTTACCTTGCTTCACTTCTGTTTATTCTCCGTGACTCTGGTACCAGAGTACGAAATTGAGCCTTATCATTTTGGGACCATATAATGAAGGAATCAGAGAAAAGGACATGATTACTTCTGCATTACTTTCTATTTATTCTTGCATAATGCTGTCCCGCGTGCGGCTTTACCATGTATACACCTGCATTCAAAACCCAAGGTTAAAACTTTATTAGTGCCACTAAAATTCAGCATGCTGCAAATTTTAAACAAAGGCGTTTGGTTCATTTCCAACTCTTCATCATGAACCATCTAGCATTTCTCAACTTTATAACTGACCAACTTTTCCTATTCTTCCCGGGAAAGGTGGAACAAAATGACAGACAAGGAGTTGTTGAGTGCTGGCTGTAATTTATTTCCAAATTTGTACAATTCATACAATGTTTATTTAAAGCCAAAATTGCATAGAGTTGACCTCTGTGCCCATTGAAATGCTACCCAGATTTTAACTGATTTTCGGGAATCATGACCAGCCACTCAGCTGAGCAACTAGGGTAAGCTCTCTGTTATAAAGGTCTGTATGAGCAAAACCCCTCATGCCAACTCGGTATGTCTGCTCATCTCTGATCATGTGACCACCTCCGCATTTACACTGTGCCTCGCGCAACCATCTTCATTGTTGAGTGGGATTCTACCATTCTCTTTTAACGCGATAGTGTTAAAAGCCCCATTCACCAAAAATCCAGCGGTGGTGCCGATGCCGGTGTCAGCGTTGGCGCCGTGAGCGAAAAATTACGAGCATGGCGCTGGGAGGCAGTAGCTGGCAGCTGACATGGGTGAGCGCTAACTGGACGTATTGGACTGTAGGCATTAGGTAGGTAGGCATTATTGGCTAACTGGAAGTTAGCAGGAGCTGCCAACTCGGGCCTCTCCTTTCAAATGGGAGGATGATATCAATCAGCCTGCCAGGACCCTTACATTCACATTGCTTCTAGGCCACGCAGGCATGTTATCGATTAAATCGGGGCTTTATATGTAGGCTTGTAGCCTATGCTATTGCTTCATACTCTTAAAGGCAGAGCTTAAGTGTCCCCCATTTTTTTAAACACCTCTTGGGTGCTGCACATTGCCAGGAGGCGAGAGTGAGAGCCCATAAATATGGTAGGATGCACACAGGGAGAATGGGGTCATCCGCATGTCTGCGATTTCTTGAACAAACGTTGGCTGTGTTTACGTCACACTATCACACTGCTTAGCTCAAGGCCCGAGCACCCTCACACTGCTGTAGCCAACCAAGGTTAAGGCCGAGCCGAAGCCGTCGTATGCAAAGAAATGCATGTGTCGCTTGCCTTGTCGCTCGAACCTCCCATAATAGAAAATTTCGCTTTTAGTCCGGATTTCATGATTTTCCGGTGTCCGGTTTGTCACATAGCTCCTCCCCGAGTTCTGTCTTCATTTCAACAAGTGGGTCATGTTGGCCATCACTGCTGTTGCTGCACTGCTGCTATAGAGACCTTACATTAGCTGTGAGGCAATCACAGAATTGAAGTAAAATTAACAGTTTTCTTCTCAACAGTGAAGGGCTGTACATCTGGAGTGGCCTAAACATAAGCACAGGTAGTTGAGGTGGTACGGTTACTCGATTCCCAGTGTCACTGCACTCCAGCTGTATGTGCAACATCACTTGCGGCGCATATGCTCACTTGCATAGTTTGCTTCCTCACAACAAAATCAAGGAACAGTTTATGGATGTGCTTACTAAGCAGGAGTGCACTGGCACAACATGATAATGCACCTCCCCCGTGAATCTATGATTATGTCTTTGCCATCACAAGCATGCCGGCTTGGGCGTTGTCTGCTGCTCCCTTTGCGAATTCTTGTTTGCGTACAGGTGTTCACAAAACCTCGCGGAACACAAAAATTAGAACAAAAATTAATTTCTTGGAAATTAAGCCTACAGTACGGACCTAAATGGTATAGTGAGCGCTTCGCTGTGTGACCTATATGTTCTGTCCCTCATTGCCTTGTGAAGCCTTTATAGAGCAAAGAAATTTGATTTTTAATTGTTGTCCATATTCCGGAAACTTTTGTGGGAACCTTTACATGCATTTGCTACTTGCTTAATCCTACTCCTCGAATTAGTGCCTCTATAATGGAGCCCCACTGTAGTAAGCTCAGGTATAGTAAAGTGAAGCTGAAGTTCCAGTTCGTCTTTTTCCGTGGGCAAGAGTACATTTTTTCCCTTTTATAGCAAAGACATTTTTGATACAAATCGGACATAGTGAAATACATCTGGCTGTGGTGACATATTTCTTATGAAATGACATCACTGCACGCATGCTACGTAGGGCATCAAGGCACATTTTTCTTTTTGAAAAAAAAAAAAAAAATGGTAACCTGGAGTGCTGTTATTATTTTTTTAATGGCTTACCACCGGGTTCACCAGCTCTGAGGAGAAGACAACTTTACATAAGGCTTGGAACTTTGAGGGAAAGCATGCTGTGCATAGGAAAAAATAGGTAAAGCTGGCTACAAACGTAGAAAGAAGGCAGCTCGGTCCATTCAGAAAGCGAAAGAGAATAAAAGTGCAGTGCAAAATGGGGAATGGAAGAAGCGGCTGAATATTTACAGCACTGTGCAGTGAAAGCAGCAGTGGTGGCAAGAAGCGGAGGCACTGCGTGTGCGGCTTTGCCACATTTGACTCTCACGTGCATTTCCCATCTATTGCCTTTTAAGTGACAGAACAGTGGAGGATGATGCCATCTTCATGCAAGGCTTTGCTTCTTACATGAAATCAAACTCAGTTGTATTCTTAGCCATGCTGCATTCATGCTAAAGATCGGTTTGTGGATTTTACATCCTAAAGCTACTCAGGCTATGCATGATGCTCATTCTTGTTTCTTCCACTAGACGTTAACAAAGGAGGAACTTGCACTAGGTGTTAACAAAAATATATCATATAACTGAAAAAAAAAAACAAGAAAATTACACAAAGAGGTGATAGAGGGATGGAAGGTATTTTAGAGTGTCGTTTTCATAAAGCAACAAAATATGTTTAGTAAGTAGCAATTTAATTACCAGGTAGCATCTTCAGGGCCATGTCATCACCAACTGATACAGTAAAGATCCTGATATAGCAAATAGTCTTACCGGTCCGAGTGACTTTACTGTAACGGATTCTAATGTATTAGCTTACACATACTCATTAGCGTAAAGTTGTAAGCTGCCGCATTATGTGAAAGACCACCCAACGATGATATCAAGTCCCATTCTAGCCAAGCCATGTGAACGTGCCTACATGGCCTACGAGTAGCATGTCTGTTAGGATCCAAGGATCCTGAAAGGGTTTGTTTCTCACCTCAAAGGAAGACATGAGTTTGCAGGTCCTGCTAGCAAGGCCTTGTCATGTTTTCTCATGATGTCACACAACCTGACAGCCAATCATGCCTGGCCATGTCACCTACCAACTACAGCCAGCCAGTGGCATGCCAGTAATTTTTTGCTCGCAATGCCTGCCCTGCCGAGTTTTTTGGAAAATGAGGCCTTTAATGCTATTGCGTTAAAATGCCTAGCCCTTCTCATACCATAGGTAGCACTTACATTTACATTGCACACTCATGACCATCTTGCAAGTTTTCTTATCCTCATGTCCCTGACCTTAATGTTCAGCGTGTTCGCTTTATCTCACTGTGATTGCCCACTGCTGCATGCTGTCACAAAAATGTGACATTGCACCATGTGACATGCACAAACATCTTTTGAAGCAAACAATGCGAAAAAGTGGGGACATGATCACACCATATCACATGCCTTTGTTCACAATGGATGGATGGACAGATAGACGGATAGCCAAATGGTCTGGCAGGCAGACCGTATGATATGTAATTTCGACTTCCACAAAAAATTTGTTTGTTTTTAACTCAAACCTTATTTTGAAAAAAGAAAAGAGGGCTCATGTCACAGTGGTAAATAAGGTAATCTGTGCTTCATAGTTCTAAATCACTACAGCAATTGAGCCAGCCTGCCTCAATAGCTGGAATCACTAACGAAAAATTAGCAATTATAATGCGGTTTTTCAAAATGATACTTTACATGGCATATATTGAGCTTTGACATCATATCTATTTCTCTGCTGTTGAAACAGGAACAGGTGAGAGAAGAAATTAGTTATACATTATTTAGTGCTTTAGGTGAATACCGTTTGATTATACACATATACTGAAATGCTCTATTACGAAGAGGAAGGTACGCAACCGAAATTGGGTGTCCTAATTCCTTTAAGCATAAGTGAGACCATAATCAGCATGCTGATGGCACAGCAAGTTCTATGTTTATTTCTATATCCCCCTTGACTGAGAATCTTTCATGAGGCTCTTGAAACAAGAGGGGCACATAAACTTGTGTGCAGCAACAGTGATAGTAAATGTCGTTGGCATTGTTCCTTCCATTCCTTTCCTACATTAGTGCAATATTACCTATACATAATATAAGCAAAGCCTGGTATCATTTACACTCTGTAAGAGTGGTGTCTCGGAGATGAACAGTTGTCTTGTAGATGAGCACAGATGCTTTTTGAAACTATGGTGCAAACAGGGGCCCAACATTTAGACAATTGCTGTGGATGATTGTACTGCCTCTAGAAGAGAAAATTAACCTCAGCCACTTGTTTCATTGGGCCATGTGAAAGAATAGTCCTTTGCTTCCACACATACTTGATGTGGCTCACAATAATAATAATAAACATTAAAGCCATGCTCATTTTGTCTCTAGCTGCAAAAGCTTGATGCAATGGCTAGTTCTCGCAGACATCTGCCACTCTCAAAGGTGATAAAGATAATTCTCGGATTTTAGTTTTTCCTGGCACACAGAACAAGATGAAGCTACTCAGTAACTTTAGGGAATATCATGCCATTGCTTTATTTCTCTGTACCATTTAAATGATCATGATGGCACTGAAGCAAGAGCGTTCACGATGATGAAGCAAGCAAAAGGTGCTCAGGTAAAAAAAACTGAGGAAAGTATGCTACATGGTGATAACATACTATAGACAGTTTATTTGGACCACTTCTTGTATACACATGCCAGCATATTCCAAATATATAGGTAGGAAACAAAGAGACTGAATAAAACTGGGAAACGATTGGTAATGTGAAACTTGACTACAGGTGTAGAGGTATTTGAACCATAGGCTTCGCAAAGAAATGCAGGGCCAAATTTGAGTGCAGGTGTAGAGGTATTTGAACCATCGGCAATCACATACAGAATATGCAGGGTCAAAATTTGAGTACAGGTGTAGAGGTATTTGAACCATAGGCGATCGAGTACAGAACATGCAAGACCAAATTTGAGTACAAGTGTAGAGGTATTTGAATCATAGGCAATCAC
Organism: Amblyomma maculatum; assembly: GCF_055883805.1. Lineage (NCBI taxonomy): Eukaryota > Metazoa > Arthropoda > Arachnida > Ixodida > Ixodidae > Amblyomma > Amblyomma maculatum. The sequence continues at coordinate 50,820,595 of NC_139347.1, read as the reverse complement.
ATACAGAACATGCAGGGTCAGATTTGAGTGCAGGTGTAGAGGTATTTGAACCCTACGAGATGACATACAGAACATGCAGGGTCAGATTTGAGTGCAGGTGTAGAGGTATTTGAACTATTGGCAAATGGGGCCGAAATTTGAGTGCAAGTGTAGAGGTATTTGAACCATAGGCGATCACATACAGAACATGCAGGGCCGAAATTTGAGTGCAGGTGTAGAGGTATTTGAACCATAGGTGATCACATGCAGGACATGCAAGGCAAAATTTGAGTGCAGGTGTAGAGGTATTTGAACTAAAAGCAATCACATACAGAACATGCAGGGCCAAATTTGAATGCAGGTGTAGAGGTATTGGAATCATAGGCGATCGCATACAGAACTTGCATGGCCGAAATTTGAGTACAGGTGTAGAGGTATTTGAACCACAGGCGATTGCATACAGAACATGCATGGCCAAATTTGAGTGCAGATGTAGAGGTATTTGAACCATAGGCGATCGCATACAGAACTTGCATGGCCAAAATTTGAGCACAGGTGTAGAGGTATTTCAACCACAGGCGATTGCATACAGAACATGCATGGCCAAATTTGAGTACAGATGTAGAGGTATTTGAACCATAGGCGATCGCATACAGAACTTGCATGGCCGAAATTTGAGCACAGGTGTAGAGGTATTTCAACCATAGGCGATTGCATACAGAACATGCAGGGTCAAACTTGAGTGCAGGCGCAGAGGTATTTGAACCGTTGGCAAATGGGGCTGAAATTTGAGTGCAAGTGTTGAGATATTGAAACCATAGGCGATCGCATGCAGAACATGCAGGGCCGAAATTTGAGTGCAGGTGTTAGAGGTGTTTGAACCGTAGGCAATCACATAGAGAACATGCAGGGCCTAAAAGCATTGCCACTTGGTTTCTGCATCAGCATAATGCCTCTGCTCGACCGAAGTATCAAGCCATAAGCACAAAGCTACATTTTGGCTGCCAGCGTCACTGGAGCTGAAATTATACCACTTGGAGCAAGGTTTTGTAGGGAGGCTTAAATATTTAGTGATTCCAGATCTCAGCACTGGTGCCAAAAATCCCTCCCAAACAAGGATTAGTAGGAGCCAGTGGCTAACTACACATCGGCAGTAATTTCCACATCAACCCAAGCTGCTGTGCCTCTCCAATGCCTTCCTACTATTGGTGTTGCCCGTTTCTGTCCTCATGTCATTGCCTCCCTGCCCCTGCTGTAGGTTCTCTTTGTTCCTTGATAGGATGATTAGCTACAGGAGGGGAATAATGGACCGAATATCCACGATTTTTCCAGACTAAAAGGCCTCTTATATTTCCTCGTGTGATTGGTCATCCTTTCCTGCAAGCATTGAGAGACAACTCCAGTTTACAAAACGCTGATGCAATTCTGAGCAAGCACTCCTTTTTGGTTCAGACTTTAGAATTTAAAATTCTGGTGGAGAAGTGCTGCAGTCATATTGAGATTAGCTGATGTCATACAGGCAATCGTTTGGGCCCACTATGAACCGCGCAGTTTTTCATCTGTCTCTTGGAACATTGGCGACAGCGCACGTTTGACCTTCACTGTCCCTTCTATTCCTATGTCTTTGATCCCCAGCCGAGCGCGCAAACCACTACACCATGCCAGGCTCCTGAGATACAGATCTTAATTTTCCTTGTCTAGCATGAAGATGATAGTAGCAATAGTGATGATGATAAGTAACAAGAAACGTAACGAGCTTTCGTTTTGTGTGGGTTCAGCAGGGTTAAACCACAGCAGCTTCTTTTTTAATGTTTTTGCACTAGCATCTGAAAGAAAAATCCCGAAGTGTTGATACATGACATTTTTTTTTCTTTTACAATAACCTGTAGTGTTTATGTCTATGTCTGCTTACAGAGCCATCTAAATTGCGTATGCATGCAAAGTATTCACAATAAGAAGTGCTGATCTTTTAAAAAAATAAGGAAATGCAGAATAACATATGTAAAAACAGCAATAATTGCAAATGGCACGCATCCATATTGCTTTGAAAATAAACGCTTGAAAACTCGTGGTAGTTGAATGAGTGGTGACACATAGGCATGTTAGGGGCCACTTGTAAAAAATGTTGGCTGCTAAAGCAGTCTTGTGGAATGTGTTTGAAGCTAGCTTTTTGTCTAAAGGTTATACAGAGTAGTTTAGCAAGTGCACGTCTGTAGGAAAGCCTTACAGGGGTGCCAGGCCACTAGGCCAGCAACCTGGGGGTTGCCATTATGAGCTTTTGCCAGTCGGCGTCCAGCGCAGGGTTTTAATCATCCCTTGTAGCCAGTGCGGTTCAAACTGTATACAGTAAAACTCTCTTATAGAAATCTGTGACAACACAGCTGTCATGGAGCGGTTGAAACCAAAAATGATATTACATGACGGAAAAATCGCTATTCATGATTGGTAATTCTGCAGACATAATACACAACGAAAATTTAGTGTCTCTACTCCTATAACTCAACAGTATTAAAGGCTGCAGAAAACGGTGCAGAAAATGCAGCGTTGGCGTTGTCGCCGTTCTGAGCAAAAATTACGAGCATGCGTTTGGTAAATGGCATCGCTGAGCTGGCAGGAATTGGCAACTCTGGTGACTCCTGTATGATGGGAGAGTGAGATTGTAATGGAATGCTCCGGTACCCTGGGTTACTGAGGCAGACATGCTACATTCTTAGATTGTGCAGGCACTTTTGTTTAGCTTGATTAAAATGGGGCTTTACATCTATGTCGGGTGGCCCTGCACATAACCAGTGCTGATAAGTACGTCTGAGACCACAAAAGCACAGATTAAATTATTAGTGGTTAAAGGAGTAGAAAAGTGTGCATGTATGGATGCGGATCTGCTAGACAAGCCTCAGGTGGGAGCCATTAATGCTGCCACGTCATACCCCTGATTAAGCGCAGAGTGCAAATGTCCTTTCCAATCAATTTTGCTTAGTACCAAATATCATCAGCAGTCATAAAAAGTATCCAGGGAAGGCTTGACTTGGCACATGGTGTGTGTGTGTGTGTGTGTCCCCCCCCTTCCTCTTATACTGTATTATAGTAGAGATATGTGTCATATATGTACGAAATATACTATGGAGGACATGCACATACTTTTACATCACTGGGAATGGCACAAGAAGTGGACAAAGCATATCTTGTATGAAAAAGCATCACACCAACAACAAAACTGAGATGCATTTGATAAGTTTGTGCATTTAATAAAATAAAGAGAAACGAGAAAGTGTAAAATGCCTTTTTCTTTTTTTCTTGCAATGTTTTGCTTGTGCTTGCTTCATACATAAAGGTTGGACTTTAAACTTTAAACAAAAACAGTATGATAGTAGTATGCCGAAATCAGGGTCTGAAATTCATTTGTAACTGAGAAAGCTCAGTGTTCTTGGCTTATATAAAAAATAGCTAGCTGGGTGTTAGGACGAGTTACACTCGGTCAGGCCTGAAAATGAACTACTATTGGTATTAACTGTAAGATAAGCAGAGCAGTTGTGCGATTTGGGACATTGCTCTGCTAGCTTACATACCTCTGCAGAGCAGGAAGCACTGTTTTCTTGCCTCCCTGCTAGCTAAACTCTGTTAGTTGGTTAGGTAATCAACATTTAGTAGGACACTACCATGATGCTATCCATATGTCTCACAAAAAAAGTACTGCCCCTCTGCGGTGACTCAGTGGTTACGGCGCTCGACTGCTGACATCAGAGTTGCAGGTTTCGTTTCAACTGCAGCGGCCATGTTTTTTCATAAACACTAACCGCACGGCACCTGTGTAATGTGCGATGTCAGTGCACTTTAAAGAAGCTCAGGTAGTTGAAATTTTTGAAGCCCTCCACTGTGGCGTCCCTCATAGCCGATTTCGCTTTGCGGCTTTACTCTCTCACTTACCCAAAACAGAAAGAATATTTCCTGACTACCGCGATGATTGAGCAGTATTTTCATCACTGCCATCAATATGCAGACCACATCTCTTTAATTTGGTCCGAATCATAACATGTCAGCATAATTCTTAGAAGCATTTCTCATAGCTTTTATCTTGCGTTATTTTTTTAATGATGATAGTTATTCCTTATGCAAGCGCAGCTCCAAGTACTACCATTCGCATGTTAATTGCTGGTAAATAAACTCTTCATATAGACAAAAATGTCAGTGTGTACTCTGATTGACTCTTGACCACACTGGATTTCAGCATGAAATCACTGAAAAAGTTGGAAGCCATTAATTGAAAATAATACTCAGTCCTCCAAAAACCGAGTTTCTATTCTCCTTGCCATAATTTGTTCAGCATCTCAATCTTATAATAGTAGTTCCTCCTGTCAAACAGAGTACAACTGTAAATTTTTGTCCTACTCAACTGGATTAGTTAGTATACATATCTTTTTCTCAGCTAACTGAATTTTCCAACATAATCTAAAATCACTCAAGCATTCTGGGCTATTTTATTTCATAAGTGATTCAATCTTCTGTGACACTGTCCAGGTGAGCCATGCAGTTCTCGTGAACTTCTCAAGGCTCAACAATTTCACATACTATACGGTATACAACCAGAGAGAAAAACATTACTTCACTCGTTTCTGCTTAAATCAGCGAAGGGTATGTAACTCTTAGTCATCATCTCTGCTTCTGTAGAATCCTCTGCTTTAGTCATCCATAGACATTGTCAGGCTGCTTTACCTTCAAGTGTCCTCAGTCATAGCAGTAAATGTTCCCTCCCCTTTGGTATCATTAAATGAGCAGAAAAAAGAAGGGAGATACCTCAGTTCCGCAATCTGCATCGAAATGTTACTTCGTCTACAATGCCTGTTAACGTGATTGGTAAAACTAACTGTAACGAGGTTTTATGCTTGTTAGAAAACTCTAAGCTACTACATTATATCTAAGATTGTCAAATATAGATTTAAAACTCCACTTTAACCAATCTAACGATAGTGCCTGCATGGCGGAAGGGTAGTGTCTCTGGTTTGATATCCAAAGGTCCTGATGGGTTGGTTTGATTTCCATCTTGGATGGAGCTATCCAAATTTGCAGCTGCTGCAAACCCACTCATGTCACATGGCCTCATGATGTCATGCAGTGCGCCAGCCAGTCACTGCTAAGCTACCTGCCAGAGGCATGCTCATGAGTTTTCGCTCACAATGCTGGTTTTAATGCTGAAGTCGGATTTTATGGAGAATGGGGCCTTCAAAGCTATCATGTTAATGGTACTCTAAGCAAATGTATCGAGAACATGTATGTGGCAGACTTTGCTTAGTATCTAACTTGATCTGGCTAGTGTTGATCCATGTCGTGATCTGAATCCGACTACAAACTAGCACATGATTTGGATTACAATCTGAGCACAAAGTCTCATACAGCTCAGATTATGATCTGCATTTTAGCCCGAGTGACTCAACTCGGGAATGAGCCTGCCAACCTACAGCCGTGGCTACATCTTTGGACAGTTCTTTCAAGTAGATGTATTCCCTGCCATGGGTATGTCAAAATTACTCAAATGGTTTTAGGAATTGGGCATTCCTAAAGCCATTTTCTCAATTTTGTTGTTCTTGGGTGCCAAGATCTAAATTCTCAGTGTGCATCGGAAAGGGTGGATTTCTACATGTTGCATCCATTTCTACTTGAATTCAAGGTGGCAGAGTACTGCTGAACTTATTAGAACATTTCTGTTGCATATTGATGACTTCAAGAAATACATTTTGTCTGCAGGACTGCATTGTTCTGGAAAGGAGACTGCCTGCTTATTGTTGCTTTGGGCACTGTTGATCCACTGACACACCTCTCATTCTGTAGGCTTTGCTATCGCTGCATTGCTGACCAAAGCTGTTACGCTGTATCTCGTTTACTCTCCTAGTGCCAAGTAAATGCCTGTAATCAAAACATTAATTTACCATGTTATGTGTGCAAATGCAGGTCGAAGCATTCTTTTCTCATATCTTGCTAAAAAAGTAGAACGATTCATCATACTTTATGGGCGGTAGTATGAAATCTTAGAGGGCACTCCAGATATCATTAGCAAGAGCTTAGTTGAATTGCTGCAAGTCTGGGGCTTAAGGTGCCATGTCATAATGAGGCGATAGGGGCTACTACATGTTCGAGAATGTGGGCCAGATGGCTAAGTTTTCAACTGCTTACTCCGATAAAGCATTAATTTGACATCATATTCAGCCCTCTAAGCCATGCTTTGCACATTTGGTTCTGCTGATGGCAGGTGGTGCATACACTCACCAAAGTTGATATTGATGTTCACAAGGTAGCAAGACTGCCAAAGATTACAAGAATGGTGGTAGCAAGTGATAGTGCTTGTAAGGCGACTGTTGGCAGGATTATGATGTAATTGTCTAACCCACTTATAACAATGCCACTTTGCACAGTGTATTGGACATAAAAATGGACAGCCATAGCGCCGTCAACTTTGCCATGTGTTCTATGGTAAAATAACCTGCATATAACAACGCTGTAACAGTAGATTCTCATGTTACATTTGGTCACTGAGTGCACCCGAGCAGGAAAAAAATACTCACAAACACTTGACCATGCCAGCCAAACCACATCATGAAGTCCTAAGAATGATCAAGTCCCTGCGGTGACATCATTTGTGCTAAAATCTTTCGCTCGGCTATATGCGGCGGTTAGACGCCCTGTAGAGAGATAACAACAATTTTGCCATGAAGCAGTTAAATTAAATTTTGATGACATATTTGCCTGCAAATAAATGAAAAATATAAGCTACTTCTGCTTTAATAAAATTTCCCAGGTTTCTCATGTTTTTTTTTTTTGTTGTTGTTGTTGTTCTGGCTTAGCCCAGTTATAACAGTTATTGGTTATAACATTGATATTTTCATGGCACTTCAATATAGTTATAAGTGGGTTTGACTGTATTTGACATCATGCTGCTGTTAATTGCAGTTTATGTGTGATATGATGCAATAAAGAAAGACCATGTATATTTTTGGCAGCTGCCTATGTACAACACGTGCAAGTGCTGTTCTTTTTTAAACCTTATTTTCAACATGCATTTTCATAAAGTGACCTGGTCAGCACAAAGTGAAGTGGATTTCTGTGCTTGCTTTATTGTGATTTGGAGGCATAGAATTGGTGCATTATGCTTAAGAATAGTGTTGCAACAAAGAGAGCACTAGAGAAACAACACCAGTGTGACATCAGTGCATATGTGGTGTCATCTCTTTTGTGTTGTTGTCTTTGTTGCATCACCGTTCTTAAGCATACTGGAGACACTGGTTCATTGTGAATTCCTGGCGCTGATGCCTTTGATATGGATGTCTTGCAGGTGACAGTGAAATTAGAACCGGGGATAAGCCAGGCATCCTGCGTGAAAACTGAGCGTGCAAGTTCTGTCCACCTTCCTGACAGCACAGCTGATATTGGCAGCCCAAGCTTGACACAGCTCAGCCCATGTAAGTCCCTAACATATCTTGAGGCAAACGTGATGCATGATCACAGTCTGCGTGCATGCAGTATACAAAGGCACATGAAAAAGAAAAGGAGGCTTTATTTACACATTGGGCAAAAACATTTGCACTTTACTCCACGCTTATTGATATCCATCTGTTCTATTACCTTTTGAAGGTTGGGTTGTCTTGTTCATTTGCCGTTTAGAGGTTTGAGTCTTCTGGTTATGGAATCCAGATTTCCTGAACTTAGTGGAAATGACCGGAGAAGGTTGTGCAGTCTGTTCTGGCCGGTAGTAATAGCAGGAAGTGTTAAACACCTTCTTGATGGATAAATTCGGTGGTTAATAACTGTGGGCTCAGTGCTGTATCTGAGCTGTTGCTGCCACAATGTGGCAGCATGTTACAAAGATGAATTTGACTTGAGGATTGACCTCAGCTACAGCATAATCACCACATTGCATCTGGCGAAGCACAACGGCCCTACTGAGCCAGTGTTCATCCTGGCATTCTACGATAACTGTCCAGGAAGTTCTCAATTGTTTGAGTAGGCGTGCTATTATGGGCCACATTCCAGAACATCTACATCTGCACTGTCGGGAAGTGCAGTAGTCACATACAATTTCTCGTTTTCAATTTGCTGACTGAATACTTTTATACCCAGGCACATTTAATGCGATAGCATTAAAGCCTCTTTTCTGCAGAAACTCTGGCAAAAAATCCCAAAGAACGCACGTAGTTTCCAATGAATGGAGATTGCATAAGGGTGCCAAATTCTTGGGATGGCCTATCTAAATTTTGAAGTCGCTACTGAGCTGACCAGTCATTGTGAGCTGTGCCGACGCAAGCATCTGCTGCCACTTGCCTAGAGAACATGCCTTGGCATAGCCCCTCTTCTGTCTCGTCTTCTACACTCACTTGCTTCCATTGTCATCGTCGAATGCTTCAGTTCTTGCTTGATCTTTTGTGCTTCACTGAGGTAAATATATGAGGAAACGAGAGCTCTCCAGCATGTTTGTCAAAGCTCAAATTTCGGGGGTCCAGAAGGCCAATTTTGAGGGTGTCGACGGACACTTTCTGTATACACTTCTGCGGACACCTGATACCCAGTTATGTGGAAGATCACCCAAAGATATATTTATAAAGCCCCAAAAAGATATATCTATAAAGCCCCAGTTCAAACAAGCCACTCAGGCATGCCTACATGGTCTAAGAATTGCGTGTCTTACTCATCACCCAAGAGTTTTGGAAGGTTCGATTCCCCTCTCACCCATTCATCTGAAATGAGATGCCCGAGTTGGCTGTGCCTGTGCCAGTTGCGGATGGACACTTTCTGTACACACTTTATGCGGGTTCTTTTTGCACCGTGAGCCTGCTAATGCTTACACATCAAAAATTGTCGGCACGACTCAAGGAGGAAGTAGCTGGCAGGCAACATAGCCGAGCGCTTATTCTTCTATGGGTTGTGTGATGCAATGACACCACATGACGTCACAAAGTTGAAGGGAGCTGCCAACTTGGGTTGCTCATTCAAGTGGGGAGTCTGGGATAGGGATCAACGTTCTTGGGCTCTTAAATGCCAGGTCAGGCATATGCTGCTCCTAGGCCGCCACACAGGCATGTTTGTACGGCTTGGGCAAAGCGAGGCTTTACATCTATCAATGTTGGGTGGTTGCTTGAGACCAGTAGCTGGGTAATGCAGTATCTTATGTATATATGATAATGAGAATGTGCGATTTATTAAGGCACAAATTAAGCGAGCAGAGACTACATGTATGCGAACAAGGAACTGCAAGGGGAGCCTTAGAAAAGAGTCGTACCCGTAAAAATGGAGCTTAAGTGTCCTCCATAATGTTTTGTCCATTGACACATGCTGAGCTTTGATGAATTCCTCCACTAACACACTTCGGCATCTGAATGGCACAAGTATAGTGCTCTGACATGAGCTGCTATCTTTTCTTGCTTTCAGTTTCTGCTGCAGAAGTTATCTGTATTTATCAGGTTTTATCATCTCTACCTCAGCAGTTGAGTGCATACAGCAAAATGAGCAATTCACTGTCTCTTTGGGGGTTAGCTAGACCGATTTGGCAGCATATACCATTTTGAGAAATATGGGTGCTGAGGCAGCCTGTTTTCAGTTGTCTCTTTGTATGATTCCATAGTGCTTTCATTTAAGCCTGGCCACGCCAAAACCTTTTCGACAGTTGGATAAGGACATGCTTCTGTTCAATGTTCTGCTTTGCCCTAGTTGCCTTTTGTAAGCATTAATCAAGCCTCGTGATATGCTGTGTTTGTTGAGAACTTTTTGCTAGAATTGTGACCAATTTGGTATGTGGGCGATATGCCTATGGTTTCTACGGAAGCAGAAACACCACCTTGTGCAAGGGGATACATGGAAGATTGAGTGTGAGGCATTGAATAGTGATCGCTGCTGCTGTTTTACTTGCGCTGCAGTAAAGCTCTATAACTGCTCCTCATATATAGTGTAACTTCGTGGAAATTCACGGCAACTGTGCAGCAGTTTATTACCAGGTTCCAAACTTCTTTTTTTGGTAGATCACCGTTGGCATGAGCAGCGCTCACCACTTTGTTCACTTTTACTCCAAATGCCATTAGATACTGAAAATGCAGTTGTAGGAAGTCTTCATTCCAGAACACAAATTCTTCAAAAATTATGTACTTGCGTTTCGACTGTGTTTGATGTGGAGTCTACTGTGCACCAATTGGTCTAAGAAAGAGCTTTTGCCTTGCAAAGACTGTGTCTTCAGTGCCATTTTCTATTCTTTTGTGAGCTTTTGGTAGCTATTTAAGGTGCTGCCATATGCCACTGGCACCTGCTTATGGTGATAATGCTAAGCTTGGCAGTAGCGACAGACAGGTGTAATCCTGGGAACACACCTTGGCAGCTGGCGCCTTTGTCCCAGTCATTGCTCAGCCCCTTCCTGCCAGTGCTCTTGAGCCACTGCATTTCACTGCACATTTAAATGGAATCATTCCTCCTGATAAAGTAAGTATGTGGCATGCCCTTCAAGTCGCCTATGAGGATCCCGTCATGCTGCCCCGAACCAAAGGTAATGTGACTCACCATACTAACCCAAAATGCATGGCGCTGAAAACGACAGGTGCCATATATTGTTGGCAGTACTAGTGCTAGTCTTCATAAATCTTTGTGCCCCTCTGATGTCCCTTGGCTGCGTGGATGCAAGGCCTGCTGCTGCAGGAGCCAACAGGAGGGAGTCACCTCTTCTGAACCTAACAGTTACCTTTGCAGGTTTAAAAGGAAGGTACGCGTTTGGCCAAAATATTCCAAAGCACTCTTCTTGTGTTTGAAATTTTCTCGGTCATTCTGTAGAGAAGATATGAATGATTGCTTGGGTCCATATGCTCGCGTAGCGACAGCACGTGCTGACGCATATACATATAAAGTACTTCCTAATATTTGCTGGGTAGCGTGTGAAAAAATCGTTTACCGCCGAGGCATGCTAGATATTATTATGTTGGACTGTACATCAATAACCATCATGTGATGAATTTAGAGTCCCTCTATTAGGGGCGGTGACAAGGGCAGCATTTTTATGCGAGATTGCGGTTATATAACTATACTGTAGACAGACGATAAATCCAGTCGATATAGCAGCGTTTGAGTGGCTCCAGCTGTGCGACTGATTTTTGTCGACAAGCTGAAATCACTGTCACAGAGACTGAAGGGGCAGATTTGTCAGCTGTCACCTGTGCTCATGCAGGTTTAAACTACCATTGATTACTCAAAATGAAACTGGGTTTTGCCAATAACAACCCCACTAAAGCTAGTACATTAAAGCTGTCCGCTGAGAATCAAGATAGTTGTTGCACCTTTCCTTTCCTCGGAACGTGTTTTCATTGCACCTTTTATTTCCTCCTTCATGTCCAGGGTGTCCACTGAGACACCTAACAGTGACTGCACATTTCTCTTTATGGTTTGGAAGTCCTTTCTGCACCCTAACCCTGAGGCTTGAAAACCAGCACCACATCTTTAAACTCGTACATGCAAATGTCTGCATGTTCTTGTGTTTGGAAGTGGTTGTGCATGTGCCTTTTCATTTTTGAATTCCTGCTCTCCAGGCCTCAAATATCTGACGGTACTTTTGTGTGAAAGTGACACTACTAATGCATTAAAAGGTGGCATTTCTGCCTTGGTGGACAAAGGTGCGGTGCACAATCCCTTGCCAGACATCAAGTTCTTACCTCGGGTAGGCATTTTGAGGCTTCATGGTGAGACTAAAGAGCTAAGGGTGAAAGTAAAGCTCAAATAAATGGCAGCTTCTTATCCATGCCACAAGTCTTGCTTTGGAACTGCAATAGCTGGTCTCTCAACAAAGGTTGCCATTGCCAACACAAACAAGCGTCAATTTGCCCTGGCTACTGAGCCATAACTATGATTCAGATGATCATGACTGGGCACGGTGTTCCTCCATAATGGCTACACAGGTAGTGGCTTTAACAGAAGTTTGGCACGATAAGGACTAAGAGACCATCTCCAATTTCTTTCCAGTCAGCAGTTGCATCAGTGCTGCAGGTCCATTCGATTTGTCTTTCAGGGTTGCATATATTACATGATAGCAGTTATTTGTTTCCTTCCTGAATGACTCATGGACACTGTGGATGCATACACAAGGTATGGTAGTCGGAGACCTACTGATGATTCCTGTAGTTTTGGACACGCCAGAACTGCTCAGAAGTCATGCCATTGAGAGCACCCTGAACGTGCCGTAGTATCGTTGAGAGGGTAGTGATTGGCACCAACTTCTTTTTGCCAATTATAAGATCCACACCTGCTTAGCTGCTGACTGGAAGAGTATGGCAAATTCTGCAACAAGGCAAACTTTTAACAAGAGTGCAATAGCAACAGTGTAATTACAAAAGGGAAGGTACTAGCAAGTACACGGGCATATAAACAAACCTACTGAGAAAAGACTTGTATACGGGAAATTAAATTCCACGAGTAATAGTATAGAACTACTGACAAAAGAAGATATTGCAATGAATACTGCTGGGATGTAAAACAATACAAGAAGCAAATAAATAAGGAACTTGAAAGAATGAGGGGACTAGTCCAAAAAAACTTTGAACTGCTAAATACTTCTCGGCTGACTTACACTTCCACCAGCACGCATGCACCGACAGTCCAAAGCAATCTGTGGCTCGCGTTTCCTGCACCTTTGTGACCACAGCTGGTGCTAATGTCCGATTCCCCGCGCTGACAAGGGAAAGTGTTTGCTGTACACATGCATCTCAGAATTCCAGGGCAACAAATTCACGAGCTTGGACATCAGCTACTGCAGGTTTGTGACATGGTATTGAAGATGCTGTGAATGTTTATATGCTGTAACCCAAAATTTTTAATTCTAGAGTTGGCAAAATCCAGTTTAATGTTTTTCTTGTTTACATCAAGTTATACTGTTAACAATGAAGTGCAGTACTCAGATGATAAAGGGCTCATCATGATATATTCATTGCACTTCTGCCAGTGACAAAAGAGGTTTCATGTGGTGAGTCGGTGGCACTTCTACGCTGGTATGAGGGCATTAGCACAGGCATCATAGTGACAAACAGCTCTTTCACCCGATGCCCAATTGGGTGGGTTTGCCAGGCGCACTCGAGAGCATGCCATCTGTTTTTATGCATTAAGAGCGTGTCTGGGACTGAGGCGTGTCCCAGCTACTGCTACCTTTATGTCAGCACGTCTGCCTATTATGCACACACTGTGGCCATATGAACATTATAAAGCGTTCCTGTGTTCATCTGCAGATGCTGAGTATCATACAAAGTGAAAGCTAAGCTTACATTTCATTACATTTAGCAAGCTGGCCTAGCGTAATGATATTGTAGGTTTCATTTCTAAGAACCGCATTCAACATCAACATTGTTATAATTTTTGCATGGTTGCATTTGCAATGAACTAACCTGCATAACTGAGGTGTCAGTGCAGTGAAGTGTGGACTACAGGCTCAACAAAGGAAGTGCATACATGGCATGGTGTTCAGTCCTGTGGTGGCTAGTGTAATTGACGGTGCCACGGACTATTGCACAAACTTGCTTTGACGGGCAAAACAGAAAACCTGCCAGCCACGTTTGGAGTATGGGGCATGAACTTTCTGTCCGTTAACACTATCTGATGCACATATTCTGACTATTGTACTGCCGCAAGTCCTGCCGTCACATCATAGTATAGTAGGCATCCATGGGATCCACCAACTGAGACTGCATGAACGTGGTGAGGAAAACAACTATTACAGGGGACAAGTGAATTTGGCCTCATGGAGGAGGAGGAAGAGGAAAAACGAGCAATCACCTGAAGGAAGCAGCAGGTAGAAATTGCTTACTTTTGTGCCGGCCTTTAGTTGCCGAGGTGTTATTGGAGGCATATACACACATACACCACAAGAGACTACTGTTGCCGTTGTTGCTGAAGTTCCCGGTTTTATCAGATTACCACGTGTATTAAAGTTTTTGCACCTGCAACTTAGTAGTAACAAAGATCTTCTGCACAGCAGGTATGTTAGGTATGTTAGCTGAGGCCTGGTAGAAATTGCTTACTTTTGTGCCGGCCTTTAGTTGCCGAGGTGTTATTGGAGGCATATACACACATACACCACAAGAGACTACTGTTGCCGTTGTTGCTGAAGTTCCCGGTTTTATCAGATTACCACGTGTATTAAAGTTTTCGCACCTGCAACTTAGTAGTAACAAAGATCTTCTGCACAGCAGGTATGTTAGGTATGTTAGCTGAGGCCTGTGCATATGTGGCATATGCTCGGAATATATTTGGCAGCTATGTACTGCACTGCTCATCAGCTGCTGCTGGAAGGCAAAAACAGCATGCAGTGTGTATGGTAAGGTTTACTTACAAATCGCAGCCATAAGCAGGGTGTCCCACTGAAACATAGCCAAGATTAAAGAAATACACAAAACTGCTCTTCTGCAAGAACCACAATAAAGCTACTTTACTGGAAGCCGCCCCTTGTAAGTAGAATTTTTATCTTTCAATTTAGCAAATCAGAGAGTACTATAAAATGCTTTCTCTATCGCACTTCAAAGGAAGAACGATGAAAGTGTCAAAAAGGCTAAGGTTCATGAAAATGGGATGAATGCTGCCTTTGAGCTTGAGTCTTTGACAGTGCCTTTCACTAAGCCTTATGACTAGTCTCTCGAGGTGTGTAGCAAGCAGGAATAGATGGTCATTCAAGCTCCAATTAGATGTTATCCAGCTTGTGCTTTATTCCAAGCGTGAAAACACTCTCTACATAATACTGTTTTTAATTAAATTAATTAAATTGGTTCACAGGAAGGGAAAGGCGCAGTAACTGTCACACTTGCTCTGTGGACACCCGAACCGCGCCGTAAGGGAAGGGAGGAAGGTGGGAATGAAAGTGGAAAGAGAGAAAGAGGAGCCGTAGTGGAGGGCTACGGAGTAATTTCGACCACCTGGGGATCTTTAACGTGCGCTGACATCGCACAGCACACGACGCCTCTTCGTTTCGCCTCCATCGAAACGCAGCCGCCGCGGTCGGGTTCGAACCCGGGAACTCCGGCACAGTAGTCGGGCGTCTTACCACTGCACCACCCCGGCGGGGCATACTGTTTTTTTGCAACATTCATTACTGCATGTTAGGAATTTTCAGCTGTTTATAATATAAATGGCAGTTGGTTGACTCAAAAATGATTGGAGATACTCCCCCTCGAGGTACTGCTTCAATTCTTCCTGCTTGAGGTGGGGCACCCTGTACATGGCAGCTTCTAGCCTTCACCTTGGTGCAGACCTAGGATGCGAATTTTTTTAGCCTCATGCAGTGACAGCAATGCTTTAGCTTGCTGATTTGTAATACCATGAATGATGCCATTTAGAACAGGTCAAAAATAACTCCAGAACAAGATGTAGATCCAATCAATGTTACTAGACTTTGGTCCAATGAGTTGCCTGGCAAATTGTATTCTTGCATAAACATAACTGTGAACTGCAATCAGAACAGCGATTACTGCTGGAAGAAAATCATTTCCACATTTGCCTATTGCCATGGAAGTAGTACAATATTTGATACCAGCTAAAAACTCTGCAGTATTTGAGTCCTGTTCAGTTTTGGGTTTGGTACTAAACACCAAAAATTATTGCACAATGCTGATGTGCATTTAGAGCTCCCTAATCAACCAAGTCGAAAGCTGTGCTGACATGGCGAGTCTTCACAGACAGAACTGAACGATGGTGGTGGTGGTGGTGGTACAAACTTTATTCATTGAAGGCCAAAAAATTAAAAAAAAAGTAAAATTATGTTGCCGCCGTTCCGTGGGTGGCCTTCCGGCTGCTGGTCGTGGCCTCCAGGTCACGCCTGGCGGCGACTTCCGCTGCCCAGGTCGTAAGCCGCTGTTGAATATGCGGCTCCGAGCTGGCCAAAGCAGCCTCCCACAGCTGCGGGCTGTTTATTTGCCAGGAGACGGGGGGAAAGTGCGCCGGACAAGAGTAAAGAATATGAGCATAGTCTGCTCGGGGAGAGCTGCAAAGCGTGCATTGGGGCGAGAAGGCACCAGGGTGAATAAGGGCAAGGCGTGCAGGGGAGAGGAAAGTGTGGGCCTGTAAATGGCGCCACGTATTCTGTTCGATTTTAGATAGGGACTTGTGAGGGGGAGGGAGGGATAATCGGGAGTTGCGGTAGTGGAGGGTGATGTCATGGAAGGTGAGGAGGGAGTCACGCGTGTCCATCCCGGGGTGGAGGGGGCCAGCTCGGTCGGTCATTTCGCAAGCGATAGAATTTGCCGCCTCATTTCCAGGGTGCCCCGCGTGAGCCGGAACCCAAAATAGTTGGATAGATCGGGAAGGGGGGGAGGAGTGCTTAAGGATATTGAGCGCAGAGGAAGAGATTCTACCCTTTGCAAAGTTGCGGACTGCGGTCTTAGAGTCGCTAAATATGAAAATGGCTGGTGTGCTGGCAATGGCGAGGGCGATGGCTGCTTCCTCTGCGGCAGTGGAAGTGAGAGCATGGATAGTGGCGACGGAGAGGGGGGCTCGTGTATTAGAGACAGTGGCCAGGGCATAGGCGGGATGCGAGAGGTAGGGTGCCGCATCAACATACACGGCGTCAGACCGTGTACCGTACTGGCACCAGAGGGTGGAGGCGCGGGCAGATCGGCGAGCGGCATGATGCTCAGGGTGCATGTTCTTGGGAAGGGGCTTGACAGTGAGCATGGAGAAGAGGGAGCTGGGCAAGGGATGGGTGACAGAGATAGGGGAGACAGGGGTCAAGCGAAGGGAAGTAAGAAGGGCTCTACCAGGGGTGGTGCGAGATAAACGATCGAGTTGTGCCACGCGATGGGCATCCACAAGTTCTGAAAGAGTATTGTGGACGCCCATCGCCAGTAGACGAGAAGTGGGGGTGGAAGTGGGAAGCCCGAGAGCCGACTTATAAGTTTGGCGGATGAGACAGTTGACCTTGTCTTCCTCGGTACGAGACAGAAAGAGGTAGGGGAGGGAGTAGACGAGGCGGCTTAGCACAAAGGCCTGAACAAGACGACGGAGGTCGTGCTCGCGCATGCCGTAGTGTCGGTTAGCAACCCGTCGGATCAGCCGTACCGTCTGCTGGACGGTGGTAGTAAGGCGGGAAAGGACAGTAGTGTGTTTGCCATTGGATTGCAGAAAGAGACCGAGAATACGGATGCAAGAGACAGAAGGGATGGGATGTCCGTCGATAGTGACGTTAAGGTTAGGAGATGAGGTTGGAGCTATGCCTCGAGCCAGGAGGAGCAGGAGCTCCGACTTGGACGGGGAACAAGCTAGCCCGACCGTGCGAGCATAATCGGCGACCGTTTTAGCGCCTGCCTGGAGAGCGGCTTCCATCTCACCAAGATTGCCGGTAGTCACCCAGAGGGTGATATCATCAGCGTAGAAAGCATGGGAGAGGTTAGGAATGCTAGCTAGAGCACGTGCCATCGGAAAAAGGGTGATGTTGAAGAGAAGGGGAGAGAGAACAGAACCCTGGGGGGTACCTCGATTTCCAAGAGGGAAAGTAGGAGAGGAGAGGGCGCCGAATGAGATCTCAGCCGTGCGATGGGCAAGAAAAGCCTTGATGTAACTATGGATTCGGGAGCCCACGTTAAGGGTAGAAAGGGCGTCTAGGATGGCAGTATGGAAGACATTATCAAATGCTTTTGTCAAGTCCAGTGCCATGATCGCGCGAGTGCGCTTGGCGTGAAGAGGGTGAAGGACCTCTTCGGAGAGCTGGAGCATGACATCCTGTGTAGAGAGGGATGGGCGAAAGCCGAACATCGAATCGGGGAAGAGATGGTTGTCCTCGAGGAAGCTCTGTAAGCGGTCTAGAACGACGTGCTCAAAGAGCTTACCGAGACAAGAGGTGAGGGAAATAGGACGGAGATTTTGAATGTCTATGGGTTTGCCGGGCTTGGGGATGAAGGTCACCTTAGCGTGGGTCCACTCAGAAGGCAGGGTGCCTTCGTGCCAATGTTTGTTAAAGAGGTCCGTAATGGCCTCTAGGGATGATGTGTCCAGGTTACGGAGGGCCTTATTAGAAATTTGGTCTGCTCCTGGTGCGGAAGTGGTGCGGAGCTTATGTAGCGCCGCACAAACCTCCCCCAAAGTGATATCTGCGTCAAGCGCAGAATTAATGGTGCCGAAGTAAGAAGGGAGGGGGGACGGAGGGGAAGTGCAAAGATAGCGATCTCGGAGTGCAAGAAGGAAATCGGAATCGGATAGCGGTGAGGATTGCAGGAGGCGCGTCACATCCCTGCGTTGCGTGGCCTTGACATGCGACGGGTCAAGGAGGGCACGTAGGAGCGCCCACGTATCCCTCAGCCCGAGATTACCGGCCATGCGGTCGCATGTCTGGCCCGTAACTGAACTTCATGAGCAAGTGGCCACAGTGTTTTATTTTACCAGTTTTTGTTCAGAACTAACACACTGTAACCACAGATGGCTTGTTATCGAGTAAAACGGACTAGTTGTACTAAAATTTTCGCATGCACACATTGGGCATTGCATGTGAAAAAGTGGAGTGAAACGTATTAATTTGGAAAGCAAATATGGAGGCAGCAACTTTTTATTCGCTAATCGGAAGCTAGCAATGGGGCATTAGGTTATCAGATAGCATGCGAGATATGCATGTACAGTCTTTTTCATATGTAGAGGCCAGAGGGTCTGAGCCGTGTAGTAGCGCCGATTTGGCATTAGAGGACGTCCTTTCCACTTGAGAGGGTAGGACATAAAATCTTCTATGAAGAGATTCGGAAAACTTGAAATGCATTACAAGCCGCATGAAGTGGCTCAGAAGCAGAACCCTAGGCTCTACATTTTTGACGAAGACTACCTTACGATGTATGTCAGCAGTTTGTCGACCCATAAAAAGATTGCACGACGATCGACGTTTTAACATTCGGAAAACTTGAAATGCATTACAAGCCGCATGAAGTGGCTCAGAAGCAGAACCCTAGGCTCTACATTTTTGACAAAGACTACCTTACGATGTATGTAAGCAGTTTGTCGACCCATAAAAAGATTGCACGACGATCGACGTTTTAACCTATGCGTAGTTGCTTGCCTCCTTCAAACCAGAACTGAAGCTGCCATCGCATGCATAGCTAATGTTTTTAAGAATACGCACTTTCAGTACTTGCCACGCCAACGCCGATGATGCAACAGCAGCAGATTTGGGCGTACTTTTTTTTTTCAGCGCTGTCGGCTGCTATGAAAGTGACGGAACACTTGCATGCTATTTGATTTTCGCTGATGCTATAAAAAAGGTGATCTGAAGCCATCGCGTGCGTCTTCACCGCTTTAGCTGACACACTCGACGCGCATACGCGATAGCACTTGGACGCCGCTGCGCAATCTACGCATGGCACCAATGTTTCGCTAGCCTTGAGATCCATTTGTAATCAGTCACTTCTGAAAAGAGCGTACAAAATCGCGCGTGGGCACGGCGGCCAAAACAAAAGGTACACGATCGTTGTACACCCCCGAGCATTTATATTCACAGCGAGGAGCAGTGGACTTCAAATTCAGTTCGTTCGATCCATGTGGCCGTCCGCTAGAAGAGACGTAACGAATCCGCGGATGTCCCGGAACCACTCGGAGCGGCAGCGAACGAGTTCCTGGAACTTACACAAGAGGCGACTTCATTACTACCGGCTTGCGTTGCGCCACTGTTCGATCCAGCAAGAGATTTTGTCGACGTTGTCCTCCATGTCGTCCGGCGTGTTGCTGGGCAACTCGAACACTATGCCGTTGTCGTAAGCCTCACGTGCCTCGTCGAGAATCGTCTGGAAAATCTCGCACTGGACGTTTTCTTCGAGCTTTTTGCCAGTGTAGCCGCGAGCACGGAGTCTGTCGTAGAGGAGCGTGTTGTCTGTGCGCAGCACGAAGACGACGTCAAACCAACGCTTGGGGAAGAAGTCGCAGCCGTGATATTCAACAAGGTTGCCGCCAGCTTGCTGCGACAGCTTTTCGTCAAGTTCATCGACCACGCGATCTTCGTCGAGGACAGCGCAGTCGTACTTGTCGTCGTACCCGTCGAAGAGGTCGTTCTCTCTCGCTATCTCGCCAACGTTGAGCCAGTCTAACCCCGTGCGCTGTGCCACCTCGGACGCTAGTGTAGACTTCCCAGTGCCAGGCGTACCGGTGATGAGAATGTTAGGGAGGTAACGGCGAGCCATCGCTTCTCACGACACCAAGATGCTTATATCAAAGATTTAACACACACAGACGAGCTTAATACGCGCAACCACGTGCACTACTCCATCTTAGGGAAAAGAAGTGCGGAAATGCCGTAGCTGTTGTTGCCTGCTGCGTTCTGCCACTTGACGCCACGCGCCGTCCTCAATTCGCTTCCGCGTTGTTTCGAGGCGCTGCAATCGTCTTCCAGTTCGGCCGGAGGTGGCGCTACTGATGTCTTGCCTTGTTTTTCCGTCCTGAGATGGCGCCACCGCCGCATGCTCCTCTAACGCTCCTCTACGTGTCCTTTACTCGTCGTGCTCATCGGAGCATGCGCTGCCCCTGTAGTTTCGCGAGTCTGGACGTTGCCCGTTACCCTGCCGAATTTCGACATTCATCATGCCTTATCTGCCTGATATTCCTTCGTGTTACAGTTGCGCGGAAAAAAGATTAAACATATACGAAAGAAGAAACTCGTACTGCAGAGATGAACGTAGGGGAAGTCTGTAACTGTCTATCCTTGATCTACGTGATTTTATTTACGTTTTACGTAATTATTTTATGCATTGTCTGGAAAGTATGCTGGTCGAGTCACGAAAATTTTGAATTCAGCAGCACCAGAAAAACCAACGCTGATGCCATAGACGTCTGTTCCCACTTTTCTCTCTCTTTCTGTGTGTGCGTGCGTACGCGGAGGGGGGGGGGGGGGGGGGGTTGCTTTTATAACTTTCCCTTTTCGCAGTGCGTTGTTGATAGCACCGGCAAGCCATTTAACAACTAGGGAAGCGACAGTAACTGCATTGGGAGATTGCTAAAGCATATTTTGTAAAGTTTTTTTGTAATTTTTACTTTCTAATGTGTTTATTTCTGTTTTATTTTTAACTGCAAAGCGTTTAGGGTATCGATGAACGAGTCGGTGACATCCTAGTGGTCGTTTCAGATTTTCAAAAAGCGCGCCGTGCGCTACTTTTGTGGAGTGACTTTTCGAAATACTCCTAGATGGCGGCACCGTTGGAGGCCCGAGTCCGAAGGCCGTTTGGGGTCAACGTCGCCGCTCCAATCGCCTTTCTTTTTCTTTTGAGCTTTGCTGTCTGAGGCTATCTCAAGGGCTTGCACGCTCTCGCTGGCGCCTGCTCTTTCCTCCATCCGCCTGCCTTCGTGACGGCGTAGCTTGTTTTCAGCTCGAAGACGTCATCCTAATTGAACCAGTTCCAGGAGGGCGAGTGATAACCCGAGAACGCACAGTTTGCACAGTGCTCGAAGCACAGGCGTGTATTGCACGAGTCTTTTCCTGTCGCGGGGCAGGCAGCCGCGACGGGTGATTAGCGACCTGAATACCCGTGCCACACGTGCAGGAAAAATTATGTTGAAACGCGGAATTAAGTGAGTTTAAAATGAGTGCTGTCGTCGCCGTTACTTACGTCGAGCAGCAGCATTGAGCGCTTCAGCAGCAAGCAGCCTAGAGCAGCTTGCATTTGAGCGTGGCGTCGGACCTTTGGGGGATAGGGCGTGGTTTCATCTTGGCGTTGTCTGTACTACACCACGTTAATTGCTGACACCCTGTGTCAAGGGAAGCAATAACAACCCATGGTGAATTCTACGGTGCCTGCTCATCACATGATAGGCAATCTCAATAAAAAAGCCGCTGAGTGCGCTTTGGAGCTCTTTCATATATCGCTTGCAACCGATTGCCGGAACTTCTTTCCTTCTCTTCCTCTCACTGTTTCATTTGTATCGTGTCGCGTTCCGATGCAAGCTGGACGCCGACTCCTTATGCGATTAGGCAGCCTTCGCGAACCTGCCTGTCCGGAAGCGCATCTCGCTTCGCCAAGATATGATGCGTAAACACACGATGACTCGCTTCCTGATATGACGCAGTCAGATATTGCATGCCGCGCGCTTCGTGTTCTTCCGTGCTCACTCCCGCCCTTTGCGTCAATGGGGTTCGCGGTGTTGGATCTTCCATGCAGCTCGATTCCTGAGTAGTGACGTGGCCATTGTCCGTCCGGGGTTGCGCGAATACTGCAAAATATTTAACGACGACCAAATATTTAACTGGCCTGCGGCTCCTGAAAAACTGTTGCTGTGAATAATATGCGGCTCTCACGAATCAAATTGCTGTTGGTGGATACATCGATACTGTGTTTACGGTACTTGAACGGCCCGTGAATCAGTGAAAATGAAGGAATTTAATTCGAGGAAGGACAGCGGGACCGTGGCCACTGGAAAAGTAAGAGAGTGCACCAGTGTATGCGTACATCGATGTCCTATGTAGAGGACACTTATACATTCTTTAAAATACGCATTCGTATTTTTTTTTTTCCACGATACCGCGCCGTATTTTACAGCTTGCATCGCTTTCAATGTTAGTCTGTGTTTCTTTTCTTGTGCGTTTTCTTAATTCGATAGCATTATGAGTGCCATGAAGGCGAAAACTGTCCGGTGTCGGCGATCTATGTGAAGCATTGGGGTGAAAACAAAATACCGGCTATAATGAAACATCGGCCACAACGAAATACCAGCCATAATGAAACACCGGCTATAGAAACTCAGTTATGGCACTTCTGTGACGGTTTATAGGGAGCCAGCGACGTTATAAGCAGCGGTAGTGGCCATAATGACACTTTATTTACGTGTGCAGAACAATCGAACCATGGGAATCAAGGTAAAGAAGAATTATCACGCATTTCCATCGCATCAATCCACATTTTCCAGCCATTAAATTTTGCCGCGGTAACATTGGCATGTGCCACGGTGGTGAAAGCTGTCCGGCGGCATGGCCGTCTGTGTGCAGTCTTTCCTTTTTAACCATTCATGGCACGTGGTTGGCAGAGAGGGAAACCTCTCTCTTTTTAGGGAGAGGACGGAGAGTCCAGACTTTGCAAAAGTGAACAGAATTAGCTATTACGAATAGAAATGGAATAATTAAGAATGGAAGCAACATTGGAGCAGAATCGCAATTGGAATCTAATAATAGAATAGATTTGTGTGTGAAAAAGAATGGAATCTTAATAGACTTTCGAGTAAAAAATAGCTTTCGCATTTTTTCCGCAGCCACCCAATAGATGACCTCTATGTATTTTCTTTTTTTTTTCCTTGCTACCGTTGTTTCCAAATGCACTACCAATCACTCGCTACACGATGTTTCCCTTTTTGGAGCTTCTTTACCCACTACACCGATGATTGGCGGCAGCCACTTAGTTCCGGCGAACCCGACAAGTTTAGCGGTTTAATATTGAACTGGGACGTGAAACTGATATCAGTAAAGAAGTGGCGGCCAATTTTAGCATGTTTACGTCAAATGCGAATTAGGTGCGCGGTTTCGATCGGTTTCGAGTCGCGCATATACTCGAGCACATTGTTGTAATCAGCCTCCCAAAGACCTCCCTGCATACAAATGAAGCCCCCATTTAACCACGCTGTACAAACCTGGCTCTATGGCATAAGAGTAGCATGTCATACACGGGATTTAAAGAGTGGACTCGATTTCCATACCAAAATTCTGCTCCTCCTAGTTAGGAGCGCCTGCCAGTTCGGCAATGACGTGTTCTTGTGACGCCACACATATCTCCGACCATTCAGTGGTCATGTCACAACCTGCCAACTATCCTCTGCCATCGGCGACCGTCCGCGAGCGCGAAAAAATAAAAATAAAAAAGCGGAATGGTCGGTGGAATGCAACGCTCAGGAAATAGAGACCTCTAGCAGAGCGGGTTTATTTTCTGCTCCGCTGAGATTTGCCGCAGCCGACTGCAAGCGACGCGAGTAGAGAGTTGCAGCTCAGGTCTACAATGCCCGATTGAGCGTACTCGAATGAATGAATGAATGAATGAATGAATGAATGAATGAATGAATGAATGAATGAAAAACTTTATTTGGAAAAGGGAATTCTCCCGGCGTGGGTGGAGCCCTCTGTCCAGGGCCCCAGTGGCCTTTGCCGTCTTACGCGCTTTGTCGATCAGTTTGAGCTGGTCATCAGGTGTTGAGCAGGACAGCGCAGCCTCCCACTGCTCCGGTGTCGGTGTGGTGTTTATTGTCGCTACCTGTGTTTTTTGACACGCCCATGTAGCATGGTAGAATGTAGGGGGCTCCCCGCATAGTGGACATTTATTCTCATATGTTGTGGATGGATTTTGCTGAATAGACTCAGGTTGGGTATGTGTTAGTCTGTAGTCGAGTGGTGTGCTGTGTTGCCCCACTTATTGATGAACAGCGGAGTTGCGCTGGAACGAATGTGAATCACGCTTGAATTCTACGAAAACTGTTAAATAAGGACATTATTTGGATTTCTAGCGTATTGTGTTTTTTTTTAATCTAATATATAGTAAGTATGGCGTGTTAAAAAAAAAAATGGCTGAGGTTTAACCCTGAGGTTTAACCCCTGATTTGACGACACCTGGTAGTTATCTCGCCATAGTTGAGGTGCGCGCCGATCGGAGGGCGTCAACGCTTCGGCGCAGACGTCAGGCCAGATATGATCATCCAACCGATATGTTGTTGTTGTGACTGAAGGAAAAAGGAAAAGAAAATGCACGGGCCTGTCACTGGCTCTGTAGCTGAGCCACCTCCGCTGCCTCGTGCAGACAGAAGAGAAAGTAAAGTAGAATTTTGGCGTGCGACAGAACCCGCGACACAAGTGTCTCTGTCACGCGACGCAATGCACGACTGAGATGCTTGTCGCGCGACACAAATCGACACAAATATGTGTCGCGCGACATATTCACGACACAAATTCTGTCGCGTATTTTGATCGGGAAAGAAAAAGAAGAGGGAGAGAAAGACGCGCGTCGCAACAGCCGTCGTTCACTACTAATGCGGTAGCGGGGGCAATGAAGGCCTACAACAGATAAAAATATGGTGGCAGGCTAGCCCCCGCCGCTAGACCAGTCTCAGCCCCCTAGGGCCAGGAGCAGCGCTTGCCGAGAAGCAACAGTGAGGAGAAATCGTGATTGGCTGGAAGCAGAGATCGACGAAGAGCGAGAAGCTCGCGCAGAGAAGAAACACCTGTATGATCGTGTATATAGCCAAGCTTAACAGAGCTTACGCTCAGCTAAATGCCTTTCGCCGAACAACTCATCTTCGTGCATTGCTTAGACGCAAGGACCTTATCATCGTTCTCTGTTGAACTTTATTAGAACAGCCAACCTTTTTTCTTTCATTTAATACCCCTTTAAATTTATTTTACATATTCCCTTATGCCCTGAGGCAATAAACAACGTTAAAAAAAAAAGTGGGATAAGCCTCCACAATTCCTATTAGTGGTAGTATGAATATTACTATTCGCGGAATCTGTCATTAGCCATTCCTTTAGAAAGGGCGATGAACGCGGGAAAGTTTGAAGAAAGAACGTATAGTAACATCCACCGAATTCTCGAGAGTTATGTGAGATACTCGATACGTACAGTGGTTGGGGTGCTTGCAAAGAATGCGGGATGAAATGCCGGCCACGGTAGCCGCCTTTCGATGGAGGCGAAAAGCAGGGCACCCGCGTACTATGCGATGTCAGTGCACGTTAAATAACACCAGATTGTAAAAATGTACGGAGCCCTCCGCTACGTCATCCCTCATAGCATGAGTCGCTTCGGTACGTTAAACCTATCATCTAAACCAAACATATGGGCACATGTGAACATATATATCTCCGCGGGAAGTAAATGTTGACTTCCGGATGCCTGCTACGCCGATAAGCATCTGTGGAGATCGATAATGTGACGCTTAAAGCTTCACTTCCCACGAATTCGCCAAGAACACCACGTGACAGTTTAGGAGGCTTCGAGTTGCTTGGGAAAATTGATTAAAAAAAAAAAAAAAAAGTCCATGGCCTTGAGCGTGGTTTGCCCGGGTGAACCGCCATCTTCGCCAAAGGCGCTGGCTGCAGGGAATGAACTGGAATCTCCGTAATAAATTTCTGACCTTTAAGAGCTGGAAGCGGAAAGTCAGGCAAATGACTGCATTTGAGAAGAAATACGGAGGGTACACGCACTCACGCAGCTGGTTCAACACGTGAATATCTGCTTTGGCAAAAAAAAAAAAAAAAAAAAAAGAAAAAGAAAAAAATCGTCTATATATTTGATGGGATATATACCGAGTGCCGATGCTATTTTCGGGGGCGTTCACACTCCATTGCTGAAACTTTATTGCTCAACGTGATATGCAATACCTAGTCGTGAGGTGTTTTTTTCTAGACGCGCGCACAGTATTGTATGCTCTCGCACATACCCGCTTAAGTCTCACGTACTGCTAGTACACTGAGCCCGCATCTTATACATAATGCACAGAGCAATTCGGCGCACAGACTACCGGTTTTTTTTGTTGTTGTTTTGTTTTTATAACATCCAGAATTAAAAAAAAAAGCAGAGTAACTGACTTTAGATTAGTTTTAGCCCCATGGCTAAAATTAATCTGCGGCGGACACCAGGCGAGACGCAGAAGGCTTCAATTAGTTCGCTAATTACCTAAAGGCATTAATTAACATTTTCATTTTCATTGTATAGGATGTTATGTATCTGCAGTTTGTATAGCCGCGAAAAAAAAAAATTTAAAAGAAGTTGTAGCGGCCGGCGTATACAAGGCCCACAGATGTGACCCTGGTAGGCGGTTTCACTCGATAACACAGCGCTAGCAGCGAGTCCGACGTAGTCCGACGTAGATCGTTCGGCCAATGCGCGCTTTGAGGCCGGACTTTGAGCGCAATGACTGCGCGCATTGGGTATCCACGCGGCGACCATCAGCGAGGCAGCAGTGGAAACGGAATCCACAACGAACCACCGTGCGCTCGTGCCGCTCTTGGGTGATGCTATCAGTGTGACGAAATCAATGGGGTGGAGCGATTACGTCACAGGCGCTGTGCTAGCGTGTGAAACTGCCTTCCAGGGTGACATTTGAGGGCCAATTATAAGCGCGCTATAATTTTTTTTTAAGAAAATCTTTTTTTGCACGGCTATGCTATTTAGAGGCTGAGCTCCAATTGTGCAAAAATAACGCACCCTCTAGATGAAAATTAGATAATTTAATGAACATATTCAATTAATTAGCGAACTAATCGAAGCGGTTTTTCTCTTACCCGGAGTCCGCCGTAGCCCTCAATATACCCCGAGGGCTAAAATAAATCTAAAGCCAATTATCTGTCTCAAAATTTTAGATATTAAAAAAAAAAGAAAAAAGAAAACTCCGGATATAGTAAAGAATGATGTAGAAATTGATGCTTTTTCGTATTGGCCGCATCTTATGTTTTCTCTCTCTCTCTCTCTCTCTGGGTGTGGACAGCTAGGCGCCTGTGTGCTACGCGATGTCAGTGCACGCTAAAGAACCCCAGATGGCTGAAATTTGCGGAGCCCTGCACTACGGCGTCTCTCAAACTCGAGATGCTTTTAGCTCCCACACTGGGAGAATGCAAGCGAACCTCGTCCGACCCTGAAGCAGGACACGAGGGCGAACTTATCCGAAACGTCCCGAAACTCTCCGTCCGAATGTTGTCCAGCAGAAACACATTAGCCCCAAGCGCGCGATTCGAGCGGGCGCGTATCCAAACCGACCAGCTAACAAACTGGCGGCCCCCTTTACTGTGCTTTGGATGTCGTCTACATCGGCCTTCATCCGTTTAAAATGGAATTCTTTTCCTTCTCTTCGTTTTGGGAAAAGAAGCAATAACCGTCTCAATTCTCGGTGCAAGTTTCAAGCGTGCCATGGGCGATTGCATGAAGTATGGAGTATGCACTGTTATCGCATATCTCACAGGTGTCTTCCATCCGTTCGTTCGGCGTCGTGAATGTTTGTACGAGGCTAGGTATCAAGAGGAAAATGAAAATTGAGCCACCACCTAAATTTAAGCCTTCTTTTATTGTGCTACATTTTAAGCACGCACCTTCTGTTCTCGACGACGAGATGACTGTGCATTTCTTCTTAGTTGTTGGCAGTGCAATGCGCAATAAACGCGGTTTACTCGGTGTTGTTAAACAAACAAACAAACAAACAAACAAACAAACAAAAAAGCTTCTGCCTAATCTGATTTATCCGTGGCAGCCATGGGGCGAAGAAAGAACCAACTGTATTCTTGGTGCGTAATGTGGATAACAAACTTCTGGGGTGTGCAAGCAGTCGCGATAGGGAAGGGCTGAATATTATTAGAAAGTAACCGGAAAAGACCACAGGGCGGTTGCTCAAGCACTCCACTTTCAGTGCGTCCGATTACTCATTGGGCGATAGCTCACTAGCTTCGCAACCGTTTTGTTAAGTGACTCAGTAAGTTGACCTCCCGTGAGGCATGTTTTACTCCGCGGCGAGCTTCAGGCACAGAAAGGGGCCGTTCTGGAGGAATCTCGCCGTAATGACCACAGTTGACTCGTCATTTCACGCCCGGTGAGGAGGCAGCTGGTTCGGACCTCTGTGGTCGCCCGTAGCTACAGGGGAAGTGAAAGCTGCCTGCGCGCGGTCCTTGCCCTTTCGGTCGCTGTTGTCGTCACGGTGCGGCCCACCGGCAGCGGTGGGCGGGCGTCGAACCCCGGCCCGCTCAGCTGCCCGTCCGTCCCGTTAGAGGAGAGAGCCAGGCCGTCCCGTTTCGGGGAGGAATGTCCCCCACTCTGGTGGCCGGCTGTGCCAGTGACCTCCCCGGCCGGGAGGAGAGTTCGTGACCTTGCCGCTTTCCCCGCTTTCCATTCTAACGGGCCGCCCCGGCTTTTTGAGAGCATCGGCAGAGGCCGCTCAACTTGTGTGCTTTCGCTGGCGGCGGTTGATCCGCTACTCTGCTTCCTTTCCTCCGTCGATCTGTTTGCCCGCTCTTCCGTCGCGCGCTGATTGACTCTTTTGAGGGTCGGCGGCACGCTCCCGACACGCGTCGGCCGTCGCGCATCTGTCTCTAATTGTTGGCCGTCTCCAGGTGCCGGACCCGAGCGTCCGGCGGTCGTCGGCCTCCGATTGTCGGCCAGATTGTCTCGGCGCATTGCATTTGCTGGCGACGAAGGGTCGCTCGTCGCCAGCGCTCGGTCGTCGCTCTGGACGCTTTTCCGGGCCATGAGGAAGGCCAGTCGCAGCTCCCGAAAGAGCGGAAACTGAATGGGCAGTCGGCGGAACCAGTATACGAAGCACAGCCATTAATGCGATGGCGTAGAAGACCTCATCGGAGAGAGAAAGAGAGAGAAAAAAGTCAGCAGTGGTTTAGCTTGACTTAGCACGGATGAAAGAGTATTATTTAGGGCTTGTTTAGCTAAGTCTTACTTTGTTTAGCTTTTCTTTGCGACGTCGTGACATATTTAGTTCATTATTTAATGGGTGCTTTAGGCTTTTATTAGAATGGAGGAGGCTTATAATTAACATATTTAGTGCTAATTTGCTACACGTGATTTATTGGTTGATTGATTGATTTGCTGGTTTGTAGAGTTTGGCGTCCGAAAGCGACTCAGGCTGTGAGAGATGCCGTAGTGGAGGGCTCCGGACATTTTGTCCACTTGGGGACATGGGTGCCTTGCTTTTCGCCTTCGTCGAAAAGCTGCCGCCGCTGCCGAGATTTCATTTTGCATTCTTGTGTACAGCAGTCGAGCTCCCTAACATCTGCGCCACCGCGGCGCGGTGTCGGTTGAGGTGAAGGTGACAACAGCATCCGAAGCATAGCATGTGAAATACCGCTAGCTTAGCACGTGGATAAACCGGCTGCTGAGATGTCGCGGTGCTCTAGCGTTGCGGAAGAAGCTGTTCTCTTTACCTCGGCTTGGGTTCGAACCTGTTGGCTGCGAGTTGTTCCTTTCGAGCGGTTGCTCGAAGGAGGCCTCATAGCCACCCCTGCGAAATTCATGAGTGCGGGAAGTAATCCTTGTGCATTGTAAGCTCGGCGGCGCCTTATACGCTGGTTAGTCTGCTGTGAGTGTGATGTCAAGAGTCCACGTGACATAGGCGCGGTGTCGAGCTGGGAGGTATAGCCGATAATCGCGCTTGGTCGTGTGCGGGCTTGTCTGAATATCAGGCAACCAGCTAGGTGCTCGGTGGTATACAGACGCACGTGTGCGCCCCATAACGCAACTCTGATGAACGCCGAAAATGCATTGTAAACTGCATAAAAAAAGGGTTAAGATCGTATGGTTAAAGTCCCAAACCTACTCAGGAAAGGGGGAACGACGTAGTGGAGTGCTGCAGATAACTTCGACCACCTGGGTTACGTTCTTTAACGTGCACTGGCATCGCACAGTATACACGGGCGATTCCAGCTCCATCCAAACACGGCTGCCGCAGTCGGGTCAGAACCCGCGCGCCTCATTCTGTGTGCTATCCTCTTTTGTTGTACATTTAGTTGTTTGTTATATCTATCGAGGTATGTTAGTTCGACTTGTTTAACGAGGGGCCTTCGGGGTCGTGTGCTTAAAACAGTTATATAAGAGACTTAAGCTTCGCCTTTAAGGGTATGACACGATAGCGTAGGCTGCCAGCCCACGTATAAAGCCCCGCTTATACCAACCCGCATGAACCGCCGGAGGACGCGGCCGCCTACGCCTGATCTTCGGTGAGCGGGGTTTTAATTAACGCTATCGCGTTTATAAATGGTGAGACCATATGCAGTGGTAAAGTGTTATGTAGCACGGGTTTGAAATTAGGGGGTAGAGGGGATGGCGTGAATGGTAGAGGAGAAGAGGTAGCCATTTTTAGTTTTTGTTTCGGTCGATGATGGTGTCGCGTAGGACTAGCAACGTTTATAACTCCAACACTCATGAGAAAGATTGCGAATAATATACTTTACGTTACACAAGTACAGAGGTATTATTTATGAGCAGAAAAAAAAAACAACTAAAGAACAAGGACTAGATAAAATGTGTGGAGAAACTACGCGGCGCAGTTCAGGATACTTGCTATAAGCCTCATAAAAAAAAAAAAAAATGCTTTCTGTTGAACCTCGTGTAATGCAGACGTGAAAAACGGTAAAAAAAAAAAAAAAAAAAAAGCGCACCTTTGCACTGCTGTATGTAACAGGTCAACACAATGATTGAGTACATACCAGGAATTCGAATCCATGCTCAACACAGTGCACACACACTGAAGGCATATATCAGAGTTTTGATATCAGCCGCGGCGATTTGTATGACCGTGACACATCTAGGTATGAATTTACAGCTGCCGCACGCAAGAATGGCTGGAATATGTGCCAGCACACAACCGTTAACTCAGCAACTAAGGTAGTAAATTGCTGTAACATCGCACCACTTTAGCGACAAAATACGTAGGAAAAAAATAATAATAATAAAAAAAAACGCGTCGGGCATTTTCACTGGCAGCTCGATCAAGCGTCTGGCAGTGCGGGGCCTTCAATGGTGATTCTCAGCTAATTAATGCATGGTTACAGAACAGAGCCTACAGAACAGAGAAGCAAGATTCGCTTCGACTGCAAAATCTGGTTGAGGGTCGAAAAAGAGCCTGTAGCGATTCCCCCAGGTTTTGTTTAAAAAAAAAAATGTAACGAATTGAGAGAGTGCCTTCAGAAAAACGGGAGAGGGGTTGGGGGGGGGGGGGGGGGGGGGGGGGGGGATTTCGGCCTCCAGGTGTGTGTGTGTTGGGAAATCACTGGCAAAGAGGACCCTGGACCGATCACGGGACCATGAGCGCAGTCGCTTCGTATCCTGAAGGCGGGGCTTATAAATGTCCCGCGAGTTCTTTGCTTTTTTTTTTTTCTTTTTTTTTTTTTTTTTCTTACGTGGCAGTTTCACTACGTCAGATAGCTCGAGCCTTCAGCGTCAGTGTCGATGGGTGCCTGAAAGAGCGCCACTCCATTCATGTGGTAGGGTGACATTAGAATCAGCCTGCCATTACATTTGAATTCGCGTTACCGGGATATGCCACGCAGGGACATTCATACGGCATAGTTGAAGCGGTGCTTTATATGTGGGCTGGTAGCCTACGCTACCGCTATCGCAAAAGCAACGAATTGAGAGGGTCACACTTAAAAGGAGTGCTTGAGTCTGGGCTAGTTGGAGCATCTCATAAATGCTGCGCTGCTTAGTTGTACGCGGACAAAGGAACTGGACGAACGCTGAGGTTAAGCGCAACTCAGCTTAACCTCAGCGTTTGTCCAGTATCCTTTGTCCGTGGACAACTAAGCAGCGCAGCATTTATGAGAACACACTTTAAAGCGCGGGGCCTAACTGTGAACCATAATTTTGTAGTGAAAGGTACACTACGCTATATCTTGAGCATTTCGTCGGTGCCTGAAAGAGCGTCCCGTTGCCTAGCAACCGGTTTCGCCGCTGTTGCTGTGGGACAACGACAAGAAGAAGAAGAAGACAAAGAAACCGCTGGTGATAACTCCGTAGTTGGCGCACCCTGGTAGAGACCCTGGTAGTTGCCACCCTGGCTTGACCGTGTGTTTAGTCAGGTTTGGGCACGCCATGCAAAAGAATCTTCCGCTTCTATCGATGTTTAACCACAGTTAAACCACAGCTAATTTATTTTTTCATGCTTACTTCGTGTGTGTCCTTTTGGAACTCGAAAGCTTTCGAAGCTTAATTGAGCGGACGATGGGTTTGATGGGGTGCATGCGATGTCTGTTCCTTCTTTTTCTTGTTTCTTCAGAGATGGGTTTTTCTTTTTTTTTTTTTTTTGCAAGGTCCACGTTTCAAAAAGATCAGTCTTCAGAAATACTTGCGCTGTTTGGATTTACGAAGACAGGGTTAAAAGACTACACGAAGGTATATCCATTTTTATCATTCTTTTCGTCCTCTCGAACTGAGAAAAACAAAAAAACAAAAAAAGAAAAGGAGAGGAGAGGGCGTATTTTTCAAGACATGCGCCAACCAGCCGAATCTCGTATCAAAGTATACTAGTTATATGATTAGGAACGCTTCGACCCCACCAGCAGTAAATGCTAGCTCATGAACTCATTTCGTCGGCGTATAGTGCGGCAGGCGACTGACTCCACTGATCCGGCAGTGGGTTTGCTGACAGCCGAATTCGACGCGATCTTAATGCACGTGTCGCCCTGTGATTTTAATGATAACTGTTGGAAATCAGGCACGCGTCCAACAGATCGCCAGCGCGGTAGATTCCACCGTCGAAAGCGAGATAAAGGCGCAAATAATTATGGGAATTCCAGAACCGCCCGGGGGGCGGCAAGCCGTCGCCAGCGAAACTTCCCTTTCTAATCTGCGTTCATGCATGGTGGGGATGCAAAGTTTGTCGGAAGCCTTCGTCATAGCACCTCATCGCCTGGTATTTTTTGTCTTTTTTTTTTCTTCTTCTTTCCCTGAGCAACGCAGTATTTGATTCACAGCGGCATTTATGTGCGCTTGTCTTCTGGTCACAGCTGTTCTATCGAGCCTGAGCGTCATGACGAGTCGCACAATGCGCGGAACATGCTTATCAGATTCTGAGGGCGGGGACACAGATAGGATGTAGCAGCTTCCTGATGGTATGATAGGAAGAGTTGTACCAGGTGAACGATAAACAAAGACACGTGTGTATACCGTATTATGCACACGGACATAAGTGGACCAATACAAATAACTCAAATGCGTGTTCCCTCCCCCCCCCCCCCCCCCCTTTTTTTTTCTTATATGTTAGCGAACGGCGTGAAAAAAAAAAAAAAAAAAAAACGTAAAGGTAAGACTCCGGCTTCCGCGAGTAGCTTTGCTGTGCCGCAACGGCGAAGCCATGAACACCAGCGTGGTATGGGCGATGAGATTGACTTTGTGGAAAGTGTGCGGGAACGGGCTTAATTTGATTTGAATTTTTAGCGCCTATTAGGCACGCAGAGCTGCAGTGTCATGTGGAGACAGTCGTAACGGCCCGATTTATGCTTCCGCGGCTGGCTTATATGCACAGTCCAAATCTGGTTGTGGTCCGTCAGAAAAGAATGCGTTTCACATATGTCGCAAAGGGGTAGCCCTTTTTTGCATTTATCGATATTTGTGGGGGAGCAATTTTCTTCGGGTGAATGGTCGGTTCAATTTTATTATTATTATTATTATTATTATTATTATTATTATTATTATTATTATTATTATTATTATTATTATTATTATTATTATTATTTGAGGTCTTAAGTGATGCAATTTTGGAGCGTTAATGCTTTAGATTAGGGTAGACCCGATCGGTTATGGTGACAGGAGAGCAGCGGAGCGCAAGTGCGCAGTGCCCAGAATGAAAGCTGCACCCTTCATCCTATATCAGCGCATGCGCAATCGTGCTCCGCTATTGCCCTATATTCCCCAAACCGATCAAGTCTCTCTATTCTAGACCTCGATCGCTAATCCCCTTACGGATCCTCGTGTGCCTACACTTACACTTTGCCATTTGTTTGAACCCTGATTGGCAACTAGCTGCGCGGGAGACACGAAGAAAATGTTGTAGGGCGCAAACAGCTCCGACGCCACCAGGCATTTCGGTGTTCGCAAGGGCGCCCACTACAATATGAGGGGGAAAAGGGAAATCACATGACGTGGTCGAGCTTTCTGGTCATCTGGTAGGTGTGCTGGTCACGTGACATGGTCGAGCGCACCGCACCGGTAGCCCGGCAGCAGTTCGCATGCAGCTACGGCTGTTTGTATACGCAGGCGGTGTAAAGACAGCAGTTCAGTTCAGTTCAGGCGTTCAGTCGTGTCCGACTCTTCGTGACCCTATGGACCATGTCACGCCACGCTTTCCGGTCTCTCACTATCTTCCTAACATCACATAACTTCATCTGCAGTGCCTCGAGGATGCCATCTAACCATCGCGTTCGCTGCCTACCCCTTCTCCGGCGACCCTCAACCTTTCCCAGCATCAAATCTTTCTCCAGCGACTCCTCTCTTCTCATCAGATGACCAAAGTAGCTGAGCTTTAAATTTAGAATTTGACCCTCCAATGAGCAGTCAGGGTTTATGGTCGACAATATCGACTGATTTAATCTTCTGGCAGTCCAAGGAACTCTCAAGAGTCTTCGCCAGCACCACAATTCAAACGCGCACCGCAATTCAAAGACAGCACCGCCTATCAAATTGGAATGAAGCCAGAGCCTGTGTCTACCGCAGTGGGAAAACAATCTATCGCTTTTTTAAATCTACGAGGTACACCCTGCCATAAGTGCTAAATATAAAGATAAAACGACATTAAAGCCGTCGGGCTGCAAAGACAAACCTGTAGCTACAATTGTGCCGGCTAATGTCGCATTTGACTATTTAGGGTGACTTAAGCTCCTGCATAATATTTTTTTTTTTCATGGTTTCTCAGTTGTACTCCTGCCAAAAATATGTAGGGCCACTAAGTTTTGAACCTTTTCCAGCTTGTTTAATGCAACTGCATTAGGATTGGCATGAAGGCTAAAACACTTCGTCGTCGTCTGTGTTCAGCCTCGGGCCGACAGTGACACAGCGGTTACAGAAACCTGTTAATAGTTCGGTTTGGTTTGTTTTGGGATTAACTTCCCAAACCGACTCAGACTATGAGGGACGCCGTAGCGGATTATTTAGGATAATTTCGACCACCTGGGCTTCCCTAGCGTGCAACGACATTGCACAGAACACGGACGCCTTCTTGCACACCGCGGCTTGGTGGGGAGCAAAAGCATGGAGAGCGAAAGGAACGAGTGCTGCTTTCATGTGTTCAAGGACTGGGGTTATTTATTCATTAATGAATGTTTGTTGATAAGGGTGACCAAGCGGGGGGAATTTGGAGAATTGGAAGGGGGTGAGAACTTCGCACTCCAAAGCCCCGAGGAGGACAGCTCCACCCAATAGTTTGTCCGACTCCTTCTCCATCTCTCACTCTGGCTAGCGGGGCGCCTGTCCGGCACCAAAAGACATATTTACTTCTGTAGTGTTTGTGTCTTAAGGCGGGCACTTTCTTTTTCCCCCTGTTATTGGATAGACCACTAATCTGGCGCCACATGTGGGGATCCGTTAGTGATGCCTTAAGAGAAGATGGCACGCCAGAGGCGATGAGAGCTCCTGTCACTGGGTTATTCGATGGTGACTATATAGTACGCGCAAATATGAAGCCATGAAATTATATATTGTTTATTCTTATGTTACAAGGGCAACATGATATGAAGGAGAACTGAACAAGGGTAAATGGGGTACGCCTCAGTTCGCAGGTCGAGCCGTTTCGACATGTGGACTTGTCTGGGCAGAGCGATCATCATCGGCAGGGGTTTAAACACGCTTTTGCTTCCGAAGAAGAAAAGCTGGGGAGGAGAAAGGGGGTGAGAAGAAAGTAGGTCATGGAGTGAAAAAAAAAAAAACATAAGTCTCACAAGTATACCTTTGAACGTTATAATTTTGGCGTCTGTCATTAAACTTCTTTGAAATCTGTTCGCGCCGTTGTCCCACTCGGCGCTTCGGTGGCGCGCTAACGGTTTACGTCACAGCTGTGACAACTGTGATGCGAGCGATGGAGGGACTCGAACGCACGACCTTCTCTAGGCTGGCGTCACAGCTGCTATCTATGACGCTAGCGACTCGAACGCGCGGCCTTCTCAGAGACTGGAACCCTAGGCGTTGCCCGTGGCTCAATTCCCTGACCTTAATTTAGAACTGTAGAGCCATTGACCATAGTTTGGGGCTCGAACCCTTTACCTTCTCTCTCTCACTTCATGCGGACTTCAGTGACAGGTTCTGAGGGCAAGAATCTGTATATATAAGGCTTTCGCCTTAATAATTTCGGCCACTTGGTTGGGGACAGTTAACGTTATGTGGAACTTGTACTATCGAAGACAAACGTTTCCAGGACGCATCATCAGGAATCGAAGCCAATAGCTCTGTTGTTGGCCGGTGTCCGGAGACCGAACTTAACGATCTGAAAGTCGGACTCTTATGTTGTGACATCAGCGCTAGTGCAATCAATAGATCGCCAAGGAATTTGGTGCTTGTACGCCACACCGCTGCGGGGAAAATGTTTATTTCCTTAACCGTATACAGAACTGATAGAGGTTGTGAGAAAGAAGAAGACGTTTTGCACAGTTTTTACCATTTTTCTAAGCGGCGTGAGCGGAAACACGTTTACACACTGTGTATATCAGCTACACGCATGTAGTGAAAAAACAGAATAGTCGCCGGTGCTACAACACTCGGTTGTGTGGAGTTTGAGCGCACCTCAACTATTTTCGCTTTGCAATATGCGGAGGTAAAGACTGTAAAAGAAATGTGTGCGTGCGTGTGTGCGTGTGTGCGTGTGTGCGTGCGTGCGTGTGTGCGCGCGCGCGCGCGCGCGCGTGTGTGTGTGTGTGTGTGTGTGTGTGTGTGTGTGTGTGTGTGTGTGTGTGTGTGTGTGTGTGTGTGTGTGTGTGTGTGTGTGTGTGTGTGTGTGTGTGTGTGTGTGTGTGTGTGTGTGTGTGCGTGCGTGCAGGTAGAGTTTGATATATTTTTCCACACGTGCATCCTCCTTCCCCAGCCCTTGGCTGTTTTAGAGGAGGCTTCGGTATTGCACCTGCCGCCGCCGCGCTGCCTCGTCCAGAGCGGCGGGTATGCGACGTGAGCGCGATTCTAATTTCCGCAGTCATATATGACTGGCGCCGGTATATATGACCCATCAGCCGGCGCAAATTGAGCGCCACCTTTCTCCCTTTGACCCCGCAATACCCTCCTTCTCCACTTTTGACCTTACCCTTCTGCCTTTCTCTCTTCCGCCGCTGCCCTAGTCTGCAGCTGCATCGATGGAGGCGAAAAGCAAGGCGCCCGCGTGCTGTGCGATGTCAGTGCACGTTAAAGAACCCCAGGTGGTCGAAATTTCCGGAGTCCTCCACTACGGCGTCTCTCAAAGCCTGAGTCGCTTTGGGACGTTAAACCCCACAAACCAAACCAAACCAGCATCCCCATGCTCCGCTTTTCTTTCTCGCCCTGATCTCATTGTGCATTTCTTCACTCTTACCATGATACAATCATAAAAAGCGCGGTAGGTTCTAAGTTGACACGTTGATTTGCTCATTAGGAAGGAGTGGCCCTAGTATGCTGCCTTGCGGTACTCCGGAGCACTGCACGTATCTTATTGCCGATGTAAATTTATTAGTTTGGCCATACTGCGTGCGACATAACAAATAAGGTTTTATTTACTACTCTAATTGTCATCTTTATTATTATTAGCTTATTACATAACATGTTCGATTTGTTCCATCAAACATTTCTTTGAAATCTATAACTATTCCGAGTATAAGGAGTGAGGCCTGTTGCGGCAGGTGCGGAGATGCAAGGTTAGGAAATAAAACAACTGGCACTGGATAGATCTGAAGAAGGCACCTCTGTGCTTTATGTACACAGCCAGTGCTGCTGATGACGATGACGGTAGATTCTTGCTTCACGACGCATTTCAGACAACGGCCGTGCGCAGAGTGTCAGCTTCCCGGTCGGTTACATCGGTTACATAGTCCTCTAGGAGGAGTGCGGGTGACGGCCGAGCTCCAGTAGATGGTCGCTTTGTGTCTACGAGGCCAAGTGCGGCACTTTCCCGTGGCCCTCTCACCTTCGAGAGTACCCAGAACGGTATGCACACCACGGTGCCTGCTCTCTTTGGCTGTGCTAGTGGGGGCCACGCAAGGCCCCAGCGTTTTTTTTCCTCCGGGGCCGGTGGATGTTTGTTGCTGCTTGTCAGCTGCCGAGCGCCGCCGAGGCTCCATACTTCGGCCCAGTTTGGACTGCTGCAGCTGCATGGAGGACAAGCGGGTTGTAGTACGCCGCTTGCTACTCGAGCCCTCGTGAACGAAATCTACGTGGCGAGAAACACGTGCGCTCGAATTTAATTTCTGCGCAATTTGCAAGCCCCGCCGGGGTGGTACAGTGGTAAGACGCCCGACTACTGTCCGGAGTTCCCGGGTTCGAACCCGACCTCGGCGGCTGCGTTTCGATGGAGGCCAAAGTGGCGTCCGTGTGCTGTGCGATGTCAGCGCACGTTAAAGATCCCCAGGTGGTCGAAATTACTCCGTAGCCCTGCACTATGGCTCCCTTTTCTTTTTCCACCTTCACTCCCACCTTCATCCCTTCCCTTACGGCGCGGTTCAGGTGTCTACCGAAGCAAGTGTGACAGATACTGCGCCTTTACATTACTTTACCAATTATTATTATTATTAGTTTGCAAGGATAGTACATGCTCCGCCAGTGCCACTCAAGACATTCATCCATGTCTCAATGCGTCCATTTATTGGGTATTGCCTCCATTTTACCCACCCTCTTTCTTTATTAGATATCAAGAGCTTGCTTTCGTTTTGTTTTCCATTTTTCCCACTGGACTAAACACGTAATTATTATCGCTCAGTATATTTTACGTAATGCTCCCATACGGCACGAAGTGAGCTCAACGCAGGAACAAGTCGAGATGATTTTCTGTCTGGCCCTCGCACCGGGTGTCGTTCACCCTGGTGACGCCTGCTCCTCGAATGACTAGTTTGTCGCCTCGCCTCCACTTTCCGTCGGTCGGCAAGGGCACGATGGAGCGCGCCTCTGCGCGCGTGCGCCCCACTGTAACTTACCACACCCGCCTGCGCCAGCCCGCTACGTGGCGGCGACCCACTTATCGGGCCGCTTCCGTTCCCTCAGGTAGATGTGGGGATTGCGGCGGCAACCGCGGCCGTCGGACAGGTGGCGGCACCTGTTCGGCTGCGAACGCTTGTTCCGCTTTTCTCCAGGTGGCGCCGTCGCGGCAACGAGCGTCGCGTCGCATCGAGAGCGTGGCCGACCTTCAACTCAGCTTGGAGGCTTTGCACGACTCCATGGTCAACCTCATGGCTTCCTTTCGCGAGCGCTTTTCTCGGAAGCTGCCGCGGCGGGAATCCGGGCGATGCTCTGCCGCCGCGGACCGCGCCATTCTTGGAAGAGAGAATTGTTTGCTTTTTTTTTTTTCGTCGCTTGTCCCATCGCCCAACCCGTTCTTAATCTCTAGGGACGTAGATAACTGGCCCGATGCCCCGTTTTGCAACGATTCTTCCCGCAATCCACGTTTTTTTTTTCGTCGTGGTTGTTTAATTGCCACCATTTAGACCCGCATTCGATACCGAAACCTGTGAGGATGCCATTGCTTGAGTGGTTGTCATCATGACGTCAGAGCTCGCTGTTACTAATTTCAGAATGATTTCATCCGCGGATAGTGTAGAGAAGCTGTGAGGCACCGAGCGTGAAAAGACAAAGGTCTCCTGGTTCCATGCGTCCGGCGCATCGTGCTTGCGGCTGTGTAGCCGGTGGACAGTTGCACCCAGATGTTCAAAGTGCCGCGATACGTTGCCAGACCGCTTTTCGACGGTGGTAAGCACGGTATACCCGTGTGCTGTGCGTTGTTAGTACACGTTAAAGAACACCAGGTGGTCGACATTTCCGGAACCCTCCACTACGGCGTCTCTAAAAGCTGAGTCGTTTTGGGAGGTTGAATCATGTGAACCAAACCGACAACCTGCAAGAATTCGAGGCCGCTTGCACGCGGCTAGCGTTCGACGCAGTTTACTGAAAGTCTGGTGTTCACTGTAGCGAACGGCCACTAAATTTGAATTTGGTTTACAGCGCAGGCAGACAACCACAGGAAAGAACGAAGAAAGTTTGTCCTGTCACTTCGTTCTTTCCTGCTCTGTAAACGAGTTTCAATAATGCACCAACTAGTCTGCAAAAACGTTCTCACAGGCCACTAAAATGCCCCAGACTTAGAGACCCACTATTCACGGTTCGTGTCGGCGACCTTGCATTGTGTACTTGCGAGAATAGCGAGGCACAGCCGCATGTGGGTTCTGTTTGTCTCTGACAGCGTAATTCAGGCTGAAAAGTGAAAATGCTTGAGGCAGCTAGGTGTAGCACGGGAATCAAATCTTTATTAGGCTGACTTGCGCCCACAAAAGAACTAATATTAATTCTGCGGCAGCGATAGCGGCAAATGTGCTCGCAGGTCGTCGAACAGAGAAAGCCCTTTGCATTCGTCAGCTCTGAATTTAAAGTGTTCAAGGAACCATTAGATAACCGGCCAAAGGAACCTGGAAACGTCTGGAACGATACCGAAACCGTTGTGCTGCGCTGCGATCACTCGAGAAAAATTTCGGCGCATCCCTCGAGGCTACACAGAAAGTGATAAAACCGCTTCTCGCGACAAAGAGCGTGAACAAGATCGTTCCGTGCGCTACAATCACAGTGATAAGGCCGCGTGCTGGCAGCTTTTGAAAACAACAATAAAGTTTTCAATAGTTGGCGGCACTATTCATGGACCGTAAACATAACACAGTAATAAATAACGACAGCAATGCATTAACGCGACAACATTAAATGCCCCGTGTTCCAGAAAATTTCGTCTTCGGAGCTGTGAGCGAAAATCACGAGCTTGCTCATGGCTCGTTGTGGTCGGCAGATTGGTCGGCGGGTTGTGTCAACTTGTGTGAGACCACATGACATGGTTGAGTTGGCAGGAGCGGACAACTCATGTAGACTCACTGAGGTGTTAAGAGTGAGATTTGACTTAAACCCTCCGGGACCTTTCGATCCCAAGAGTTGTGTTTCCCCTTCAGGTGGCCAGGTGAGGAAACACTTATGATGATGAAATCGGGGTTTCTTGATGGATTGATGGTTCGGACTCGCCAACATTCACGTTACTTGATGGCACGACAGAAGGGTTAACTATTTATTTACACATAAATAAAACAAGAATAAACAAGAAAGGAGAAGACTATCTATATGACTGAGCCGTTGATCAGACGAAATCAGCCCTGGTTTAACTCAGAGCGCTTACTTTTAAGCCATCTGTCTCCGCCCTTGGCGGGGACGGCAACCCATAAGTAATAAGGCAACATCTCTCACCAATCGACGATGGAGAGGAAAATAAAGTTTCCGTCAGCTAATCAAAGGCTGGGGAAAGGATATTAATCAAAAAATTTGGGAAAGGAGAGCTCCCAAGCAAACATACGAACAGCATTGACGTCACTACATTCCGCTTTTTCCTACGTTTTCTTTTCGGCACACATGCATAGGAGACCAGCGTATGCCGCAGGGATCGCTGAAAGGGGTCAAATGCTGAGTGCCAACTCCAGCTTAACCAAGCGTTTCTTCTGAGCACCTGCAGCTCAAACGACCCATTGGGGCCTCATCGCGCACTGGTCAGCCACCGTACACCTGCTGCAGAGGGAATGACGCGCACGTATCGAAACGAGAACGCATTAAAAAAAAAAAAAGACATCCACTGGTCACAGAAATAGCATTCAACACTGAACACTGCACAAAAGGAACAAGCGCTCTGCGGCGGCGGGTGCCGCCGGCAACAATAGAGCTGCCACAGTGCCTCCGTCTTGCGTCCGTGGTTCTACAAATTTGGTAACCCCTCGACCGGGGACAGGTGCATATCTCAGCTATACGAATCCTCTGTGCGGGTGGTGGTAGAAACATTTTATTGCCATTAGAACAAATAGCAGGGGCCCTGCATGGCACTTGGGTGCTCCCTTGCTACATAGGAGACACCCTTATAAGGCAAAAGAAAGTCCTTGAAGAGCAATCCTCCTCATAGCACTGGAAATGATCTTCCTTTGGTCTTGACTTGAGGTGCTCTTTATGAGAGCTCCCAGTAGGACTCTGCGACGTTCGGTGGTGGGGGATGAGGAAAGGTGGGCCATGCAAGAAGGATGTGTAGGAAGTGTCCTGGTTTGCCACAGAGTCTGCATGATGAGGAAAACTGGTCTGGGTATCTGGTTGTAGTAGTGTAGGGTATGGAGCAGTCCGAGTCTGCGAGCTTCGCCAGTGTACTGCCTGCGCTATGTTGAGAGAGGGGGCTGGGGGTGTATATTCCCTTCGTTTGTCCCGGTAGTACAAGCGAATATCGCGGAAGGAGAGCAGGCGCTCCTCAGCCTGTAGAGGGGGCTCCATTCCTCTAGCCCGGAAAGTAAGACCTGGGGCTAGGGAATTATCCTCCTCGTTGCCAGGGAGGCCGGCATGTGCTGGCGTCCAGATGAGGGGTGCCGGGGCTGCCAGAAGCGTAATATGCGAGCAGCGGTGCGGGATATATAGCCGCTGGCATAATTTAGAATCGCAGATTTGGAGTCAGAGATAATTTTTGTGGCAGATGTAGAGATGAGAGCAAGCGCAATGGCTGCCTTCTCTGCCTCTGTGGTGGAATTTGTGATTATAGAGTTGGAAGTAAGCAGCTTGCTTGATTGTCGGCTACAAGTTACAACCAGCACCATACGGAAGCCTGACGTATATTCCGCTGCGTCCACATAGACCACCTCTTGGTCCTCGCTGTATTGTGCGTGAAGGGCGTGAGCCCTGGCTATTCTGCGGTCCTGGTCTCGATCAGGGTGCATGTTTTTAGGGATGGGAGGTATGATGAGGTTACAGCGGAGGTTAGGAGAAAGGGGGACACCGTCAATGTGGTGTGTAACTGAGCTAAGGTTTAAGTGGGATAATAAAGTGCGGCAAGCCGCCGAGTTGGATAGGCGGGATATTTGGGCCGTTAACGTAGCCTCTCTAAGTTCCTCGAAAGTGTTGCGTACACCGAGTTGAAGGAGTCGGGAATTAGATGTGCTGGGGGGAAGTCGTAGAGCCGTTTTCGTGCAACTTCGTAGGAGCGCGTTCACCCGGTCTCTCTCCTTTTGTTTGATGGGGAGGTATGGGAGGGCATATGTGGCGCGGCTTATAACGTAAGCCTGGGTGAGGCGAATTGTGTTTCGCTCGCGTAAGCCTGCCCGGCGGTTGGCTATGCGGCGAATCAGTCGGGTGGTCTGTTGACATTGTGTATGGAGAGTCTTTATGACTTCTCCATGTGCACCATGGGAGTGAAGAACTAGACCCAGTACACGGATTTTGGATACTAGTGGAGACCGAATACCGCATTAGCTGGTTCATGGAACTTCACACCAAGTGAGGCTACTCCCAGCCTTTATATCCGTGTGGGGTG
Organism: Amblyomma maculatum; assembly: GCF_055883805.1. Lineage (NCBI taxonomy): Eukaryota > Metazoa > Arthropoda > Arachnida > Ixodida > Ixodidae > Amblyomma > Amblyomma maculatum. The sequence goes on along the minus strand of NC_139347.1, from coordinate 50,776,696 downwards.
GTCTTTCACATACTACAATACCTTGTAACTGTATGCTGATGTTTAATTAATAATTGGTTCACAGGAAGGGAAAGGCGCAGTATCTGCCACACTTATTTCTACGGACACCTGAACCGCACCGTAAGAGAAGGAAAGGTGGGAGAGAAAAAGGAGCCGTAGTGGAGGGCTTCAGAGTAATTTCGACTACCTGGGGCTCTTTAACGCGCGCTGACATCGCACAGCGCACGGACGCCTCTCCGTTGTCAGCGCACGGGTACTTGTGAGATGACTGAGGCAGAATTTAAAGGGTCGGTGATTAAGCGAGCAGCACAATCCATGTACGCGAAGGGGAGCCACAGTCATTAACGCGCCGTCACGTCGTACCTTAAAAGACGGAGAACAGTGTCCCACAAGTTATTGTTTGTTGATTTATAAAGTACAGTAATCCGTAGCATCTTTCTCTTCACTCGTTTTGTCAACCACCTGGTGCCTCTCGCTCGATTACGACAGTTTCTGAACCATTTTGCGGTTTCTTGACATCTTTGGCTGACTCGATCGAGCATCAGGGGACGTGTTCTGTTAGGAGCCATTATGGTCCTCTGGCATAACGGCAACGAAGGAATTCAGGGCGCGAAGGCCCACGGCATCCTCACGACGCCCACTGCACTCAAATGTTTATGTACCTAAGGTTCATAAAACTGGCGGTCCGGCCGGTGGCGATGGTCTGCATGGCCGAGTCCTCCGAACGCAGCTGGATGCCTCAGTCGTCCCAGGCCTTGAGGTGCTTTAGACCCCGCCCTTATGTAATGTCTATGGGACTTATAAATGACGGGAGATATAAATGAAATGCGGCTCGGTCGGGCAGAAGGAGAGAATGTGGAGATAGGAGGCAATGGGTTCTGGGCATGAGTGCAGGAGTGGAGAAGGAAGGATGGTATATAGAGATGTGGTAATGAGTGCGGGGAGGGGGGCGGTGCCACAGTGTGTGTGTTTGTTATCTAAGGAGATGTGGGGTGCTGTCAGAACTTGCGCAAAGCTTGTCGGTCCGCGCCAACTCTAACCTCATCTTAACCCCCCTCCCCTAATATGGATAAGCAATACTTTGGAGCAGATTATACAGACACACTTTCCCTTCGCCCATTAGGCTTGCGTCAGCTCGCTGAATGAGCGCATGAGCACGTGGTGGGGTGGGGGCGTGACAGGCCTGTCCAGTATGCAAAAAGCACGGACATGGAGTCCTCGTGCAAAATTTAGAATCGCTGTTTTAAAATCTGTTCTTGGCTTCCGAGTGGTTGATGGCAGTTGGAATGGCGGCTTCTTGTGCAAGCCTCTGGGAAGGCGTCTAGGAAGGTGGTGAGGGGGGATTAATTGTCCACCACGCCGGCTTCTGCCTGTTCATGATTCATCACACGCGTAAGCAAGCAGCAAGTTGGATGGGTGCATATTCCTGTGATGATCAGCTCTCGGTGGAGGTTTCGAGGGAAGCGACCCGGCTATGCCTTGTTGTCGACTTAGTTCTCAGCATTGGCTTGTATATTGCTTAGTGGCGGCCAAAACTGGCCCATATTGGAAACGTAGACTATGCACCAAGCTCAGAGAGCTGAGAGACGGCATCAGTAAGTGAGCGTGCACTGTAACCTTTGAAGGGTCGAATTTGAATCCGTCAGGAACAGGTTGAGCCGGACATATACCATAACTACCGTAAAGCCGTCGCAACGCTTTCGGCCGCTGTGGGAGACATGAATTCAGTAAAGCGTATACAGACCAGGTATAGAGCCCGAAGAAAGAATATCAAAAGCTGCTGCGCTAGCTTTGCTGACCTTGTCCACAGAGCCGTCAGCGAAAATTTTAAGATGACAAACACACTCTGTTTCCATATGTTCAAGTGCGAGTGAACGCGTACGTTGCCACCAAAGGAGAACTACGCTTTGCGCTCAGCAGAGTGACCGTACAGTAGATTCTTTCAAATGAACAGGATGTTTTCAACCGCTAAGTCTTCGAACATCAAGGCCTAAGGAACTAAGTGGAGTAACTGCCAAGTATATAGGCTCGGGATCGGATCTTTTTCGGAGCCGCTTCAAAAGGATTCGCCCTATCAGCTACCGTCTCTGCGAGCCGGCCAAAAGCAGCAAAGCTGAGAGGTTTCCATAACGACCCATGAAGTACCGCATTGTTCGCTGCGCCGGCGGTAATTCCAAGGGCTCTTCCTAGGTCCTTTCTGTGCAAAATTTCGAGACGTTCAAGCTGAGTTACTCTGGAGATATTAACGGTATGTTACATGACTAACTACCAGTGGAAGCAACCTTCCACTGGCGATTGCTGTGCGCTTCAAGAATGGCATTTGTCAGGTGGACACATTATAAGTTACGAAGGCGCATTCAGGACAGCGAGGCCGGCACTATTGTCGTTCATACTTCGTTTTGTGACGGTCCTCAGCCCGCCTCAGACCAAAGGCCAAGTCGAGTGAACAGTGTACGCTGTATAAGAACACACTTTCGTGCGGCTGCGGAGCACGAGAACGCAAAACAGATTTTGCGAAACAGTGCAGCTGCTGAGCACCAGGGCGCTGGACGAAATCTTGACGGCAGAGGCCGCAGCTTTGACGAATTTGCATCAATCAATGCGTCAAGCACACATCAGATAGAACACAAGCACTCTATGAACTCGGACATAAAACTTGATTATTCGAGGGTTTGCTTCTGACGGAACAGAACGGCCAAGCAGACGACCCTTGCTCGAGCTGCAAGGCCACGGCTCTACGCTCGTTCCCTTTTCCGATTTCCGCTTTTATTCGCCTCGGCGCCGCTGCACCGAGCAGTCGATGGTCTCACGGTACTGTTAAAGAATCGGCCCGGTGTAATTCGCAATCATGATGCACCAGTGGGTTCTTCGCCCTACGAGGCATTTAATAAGCAAGTGCCCTATATAAGCGCTCCCCATTATAGAAGTGTTCACAAAACGCCGGCGTTGCTGGCTTTCCTGCAAAGCGTCAAGAGAGCGGGGATTGGTATAGTGAGGAGGAGGATACAGCGGAGAGGATTAAACTAAACTGGAAAGGGGTAAAGTTCGGAGTAGAAAACTGGAAAAAAGAGGTACTGCTATGTTGCTATCGCAGGCCCGTCGGCCGGAGAGATCATTTGTTTTATATCGATTGTTTATTAACTGCAATCGCTTTGAAGAAGTGCGCGGAAAAGCGCCAACAAGGCTACAAAACGGTTATTTGTAGCCAATGTGTCCACCTCTTACCTTTTCTGTTTTGCTCTGAAGTAAATGGTAATGTAATATAATTCCATTTTCGCGATATTCAAAGAACGTAATTAGTAACTTGACCTAATTCCTTTTGCAACGTAGTTTTGCCACTTTTGACCTACGACCCTGTGGATTTTGTGTAGGGCTTGGCCGGTGCCTGTCAGGTCGACTCTCTCATTGGAATTCATGGAGGGACTTGTGCTCTAGTTTCGTTATCGAAGGTGCACGAATTCTTAGATTCCGTGCAGACTAACGCTCACCACATAGTTCACTGCCGCTGCTTACGCGAACACAACTATACCACATTTATTCTCCACGTCAAAGAAACTTTAAAAGAAAGGCAAATGCTGGCTGGTAATTCTCCGGCATGTAATGTGTATAGGGCGTACAGAAGACCGCTGGAGTGCAGCTTGGTCTAATTGAAAGTGCAGTTACGAGTTTTGGGAGAATATTTTAGTATTGATGTAGTGGTGAACCATCCATTGATTACACCGACATCATAGCGATCGCCGGGACTGAGACTCCCAGCACGGCGGATACCTTAACGTTTCATTTAATCCGCTTATCGTCTCCTGCTTTGGCCTGCACTGTGGCAGCGGCGCCTTGGATAACTGTGAGACTAATTTAAGCTTGCGCGAGCTACGCACACTGATTAGTCCTCCTGCAGAGCTTAGTGAGTCTGAGTATTGGACCGTTGCTGGGGGCATTTTGTGTGTATGACTGTGCTATCTGCTTTGTGGTGTTCATGCTTGGCGTATTTATTAACTCTTATGAAAGTAATCACGTTAACTCGATCATTCCGAATCGCTTGTTTATTCGAGTCGATGCTTCGGTGACGTTAACATCGAGTGCATGAAAAACAGAATAAAAGCACCGCTCAAATCTAGCGTCCGCCTACCTGGAAGAGATTCGGTTGGATCAGAGTTTAAATCATCAAATGCCGTTATTATCGGGCTACCGCGGGGCTGGAGCTTCGAGGAGCTTCGTTATCGGCAGTGCATGCCGGCAGCTGCGAAGGAGGGGGAGAGAAGGGATACCGGCGGATTTTTGTATAGGTCGAATGCGTAGGTGTTTGCAAATTCTTCGGTGGCATGGCACAGGCGCATAGGAGAGGAAACACGTACCGGCGGAGTGCCGCTAGTGTTTTCGCATTTTATTTACACCATGATTGCGGCGTGGAAGCCACACTCTTCTGCGTTCTGCTCTGCATGGTTCTGCTGTGATTCACTCTCTACGAACGACTGCGACGAGAAACGTCTGTGCCATTACTTCGTGCCATACCTGCGTCACGGGAATGACTTGAAATGTGGTGTGGCAACAACTTAGCTGAGGCATTGAGCTGCAAAAGGTCGCCTGCCGTAGTTTTTGCAACGCGCGCAAAAATAGCCACTGTCGACGGCGTTTCAAATACTGTCTACAGACTTGTTGCGGTTTGTGCGAGTAACGCGCGAATGAGGAAGTCCGAAGCAGGAAATTGGACAGAAGGGGGACGCGGATTCTTGTGCACGCAAGCCCCGAGCTAATATGAATTCCATGCCTCAAAATTAATCGTATAGCTGGTCCTCTCGAGACGAACAGTGGAGGAGCCAGCCGACTGTGTCTGGCGACCAGAGGTGGTTAACCTCATGATGTTAAGTTGAAACCTAATAAGGTCGCACAACTCTGTTCAGCGATGAATCAGGGTTCCCGATGCTGTGTATAGCTATAAATGTAGCTTTAAGAATTATTTCTTAGTTCGCAGTTGAAGGCTACAGTTGCGCAACAGATTGACAAACGTCCAGTGTCGTTCTGTTGCTGCAGGTGACGGAATGGCTGGTTCAGTCGCTCTGTGGGCAACCTCATGAGGTTAGATTTAGAGGATACCCTCCTTTGCTGGCGAGTGATTGCGCCCAGCTGTCTCGCGGTGGTGGTCGCCCCTCGTGTAGGGCGGTCGCCAACGAGGCCGCTCTACGCGGGGTCGCGACACTGGGCGGAATCGGAGCTCTCCGTTCCGCTTTCGCCCGAACGGGGCGGGTGGAGAGGGCAAAAGCCCTCGCGTCCCGCACGCCGCTGCTTTGTCTGAAGATGCGGGAACTGTCTTGTTGGAAACACTTTCCTGTCAGCGTTAAGCATCGTACTATGTAGCTACGTTAATTTTGTACGCATGCTTTCATCTGTCTGGAACTGCCGAGGAAGAGAATTAGAGAATGGTGAATGGCAGATAGAGAGACAAACCATGAAAGATGGTTCCGAAATACCACCTCTTCCTAGAGGTCCCTTAACTGCTTCGCCCCCAGACATGTGCACAGGGTGGACTTCGCGATTTGTCTGGGTGCTTTCAGTCGGGGTATCACTGCCAGATCGGTCTCAAAGCAGCGGGTGATGCTTGCTGCTGTTCACGTTTAGGAAGGACCGATGTAAATAAATGTGAACTTTATTAAAGGGGGCGGGGGGGGGGGGGGGGGGGGGGGGTGAAGCGAGGCGTGCACCTGTTCGACCAGTCGCAATCATACCATGCTTGCTTCTGTATCTAGGATCGGCTTTATTTCTTAGAGGTGACTATTACAGCGCTAGATGTCAGTGACGTTCAGTCGATGTTGTCTTGTAGTGCAGTTTTTTCCTTTGTTCGATCGTGAACCAATTATAGCCCGTAAGAACGTTCTTCTGGGGTTTAAGAAAGGCCTGCTGGTGGCTTGGTCGTATATCCGTTTTGATTAAGACCATGGAGCTTGGGGCTGTGCCAGACTAGCCGAGGCGAAAATTTGAAAAGTAACATTAACTGCGAACAAGGCGAGATAACGCGGTCGTGTGGAGGATTCGACCCGCGCCGGTTACCAACCGATTATCACATTATGGGTTCAAGCTACAGCCCAGCTTGCCGCTCGGCTTCTTCCCACAGTGCACGGCTTTGCAAGGGAGCCTTCAAATCTCACTATGTGACTCAAATGGCTGTCGAAAGAAAAAGGACCACGAATAATTTTAATGATCACGTGGCGGTTTAGAGGCTCGCCCTGTAACGCCATTTACTGCTGGCAGCTATCAAAGTGCGCGCAGTCGGCGGGTTACTGTTACCTGGCATTGTCGGTATCAGTGCGCAAAATCTGTTTACAGTCTCTTGCCATTTCGTTCCGCTATAGAAAGCCCTCCGGCCGTTTTCCATCACCGAGATACTTCTATCTTTTCTCGCGCCGGAGCTAGACAGGCAGCAGACGCCAAAACAAACGAGATAAAAACAAACACTGCCCACATTTTTGTTCGTCTTTCTCTCAGACTGTATTTTATATTTTTTGCTAGATTTGTTTCCAGAATGCAGAATCTTAACATGCCCCATCTATGTGCGGATCCGAAACCAGCCATGGGGCAGAGCCCAGCATCGAGGTCCGTGTGCTAGGTTTTCGGTGCATAGACCTGAGCCCGTGCTGTGCCTTTCTCTCTATACCGAGGGCAGCTGAGCCATTGAGTCTTCCGATGAGACGCTGGTGACTGTCGCGGGGAGCCAGAGCCATTGACCAATGGAGCAACGCTCAGTCCGGCGTCGGCCACTGTTGTAAACGATACAGCTGGTGCGCCGCCGAACGTGCGCTGCATGCGAGGGCTGCCGGAGGTGTTTTCATTTTCCGCGTTTCCTTTTTCCCTCGCCACGCGGTGCGGCAAACTTTCTCCTCCCTGCGCCGTCCTTTTCCCCTGGATGGGGTTTGAGCCCCGTGACACAGAGGACGGGGTCACGGGAAGCGGGACCCGGCACGCGCCCGGTGTCAGCCGGCGAGAGCCGATGACCCGCTTTGGGCGGCCCAGGGGAGCGCATCCGGTCCCGTTCTTTTTGTCGCCGCCGCGGAGACCGTTGGCGAGCGACCCCGCTTCTTCTTCTGTGGGTCCCTTTGGAGTGCGCGCGTGGACCTTTCACGCCTCGTCATCGAGGAACAGCGGGGAGGAAGGGGGCCCGTGTGGCTGCGATAGGTAGGCGGAACTCTCTCCGATTGTGTCTCCCTTGTTCTTAGATTTCGCCCGAGGAACGGAAAGCCCCTCTCCCTTTTTGGAGAACCGCTGCAGTGTGACGTACTCTTCGTGGCGCTTCGCGCCGCCTGCGCTGAAGCAGTGCGGGATGTTTCTTTCCACACTACATTCGGTGACGCACAGAGGTTTGTTTGTTGCTGATAGGTGGCTGTCGAGAAATCTGTGTCTTTTCGGCAACGTTGCGCGGCGCTGATATTATCGCAGTATAGGCTGTGTGACGTCGTGGCGTCACCGTCCACCGGGGTCCATTAATGCGATAACGCTTAGTCGCTGCGCGCGTGTTTACGGGACGCGGTGTGTTTTTATGAGGCTTGTTTACGTTTCCTTAATGTCTCGTGAATGAGGAACACCTATTCGGATACTGGAGAAGCATCGCTTCCCGGTGTAAAAAAAAAAAGAGGAGGAAACGAAAACAGATTTATTAATGAAAGCTTAACCGCCTTATCCCCGTGAGCATCGCATATAGGCACCCCGCGCCGAGAAGTACGCTCAGTATGTCTGTAGGCTATTGTAAACGGAGGGTGTATGCCGCCGATAACGCCTTTCAGGTGCTTGTCTCGCTCACTTGTCTTAGAGCTTCAGTGTGCGACGTCGTGCGCTCTTTTTTGCGCCCCCTCGCATAGCAGGCGCGCGTCATCGGATGGCGCTCGGAGAGCGGCATTATCCGTATTATATAAGGCTCAATTACCCATTTTCCATTTCCGATCCATTTGATCTTCAGACATTAGTTTCTGTTTTTGATGGTTGACGCAGCTGTGGCTCGAAGACATTCGTTGGAAGCGACCGTACCATTATTGGTTTGGTTTGGTTTGTGGGGTTTAATGTCCCAAAGCGACTCAGGCTATAAGAGACGCCGTAGTGGGGGACTAATTGGTTTCTTTGCTGTCCGCGCATACAGCAAAAGAAAGAAAAAAAAAAAGAGAAAACAACGCAGAGAATAAAGGCTTCGAGCCTGGCAAGGCCTTCCTCCCGCCTACAGTTCTGGCAGCAGTGCAATAAGCTAAGGAAATTACACTTGCCGATACCGTCAGTACAGTTGAAATTTTCAGTTTTTTATCATGCAGTCTCTCATGCATTGCACTCAGATATACGCAAGTGCGTACAATGGGTATACTATTCATTTAGACAAAAAAGAAAAGAACAAGTTCAGTCATCCTTCGGGACAAATTACACACAAGCAAGGACAAATCAAGCCTAGAAAAAAGAACTCATGGCACTATTTAGAAGCGCTAGAAGACAGGACACTCGTGCAATTTTTTTTCCCCCTTAATAATCACCATTTTCTTCGTTCTTTCTTTTTCTTCCAATCGACATCGTGTGGCTTTTTGTTAAGACGAGAGCCTTACTAGGCTGTGATCTTTTCGAAAATGCTGTTCCCAAAATGTGTCTCCGGATATGACGTCATCACCTGGTGACGTCACATCGTGTCATTGGTCAATAATAGTGGTTAATGATAATGAGATATGAAATGATAAAAATGATAATTGCTACAGACAACGATTAATGATTAATAATACTTAATAATACGCAATTAATAATAAAACAATCACTATAATTCGTCGTAAGATAATTAGTGGTGAGATAATTAGTGATATGTAGTTAGTGATAGGTAGCTAGTAAAAACGTCGCGGCAGTGCTACTGCTTTCGCATTCTCCAAATGTAGTTTCTGCATTGATCTTTAAGCTTTCGAATATCAGTAAAACTTTGTATTTAGATGTTGTTCTCCATAATTAGTGCTTGTTGCATTGAGATAATTTTTTAACATATTGTAGTAACCAGGATTCAATAGTTATTACCTACCTACCTAGTAACCTGAAATGCAATACTTCATCAGCCCCAATTCAAAAAGTACTTGGTAGACAATAGGTGTGTTAGTCTTGTGGGCATCTAGTGTACCGCTTAAATAACCGACTTACGCGCCTCTGTAGTAATAGAAGTCGGAGGTAAGTTTTCACCGGTGCTTATATACCCCAAACCAAAATACAGTAAGAAAGTATGGAAGAAAAAAAAAAAAAAAGACTAACTGTGCCAGAGGGAAACCGTGAGCCACAAATGTATGGGTGCAATTATTCTAAACAGGCACCCGGGAGTCCTACTGACGCTAGAGCGAGGTTATCAGTATATTGGCATTCCAGGACGAGTTTTCCTCGCACCACACACCGGGAGGAGAAAAAAAAAAAAAAGCTTTTCCTTGTTCTCTTGTTTGAGCGGAGTACCCCGGAAAATAGCGTTATAACTCCGTTCATTTGCTGTTAACCGGATTGGTTGCATATTACAGCCATTGGTTAACCGGCGCGTAAGTAGATAGCGGCGAGGGCTACCGTGTGCATGGCCGTGGGACTCTCCGCGTCGTTTGATTAGACGCTTGCTGCCTTCGTGCCTTCTTGTTCACGTGGCGCACAGTGAAATGGATGCGCATCTAAAATGAATCTTACAGAATGCCGTCGCGCAGAGTGAAGTGAACGAACGTCTGAAATGGACCCTTACAGAATGCCTATTTGCTCGCTCAGCAGACAGGCTGGAACTGGGCCTTTCTCGGAACCGTCGTGCAGGGTGCGGCCGGCATGAATCGGTCACGCGTCTGACTTTTCCAAGAATGAAAGATCTGAGGTTTAAAGATCTGATCTGAGGTTTAAAAACGTTTGCGATAACTGCGGCTACCCGCATTGGAGTGATTTTTAAGACGTAACGCGCTGCTAGGCTGCGCCATGGCGACACGGCGGCAGCTGCTATAGCAACCGCATTTTTTGTGTACATCTTATACTGGGGGCTGAAACGTGGAGGCTAACCAAGAGAGTTCTACTTAAGTTGAGGACAACCCAGAGGGCTATGGAACGAAAAATGGTAGGGGCAACATTAAGAGATAGGAAGCGTGCATAGTGGGTCAGAGAAATAACTCAAGTTTCCGACATTCTAGTGGAAATTAAGAAAAAAAAAATGGGCATGGGCAGGACATGTAGTGCGAAGAGAGGATAACCGATGGTCGCTTAGGGTAACAAACTGGATTCCAAGAGAAGGAAAGCGTAGCAGGGGGCGGCAGAAAGTTAGGTGGGCGGATGAGTTTAAGAAGTTCGCGGGGGTCAAGTGGATGCAGCTAGCACAGAACCGGGTTAAGTGGAAAAATATGGGAGAGGCCTTCGCCCTGCAATGGGTTTAGTCAGGCTGATGATGATGATATACTTGTTAGATATTTTTGGACGCCTGTTTCCCTTATGTATGTTTAATTATACTTCATTTCAATAATTAACACCATTTACATACTTTCAGATCACTTTCACTCGATTATTTGGGCCTTTCTTGTCCAAACACGTCGAATTTCGGTTTTATGACGTCACACACTGGCGTCACGTCCGACGTGGACATAACTACGTCACTATTTCGACGTCCTCATAGGTCACGTCGCTGGAAGTGGGGTACCACGTGATTACTTTAGACGTCGACATTAACCCATTTGGCTATTTCGACGTCCATTTGACAGAATTGCCTCTAATTGATTCACTAATGAGTCCACATGCACCGTTTTTTTTTTCTCTCGTGACATTTTTTTCATCCTCTATTGACTACGACCATTCGCTTTTTCCTATCTTTCTTCGCTTCGACGCTATCTTGCCGATAAAGTTCTGGTGACAAGCTCCTCAAACATAGCCAGTTAATGCTCACGCATTAATCATGTCCTAAAGCAGCTCATACACACCGTAGCAGAGGGTCCGGGTGAATCTGAACTATACCCGCTGAGCTGCGCGAGCGTTTTTGCATTCCGCCTCCAAACTCCGCCGCCGCGGCCGGCATTAAGTCTCACGTGAATGAGCTAAGCAGCCGAATCATATGTAGCGACCTAGCCATCCAGGCGGGTAGAACGAAGACAGCCGCCAGGATGCAGGGATGTCTACCGCACAGCGGAGGCAATTGTCAGTTACCTTTCTTTGTGTTCAGCCGGCCGGCATGTGCTCCGTCCAGCAGTCCGGTTAATTGTGGGAAAATCCGCGGAATCTCTTTCCACGGTATTCATAGATGGCGAAATAAAAAAAAAAAAAAATGAGAAAGAGAAGCTAGATACTCTTACATGTTTTCAGTCCCCGCGCTACTACGAAAACACCTGTGCGCACTGAGGGCAAGAACAGAAAAACAACATTTTGGTCCGAGGAAACGTCATCATTCGTATAAAAAATGCGCGGCCAGGGCGTGGAGGAAGAATCCGTAAATGTTTGCGGCGTTTAGTGGCTTCTTTTGCGCCGTTCCTCGTCGGCGGTGCAGCCTTTGTGCTGTCCCGGTTAATCTTGGTTCATCCTTGCCTAAGAGTGAAAATACTCCTGTGAAGAGCCGCCCAAGTTTGCTACGAGGCGTGAAAAAACGCCTAACGAAAAAAAAAAATTACAAGGGTTCAACGATGCTGAACCAAATATTGAGCGAAAGCATTAGCTGTGGGTGACCGAGCGTTTTTCTTTTTCTGTGTTTCTTCTTCCTCAGCCCACATATAAAGCCCCGCTTTAACCAGGAGTGGCCTATAGGGGTAACGTGAATGCCGAGGTCCTAGTCGTCCCATGTGAAACGAGAGACCCAAGTTGGCAGCTCCTGCCAGCCCACACCCTAGTGTCACGTGGGTTGTGACGTCACAGCGTCACGTGGGTAAGACGTACGTGGCTACCGCCGCGCTACACTGAAGGCTCGAAACCTAGAGTGGTATTGCTTTCGCAATGAAAGGGGGACACTTTAGGTCCGCTTTTATACGACGCGACATCGTTAAAGGCTCCCGTGTGCGACTCCTTGTAGATCATCGTTCGGTTACATGTAATTTTCTGCTGTATTAATCACTAATTCCTTAATCCGTGCCTTTGTTATTCGGCACATAATCATTAATACAGCGCTAAACTAACGCACTGTGTTAAAAACTGCCCAACGTGGACATAAAGCCGCGCTTTAATTGAGCCCCGCGAACCTGCCTGCATGGTCTATAGGGCACAGGGGCGGCGTGCGCAACTCGGAATAAAATGGTCCCGGGTTCAAGTCCCATCTGAGAACAGCTGCCCGAGTTGGCGGTTGCTGCCGGCTAGCCCATGCCATGTGGTCCCGTTACGTCACAACCCGCCAACCTATCAGTGCCCGGCTGCGCTACCTGCCAGTTACGACGTATACATGCTATCCCACCTGCGAGTGGCATGCTCATGATGATTCACTCCGCCAGCGCCGGAGTTTCTGCAGAGCGCGGTCATATGCTCATGATGATTCGCTCCGCCAGCGCCGGATTTTCTGCAGAGCGCGGCCATAGCGCTACACAGATTCACAGCGATTCTGATGATAGAAAACAAGCACAGCGCCTGAACGAGTTACAAGTAGAGGGAAGACGCTCATCAACCCCAAATCTGTTCTTGCAAAACAACTGCGAGGTCGAGTGCTAAGCGCAAGCCCGCCGGACACTTAAGCATCGCAATGCAAGCCCTGATACGAACAGCGAGAAATTACCCTTAAAGGGGGGACGTTTTACTGCTTACGTGTTAAGAAACGATATATCATATGCGCTCGTCATTAACACCCGCAGACACCCAAACCGTGAACCGCTTGCATAGACGCCCTTGCATACAGTGTATTTCAGAGGATATTAATTTAAAAAGTAGTGGGTTAAAAATTAAAAAACAAATGTTTGCAGGAACAAACTCTTCGCCGCGGCGGACACATGCTGCTAAACTCCTAATTATTAACCGAATCAACTAAAATACACTGATTAAAGCCTGATTATCGCAGTTGCGTGGTTAGTCTCGATGGGGAGTTGGAAGCCGTGAAAAGACGATGACATACAAGTTTTTGAAACGAAGAAAAGTTTATTTTACGAAGCCCTGCAGCGCAAGAAAATTTTCCCCCCTCCCCCCCCCCCCCCCCCCCCCCCCCCCTTTTTTTTTTTCTCGTGCGAAATCGACACTGACCGCAAGAGATTCCCAGGAAGCTGGCCCTCCTCTAAAACGTTTGGACCAACGAGCCTGTGTGCCCTATATGTAGCATGCTCGTTGGGCCATGCATAGTGCACTGATTTTAGCCCCAACACCGGGAATTTTACCGCTTTAATTTATTCAGTTTATACTTTGTGAAGCACCCCCTCCTCAAATTACAGAAACCTCCTCGCAAAATTTCATTTCATTTGCACCTTCCCCTGACAGACTTAATTTTCAGAACCTAAAGCATTGTGTCCGACGGACGCCATCGGAGTTTCTGCGGAGCGAGGTCTTACACGCTATTAAAACTTAGCCGAATCGGGGTTCGGGGCTGCGCGGCGGGCGAGAGCGGCGTCCCCCTTCTTGCGGTTGCGGGCCTTCCCGCAGGCTTGGTGCGCTTGCGGGGAAGCCGCTCGCCGGTGCTTCGGCGTCAGGCAACCTCAGCCCGCTGCGCGCGGTCGGTTTAGGCAAGGAAATAAAAGATTGAAGGCGATCACTATGATGCGACAGTTCTACAGAAGCGGCGGATTCCTGGAAAATCATCTTGCAATGCATTCTGGAAAAAGACCACTTCGGCAAAAGTTGAAATGGTTTAATGGTTTTCCAAACTGCATTTACTTGCGGAGTTTTTCCAAATTTGCCGGATACTAATGCCTGCATTTGCCTCAAATGTATTTCTAATTCTGTTTTGTTGACTTGCTGCCTGAACATGTCTCGGCAATTTGCCCAGCTCACCTAGGTTTGCCGCCACGCTTCCTGGGACGAATACCTTAACGAATGCCTGCCGCTGTCGTTTTGCGAGATCATAGTGGTCCGTCTCCGGTCTGTCGGGCGGTAGGTGGCTGGGTAACAGCTTTTCTGTATAGCAAAGGTGGACATAGGTTGGGCGGTGAGTCCGGGGTTGCGGTGGGTGAGCTGGCAGCCTCCTATTATGTATAAGGGGTGCGGAAAGGACTTCAATGGGTGTCAGTTTTTCGGGAGATGTGACAGGCCAGGCAAAAATCGAAACGGATACATTGGCACTGCTGTCACAGTAAAATTACGCACCTTCTATGTACTGACTGTGAAAATTGTGCTTATCGTGTCCTACGTCACTCCCTTGCATCATTTGAAGCTGCGCGAGGAGGACCGGCAACATTGCTGTGTTTCGCCGCAAAGCAAGAGTATGGCCGCCACGGATAAATGTTGCTTATACTTGTCACACTTTTCTCCATATCAAGTGTGTCACATGATCTCTTTGCATCACTTACTGCGTAAATGAACTCGTTTTATGTGGGGCGATTAGACTGTTCCATATGAACAGATTGGCAGCCAGATCAGGAAGTATATCGTGTTCTACGGCGAACACTACTTTCTCATCGACTATACAGAGGAATAGAGGAGCTGATGGGGAGAGCTTTGTTCGGAAAATGCGCGACTCCTCGATATCGGCTGCGTCGGGTGAGCGTTACAGATTCGTAAAACTGCGCAGTATTTTTTTTTTTTTTTTGCGCCAGGCCTGGCCAGGAGAGCATACTTCCGTGCACCTTTCACTGATAGTTTCTCCGGCTCGTGCCTGCAGCGGGACAGCGAAGCCACCGAGCAGTTGTCGACCGAGCGCAGCAGCATGGCGGGCAGTACTTCCTCGACCGGCGCACCTAGCAACGCGATGTCGAGACAAGGTCGGCCAGACGGGGGTCAAGGGCCTGGGATTTCGCCATGTGGCTGCTTCGATCGCGACGGCCCAATTTCGCTGCGATCCCTTCGCCCCTTCCGAGGAACCCGGGATCCCTCGCCCCCGACTCGCGCGAAAGCCCTGGCAAGGACGAACGTTGACCCGCGCTGCAGCCGCGGTTTCTTTCTCGTCCGATGCTAACTTTTCCCGCTGAGCGCATGCTCAGTACGAGGAAAGAACGCGAAGGTGGGGGGAAGAAAGCCTCCGGTTCCACTTGGTGTGGGCTTGAGGCTGCCCCCGCTGCCCGTGACGTCACGGGTTGCGTCAGTGAGTAGGAGCGAAGGGTACCTGGGGAAAGCTCCATTCCGGGCTCGCCCGACTTCCCGAGGCACTTGCGCATGCGCGTGACGTTGCGCGGCAGTACGCGGCGGAGAGTTGCGAGGAGCGAATCGGCGGCGCCCGGAGGTGCGCTCGCGGGGGCGTCTTGCAACAGTGTTGCTATGCGTGGGCCGGCGGCGCGGGTGCTTGGCCGGACAACCTTCGACTAAGTTGGGCCCGTGCCGCAATCCCGGGGCCAAAGACCCCGGGTGCGCCCTCCTCCTCCGCCGCTGCCGCAGCCGCCGTCGTGGCCCCGTTTTGCCCTTCTCTGGCGCACAGGGCCTGTCCGGCCGGCTTCCCCCGAGAATACCGATGAAGCGAGGAGAGTGGGTCAGTGGACGCGCGGTGGGGGGGACGAGTTTAGCGCAACCGGTCTGGATTACGAAGTCGCTCATCCTCATCACTGGCGAACCGGAGTCGTTACTTTTTGAGCGCTATGTGTTCCCACATCGACTTGTCGCAACTTTCAGGACACGCCGGTGTCGCGGGGGCGCTCATTTCAGAGATGGGCGAGGGAACGGCTTCCGAAATGCCGCCCGCGATGTCATCGATCCGTCTACCGGTGTTGGCCGAAAACGAGGGAAAGATGGCCGTTTCGTCCCCGTGTAGCGAGGCTTCAAACTGCCCGTTCGAATGCCAGGGAACCGGGAACGCGCGACATTCCGTTGAATGGCTCTGCTCATCTCGGCAGCGTTTGATGCAGGCCCTTATTAACACTGTATACTGCGGCGTTTACATAAAATTGGCAGGAATGGGATCAAGTTCGTCTGTCTGGTTCACGTAAGCGCTGACGTGTCGAAGGCAGCAAGAGGGCTAGTTACGTCGCCGGCAATCGAGTTAACAGCTGGTGAGAGGAGGAACAGAAATCAGTTCATTAACCGCTACAAGGACGCGCCACTATACTGGCTTGATTCGCCTGTCTCGATTTCTTGTAAACGATGAGCGCTGGTTAGCTGTATGCGCTGGCTCGACGTGCTTTTTGTCAAGTTCACATGAATGGGCCTAGTAGCTTTTTTTTTTTCGTTTTGAGATTATTATCATTATATGCTTAGATGGCTATCTATAAAGACATTGAAGCAATACGCGCTTTAAATACATATTAGCGGTCTCTGAAAAAATAAAACGCGGAAAGTGCCCAAAGCATTCCTTAAAAAGCAGAGCTTGTTAGAAGAGACTTTTAAAAGCATGGTAATGCTCTGTCACACGAACATTTTCAACGCCAAGTTAATTGAAAGGCCCGGGTTAATTGAAAGGCCCGACCACGGCGGCTGCGTTTCGATGGAGGCGAAACGAAGTGGCGTCCGTGTGCTGTGCGATGTCAGCGCACGTTAAAGATCCCCAGGTGGTCGAAATTGCTCCGTCGCCCTCCGCTACGGCTCCCCCTTCTCCCTTTCCACTTTCACTTCCACCTTCATCCCTTCCCTTACAGCGCGGTTCATGTGTCCACGGAGCAAGTGTGACAGATACTGCGCCTTCCCTTCCTGAGAACCAATTATTATTATTATTATTATTATTATTATTATTATTATTATTATTATTATTATTATTATTATTATTATTATTATTATTATTATTATTATTACTAAGCGACGCGCTTGAAGACGAAAGGGAAATGATTCTGTTGCTCTAGCACTCAGCCTTCTCCCCCGTGTCATCTGGTCTTGGCGGTGACATTGACATTATCGAATCGACGTCGCTTACGTGCCGAATGTTAGGAGCAGGTCGCACTTGATTTTGCTTCGTTCATTTTGTTAGCGCCTGGTTGCCCCTTTAAAACCGTCGGCACATTGGTGTTCGCACAGTTTAGCGTAGCGCGGTACGAAGGCGGGAAAGGACGCGTGCTTTGATAGCAATGGCTTAGAATTCACTCGTTGTTTTAGCGAGTGCTTTCCAAAATTCTGAGAACAGGGTGGTCGTAAGAGAGACAAAATCTTTTCAGAAGAAAACTGCCAGCCACGGCCCGCGACCGACGTCTCTTATTTTAGAAATCAAAGCAGTTAGCTTACCTAATAAACTAACTGGCGGCTAATAAGAATGGTGGGTTCATAGCCTCAAGCAAGGCGATGCCATTACGATTTCCGAAGAGAAAAAAAGAAAATGCCCGGAGCGCGACGAGCGACTGAGAACATGCACTTTACAACGTAGCGCTTGTGAAGGCCGCTAAGTTGGCTTGTCTCACGAGGGATATCTGCTTCGAGAAGAGCCATATGCGGAACTCCAGTGAATGAATTAAGTACTGTTAAGGGGCAGTGGATGGACATTGAAATACAGCATGGTTTAGGTTTAGTGCCTTTATCAGCTGGGACATAAAGGTGTGCCCTGATTGCGGTTCAGGTGTGCCCTTGCTTCATTGTAAATGACGATGGGCTGAACTGTGCGCAGGAGACGAATGGGCGAAATGGAGTACGGGGAAGGGATAATGGATAGTATGTTTATTTTATCCAGGGTTTCATTGCGGTTGCTTTGTTTCCGATACTGCGGGGCATCCAGTCGGGATGGCGGGCATGGAGGGGATCAAAGATGTGCGATGTGAACTTTCGCGGGCGAACGGATCTGTCAGCTCCAGAGCAATGTCAGTGACCATACAACCAATTGAGAAAGGAACTTATAAGCGATAAAATCGCATGAAAACTTACCAAGCGATGAGAAAAATGATATTTTTGTGAAAAAAGATGTAGCGATATAACAGCATAGATATATCCCGACTTGAACGGCTAAAAGAACCGGTATAAAAATCGGAATTTAATTTCAGGCATTCGGGCCGACGCAAAACTAACTCACTGCAAGGTGTTTTTCCTGCAAGCCCTCTCTCGGAATTCAAGGCCGCGGCTTATATATGTACAGTATACTGCTGTGGAGGTGTTATCAAAGCTTTATTAGGAAAAGGCCGGTACGATACCGTCGCGACTGATAATCCACGCTCATTGAAACGCAGACCCGACTGACGAATGTAGCGCTTGAAGAGGGTATAGGACAGAGTGTGACAGGCAACTCGTGACTTGTACTAAGCCCACCCTTTAGAGTATATGCGCTATCTGGAAGGAGTTTAGGTAACTTCGGCTTATTTGTGTCCTTCAATATTTTGGAGCAGTGACGCTGCCGAACCTTTAGAGGCTTACAATTCAAGCTGGAAGCTTCGTTGCATAGTGTGTTTTTCGAATAATAATAATAATAATAATAATAATAATAATAATAATAATAATAATAATAATAATAATAATAATAATAATAATAATAATAATAATAATAATAAAAAATCCGGTTCCCTGCCATAGCCGGCAAGGAAGCAGCGACGTCAGCCTGCACTTGGTCTGTGAGCAGTCATAATGCATGCTGGAACACATCCTCCGGCATTGTTCGAAATTATTACCGCGCTGGGCAGGGCGCACAGTAGGCTTAATGCATGCCGAAATCTGCCTCGGTGGGTCAGCGGTGCGAAGGTCAACACCAGGTCCTACACTCGTGCGATTCTTCGCTGTCGTTACGCGTGTGTGGTGCGCACTAGCGGAAACACTGGCTACCGCCTCGGCAGCGTATACGTAGCATTCGTTCCCCAACGTCGCTGGATCAAATGCCGGATGCAGAGGCCGTATTTCAATGCAAGCGAACTACGCCCGTGTATATATATCGTGCGGTGCCTGTGTTCGTTATTATGCGGTATCATCTCTCTATATTTGACTCCTGCCGCCAGTTCCCTCTCTCCACGATGCAGATGTGCGAGGGCGAGGCAGGTCTTCCCTCTCTTCCTGTCCGCGCCTCTGCCGTTCCCAGTCATCAGAAACTAATTAGGAATTGGCTTTTAAGGGAATGAAAAGTGCATCCATCTTACTTCTCTGTGGACACTTGAACAGCGTTGTAGGGAGAAGGATGGAGGAGAGAGAGTCAGAGAAGAGGTGCTGAAGTGGAGAGTCCGGAATAATTTCGCTCAGCACACGGCCGCCTTTCGCGTGTCGGTCCCCGATGCACTCACACGCTCTCTCTCTCTCTCTCTCTCTCTCTCTCTCTCTCTCTCTCTCTCTCTCTCTCTCTCTCTCTCTCTCTCTCTCTCTCTCTCTCTATCTATCTCTCTCTATCTATCTCACACACACACACACACACACACACACACACACACACACACACACACACACACACACACACACACACACACACACACACACACACACACACACACACACACACACACACACACACACACACACACACACACACACACACACATCTTTGCTTGGCTTCCTCTGCAATTCGCTGGGTTATCGTGAGATGAAATGGTTCCTTTCTTGTGCTCGCCGGACGTTGTACTAACTTGACGCCCAGGAATGCACCATCTATGTGCAGCGGTAAATTCCCATGGAGTAGATGGGGCGCCCTCGTAATAACAATTGATTAGGATACGTGCTTTCGGAGTATACTCCTCCCGAATGCCTTCAGCCATGCACCACAGGGCGGCGTCATCCCTTTCCCGCATCAGGAAGCCGGTCGGTAAGCCTGTGCGTTCTCCACCGATATTTTTGCCACTATTTTTTCCCGACGCCGGCTGGAGCGCGGCACAGAAAAAGAATGCGCGGCATATGTAGGCTAGCGTGTCGTCGGCGGAGGTGCGGCGCAGCTGGCGCGGTAGTAGCGTTTCCGTCGCGGCATGAGCGCCGGGTTGAATCACCTCAAACCGCGCCCCTGGCGCCAACCATGAGTCACGCAGCGTTCCTCGCAATGTCGCCAACAGGTGGCGTACGTCTCACGAGCAACTCGTGCCACTATATAGTACCCGCATACTATACGCGCCGCAGCCGTCTTCGTTGAGACGTCGATCCCACTTGGGCAGTCACCTGTTCAATACTGCGCTAGCGTTAGGGGCTCCCTCTCCGCCCTGTCAGTCCGCTCATCCGTCCGTCCGGCACTCCTTGCTACCATTCATCAGGCAGATGATGGTTGGCTGGTGGCATGCGGGGCGTTGATTGGTTGGCGGGTTGTGTGACGTCAGGATACCACGTGATATAACCTAGTTGGCAGGAGCTGTGGTGGCATCTTTGGGGCGGGAATCGACCAATCGCGTCCTGTCCGCGTCCTACCGATCCTGAAACGCCGAGTCGATCGCTCACCTCTTTGATTTCCTCTGCCTTTTCCTGGCTATCCCTTTATTTCTACCGCCCCAGTTCAGGTGCTTCAGATAGCAGATACCGGGGCTGGCAAACATCTTTTCTTTCCTTTTGTAATACAATAAATAGCCACTACCACCACCACCACGCGACTCCGGAACCATTCGTCAAAGCGGGACTTTCTGAATCGTCCCTGCCAACTTTAGTAGCTTGAGTAGCATACGTCATATGATACGTTAGCCGAGGTCAGTCAGTTCAAGTTGAGCAAAATCATGGAAATTCAAGATAAGCCACAAAAAAAAAAAACCGCGCTTTTCCTGTGCTAGCCGCGCTGCCATTGTAAAACAATTGCACTCTTAAGGGCAGTGACACTAACCAGTGCATAGTTTCCACACCTCTAGTTTTTTTCTTTCAGTTTTATAGGGCGCACTAAGCAAGCCAACGCCTTTAATGCACCTTTGCACCATGCAAAGATGCAGGAACTGCTAAGATCTAAGCAGTATAAGGGTGCTTTTGATTTTACACGCTGTTTCAGGCGTTATGGAAAACTCTTTTCAGCTGTTCATCGAACGTGATTTTAAATTATGTGAGAGATTCAAGTTATAAGACTAAAGAATAGTTGCAGATCCGTTACATGCAGCCATGGCTGCAGTTTTCGGCAGCATATTGAGGAAATGTCTGAATTATATCCGCTCAACTGCTAAGTGTCTCCGCCCCCAAATTGGGGCTCGCTCAAATGGCCTGTAAATAAGCGCAGGAAGTGCGCTCGCTGCGGAAAAGTGCAGAAAGCGCGGCCGTGTTGTCTTCAGTGTTTCAACCTTGTACTACAGTCTTGTAATATTTTTCAGTGATGTCTTCAGCCTGGCTGTGTTTCTATGGCAACATCGCGACACGCGCCAGCTGGCGGGCTTGCTGAAATTAGCTCTGCAGTTTATTTCCTTTTTTGAAATATGTTCCTGTAATTGAGGCGACGGCAATTGCGGACAACAGAATTGTCATCCCACTGCGAACAAATGCAGCCACGCTTTGCAAGGCGTAACTGGGTGTCATAATTGTTGTTGGTGACGTTGTAACCTTAGTGCATATTCAGATAGATGATCGGCAACTTTTCGTAACTTGGGCTGTTCACATTCCTTCCACGGGCGCATGCCCGGCGAAGACGACCGGCATGTTTAAAGCAGTCCGAACCTGCACAGTTATGAAGCAATTAAGACCTGTGAAACTGCAAAGAAATCGGCAGATGGGTGTATAACCGTACCTGTTACACCCCAGGCACTTGCGTGGGGGTGAGAGCCGTCCCTTGCACCCATTTAGAAAGGCGCAAGGGGGTGATCTGTAGACGCGCATGCACCCTTGAGGGTGTATTTCCTTGTCTTGAACTTGAGGGTGCAATATTTTTTTTTTTTTACGTGTAGTGCGCAGTGATTTGTGATTAGCCTCAAGCTAAACCGCCAGTAATTTCTTTTTAAGAACTCAAAACCACCTGCTGGCATTACAGTTGCATTGCAAATCGAAATAGGAATTTCCGGTCAACAATTCGTTCCATTTTTAATTAGCGAAACCCCCTTAAAGAGGAACTATAGGGAAAATGCGAAAGTTTCTTATCCGCGTAAACTGCACCGCTATCCAAGCTGTTAAATGATGCGTTTTACATGAAGTTGGACCACTGTACACCGCCATGTACTGAAGCATTATGCTGATGATTTACTCAGTATAAGCATGAAAACTAGACGTTTGGATCCTTTCAATGTGCAGCGCGACGTATAAGTTTGTACGTTTCTACGGTATTATTACTATTCAGCTTACGACAATAATGACTGAAAATGATTGTGGTGTGAACTGACCAGAATGACAGCGAGAACATTCACTCTGAGCACTATGAGCAGTCAAGGGCACTTGGATTGTTCCCCGGCCAACACAAGCACGTAAATTTGAAACTGCAGTCACAAGCGCAGTATGTCTTTTTCCCCACTTTGGCAGCAGGAAAGTTACGTAGCTAAAATTTATGAGATCTAGAATTTATTCTACTTCACTGTAGCATGTTATAATCAGTAGCCAAGTTCCAGAAGCAGGCAGTACAAGAAAAAAAAAAAAAAGAAAAGGATGGAAGCCGCTGCTCTTCTCGTTTCCATTATATGCGAGCCATTTTGCCACTGTGAATTAAACATTGAATTACCTAATAGTAATGAATATACTAATTTGACGATCTTACAGTGGCGCTTGAGAGGACAGGCAGTCTGTCAATCACTTTCACCTCGTGGCCTGAGGTACTTCTAAACATTGAGCCCCACTTACCATGGTACGCATACAGCCCCGATAGTTTTTTGTGTGCCTTGAACACCACAGCTGGGGTTGTGCGCGAAAGTAAACACACTTGATAAGGCACCCAAACCCCGTTGCACCACCAGCCGTGAGATGAAACATGTCGAATGTCATAACGGCGTGGTCTACTCCATTCCCCTCACATGCGGAAGAAGTGTGTCGGCCAAACGGGCCGTTGCATAAACAAAAGGCTAAGTGAGCATGCCAACAATGGTAAATCCATCACGCATCCAGCTCATTTTGCGCGCATTGGAGGCCGCTGAGTCCCAAGGGATCCCTGCTGACCTTCTCTAAGCAGTGCAACCAGTCTTTCGGCTGGATCCCCTATTTTGGGAGAAAATAAAGAGCTTATCGTCATCAGCAGCACTGCAAATTGTCAGCACGTTACTGGCCTTCGGCAAAGCATCGAGAATTCAACACCAAAGCCTGGAAATTGGAGCACAGCACCCGAGTGAAAATGCCGCTGCAAACCCGGATCGGACGGCCATCTTTATTTATGTTGTGCGATGTTTCCAGACACGTAACTTTTCTGCGGAGTTGCGAATAGTAACCGTAAAGGGCGTTCTCAAGCCATCGGCAGCAGCTCTCCGATGTCCCTAAGTGTTCTGCCGAAATTTGGATCCCAGCAAATGAAACTAAATTGATCAAGAGCTAGCACCGGGATCTGGAAATGAAAGCGATTAGGGAAGTATGATGATGATGCTTATTAAACTTTAATTTCCACCGATTTAGGAGGCCCCCTACTCCGCTCCTGGCACGCAGGCCTGAGGAACGGGGGCTGGAACCTCCGCGACTAAGGACTGGCGAATATACATTGGTTATTCGAGGGCGCTGGATTAGGGAAGTAAGTGTAGTACCTAGCTAATTCCGGGGGAGGGGGCGTATCTATAGCCTCGGGCGGCCTGGCGCAGCTCAAGTCTAATCCGGGGTCTATGGGTCCCGCACTGGATGTGATGATGACCGTGACGAACAGAAGCGTGTGAAGGCGCGTAGATGGCGCTGTTCTGGCAACCGCGGCACCTAAGCCGCGGGTCCATTTCTCGGGGCGCAGCGGAAGCAGCCAAGCACTCGCGTTCCGCGCGCAGTTACGGGAGCGTCATCAAACGGGGGAGTCGCGTGCGGGGCACGTGGCCCCGTTTTGCGCATCGGGTGCAGGTGTGACCTGCCCCTTGACCCCGTTTGGCGCCTGCGGGAAGCGGCAGGAAAGAAGTCGGTTACGCCAAACGGGACCGAGCTCCCCTTACGCGTGGCGGCCGAATCGGGGTCAAGGTGCGCGGGATGATGTCAGGCGCGGGGCCCCCGCGCATTCCGCGCCATCGGCAAGAAGAGGCGCGTGCGTTCCGTTACGGACGCAGCTGAAGGCGGCTCTCGTCACCTGGTCCGGGACCCAGATACGCTCGCGTGGCACCCGGACAAACAAATCCCGCCGCTTTGTGCGCCAGCTTTCTCCCGCCGGCACGCGCGGCTGGGGCATCTGCCTCCTCCTGCAGGGGCGGAAGAAATGTCTGTGACCTACTTGGCGGCGAAATATGGGCCACCGCTATTATTTAATAATACTCAGCCGCCCTCGCTTTTCTCCCAAAAGGAGTGAACGCGAGAAAAAGTGCAAGCGTCAACGACGCGCACAGCACATTGCGAATGTTTCAGTGTTTGCTTTGACGTTTCAGCATTCCACCACTATGATTGAGCACCACATACACAGGATACTAGCACCAGTCGTTGCACTTATTTATTTATTTATTTATTTATTTATTTATTTATTTATTTATTTATTTATTTATTTATTTATTGCACCCTCAAGGTAGATAGTACATTATAGTGAGTAGGCTAGTCACTTGACCGTGGTGCTAGAAAACAAAGCGCAAATAAAAGGTTTATAGTTTATTCGTGCGATATTTCTGAATTATTCGTTTCTTATGCAGACGTCAATTTGTTTAGGGTTGTAGTGTGCAATGCGATTGAATGTGTTGACTCGTACCGTCATGTTCCATGACACGTTAATGCGTTTGCGGGAACTTTCCGCTAAAAAATTGGCCGTTGCTTAGCTCAGGATATAAGTAGCGAAAGCATGTGTGCCTGGCGCTGGGCTGCCTACTGCTCTTCAGTCCTACCTAACCCCATCCAATCCAGTCTAATCTAATTCAAACCAAACCAATCCAGTCTAATAAAATCCAAGCCAATAAAGTACAGTTCATTTCAGTCAAATACGATCCAATCCAGTCCAATCTAATCCTGTCCAATGCAGAGTACACGCGCTCGCCCGAAATGCGCCGCTGAGCAGCCTATCATCATCACTACTGTCATCCTCACGCTAGAGAAGGAGAATTAAGATGCGCTACTCACTATGTCTAGCTATGTTGTTGTTGCATTAAAGACGAAACATCTTCTGGTTGCTTCTTGATTGCCAGATGGCGCGGCGAGCGCGTGGCGTCTAGGGCGGTTGCTAAGAAATGGCTCTGTGCCTCCCGCCGCGCGAAACTCTTCGTTCGTGGCCAATGTAGCTTTTGCTACAAAACTCGCCGCGTACCAACCCTGCGCCGATAGCTGCCTCTTCCGGGACTTCTTCACCTTGCGGCTCAGGTCTACTTCATGAGCCCTCCTCCCCTCCTCTATCTCTTTCTCTCAGTCTGCGGCAGTTTCCGGCGGTGACGCACCATGCCGATTTTCGACTCACCTGACCACGAATTAATCTACTGGATACGTAACTGTGCTCGCGTATTTTCATTTGCTGTCAGTTGCAATTGACTAACTCTTTGGTCAGTATTGGCAGCTCGACGCGAAGCCTTATAAATGGCCGATTTGGTGTTTTAGAGAAGGGGGAGGGCTAGTCTGCTCGTAAAATTTTCTCGTTTCCTTCGCAAAAAAGAAAGAAAGAATCAAACAAACAAACAAAGAAAGAAAGAAACAAAAAAAGAAACAAAGAAAGAAAGAAAGAAAGAAAGAAAGAATGAAAGAAAGAAAGAAAGAAAGAAAGAAATCAAGGAGAGTTCAATTTCTGCGTGGAAAGATGTTCCGCCTGAGATCTTGGTGCGGCAGCTTTTACCGCCTCACACTACCTTACATCCTGCGTACGCCCCTGGACTTACACTGGTTATAGTGTCTCTTGACGCCGCATAAATTTTAAGTACAGCCTAGACGATGTTCTGTGGCAGCCGTGTGGCAGCACAGTGCACCCGTGGCATATGTAGTTGGCCGCCGGCGGTAGCACAGTCGGTGAACTTGCTGCCATTCATTTTGTTGTTGTTGTGGCTGTAGGAAGAAGGAAAAGAAAATGCACGGGCCTGCTACTGACTCTGTAGCTGAGCCACCTCCGCTGCCTCGTGCAGACAGAAGAGAAAATAGAGAAGAAAGAAAAGGAAGAGGGAGAGAAAGACGAGCGCCGCAACAGCCGTCCTCCACCACCTAAGCGGTGGCAGGTGCAATGACGGCCTACAACAGATGAAAATTCGGTGGCTGGCTAGCCTCCGCCGCAAGCGGCGTTGATCTACCGTCCGAGCCCCGTAGGGCCAGGAGCTGTCACCCTTCACCCCATTCATTTTTGTCGGAAGAAGGCGGAAAGTGCGCCAGTGCTTTGAGAGCAGCGATGTTTCATTCGGCGATTTCATGGGGATAAAATTTAAAAGAAAAAAAGCAACTTTCACGAACTTTCAGGGAATATTAAGAACCAGATGATCTGAGCTAGTTGGTTCATCTCACAGGTGGAACCACAACCCAATAGAAAAACACACACAAGAAAGACAACACGACACGAGGCTGCTCCTGAGCCTCGTAGCTGTTGTCTGCCTTGTGCGCGTTTTTCTGTTTGGCTGTAGTTTCACCTTTGATAAGAACCAAAATCGTCCCACTTTCTTTTTTTCTAAATTGACGACTGCAGGAAAACATCGAAAGGCCTGAAATAGGGATTTTTCCTTTCTTTTGGGAATTTTGAATCACAGGTGGAAAGCAGAGACAAGTGTGCAGCGGCATAGTGCGTTGCCATTTAACCTGGGAGAAATAGTTATGATGTTGCACTGTCTCGCCATTGGGGAACTTGAACCGCTTCTTGAGGGAAGGGAGTGAAAGAAGGAACACGGGAAAAAGCGCCGTAGTGAAGAACGCTGGAATTATTTCGAGCAGCAGCGGGCGCCTTTCCGAAAGGCTCTTATCAAAATGCGAACGCCGCTGCAGTTTCTATCCTGCGACCTTCACCTCAGCAGCCGACCGCCCTAGTGTTCCTGTATATGCTTATACAGGAACACTAGACCGCCCTGACCAGTGAGCTCCCTGGCGTCGGGAAGGCTCCACGGAAACTGCATTCGCTTCCTCCGTGCAGTGATTACTCCGCTCGCTGCGCGCTCACCCCCCTCACAGCAACTTTGCGAAAGCACCGGTCGGGCCAGAAGTCGCCGTGCTGCAGACGCCTATAGCCCCCCCCACCCCCCCCCCCCCCCTCCCTTATTTTTTGCTTTTCTTTGCATGCTTGTTTCGGCCGCGACTTCATTACAATGCCAGCAATCTTTTCAAAAACTAAACGCGTTTGCACACCAAATGCACGTGCGGCATCCGGCTTTGCTTGCCTGATTGCTGCCGGCAGGTTACGGCAGCGTCACGATTGATAGAGTAGGAGTGTTCTCAACGAACTTATTGACAGCCCGAGCTGCGTTGTGTGTAGGCAGCTGTCTGCGCTACGCCGTTGTTTAACGCTACGCTTAGCGTGGTTGTGCGTAACGCAGAACTTGAAAGCGTTCCACGCGTTCTTCTCGACCGGGCGGAGCCTGCGTTGCCCCCAGTACGGTTCATTGTGGCGTCCGCCCTTTTCTTTTTTTTTTTTTTTTTTTCGACTTCGGTCAAAAGTGAACTGAGGGCGAGAGTCACTGCCATCGACGTGCCTGCCAAGTCCACAGACACGGTGGTTGGGGCTCTAGAAAAATGCCTAAAAATACCGAGTCGGCAGTGTCACGAAGCCGAGGAAAAAGAGTGCGTGACATATTTGCGGTGCTTCTTGCAGCCGCTATCGGTGACCGAACGGCGACAGTGATCGTTTACTGATGCGACGTTGAAGGAGCTTTCAGATATTGCCTGCTCAGGCCGATGCTTTGCAGCAAGATGTTGCACTCGCACCACGGCTCGTGTTGGTGGTGGCTACTGTGGGGCGCGGAAAGGTGCACCCCGCACAAAAAACTCTCCGGCTGCAAGCTGACCCAGTTTGCGGCGGGGGCGGCTCGTCCTCCGGCGGAAGTGCCGCGGGTCCCCGCGGGGCGGCGCGCAGACCGCCGGCAGCAGTCGGTCCGAGGAGCAGCAGCAGCGGCAGCTCGTCGTCGGCGATGCTCCTCTGCGGCTCTACCGCTACCTCGTCTGGCGTGTGAACGAACGCGCTCAGGGCCGCGGCCAGTCGTCGTCCCCGCTCTTGGCCTTGCGACACTCGCTCCGCAGGGCGCGTCCGCCGCCCATCGGCGCCCACGCCGCCACTGCGCCTGGCCGCCCAAAAGGCGTAGTAAATTCACACTTGTGACGCACTGTGTGTGGACGACGCTCGGAGAGATGCGTACTGCACATTTCGTTGCGTGATTTGGCTTGAAAATATGACCGCGGAAAAGAAAGTCAATAATTAGTTTTCAGGAAAGGAAAGGGCTCATCAACTGCCCCTTTTTTCGGTGGTCAAAAGAACCGAGCCATGAAGTAGGGAGTGCCATAACGGAGAGAGAATGTGCCGAAGTGGAGGGCTCTAAAATAAATTCCACTGCCTGGTGATGGTGGTGGTGAAAACTTGATTTAGTGAAGGCCAAAACAAACAAAAAAAAAATCATGTCTTCAAACGTGCACTGGCATCGCACAGCTCACGGGCGCATCTTAATGTGATAGCGTTGGAACGCACGTTGACCGGAAACTGTAGCGCTATAACGAAAATTCCCAGATTGGTCAGCACAGTGATGACGTCACTGGTCGTGCCGTCATTCAGCCACCTTTGCAAAGCGCCTCGTAAGGAAAACTCATATAGAAGACGAAAACGGAAGAGACGGGAATAGAACACGGGTCCTTTGGGTCGCGAGATAGACACGCTACCCCTGGACCATCGAGACACCATTTGTAAT
The DNA here is from genome assembly GCF_055883805.1 of Amblyomma maculatum. Taxonomy (NCBI): domain Eukaryota; kingdom Metazoa; phylum Arthropoda; class Arachnida; order Ixodida; family Ixodidae; genus Amblyomma; species Amblyomma maculatum. Next base: position 50,748,029 of record NC_139347.1, on the reverse strand, counting down.
TATATTTATTTCTTGGAAATGCGGCAGCACTGATTGCCCCTTACTGAATCAGGCTGCTTGCTGGGAGTCCGTAATACATAGCCACACCGGCATCCTTCTATCGAGGGACGTTCGTTCGAAGGCCCTGTGTGTCTTGTGCTGAATAACAAAGCGCATGGACAGTTTTCGCTGTCCGTTTGTTGTTCAATCGGCGTAGGCGAGGGACCCTTCGACAAGCGCCGCAGCGTCTTGGTCGTGGCAAGTCGTCGGGAAATGGACAGTGTATGCCGAGATAGGAGCCGAACGTCAACCCTATCGTGTTGTATACTTGCCGAGGGTTCACTTAGTTTATAAAGTTTTTCGTTCCGCCTCAATCGAAACGCGGCTGAATTTACGGGAGGGAACCAGGTACGACCGTCCGGGTTGCTTGTAACGAACGATGACAGTGTTTTAACACGTTTCGCATCCATATAAATGTGGCCGCTGTAGTCGTTGTTGTGGCTGTAGGAAGAAGGAAAAGAAAATGCACGGGCCTGCTACTGGCTCTGCTACTGAGCCACCTCCGCTGCCTCGTGCGGAGAGAAGAGAAAATAGAGAGGAAAGAAAAAGAAGAGGGAGAGAAAGATGCGCGCCGCAACAGCCTTCGTCCACCACCGTAGCGGTGGCGGGTATAATGACGGCCTAAAACAGATAAAAACTCTGTGGCAGGCTAGCCCCCGCCGCAAGCGGCGGTGACCTACCTGTCCCAGCCCCATCAGGGCCGGAATCAGCCACTCTCCACACCCCTAGTCGGTGTTAAGGCCTTACTTGCTCCGTGAGGGGCATGGACAGGAAGCGATACCGAAAATATATCGTGATTCCGTAGCCGCGAGCTGTGACGCCACCGTTCTTTGTGCAGCTTTCGGGGCGGTGTAATACCATTTCGCTTTTCATTTGACACCCATCCGCTACTAAAGTTAGAGGTCTCTTTGCGATAAGAATTCGAACCAGAGACATACGTACCCTAATTTTATGCCGTTAGTTGTAAGATGTGCCCACCTAAAAGACAGACATGCAATGCGCCGTTGCTTTCTTCTACAGCAAGTTCCAACCAATTTTAATTCCGGGGAAGGCACACACCTCCAAACGCTATGCCATTCTCGAAATGTCAAACCGCCTAACAAAGTCATGCCATAGAGTGCTTTCGCATGTGATATATATATATATATATATTGTAGGGGTGTGTTTATTCGGTGAACCCAGGTGATTCCAGCCGCTCAGGGGAGACTCGCAGCGAAGCGTCAGGCGTGGCGAAAGAGCAAGGCAGCGAACAACTTCTTCGTCCTTGAGAGCGGCAGCACGCGACGCATGTCAGTGGTTATATCGATGAAGATTACCACACTACAGTTTCCCCCCGGGCAGAGAAGGAGCCATCCTGGCGACTCATGGTGCCGAAAGAACAGACGGATCGTAGTAGGGCTTGATTCGGTCCACATGAACTATTTCGCGTCCACGGCGACGCAAGTCCGCAGATGGCGTAACCGGCTCAACTACGTAGTTCACAGATGTTTTTTGAAGGACTCGGTATGGACCGTGATACCGAGCAAGAAGCTTCTTTGACAGGCCGGCGGTTGTGGCAGGAACCCAGAGCCACACCAGGGAGTTGGGCGCATATGAAGGGGCCTCACCAGTGTCACGATGGTGTTTTTGTTGCCACTGATTTTCCTTTGTAAGCGAACGAGCGAGCTGACGGCATTCTTCTGCATACTGGGCGGCGTCCGAGAGTGGCGTCGATTCAGAAACATCAGGGCGGTAGGGAAAAAGCGCGTCCATTGTGCAGGTTGGCTCGCGCCCGTAAAGAAGAAAAAAGGGAGAAAATCCGGTGGTGGTCTGTATCGCAGTGTTGTACGCGTAGGTTACGAAGGGAAGAACGTGGTCCCAGTTGGAATGAGCGTCGTTGACGTACATGGCCAGCATGTCACTCAGAGTACGGTTGAAGCGTTCTGTCAGGCCATTCGTCTGAGGGTGGTAAGAAGTAGCGGTGCGATGAATGATGCGACATTCTTTCAGTAGGGCCTCGAGAGCGTCGCACAAGAAAACGCGTCCGCGGTCACTGAGCAGTTCCTTCGGAGTCCCGTGGCGAAGAATCAAGTTGTTGAGAATGAACAAAGCAACGTCTCTTGCAGAGGCAGAGGGTAACGGTGATGTTTCAGTGTAGCGAGTCAGATGGTCTACTGCCACAATAATCCACCGGTTTCCAGCAGGAGTAGTCGGAAGAGGGCCATAGAGATCTATGCCAACGCGGTCAAACGGACGAGCAGGGCAGGGTAACGGCTGCAACGAAACAGAGGACTTCTGAGGAGTTTTTCGGCGTTGACAAGATTCGCAAGCGCGCACGAAATGTCTTACGAAGCGGTACATTCCACGCCAGTAAAATCGCAGACGTAGGCGCGTGTAGGTTTTCAATACGCCACCGTGAGCACATTGTGGGTCACCATGGTACGCAGCACAAATGTCGGCACGGAGATGACGCGGGATGACTAGAAGCCACTTCCGTCCATCAAGCAAATAATTGCGGCGATAGAGAAGACCGTCACGAATGGAGAAGTGGTGGGCTTGGCGGACGAGCGCTTTGGATGAATGACCGGGAGTAGGACTTGAGAGAAAATCCAAAAGTGCATTGATCCAGGGGTCATTCCGCTGCTCGGTAGCCATGTCGATAGTTGTAAGAGTCGACAAATCGTAGGCACAGACGTGGTCAGACGAATTATCTCTAGGCAATGGCGAGCGGGAAAGAGCATCCGCGTCCGTATGCTTTAGGCCTGATCGATAAATGACATGAATGTCAAACTCCTGGAGACGAAGAGCCCAGCGAGCAAGGCGACCGGATGGGTCTTTCAGAGAGGCAAGCCAGCACAAAGCGTGGTGATCGGTCACAACGTAAAACGGTCGACCATACACATAAGGACGAAATTTTCCGATAGCCCAAATAATGGCCAAACATTCCCTTTCTGTGACTGAATAATTAGATTCTGCCTTTGTCAATGTTCGGCTGGCGTATGCCACAACATACTCGCTGTAACCAGGCTTACGTTGGGTAAGGACGGCACCAAGCCCAATACCGCTGGCATCAGTGTGGATCTCCGTAGGCGCAGCCGGATCAAAGTGGCGTAGAATGGGCGGCGAAACCAAAAGGCGGCGTAAAGTGTCGAAGGCTTTATCGCAGGCTGGAGTCCAGGCGGAAAGGTCGGAGCTGCCGGCAAGGAGCTGGGTCAGAGGAGCGATGATAGAGGCGAAGTTCAAGATGAAACGTCGAAAGTAGGAGCAGAGGCCGATAAAGCTCCGAAGCTGCTTCAGGGAGGTTGGCTTCGGGAACTCTGCAACTGCGCGAAGTTTGGTGGGGTCGGGAAGAATGCCGTCCTTAGAAACTACGTGGCCTAAAATTGTGAGTTTTCGGGCGGCAAAGTGGCACTTCTTCAAATTCAACTGAAGCCCAGCGCCGGCGAGACACGTGAGGACATCCTTTAGGCGGAGAAGGTGAGAAGAAAAGTCGGCAGAAAAAACTACGATGTCGTCCAGATAACAAAGACAGGTCTGCCACTTGAGTCCACGAAGAACAGTGTCCATCAGGCGCTCGAAAGTAGCCGGGGCATTGCAGAGGCCAAAGGGCATAACGTTGAACTCGTATAATCCATCCGGTGTTATAAAGGCAGTTTTCGAGCGGTCATTATCAGCCATCGGTACTTGCCAGTAGCCGGAGCGCAAATCCAAAGAGGAGAAATACTCGGCTCCCTGTAAACAGTCCAAGGCGTCGTCGATTCGCGGCAAAGGATAGACATCTTTGCGCGTGATTTTGTTAAGCCTACGGTAATCGACGCAAAACCGGATGGAACCATCTTTCTTGGTGACCAAAACAACCGGAGAAGCCCATGGACTGTTAGATGGTTGTATGACGCCCCGGCGAAGCATGTCGTCCACGTTGTCAGCAATGACTTGGCGCTCAGAGGCCGACACGCGATAAGGACGCTGTCGTAAAGGTGCGTTTCTACCAGTGTCGATTGCGTGCGTAACGACAGACGTGCGACCCAGAGCAGTGTGAGGAAGGTCGAAGGCAGAAGTGAAGTTCTGTAGAAGAGCAGCGAGTTGATCGCGTTGTGCGGGTGGGAGATCTGCGTCAATAGCTTGTTGAAGAACATCGGGTGGTGTCGAAGCGGTCGCTGTATCGCAAGAGCTGAGCACATTAACGTCTAATGAAGTAGGCGTTGCAGGAAGAGTATTTACAAGCTCGGGATCAAGTTCTTCAATACGACCGAGACACTCGCCGCGTAGCAGGACGGACGGGCACGAAAATGGATTTGAGACGTACATTGCACTAAGGCCATCTTCGAACTTGAGGACAGCAAATGGAAGCAGGAGGCAGGGATGGCGTGAAGCGGCGTCGGAAGGTGTGAAGAAGACAGTCGAACTAATAACGTTTTCACAGGAGAGTGGAACGAGGGCAGCAGAAAATGGAGGAATGTCTGTGTCACTGGCGACGAGGAGTTTTGCAGGCCGGGTAGGGACGTCACACAAGACGGTATCACAAAGAGGTAAAAAGGAAACTTCCGCGCGGGCGCAGTCAATAACGGCATGATGAGCGGAAAGGAAATCGTAGCCCAGGATGATGTCGTGTGAGCAGTGAGCCAGTACAATAAACTCGATGGTGTATAAGACGTCTTCGATGAGAACACGGGCCGTGCACGCTGCTGAGGGATGAATGCGCTGGGATGAAGCGGTGCGAAGCGAAAAGTCGGGTAGTGCGGTGGTCACCTTGCGAAGACGACGGCAAAGAGATTCACTGATGACGGATACGGCAGCGCCCGTGTCAACAAGAGCGAGTATTGCGACACCGTCGACGAACACTTGTATTACGTTAGCGGGAGAAGACGGAGGACTTGAAGAGTTCGAACCAAGCGCAGTTCTTGCCCCGGGAACTGCGACTGTTAGTTTCCCTCAACAGCGCCGGTAGAACGTCGGGGAAGCGGTGATGGTGAACGGCGACGAGGGGAAGATGATCGGCGAGAGGTATACGTTTGATTGTCCCGAGGAACGAACTCGGAACCGGGTTGAGTTCTCGGCGAGGGCTGGTCGGCGTCGTACGTGTAGTTGCAGGGGTCCGGGCAAGAAGGTGGAAGGCGTTGGCGGCAAAGACGGGCTACATGGCCCGGCAGCCCACAAGAGTAGCAAATTGGCCGGTTGTCTGCGGTGCGCCAAGGGTTCGTAGGGCGTTGGCGTACCCTTGGAATACGGACATGGAACGCCGACCCAGGCGATGGTGAAGGATGGTTGGAAGGGGCGACCTGGTAGGAAACAGGTGCGGTTGGCATTAGCGGCCTGGCCGCAACTTGGGCGTACGTTAGTGGTGCCGTTACTTGCGGTGGCACGGGGCTGGTCGGAAGCACTGGGCTGGGCGAGAGCACGGAACTGGGCGAAAGGACATCAGCGATATGGTCTTGCACGGCACGCCGTATGGTAGGGGCCAAAGACGGAGCCATGTCAGGAACAAGGCGACCAGTGTCTTGTAATTGAGGGACCAGGGATAGCTGGCGGGCGACCTCTTCGCGAACGAAGGCTTTTATCTGTTGAATAAAAGGGCTGTCCTCAGATGAAGTAGAACCACCCAGTGCTAGTGTAGAAATGGTGTCGTCTCTAAAACCGGACCGCCGGGTAGAAGCGCGCTGCTTTCGAAGCTCGTCGTAGCTCTGGCAAAGTTTAATCACTTCACTGACGGAGGCAGGATTTTTCAGCCAGAGCATCTGACACGCGTCCTCGGAGATACCTTTCAAGATGTGTCCGATCTTAGCCGCTTCGGACATTACTGGGTCGACACGTTTGCACAGGTCAACGATGTCCTCTATATAACTTGTGAATGACTCTTCGGCATGCTGTGTGCGCTCACGCAAGCGTTGTTCTGCTCGGAGTTTGCGAACTGCAGGACGGCCAAACACTTCCGAAAAATTCTTCTTAAATGCAGACCAAGATGGCAGGTCTGCCTCATGGTTGCGAAACCAGAGGTTCGCCACGTCGGTCAGGTAAAAGATTACGTTACCTAGCTTAATAGTGTCGTCCCATCTGTTATAACTGCTGACACGTTCATACGCCGACAACCAGTCGTCGACGTCTTGGTCAGCCGTGCCACTGAAGAGGCATGGATCACGCTGCCGTAGAACGCCAGAACACAGTACCGTGGTTGGTAGGGGCGCCGATGTCGAAGGGGTCTCGTCTGGCATGGTGGAAGCAGTGGTCAACGTGCGGCTTCTAAGTTCCAGGGTGGATGGGAACGTACCCAGCAGCACCTGCACCAATTGTAGGGGTGTGTTTATTCGGTGAACCCAGGTGATTCCAGCCGCTCAGGGGAGACTCGCAGCGAAGCGTCAGGCGTGGCGAAAGAGCAAGGCAGCGAACAACTTCTTCGTCCTTGAGAGCGGCAGCACGCGACGCATGTCAGTGGTTATATCGATGAAGATTACCACACTACAATATATATATATATATATATATATATATATATATATATATATATATATATATATATATATATATATATATATATATATATATATATATATATATATATATATATATATATATATATATATCACATGCGAAAGCACTCTATGGCATGACTTTGTTATATTTATCCCTCGTGCTAGTGCTCGGCCCCCGAGCGCCATAACCACTGAGTCGCCGCGGCGGACAGTGCATTGTGTCACGAAGTTACGAAGTGTAGAAACTTCCGGCGTTGGCCCATGAGGCACGGTTGAACGTCAGCTCTGACGCTCGATTTTGCATCAGACCTGCTCGTATAGCTCACTGTCCATTGTCGTCCAATCCTGCTTTGGGGATAAGGCTGCTTGTGGTATTGTGAAACAGATGAATTTTGCAGTGATGACAATTGAAGGAGCGCCGGCAGGTATTGCTACACACAGCCTTCCGGGTATCGCCAAGTGTTTCCCCGTGCAGGAAGCGTTGTCGTTCAGCTATAGCATGAACTGCAGCTGAAAATCGTAAAGCGAAATAGCTGCTGCACTATGACTGATCGGTTGGGAACCCACCGGATGCGGCTGAGGAGTATCAACGCAACGGCACACCTGTACTGCGTGCGCAGATACCACATTTGCAGATTCCTGCCGCGGTGGCTCAGTGGTTAAGACATTCGGCTACTGGCCCGAGCATCTGGGTTCGAACCTGACCGCGGCGGCAGCGCTTGTATGGAGGCGATATGCTATTGTGTCCGTGTGCTGTGCGACGTCAGTGCATGCGAAGATCTCCAGGTGGCCGAATTTATTTCGGAGCCCTCCACTGCGGCACCTCTTTCTTCTTCCACTCCCATCTTCTTACTCCTTCGCCTTAAGGAGCGGTTCGGGTGACCGCGACCGCCGGATTATGTGACAGATACTGCACCTTTCCTTTCCTCTAAGCCAATTTACATTACGTTTACGGGCATAGAGTCAACTCCAAACAAGTGTGACAGATACTGTGCCTTACCCTTCCTGTGAACCAATTATTATTATTATTATTATCATCATCATCAAGTCACGTCCCATCGAGTCCCAGCACGCGCACCCTCAGAAGATTTTCTGCGGGTGTGCGCTGCCCTCGAGGCCTGCCAGAGTCCTCGAGGTCCAAGCCGCTTTGAGTCACAGACTTGGTTTGTCAAAAATAAGACTATTTCTTACGGTCGTATGTTGTGCCGTTTGATGGTACACTGTAGTCGTGTGCGTGTGTCCGCACCGGAACCCTGCGTAGTCTCCGTGAAACAAAAATTAGGGCGACACTGAAGCTCCGCTGTTAAGTATATGACACGGTAGCGTTTCACACACACGCAGTATTTTTTTTTTTTACTTTTTAATTTTATTTATTGTTCGTTTTTATTTTTATACACGAATATGTATAATCTGCAAACATTGGCTTCCTTTCCTATTGTGAGCATTTGACACCTTTGAACGCATGAACGCATTTTTATTGTTTTCAGTTATTTTAGTTAATTGATCATCTGCACACTTTAAGTTCTCTTGGTTACCGTAACCAAGCATTGTCTTTTAACTCTGACCATATTGACCCTTTTTGTTTTTTCATTTTTCTTCATGTCTTCGATTCATCAATTTTTAATTACAATAATTTGATTAACTCGTCATCGCCTATCACACACGCATAAATCAGTCATCAATCACTGGAACCACAAATTAACATGACAGGATGTTTTTTTGTGTGTGTGTGTGTGTGTGTGTGTGTGTGTGTGTGTGTGTGTGTGTGTGTGTGTGTGTGTGTGTGTGTGTGTGTGTGTGTGTGTGTGTGTGTGTGTGTGTGTGTGTGTGTGTGTGTGTGTGTGTGTGTGTGTGTGTGTGTGTGTGTGTGTGTGTGTGTGTGTGTGTGTGTGTGTGTGTGTACCACTAAGACGGCGACAGCTTTTATTGCGAATTCGCAACCGAGGGCAGTGAATGCGGACGCCATAATTCTGGGCAGGCGCTCGCGCCGCTCATTTCACGTCCGCGCCCTGTGTTATGAATGTGAAGCCGCTGACACACGAGTAGCGGCACTGGCGGTTTTGCGACGCTTTACGACTTGCAGTTTGAAATGTGTTCGCGTGTATATGGACTCATTTCAGGCGCAGGTAAGGAATACGAACAAATGCGCCATTTCCGTTCTATAAGGGGGAGGTGCATCAAGTTGACTTTCGTCAGCGCCCGTTCTGTGCGCTCATGGTGGTGTTTTGGCTGCAGTACAAGTTGTGACACGCTGCAGACTTCGCACGTCTTTGTCCTTAACTGCATTGGCCCACCTGCTGGCACTGAGAGGGTTGCGGGTCGTCGGCGGAGATGGCTCACCCAGAACGCGATCGGAAGTGCATTTGAAGGTCGGGTTTAGGAAGTGCAAAGCTCGAGGAAGGAAGCGAAGAGCGCGACAGCTATTCGAATTTAATTGCTTTTCTTTTTCTGCTATTGCTGCCTTAGCTTTGTTCCCTGAGTTTCGCACGGCCGTCGTCAGTGCGCCAGCGGTCACATGATTACTACGTTTGGTTTTGGTGGGCTGTGCTGTTGCGGCAAGCTGCCGACAAAACGCCGCATCGTGAGGCTGCTGGGGCTTATAAAACTTTATTCACAATAAATGAAGGAATAGGGGATGTCAGCTAGCGTGCCGCAGGCCGTGGAGACCTTGGCAACGCCGGCCCATTCGACGGCCTTGAACTGAATGTCAGGGTCATCGCTGGACCTCAGCTTGTCCCAAGCTTCTTTAGAGGGATCAGGCAAGAGTTCTGAAGGAGGCTTATGGGCTTTGCACGCCCAGACCATATGCTCGAAGTTGTCTTTCTCCCTGCAAAAGCGGCAGAAGGGATTCATATCCTTATTTATGAAATTTGATATGTAGTTTGGGTTGGGGAGGGTCCCCGTCTGTAGCTGTCTCTATATGACTTGTTGTTGTCTGGTCAGTGTTTGTGGGGTGGTGGGAGTGTTCTTCTTATTGCTTTGTAATGTGCAGTGAGTTCGTGATATGATACGACTGGCGCACCGAAGGGTTCCGGTTCCTGATTTCACGCCACCGCTCGGCCGGCTAATTCTCGAGCGTATTGGTGGCCACCCTCATTTCCCGGATACCCCGCATGAGTTGGTCCATATTAGTTCGCTCTCTCTCAAGAGAGCAGGTTCTCTCATTTTATTGAATATTTGTGAGGATTGATTGGAGACTCTGCTTCTGACTCTGCCTCTAGCAGTGTTACTGATCGCCATTTTGGAGTCGCTTACTATGGTTGTTGCATTAGTAAAGGCGATGGCGGCCTCCTTTCGCCTAGTGAGGAAAACATTTTGGAAATTCGTATACTTCTGCATCGCCGGTTTCTAGCGCCTTCTTTCTTCCTCTACTAAGGTTTCTTCCTCTACTTAAGTTGAGGACAACCCAGAGGGCTATGGAACGAAAAATGGTAGGGGTAACATTAAGAGATAGGAAGCGTGCAGAGTGGGCCAGAGAAGTAACTCAAGTTACCGACATTCTAGTGGAAATTAAGAAGAAGAAATGGGCATGGGGAGGACATGTAGGGCGAAGAGAGGATAACCGAATGCGTAGCAGGGGGCGGCAGAAAGTTAGGTGTGTGGATGAGGTTAAGAAGTTCGCAGGAGTCAAGTGGATGCAGCTAGCACAGAACCGGGTTAAATGGAGGAATATGGGAGAGGCCTTCGCCCTGATGATGATGATGATGATGATGATGATGGCTTCTAGCGCCAATCGACCCTGCTGGAGACAGCACGTGGGCGTCGCATCAGCGGAGTGCACTCGTGGAAGCAGTTCGGTGGCCATCACGAACACGCATGTTTGTCGCGAGAAAAAGTCGCTGAGTGTTTGTGTTGACTTTTTCCCAGCAGGAACATTCATTTTACTGTAATTAAACTAGTAGGTGCTAATTATTAGTCGTGCACATATAGCAGAGTGGTCAATAATAATAACAATAAAAAGACACTGCAGATGTGATGACTGTTGAACATGAGGGCGGGGAATAGCGTGACCCGTGTGCTTAATTACGATAGTGGTGGAACTGCCGCTGATCCGTCGCGCTAGCTCGTTCATAAAACCTTTTCTTGACTATTGCGCATGGTCTTCACATTCAATGCAGAACCGTGCTTTGCTAAGTAGTTACACAAAGCGGGTGATGACAGGGAAGAGCGAAGACAACTTTTGGCGACCAGATGGAATGGGCACGTGGGAGAGTGCACGAGTCCAGGATATAGCTCTACACAGCGAAGTTGCGTCGAGGAAAATTATGTTCTTGTTATCATTCCCTCCCTGTCAGTTGACTGCTTGTTTCCGGGATTTTGAGGATAGGGCGCCGTGTACGCGCTTCTCAGTGAACACCTCAACCGCGCCGTGAAAGCGGGGGGGGGGGGGGGGGCTTGCCTTGAGGGAGGCAGATACTCGTGTTATCCTATATTCTAATTCTGTTCCGACAGAGAAGAGAAAGAGCACGTGTTTCAACAGAACCGCTTTGGAGAGAGGCGGAAAAAAGAGAGATAGAGAGCAGGTCAATTAAGCGTAGCTGATTAGACAACGAAACGCGTACATATTGATCGCGAAATGCTTTTATCTCTCATCCTTACCAAATACTTGTGGGCCGCGGCGGCCGGTTTTTGATAAAGTCGAAAAGCAAGGTGCCCGTGTGCTGTGCGATGTCACATGCATGCAGGTTAAAGAACCCCTGGTGGTCTAAATTTCCGGAGCCCTCCACTACGGCGTCTCTCGTAGCCCGAGTAGCTTTGGGACGTAAACCACTATAAGCTAAACCAGACTGCGGCGACGTGGGGTCGAACGTGTGACCGAACCAACGGTGGCCCTTATGCTGGTTAGTACATAATTTCACGGTGTTTTTCGCGTCGTTCCTTCCATCGAGTTTATCCGAAAACTTCCCAACAGATCTGTCTCCGCGGGGTCTGCGTGCCTCGAATTTTATTTTCTTATAAAATAAAGGTTTTCTTCTTCCTCCTCTTTCTCCTTTCTCCTGCTTCTTCTCGTTTTCAGCGAGGAAAATACACTTTGAGAGCACTGCAGAACCTGCACTGAAATACGAAAGCCTGAACGTTGCTGCTGCTGTCTCACCGTAGTATTTTTCTATTTTCTTTTTTTTTTGTCTTTTTGTTATCAAGCTTTGTTTTTTAATTTTATTTTTGGTCATGAGACTCTCCTAAAAATTGGCGACGTCACCAGTTGCGAGTTACGACACCTCGATATTTTGCGAACAGCATCTGCAGACAATTTCCGGGTTCAGATTTCGAGTCTCTCGACGTGAACTATATAAGACTCACTTTAAAAGAAAAAAGGGAGCGAAAGGGAGAAATTCCAACACCACCGCCGGCGCAATTGAAAGAGCAGCTTCATTTCCCGACGCCCGCTCTTCTGTCGCGGCAGTTTCGTTTCAAGCATATAAAGTGTGCTTGAAAGAACTGCTAAGAAGAGCGTCGCTCTGCGCGTGCCTATAATGCTGGGTGTCTCCCGTGCCGCTGACTTGAATTAGTCGTCTTCCACATGTTCGTTCGAAATGTCAGGCGGCTGCTGGCATGGCTTATTTCGAAAGCAGTCAAGGCTGCCCGGAAGGCGACTGACCGTCCAGCGGTCTAAGGACTTGGCCAATACCCGAGTGCAGCTGCAGTGTTGCGAGCCTTCATAGAATGTGATGCGCCCTTCTTGCTACGCGCGTTATGTTTGCACATGCTCAATACGAGGCGAAATACACACTTCGCGCGCGTGTGTGTGTGTGTGTGTGTGTGTGTGTGTGTGTGTGTGTGTGTGTGTGTGTGTGTGTGTGTGTGTGTGTGTGTGTGTGTGTGTGTGTGTGTGTGTGTGTGTGTGTGTGTGTGTGTGTGTGTGTGTGTGTGTGTGTGAGAGAGAGAGAGAACAACTTATGCAAATTATGCAAGGTTTGCGGACGACGATATTGGTGCAAGCGAAACGTGTACGCTTAGCATGACAGCAAAAAAACAAATAGCCCTCTTTCACGATGTTTGGCGTCGGATTTCCTCTGAGACCACAGGATGACGGCGTGGTGCTTGTGGCTTGCGGGAGAAGAATTAAAACGCATACGGGATAGCCAAAGTCTGTGAGTCAGTTCAGCGGCAACAAGTTCAACTTCGCATGTTTGGTTTGCGAAAGGCATGCTAGGGACTCATTGGTAGCTATATTACGTTCACCGTGTTGTTATCTATGTTAAGCGTAACGTGTGTTGAGCAACCAGCTAACGTTCGCAGCATCCTTGGATATTTGTTGAATGTGGGTCGACACGGTATATATGTTGACGGAGCAAGACAGGATCATTTCCCTCAGCCTAAAGCTGGTCCGGTGGCCTTTCCTGTCGGCCTCTAGCTCGTGGTACAGTGTTTCTGAAACATGTGATTTACAATCATGTCGCGTAAAAAAAAAAAAAAAAAAGAACAAAAAAAGAACAACAAAAAAAAAAAGCTCAGCCGATTTCTTCACAGCGTCACCTGCGGTCTGCGCTGTTCGGGTAGCCTTTATTTAGCTCTGCGTAAGTTATACTTAATTAGACCTGACTGGCTTGAAAAGTTTGGCTTCGTTTATAAGGCTTAACGTCCGAAAACGACTCAGGCTGCGAGGGTCGCCGTAGTGGAGGGTTCAGGATAATTTCGACTACCTGCGGTTATTTAACGTGCACTGGCATCGCACAGTACACGAGCGCCCTGCGTTGTCCCTCCATCGAAGTGCGGCCGGATATCCCGGCTTTAGTCCGAGTACCCTAACCGCTGCGCTATCGTGGCTGAGCAAGACGCAAGCGTGTGGAAAGTAATTCGGCAATGAATATTTGTGGATAAGGATGGCCTACGCAGGAGGGATGGGAGAAATCGGTGAAGTTAAAAGCGCTGGACTTCGGAACGATATTACACGGCACCAAGCTCGCGCTTAGCGTCGCCTGGAAGGAAGGAGGAAGAAGAGGAGGAAAGGCAGGGAGGTTAACCGGTAAAGGAACTGGTTTGCTACCCTGCACTGGTGGAGAGGGGTAGATGGGTATAAAAGTTGTGGGTGAGAGAGGGATGGGTGATGACAGTACAGTTACATCACAGACATGTCACGTCACATATCACGTAACATAAAAAAAAATCATAGTCTTTCGATCAGTCCTGTGCTTTTCATAAAGCGGAGCAGTGCCTGGGAGGCCTTCATCGCAGACGATCGCCGTGACCAGGGACCTAGGATCTTAATTTCAGTTAGTGGGCGTCCATCTAGGCGCTCCAGCGCACGGCATAGGCACTGTCTTTCCTCGCTGTTTATGGGGCACTCACAAAGAATGTGGCCTATAGTCTCTTCGCACCCGCAGTTTGTGCATGCAGGGCTGTTTGTCATACCTATCACAAAAAATAAGTTTGTAAATGCTACACCAACCCACAGGCGGCACAGCAAAAAAGAAGCTCCCAGGAGGACAGCCCTATCCAATTGTTGATTTCTTTCTCCCACTCTTGCAAGCGTGTTGCTTGTCAAGCTCCCAGGTTTTTGCTCAGGTGTTAGGATCTAAAAATGGGCGCTTTCTTTTTCGCTTTACTCGAGAAGGACTTCATGGTTTAAGGTTGGTTAGGTCTATGGGGTTCAGCGTCCCGAAGCGACTCAGGTTACGCAGGACGCCATAGTGGAGGGCTCCGAAAATTTCGACCACCTGAGGTTCCTTAACGTGCACTGACATCGCACAGCACACGGGCGCCTTGCTTTTCGCCTGCATCGAAAAGCTGTCACTACAGCCGGGATTCGATTCCGCGTTATTGGGTACAGCAGTCGAGTGCCCTAGCCACTGCGCCACCGCTGCGGGGCGTATTTCAAGTGAGTGGCGGCATATACATGGTCTCGGTAATCTGGGACTTTATTTTTCACATGATAAGACAAATTCCTTGCGAAAACAGAGTCCTCAAAAACTGCTCTGGATCGTTTCTATGCATGCTTTTGAGCGAGGTTTCCTCCAAGCCGGCTGGCTCGCCTTTGGCCCAGTGTTTGAACAAATGTCACCGATTTTTCACTTGCTGAGCATTTTCCTCGCTTTCTTCGTTCTAAACGACCATTGTTTGCTGCCTGTTAGTTTTTAATCCGTTTCGGTATACTATAGCAACCTTTGTTTTAATGATTATACTTAGTGGATTTTTTCGGTTAGTTCACCTGCCTTGTTTTTTACATCAAGTCACTTCTTTTCAGTTGTGCGGTTGCTTTCTGACACGGCCGTCGCGAAGTTTTGGCGGACGCTGTTCTGACGATGCGCATCTTTCCTTTCAGCCTTCCACGCCACGTCTCTCTCTCTCTACTTCTGCTTTCTGTCTGCACGTGGCAGTGATGCATGGTGGCTCCGATGCAGCAACTCGACTGGTCCGTGCATGTTTAAGCTGTCTTCGTGTGGTTACAGTTGCAGTTCTGAGGTTGAGAAGTGCTATTTTGAACAGACGACATAAATTGCCAGGTTCTCAAGAGTTTTGTGCTGAGCCCTTTAAAGCTGGCACAGTTGTAAAGCATATTTCCATTTATCTTTTGTTTTGGCAGACTTTTCGGCTTGTAAAGAAAGGTTTAGCTTCGCAGACATGGCTCAGTTTACACTATGTTATCAATATAGGTCTGACACATAGATTGTATGCGTATAGTTTGTCTTGATAATTTTTCTTTTGTTTGCATGATTTGGTGGCTTTCAGACACACTAAAAATTGGTATCACTGATTTGGGTGTTTTGTTAGCTGAACTGGTTTATGCTAGTGTTAAATTTACCGCATACTTTGAAGCTTGTGCGGGGGTATTTTTCGATAAATATATATGGTTCAGCGCCGGCTCAATATGCGTGATGAAATTAACTTGATGGTTAGGCGGATGATAGGAGCGCCGATCATGGTAGGCTCTTCTGAACGCTTGTTCGAAAGCCTCCTGTTTTAGTGCTGACAACAAATTTACATATCGCTTGTCGCCGTACCTCGGCTTTGTATGCATTGACGTAGGTAAATCCGAAGGTAACTGTTAGATAAGTGCAGTTTTGCTTCATTTTGAACATACGCTGTTTGATGCGTTCCACGAATCGAATAGCCGGATATTCTATTCGTTGTTCGAAAATTCCGAACATTCGCTCACCCCTTATACAAGAGTGGCCTTTCAAATGGAGCGGCGGTACTATCGCTTTCTTGGACGGGGTCGCAAGTCTGCTGACCGTTTGTTTTTGGCGTCGATCATTTCCATCCAATCTTTGCGGATCCTGGTTGTTGCATGTGAGCCAGCGAGTTATAGCTAGATGGTCTGCACCGTATCTTGTCAAAAAATTGGGCTTTCTTGTGCGCGAGAGGTGTGCGGCTGGAAAAGCTGCTGAACATGCTAGCTTCGGGTATGAGATGTGAAGTTTCCCATGAGAGGAACCAGTTAATCAATTGCCCGCACAAGCATCTCGGTGTCGTCGCCACGTGGGCCGTTTGGCAACGAAAGTGAGCTTGTGCCGATCCACCTTTGCAAGTGGAATGGGCTACACTTGGTCCCATGGTGTTTCTCTGCCGCGATGAGGCTCGTGGGAATTCTTTTGTGGACAACGGAAGTGCATCGGATTTGCAGCCAGCAGCGTTGCCTGCTTGCCGCTGCGACGGTCCAAGATTTGGCGCGTCTCGGGCGCTGTGGCCAGAAGGCGCGCTTTCCTCGCGCTGGTATATCAGTTGGTGGCCGGTGGTGTGTGCACACACTCACGCACGCACACATTCGCATTTCCTCGGCCTGCGAGCACGTACCTGGAATTGTTGTGAATCCGGCCGGGGGCGGCTCTCGCAGGAAAAAGCGCGCTCTTTTTTTCCCCGTCTCCGCGGCGTGTCCCTGAGGGCCGCTGCCGCTGTCAACGCACGCGCTCAGGGTCAGCTGCTTGTCGTCAGCCGCGGCCGCCAGGGGGAGCCGCCGCCGCATCGGGAGAACGAGGAGGAGCAGGCTGTGCCCGTTTGAAATGCGCTCATCGAACAAAGGAAAGAGCTCAGAGAGTGTGCGACGTGTATTGGACTTGAGGCGTGCAACTGCGAGTGTTTTGCCACGAAATGTGCAACAGTTGCTAGGTTCAGCTTAAACGGTACTTTTTAACGATCATTCTGCTGACCAATCTATACATTAAAGCAAGTCGGCTTTACAATATGTGGCTGTATGAAAAATGTCAGATGCATCGAAATTCCTGAGCTTATAGTTTCGTCATATCATTTGGTTCTTTTTTGGTCGACGGACTGTTTTTCTGTTGCGAACGAATTCTTTGTGGTGGCCGCGAATGTAGGCGGAGAATCACTGCAGGCTTAAGTTGTAGCATGGCATGTGCCTTCTGCCATGAGGGAGAGATGTCATCTAAGCGTCTTAGGGGCGTGAAGAACTGACGTTCTTTAGTGTGCGCTGACATCTCGAGGACTTGGCCGCCATCTAAGATTCCATTGGAGAATTCGCCTTTCTAACCCCGTTCAGGCTTACTGATGGTTCTGAATGCACGCCGTCGTGGTGGCGAAAAAAAAAAAAAAAACGTTTTTCTCCAGGTCCTGCTCGGCGTCACGCGCCGCACAAGGGCACGGATGTCCACTCTTTCCGTTTTTGGAGACAGCCATTTGAATGTTACATTCCTCGGTTAAATGAAGGAACCGCATCGCGATTCAGAAGCTCGTCGAATGGCTGGGCGGCGTATGTGCGGGCAAAGCGGTGCGCATACAGGAACCGCCGAACCTGGCATGCAGGACTGTCTTGAAACGCAGCCCAGACCGCATGCGCTTCCGTGTGCGACCGGAAATCATTCGCGGATTCATAGCCGGAACCAAGTGAACCAGGTCACCCTGAGACGCTGATGCCACCTGCCTCACACCAACCCTATTGGCATGAGCCTTGGTGCACGTCTCACGTCCTCATATTCATCTCCTTGCTTTCACTAACACTCAGTGCTCAAGGAAAGCCCGTTGGTACATTGGAAGGGGAATCGTCACCTTCTCACTCGACACGAGGAGAGAAAGACGAACGCGACTGGACAGCGTCGTCAGTTGGAGGTCGTTCGAGGTATTCGCCATTCACGCAGTTGTGTGCGCCACACAGCATCCCCGTCGTGAGCGTTGTTCAGCTATCCATGTCCCTTTTGGAACACGGCTAGAGGTTTCCTGCCACGTTGACGCATGCCTCGGTTCAGGGACGGCATGCGTAGAGGCGGTTCAACGTCCTGCAGCCTACTTGTATGTCGTCTCTCTTGGTAAGGAGCCCAGGGCGTCTCCTTTGCTGTCGGGAAGAAAGCCAGCGGGTGTTAGCCTGTGTTGGCGTTCAGCCTGGAGCGTTGCCCTGGCGACAGTCGGGATGCGCGAGGGAATGCTCCACTACCCATTACGGAAGAGCGTGCTCCGTCAGTAGCTGTTGAGAACGTCATTAAGATTCAAGAGAAGAGGCAGGTTTCGGTACACTTTTTAATGGCCCACGTTCCCCCTACATTCTGTGGCTAACTGGGGCCCACGATGTCGCTTTTGCGCGTACAGTGACGTATCGCGTGGTCTCGCCTTGCGGAGACTCATGGAAGCAGCTTAACACTCATGGTCTCATCGACAGTTGGCATAGAGTTTGCACAGGCACTAGTTTGGTGCACCTTTTCCCGCGTCGTGTGGACGTGACGACGCCTTCCCCAGGAATGGAAGGGCCGGTACAGCTCTCCAACCTTTCTGGACTTCTCTTTCGGCATTTCTGCCCGGATAGCACTGTCGTCGGCCAGCACTTCGTCTGCGGCATTTCCGGGAGATCGTCGTACTGTATGCGCTGAACCCTTCGCTCCGTTCTCAGCTGAGGTATGGCCACTACAAACGTATGTCTTCCAGCAAGCATCTTCTTGGCAAGTTTCCGCCTAGCGGTCGATCTCGTGCTAAGAATGGTCGAGTCGGCCGGCGGCTGTCACCCTACTTCAGCTTCTTGTCAGTCGTGTCGGCGCTGTGACGGACCTGCACAGTGGTTAACCAGTGGTTAACCAGGGGCCTATTGGCGGTGACCCCAGCAGTTGGCTTTGAAGCGTTATGGTATGTATGATGCACGGGGTGCTCGGAAGGACGGCTTCGCGACAGAAGTCCTACATCGGAAAGCTGATCGTGGAAATCATTGCAAAATGATTAGTTAGTTTAGTAGCGGAAGGCTGCACGCATAGCGTCCACCTCTTGGTGTTCTTGAGCGCACACTTCCACCGAAACGTAGCCGCCACGCCCGGGGTCGAGGCACTGCGAAGGAAAGACTCCACTGCAATAAAGCGGAGAGCTGAGCTAGTTGGTGCAACATTTCTTACGAAGGACAGCGCTGTTCCCTTCTACTCGCTGGTCCTTCGTCCGTTGCGCTGTGCGTTTAAGAGAAGACTCCACTGCTGCCTCCGATATATGTTTCACTCTGGTAATCCATCACGGGCCGAGTATGCTGTCCTGCATGTGCTCGATGTCGTGTGCTTCATTTGGGCCACCGGCAGGCTCGCAGAACTTTTTCTTTAGGATTAGGACGATGCGCGAAGCTGTGTTCGAAGCATATGGCACTGGGCTCGGCTCAGACAATGACGACATCGTCATACATTTACGCACAGAGAGCGCACACAACGTGTGTGCACAGGTCAATCGCGCACTTTCCGGAGCACTGCAAGCCAAGCGGACCAGCGGAGGCTCGCATCAATGGTGGTTTTCGCAGCTCACTTGTTCTTAATTTTGTAGGCGGTAGGCAGGCTGTCCTGCGAGCACCCTGGAAGATTTTGTCAGGTGAACGGTCTACGCTGCTTGTTAAGAGCATTTCCAGTGCATCGCTTCGGTCACATGACCACATTTTGAAGGAGTCGTCATTCTGCCCTCTCACCTCCCGGCACAGGCTCTATGACGAATAAATAGACACCCACAGGTTCGACGCGCAGCTGTATTTATGAAAGTAACCACGAGACTGATTTAGATCTCGAACAAAGTGAATTTCGGCCTCATGTCGATCGATTAGCTCGAACAAGATTTAAGGAAAATAAGATCGCCATAACCGTAACTGTGTTGCATCGACTTCCACGCGCTTGTGGAATCTGGCGTCATTTTCAGTGAAATGGTGACCACAGGTCCCTTGTGGTGTTGTCGGTGTAGGCGGTGATTTGATTTTTCTCAGCCGTTTGCTGCCTGACGATGAGCCAGAAAAAGGTAGATCGAACTTTGATTGAGTCGTCCTCATTGGCTCTTGAGCACATAATGGGTTGAATACTTGATTAGCCACGATTTCCATGTAGGCGACGGAAAGCCTGAAGGTACGCAGAACTCATGAAAAGGAACGATGTGAACAGGCATAGAATTGGCACTTCGTCGAAGTCGTCCGCCTCCGAAAAATGGGCACTCTGCCGACTAAGCCAGAGCGCCACGTTTGTGCATTTATTGTACGAGGCAACAAAACCTGGCTAACCGTTTTCGCGCGCCAGGCGAAGTCTGCGAAACAGTACACAGCCACACTGCTTGCATTGTTAAGGCCGGGCGCAGGCTCTTTTTCTCGTTTGCCGCCGTGCCTTGACGCTGTCAGCGAGGTGCGCACTTGTTTCGAACGGACGCGTATACCGTTTAACTTTGTGTCGCGTAATGACGGCCGTAGGCGTTTTTACGGGGGCGGTTCGCACTACCATTTCCGCAGTTTCCTAGAGGCAGGGGAGCTGTCGCCGGAAACTCGGGTAGCAGCTACCGGAGACTGCCGAATGGTCTCGCAGCGAGGCTTGGAGCCAAGCTTGCTCCCGCGGCGCTTATGCCGAGCAGCGACGCACTCAGAAGTAAAGAACGCGCAGCCTATCGTACGATGTTATGGGATAAATCTGCGTTAGTAGCACTGGTTCTACTGCATTTCCCGTTCGCATTGATCGCCTTTCGTTGCAGCATGGGCTCTCGCATGATAGGTGCATGGGTAGTGTCGCGCTGGAAATGAGCTTCTCAAGGGTAGGGTGCTTTCTGTGGGGTGGTCCCGGGTGGAGATTGTGGATAATGGAAGTGGGTGGATGCATTTACACGCGCAATTTCTCGCGTGCGCGCACTCAGACCGCGAATGCACAGTAAAATGGAACTATAGTGGTCTGGGCCAGCGACAGTGGCTGGATAGGGTCCGTTGAAAGTTGCTCTTCGTGAGAACCGTAGGCTTCTTTCAGAAACACGCCTGCGACACCTTCGCACCGTGGCGAACCTGCCTACACTCACTGTCAATGCGAACGTCATTCGATGCCTGTTTGTAAGTTCCTATAAGTACGCCGATAATCAGCGAGGCATCACCCTGCTAAACTGCAGATCATGCACACAAGACGACTGCGCCCACGTCATCGGCAATTTCCACATCGTGATACAGGTCATTTCAGTCCTCATTCGCCTTCTGTGAGCCCTTCACGGATCTTCTTTCCTTTGCACATACCATGATCTTCTTCCTCTTGTACATATCATCATCATCCCGCGGCGCCGCCTCCGGCGCGCGCAATTGGGCTTTCTCCATCAGATTAAACGCTGACACGGCATACCTTGCCTTGCCTTCACGACCTTGCCGTCTGGACCTGGCCTTCTTTCACAATATATATATATATATATATATATATATATATATATATATATATATATATATATATATATATATATATATATATATCGCTTGTCATGCCACCAAATGTTACGTGGTGGCATGACAAGCGATGGAATACGGCAACACAACAGAAACAGAACGATGTGATGACATGACGATGAAATATGCTTTAATGGGGCAGCTGGTCTGGCGCGAGCGCCGCGCCACTGCCCGCTTCGTCATCTTCGTAGCACTATATATATATATATATATATATATATATATATATATATATATATATATATATATATATATATATATATATATATATATATATATATATATATATATATATTTCGAGCTTTTTCCGAATGCAGCACAATGCAAAACTGCACAGAACTTCGCGTAGAAGGAAAGCAGAAAGATATATATATATATATAAGTTCCGTGCAGTTTTGCATTCTGCTGCATTCGGATATATATATATCTTAGTGCTTTCCTTCTACGCGAAGTTCTGTGCAGTTTTGCATTGTGCTGCATTCGGAAAAAGCTCGAAATACTTCAGGCGGCTGTCATGTTCCTGCTGTACTGTGCAAAGCGTTTTCGACTGGTATGCACGCCTCTCTTCTGGACCTTTAACACCGCAGTGCGTAGCAAAGATCCTCGAAAATGACCGCAACCATCGTTGACAAATGCCACTTTAATCATGTTATTTTAGGGAGTTAAAGGGAGCTTAAACTCTGTTCGAAGTCTGTTGTCAGGTTTCTGCCAGGTTTTCGCGTGGATAAAGTGGACGACCAGCCGTCTGCTCCGACCGATATACCCGCGGCGATTCGTTTCCTTCCTTTCCTTCCTTCCTTTCGGCGGCTATTCGCGTGCACGTTGGAACGCTTACGCTAGACGTTGGAACGCGAGATGAGGATTGCGGAATCGTTCGTCGTCGTCATCGGCGGCGGCCCTTTGTCGCGGCCGAGGGACGCGTATCCTTTCACGCGAATACACTCTGTCCAGACGTGCCTGTCTGCAGGTTATAGCACGCCCGCCTCTCTCTGGTCGATTGCGGACACCGCGTGGCGTTGTAACGTACGCCATGGACTCGCACTGAACAATATACTGGCAACAGTGCGTTTTCACGTGGTGCTTCTGAGACTGAAAGTGAAAATTGGGTATGAAAAAAAAGGGAAGCGCAGTACGCTCTTGGTGGCACAGGTGAAAACTTCATTTGAGCGGAGGAATTCGAAACGTGCACGCGTACAGATTCCTGCACGGCCCCACTCTTTGTTTTTAAGGTTCTAAGGCCGGGACACGGTACACCACAACCGCGCCGAATGGAAACGTTTGTTTTAATTATCTGAACCACATAATTCGTTTTACCATTTTGGTCGAAAAAAGAAAATGCCTTCAGCCTGGTTTTTTGTACGATTTCTCGTTTTAGGGTGCCTCCCTTCCCCTGAATTCGCCCCTACACCTACGACGTCACCAGTACGTTTAGCAATGTCGTTAAAAAGCAAAATGGTCGAAATCACCATACATGGCAAAATTACTTTTGAAAAGGAATTAAATTACATTGCTAATTACTTTGCTGAAAATCACAGAAAAGTAATTAAATTACATTACTCATTACTGCTCCCCAAAAGTAATGAAATTACATTACAATTACTTCTACTCAGTAATTCAATTACTTTGAAATTACTTTCTAGTTTCAATAAATGCAAAAACTAAGTAAAGTTATTAAACAAAACTATTCTAGTTGACTATAGTTCTGCTCAGTTCTGTCTCCTTTTGCCAATCCGTTACGCTGGTTTCGGATTGCAGCACGTCGTTCCTGCTTTCGCCTATTGAAAGTGTGATGGCGCACTTTAGTAAAAGTAATTTCGAGAGGAATTGATTACTTTGCTGCGAAATTACTACCAAAAAGTAATTCACTACATTACTAAATTACCAAACTGAAAAAGTAATTCATTACATTACAAATTACCGAAAAAAATAATTAAATTACAGTAATTTCATTACTGCAATTCAGTTACTGCCATGTCTGGAAATCACCCGAAGTCCTCCACTGCGGCGCCTCTCTCTCTTTTTTTTCACTCTTGTGTTCCATCCTCTCCCTTAGGGGGCCGTCGAGGTATCGGAAGCAGGAAGCTGAGTGAGGTTTGTAGAAGCGGAATGAGGTATCAGCACTGGAAACCGTTACCGCGTCTCTCATTTCCTCAAAATCACACGTTTATTGCAACCAAGTGCGAAATTCGCGCGACATTTACCTCGCTGTTCCTCCTCGCGACGCTCAGCACGAGTGGGCTGCTGTTCTACGGCCTGTTGTAGTACTTGGCTGGACTTTCCCAAACACTGCACAGCGAAGAATGCTTTCCCTTTCTGCAACGTCGAAGTGTCGCAGGAGCCCAATGGAAAGCCCAGTGTCGTTGTGAAGCCGCAGTGTGGTAGTCTATGTCAACCTGGAAGAAGTTTGGCCCCGTGGTGGTGTAAAGCAGACATGGCCGTAATTGAATTACAGTATTGAAATTACTGTAATTTAATTACTTTTTTGATAATTTGTAATGTAATTAATTACGTTTTTCGTTTGGTAATTTAGTAATGTAATAAATTACTTTTGGTAGTAATTTCGCAGCAAAAGTAATTAATTCCTTTCGAAATTACTTTTACTGAAGTGCGTCTGGTCTGCTCCAGTTTTTGCTCTGGTCTTGTTTTTGTAATGGCAAGTGCTATAGGAAAGAGGGAAGGAATAGCTCTCTGGGACGGAATTTGGCGGAAAGACGAAAGAATGTGTGTGCTTCGCGTTTGGAGAACAAGTTGTCTTTTTTTTACTAGGCTTACTTAGTTTTTGCATGGATGGAAACTAGAAAGTAATTTTAAAATAATTGAATTACTCAGTAAAAGTGATTGTAATGTAATTTCATTCCTTTTTTTGGGAGAAGTAATGAGTAACGTAATTTAATTACTTTTCTGCAATTTTCAGCAAAGTAATTAGTAATGTAATTTAATTCCTTTTCAAAAGTAATTTTGCCATGTATGGTGTAAAGTTTATTGGTCACTAAAAATGTAGGCGGAGGCGGAGCCCCCTCGCGGCCTATGGGAAGAAGAGCTGCCGAGAGGCAAGGATTGCTCTGAAGTGCCTTGACGCGAGCATGCAACAAGGAATTCTGGTTTGGTTTGGTTTGTGGGGTTTTACGTCCCAAAGCGACTCAGGCTATGAGAGACGCCGTAGTGGAGGACTCCGGAAATTTCGACCAGCTGGGGTTCTTTAACGTGCACTGACATCGCACAGCACACGGGCGCCTTGCTTTTCGCCTCCATCGAAAAGCGGCCGCCGAGGCCGGGATTCGATCCCGCGTCCTTGGGAACAGTAGTCGAGCGCCGTAACCACTGCGCCACCCCGGCGGGGTACAAGGAATTCTATCGTCCGTCCGTGCTGTAACGATGAGGAGCTTGCTAGCGCTTGAATCGAAAAGGAAGGGCGAAGGAAAACTTCCTTCCCTCGTTCTCGACATGGCGGCGCCCTGGAGGAGTTCCGTCTACATCACAGGCGTTGGGGTCAGTGGAGGTCTTAATTCGCCCTTCTGCGGCTGGCTGTGGCAAGGCCGGCTCAGAAAGCATGGCGGGGTGCAGTGATAGCTATGGGGGAACACCCCATTTATTAAACCCGCAGCACGCATAGACGGAGAAGAGCGGTCCGTTTATTCGTCCGGCCACAAATATAGGTTACAAGGCTGTCTCCGCTGAGCGGGTTCTGTATGAATTGCGCCGCAGTTCCATCCTTCTATTGGAAAGGGAAGTCAGCAGTGTTTGTCCATTAAGGACTCCAGAAAAACAAGTCCCGTGGCCGGTCGATAGCTGTTCCGCGATGCTGTTGCGCGTTGTTTGGCTCCGCGACAGCAGCGCGGGCCAGGTTAATTCGGGCGGCGTCCGGCCGCGGGGCCTTCCGCGGCGGCCCGACCTTGGGCTCTGCGACCCGGGCTCGGGCCACCTGGTTTCTGGGTCGCGACCTGCTTTCGTGGCCTCCGCATCGACCGCCGGAGGTGCCTTTCTCCCGGCGCCTGCCGGAATCTTCCCTCGGCCGAGCGGCGCTCGGCTGGCTCGATGATATTTCCTGGCGCACGGAGTTAGCCCAGTCTGCTTGAACAGTGACGCAGCAGTCGAAAATCGCTTCTCAATGGGAACTTACGGCAGAACAGTTCCTTTTGTGTGCAAAGTGTGCGTATACTTGCGCTTTTGCCTCCTTCGACTTGTTACCATTCTCGCGCACACCCCAAAAATCAGGCGTTCACGCAGGGTCGTCGTGACTCCCATTTGGGAGTGACTTCCTCCGCCCAACCTGCGAGAAGGACTTGAGTCTTCTTGTCAGGTTTGACGACTAAATGTTCCATGCTTCTCGCGGGCGAGCGGGTAGGAGTTCCTTGAGCGGGGTTTGCCCTGTCATGTAACTTCGAAGTATTTTTTACTACCTAGATGGCGCAGCGGTCTAACACGACTGCCGCAGTGCGTGAGGGATCCTCGGTAGTGACCGCAACCATTGTTGGTAACTGTCGCTTTAAATTACGTTATTCTACGCTGTGTATCCACTCCTTACTCGTGACGGTGTCGTCGGACTTGGAGGGTATCTTCTCTCGCGCCATTTTGTGCTCGCTTCCCGCAGACTCGGTCGTGCCCGAATCCCGATACCCTCCACAGCGTTCAATTCCCGCTTTGTTGCTGCCTGGGCTGACTGCCGTCTGTGAGCCACTATTTTGTTTTATAAATTTTTGCTAGCGTTCAGCAACCCTACAGCAGATATCAGTTGCGGTAGTGCATTAACTTATCACGTGCTTCCTAAAACCTAAAGTAAATCTGAGGAGTCCGTGACAAGATAAAAGGAGGTAGTTTGGACCTAAATCGGCAAAATCTAAACTGCTCATTCATCCTCACCCACAAAAGTTTGTTCTGCGTGTGAATTAACTCAGATTCCTACGTGCTTGGGCACACCGAAATCGTGAACTTGTGACGGCCCTAATCTTGCATTACAAAATTAGCAACTAGTTAAGTTGCCGATCTCGGGTTCGTGCTGAGGCGAGGAACGAACGAATCAACATCCACAACTGGCCGTTTAATTAAACACAGTTATTCGTAAATGTGGCTGCCTGAAGGGGGTAGACGGACTCCGCTCACCATCACAGGAGTGTCGGCGTTGCCTCGTGGCCACGGGTGTTCGCTCCGGTGCTGGGAGTTGGGGAGGCGGCTGCAGGCCGGAGAGGCGAAGTCGTTATCATCGTGGAAGTGAGCAGGGATTCTGTACGTCGGGGCCCGAGACAGATCCAAGGCTCGCGGTCGCAGTAGGCAGGGGGTGCCCGTCGGTTGTCGGAGCAAAGCTTCAACGGACCACTTCGCTAGCCTTCCGCTGTCCTTTTGGTTGAGACCGGAACCTTTTTGGGGTCCTCTCCGTCCTGCAGTTTTGTTGGGCAGCCAGTGTTGCAGGAAACTGCGGCCGATCATTTGGGCCCTAACCCCCTCGCCCAGCCGCAACATTGGGTCAAACCTGTGACCCACGTGTGGTTCCCGCCTGAATGTCGCTGGTCCAATTGCGGGTAGTCGCAGCGTCTCTCCTAACCTCACTATCGGCCCCTCGTGGGTCACGCCTTTAGGCACCTGCACCTCGTAACGATCTGGGAAGGTGAGACGTTTCTTGGAGTTGTCATTTTTGGTGAAATTCCCAAAGCTAGCCAGCCATGCATAGGCGTGGTACCACGTCCGCCGTTTCTGGTCACGCCATGTTACGGCTGCGACCAGGTGCCCTTCTACGAGCGCGGTCATTCATCTGTAGTTGGAATCTTCTCTTCACGCCTGTGCAATTTACTTGCGTACAGTTTTGGGCGCGTGCGTGCATCGTCTTGCTTCTGTGATGAGGTTGGGCGCTCCGAGGTCGAGGATTCTTTTGAGGACCAATGTCTGTCTCTTTGAAACTCTGTTTTCGGGAGTCGACGACGGGTCGCCGCCTTGAAAGAGGGGTGGGGGGGGGGGGGGGGGGGGGGGCAATAGGCCAGCTGTCCGGTGCGTACGCCTCAAGATCAAACTCATTAAGACTCGTAACTCAGTCAGACTCGCTCCGACTGGGGTACTCATCCGGAGTCAAACATAACTCCGACCACAGGGCTTCCTTCACCACAATTAAGGATTGAAAAGGAAGTGTAACTTAAAGGACGAGTATGTGTGGAAAATAAAGTGTATGCTAGCTTTGTAACTGCCTACACGAATCTGAGAGCCTTTGCATCAAGGTAGCGCAGAATAAAAACACATAACGAGCGTCGCTTGAATTTCGCATCGCAAAGTACCGTAATCGTCGGTTCAGTTTTGTTTTATGCTTCCGGTGGTGTTTGGTTTATTGTTTTGCTTACGTGAGCGCAGCGCCGCGTGATTTTTACCTGGGTGCCGAACACAATCGAAGTTTAATACCATATATGTAGCAGATGAGAAGAAAAAAGAAAGTGCATATTGTCACGAAAGCACAGATCATGATGAGAATGCAATTCCGGGCTCACTAGGAACTCAGATCATGATGGGAATGCGAATCCGAACCCATCTACTCACAACTCGGATCACTCTGACTGTGAGTTCGGACTCACTCCCGACTCTGATCATTATCTGAACGTGAGTCCGTAGAAACTCACAACTCATATCATGATCTGAATTTGAATTCGAACTTAGTCTGAACTCACGACTCGGATCATGATCTGAATGTCAGTCCGCACTCACTCATAACACACGTCATAATTTTACTTCAGTTCGGACTCACGTAAAAAAAAATTCGCTTTTTGCCTGAGCCTGTCCACATCACTATGGCGTAAATAGAAAAAAAAAAAGAAGAAATGAATGAATGATCTGAACATTAGTCCTGACTCGCTTATAGTGACCCATATCTTGTTCTGAAGGTAAACCCGTATTCGCAACTCAGGTCATCATCTGAATAGCTTGAATGAGCCCGAGTGAGTCGACTTATAAGGGATTCCACACACGCCTATGTGCTTAGAGAGATGTATGGTAAATGGCTTCCCCGTTGGCCTGCGGTACGTGCGAATTGTAGGGACTCAAATGACCAAGCAATTGCATCCGCTATAAATATGCTGTCAGCGTCGAATCAAACGCGAACAAGGCAGTTGAAAGAGGTACACTGACTATAGAACCTCCCTCCCCCCTCCCCCTGCCCTGCACTGGTTAACGGCAGCGTCATCATCATGCAAATCGCATGCGCAGAAACCCATGTCTCTGCTGCGTCTTCAGTTCGCGTTCAGGCCGCACGCTAGTGTTGTTGCTGTTGTTGTGGCTGTAGGAAGAAAGAAAAGAAAATGCACGGGCCTGCTACTGGCTCTGTAGCTGAGCCACCTCCGCTGCCTCGTGCAGACAGGAGAGAAAATAGACAAGAAAGAAAAAAGAAGAGGGAGAGATGGATGGATGGACTAAACTTTAATGTCCAACAGATAAGGTGATCTACCCACCCCCCGACGCGCAGGTCAAGGGGCGGGTGCCGCCGCCTCAAAGGCAGGCCGGGAGGTCTTGGGTCCCAGCAGCCTCTTCAGCCAGTTGGACGAGTAGGAGCTGGAGCTCAGGGTCCGAGCTGCGCAGCAGGGTCTCCCAGGTGTCTCTACAGTCTATATTGTTCGTCCTCCTGGGAGAATACGGGCATTCCCATATTATGTGGTCGAGGGTCCCTCTCGCCCCACAAAGATTGCACTTGTCACTCCTAGCCTCAGGGAACATGTGGTTCGCCATAACCGGGTGCGGATATGTATAAGTTTGCAGTCGCCTCCACGCCACTGCTTGTCTGCTGTTTAATTTCGGGTCTGGTGGGGGTACCAGCCTACGATCCAATCTGTAGTGCTGCGTGATCTCCCCATATTTTAGCAAGCGCTCTCCGCTTCCTCGGTCATCAAGTGGCCCTGTAGCGGCTCGGCGGTAGAGATCTCGAGCCAGCTTGTGGGCCGCCTCGTTGCCGGGGACGGCTTCGTGCGCAGGAGTCCAAATTATTTGAATTTTCCTATCCAACTTTTTCTGGCCTAGGATTCTGGCTGCTAAGGGAGAGATCCTGCCCTTGCTAAAATTTTGTATGGCAGTTTTGCTGTCACTGATGACAAACTTCGCTTCCGTTCCGACGCAAGCTAACGCGATCGCAGTTTCCTCGGCTATTTCTATGTTCCGCCCGCGCAAAGTGGCAGCTGTCACGGGATTGCTCCGGCCGCTGACGACCGTTGCTACCGTGAAACTGCCACCACCTCCCGCCGCGTCTACATAGGCCACCTCATGTTCCGACATTTCGCCGAATCTGATTTCTAATGCTTCGGCTCGTTTTTTCCTCCTGTCTTTGTTATATTCTGGGTGCATGTTTTTTGGCAGCGGGGGAATCACCCAATTTTGTCTGACTGCTCTAGCTACCGCCACCTTGACCGTGGGACGCGCGCCGCAACAACAGCCGTCGTCCATCATCACCGAAGTGGCGGCGGGTGCAATGACGGCCTACAACAGATAAAAATTCTGTGGCAGGCTAGCACCCGCCGCAAGCGGCGCTGACCTACCTGTCCCAGCCCCATTAGGGTCAGGATCAGCCACCCTCTGTCACCACAGTGTGACTGCCAAACCCACCTGGCAGGTCGTGATAGTTAACGCCGCACCCTTTCCCCGGTGTAGCTTTTCAACCTCACAGGTCTTGACTGTTGTGCAGTTGCATAACCAACTTCTAGAAAAGGCTGTGGTTTTTGCAGTGCATGTGCACTTCGACGGAAGCCGAACAGTATTGCTTAAGGCTGCCGACCACCTGTCTCAGTGTGCACTAGGATTGCGGCATCTCCAACTGTAATTATGATACCCAGATGTCTTTCACGATATGTGTGCACCTGTTATTGCAGTGGAGACGCTTGCGTCACGAAATCATGGTTTATTTCTATTTGTGTTTTAGTTAACGTCCCAAAGCGACTGTGAGGGAGGCCTTAGTGGAGGGCTGCGGGTAATTTCCGCCACTTGGGGTTCTTTAACGTGCATTGACATCGCGGCCGAGATCGAACTAGTTGCGGTTGCGGTGAAGAAATTCAACACGGACAATACTAGTAGCGTTGACCACTGCCGCGCACCCTTTACTTTCCTATGGTGCGCTTGCTTTCCCAGCACTTACGTTAGTTTATTTCAGCGATTCCTCCATTTGGAGTCGGTGGCGCTTAGCAGTTCAATTGAAATAATTGAGTTATTTCTCAAATTATATTCACGCAAATCGAAGTTATACTGCGTGCATCAGGACCTGAAAGCATTCCATCATATCGAAATCGCGTTGGTTACCAGGGCCGTTGAGGCGTTCATCACTAATGCTAAAAAAATTCTCCTTAGTTTTAATTTTTGTGTAAGTAGTTAACCCACTCCTATCTGTAACGCCTCAACGGCCCTGAGAGCAACTAAATAAACGTGATCTCGATATGATGGAATGCTTTCATGTTTTTTTGTTGTTGTTTTTTTTTTCTGTTAAATGATGTGGTTGTAGGTTCTGATGCACGCAGTATAACTTCGATTTGCGCCAATATAATTTGAGAATTTGAATATAATTTGATTGAGAACGTCAAAAATTCTCCGAAAGCTGAGGGCACCCGAAAAAACCCTCAAGCACCCTTAATAATCAAAGCATCCGTGTGCCTTGTCCACTCGTGGACCTTTAATGTGTGGCGCATATGTGCATGAATGGTGCTGACGTGCTTAGCGCAAGCTCTTCCAATAAAAACAACGCATTTAAAAAGCGTGGAACGAGTCTCCTTCCTTATATATTGAGGCTATCTTATAGCCTGTATACTTATATGCCTCATAAACGCGGAACATCTCGCCCTCAAAAGTCACCTGACGGGATTCAGTGACGTCAGAAGAAGCTGCAAATTAATTGCGGTAATTGATTGTACAAGTGGATGAGGGTGCAGTACGTAGTAACGCGAGCTAATAAAGACCGCATATCCAGTCGTGCCGCGCTCCATACACGTCGTGGCTGGCCTTACTGTAAACTGTAAGGCCATGTCAATCCACAGAAGCGACGATACTCCTGGGGCCGGGCGAGGGCAAGGCTAGGCAGTGGCGAACGAATGGCGCGTTTTTCCTTTCGCTGCATGCAGAGTCGCTTAGTGAATTGCGTTGTGAACGCGGTGTGAGAGATGGAAAATCGGCCGTTAAACGTCATCCGTGGCCAACCGATAGTCTGGACGTATTTCCTCGCAAATGAAGGTTCGCCTACGCGCTGGATTTCTTTGGCAGTACAGGCGTTATACGCAGCAGCACTTCCACCATGAGCCGGTTCTGTTGTACACGTTCGCTGTGAGCATCCCGGATATTAACGAGTGATGACTGTCAATAAAAGAAAATAAAAACTTCCGATTTTTATTACATCAGAGTTTTGCCGGGTGACCGCTACTGTGATTGATACGCGATTGTTCAGTGCAATCGACCTCTCTGCCAAGTTGGCGCTCACCGAATATTCCGAACTTCCAGGTTTTTTACCGCGTGTTCCGAGGCTCTTCTCGTGGTGTAACCGCAGAACCGTTCGGCCGATTTCCTTCGCGCAGCAACACAGCTCGGAAGGGTGCACGCGGGACGACATCCGCGTCGCTGTTTCCGGCAAGGAAGGCGCCGACACTCAGTTCCGCGCTGGCGAAGCGGAAGCCTGTCCGGCGACGCCCCGCCAGCACGCGGAGACCCAACAGACGCTGAAACAAGCGGGCTAGGAGGAGCGTAACCCACCCGCCTTTGGTCCGTGAAATGGCGGAAGGGGCCAACCGCAATGCAGTAGACACAAAATTCCTCCTCGCTCTCTTTTCCTTTTTATTTTCTATTTTTCTTTTCTTTTTATTTTTGTTAAGTCCTGCAGGTTGTGAAGGTCGGTGAGAGCACCGTCACTCTTGATGAGGGGAACCCTGCTGCATGAAAAAACAAGGCTTGCAGGCGGCATCGGACACCGCGCTTTTTTTTTTTTAAGTTTGTGAGAAGCGTTTCACGGCGTCCTCGTGGTGCAGTTAGAAAAGCATGTGTCGAGTAATTGCCTGAGTTATTATTTTTCCCGTAAGCTTACAGCGGTCCTCTGTAACTGCTGATGACACACGGTAGAATAGCCTCGCCATCAATTCACGCAGGTAGCAAGAAACGAAGCAAAATGCGTGCTACGATTCCGGTTGTCATCAGGCCGTATACTGTGCAGCTGCCAGCTACCTACGGATAATAGTGCGACTGCAGGTCGTCCATTTTGGACGTGCAATCTGAAGGAAAGAGTGGCTAATAGAAGTTTCTTTTTTTTTTTCTTTTTTTCTTTTTCTTTTTTTTTTTTTTTTTTTTTTTTTTTTTAAGGAGTTTCTCATTGTGGTCGATCGTTCTGCAAAAACTGCACTTTTTGCGAATGCAGTGAGCGAGCAAGGAGCACCGACCGCGGCGTTCGGGTCGCTGTAGAAGCGCATCCCCACTGCCTTCTCAACAGTTTTTGACGTCGATGCCAAGCTTTTGAGGTTGTAGTTTTCAGAGGTCATTTCAGAAACATAATAATGAACTGCTCGAGTTAAACATCAGGAACCAAAATAGCTCTCAAGAATATAAGGTCTTAGAATCGCTACCAGAGTTTGGGCATATTTTGTCGCCGGTGAATTGATAGCGTTATTTTGCCACTGGTATAGGTTTCCAGGTTTTCTTCCATCTCGCCTTATTTCTCGGGAGGGATGATGATTGACCATTAAAAAAAAATTAAGAGCTGATGGTCGACAACGCAGCGGCGCCGCCTATCAATGTATCTCTGAATACCAAACTACGTGCTCCTTGTTTTTATTTGTTTTGTTGCGGCGGGAGCTGTGCTCTCACCCTGGCACAGTCACGCACGAAAGATTTCGTTCTCACTGATGCTCATATGGACAAAACTGTCGCGTTAGAGGGAACGAACTAGCCTTTCACCGTACCGGTCCAAAGGCGAAATTCGTGCTTCTACAGGCTAGCTGCGGTCGAACGGCAGCTTCGCCCCTCAAGTTGGTACATAGTGCCTGTAACCTTAACTGTATACTTTCCGGTGGCCATTTTTTTTTTTGTGCAGCTGCGCCGCATTGCAGTCTAGATAGGGCTGACTCGATGCGCGGGCCATTCTGTTCGTCCTGTCTAGGCCTCCGGCGCACATTGCGTGCCCTCGCTCGCGTCGCGTGACTGTGCGACCGTCACCGACTCAGGAGTGATCAACGGACGGCTTTCCGCGCATTCCCGTGCGCTGAGAGGCAGCGAGCCAACACTGCAGTTAGAGGCATTTGTCGCCGCAGGTTCCGGCGGTGCTGTCCTGGGCGCTGACTCGAGCGGGCTTCACTTTCCACACGTATGAAAAGCAGGTCATCCGCGGGACCGGTTGCAAAACGGGATGTCATCGTCGTCGTTTTTTGTCGCGGCTTCCTGGAGCGTGTGCAGGGTCTTGTTTCGGCTCTACCTCTGTCGACTGTGTAGGCGGCCGGCAGTATCGAAGGAAGGAAGTGAAGAGCACGGTAGATCATCCGGTTTGCCTACCAACCAGCGCCCAGGAGTGTCTTGCCTGCGCACTTCTGCGGCGCACCCACCTCGTCGTTCTGGTTTAGGAAGCCCTAGCTCGCACGATGCGTGGGTGTAGTTAGTATGTTTTTTTTTTTTTTTTTCCGCGTGTTCCTTATATTCGCTGTGCTGAAAGCTAGTTGCACAGCTAGGAGCGAAACCTCTGAAATCTCGCCGCTCTCTGTTTGGCCAGAAACTAAAGGGGCGTCCGAATCGCCATCAACAGTTTCACGTGCCCTCGTGCGCACTGTTTTACAAAGTCTCGTGGTCGACTGCCTCAGCGCAACATGTCTTCACTTTCGAGTCCGATTCAGTCTATATGCGACATGCCTAACTTAGTCAGCAAATTATAAGGGTGTTTTATGGTTGCCGCGTGATATCTGTTCTTCAACACGGCAGCACCGATGGTCGTTACACGTCCTGTGGGACTATGTTCGTGCCGTGTTTGACTGCAGCACCTCGGCGGCAGATTCTGACAGTGGCGCCAGCGCGATGCTGAGAGTAATGATGCAGCCATTCGCCACATGCGACGATATCGACGTTTCCCAGCGGCGGATATCTCCCCGTGCGCAGAGCACCGCGTTAGGCACGCGCGAACCGTCCTGCAACGAACCGGAGTAGCACGAGCGACTCGCTGTCCGACCACACGTGACACGTATAAGCCCGGCCAGCGAAAGGAAAACGGGACTCGCGGTGCGAACGAAAACTGCCAATTGACGCAACAACAACACCGTAGCGCGTTGTCGCGGTGGCATTAATTTATCAAAGGGCGCCGCTTGATCTGTCGTCGGTGTGATTAATACGGGATGGGGTGGTGGCAGGGAGAAAAGTTCTCATTCTACTGCCCTTGTCAGTGCTTCCTCGTGACGTTCCATTTCGACCGTCATTTCGTTCCGGCCGCCGGTGAGTGCCGCTCTGCAGCCACGTTAGTTGCGCAACGGGCTACGGGCCCGAGCCCCGCCGCGCGTGCGCTGTCGCTCCAAGGCCCCTAGGCCGTTGCCCTAGTGTTTGCCGGCGACCGGAGCGCCCTTGAACCTGCGGGGAAGCGCGCGCCGCCGTTATTCCGCCACCGCTGCGCGCCGCCTCCGCTGCTGCTGCCGAGGAGGGGGGAAAACGTCGTCGCCGGTGCCGCGCGGGCTGGGGGAACGCCGAGCAGTCGGACCGCTTGATTTGCCGACCACACGGCCCGCTTCTAGAAGCGTGACATAACCCTGGCGGCTGTTTTTCCTCTCAGCCCCCCTCGTTAACCTGGGTGGCTCTGCCTGGCGCTTCAAATGCCCCGTGATGGTCGCGAAGCCTCCTCTCGGTATCGCTAAATAAACCCAACTCCTGTCCTTCGAAAAAAAAAAAAGTAATAATAATAAACTGCGAGCCTGTTCGCGCAGGTTGGGAAGCGGCGGCTCGGAAAGCCAGGGGAGAGGCCAAGCACGCGCCTAACCGGTGCAATGTCAAGTTCGGTCACTTTTCCTTCAGGAGGTGGCTGCTGTATGCGCATGCAATGTCTGCCGGGGCACTTATCGTTACGGTCGATTCGTTCCGCGTACAGATTTCAGCGGCGTGTAGCCGCCAAGTTATCGCGAGGGAATACGCGTTATCTCGTCCGAGACCGTCCGTTTAGCCGGGGCACAGTATCGCCCCAGCGGCGCTTGCAATGCGCGCTCTCTTCCGCCGTTCGCGAGGGTTACGGCCGGAAGTATATACGGGCTGCATCCCTTGCGATGACATAATCGCCCGCTGCTGCAACCCTGTGGCCGTGCCTGCAAACACATTCCTCCTGGGCGTCGTCGCGCCATGCCTGTAGCTGCAGTGCAGTGTGGCTGCGCGCAATTTTAACATGAGCTGCAGTTTGACCGCATGCAGTGCCACAGTATTTGGCTGTGCATTCTATCTGAGGGCAACCATGGTACAAATTGTAAAACCCTATGTGGAAGTCAAGGGTCGGAATTGAACACTGGACAAGCACTTCTCATTCGTTTCTCGTTCTCATATCAGTCATCTGTTTCGTGCTGGACACAGAAATCTAAACCTTACTCGGTTGGTACGCGATTGTGACCCTTTGTTCATGTCTCGTTTCTGTTTTTGTTGTTTTTTTTTTTCCCCGCATGCGAACGATATAATCCAAAGCCATATTATCGCGGCTCAGTTGGCTTCACGCTTTAACTGGGCAAAAACTGCCGCTGTTGGCGTTGCGCGAAGGCTGTTGCCCATAAGACCCCCGCCCCCCCTCCCCTCCGTCCCCATTTCCGTATTCATGCGAAGCATTTTCTGGCTGATCCTGCCCGCGGCGGCCGCTTTGCGTGGCGGCGGAATGCGAGGCAAGGCGCCCGTGTCCTGTGCACGTTGAATAACCACAGGTGGTCGAAATTTCCGGAGCCATCTGTTATGACGTCCCTCGTAGCCCGAGTCATTTTGGGGCGTAAACTCTGCAAACCAAACCATTTTTTCGGGCGAACGTCTGAAGAACGTTACCATGGTTTTGAATTCATGGCTAGTTTTGCAACATTGCCTTAATAAAAAATCAGCTCTTGGGGGCTCAGTTTGGATAGGACATAACAAATGTGCATATCAGGCCACCTTGCCTTTTTTCTTGCCATGTTATGCGTGCGGTGATTATGCGAGCGCACTTGCCGATGAAAGGCGCTTACGCCAGTGCGTGGTCGACGAAGAAGACGAGCCTCATCAAAAGCGACATATGTGTAAACCTGCCGCAGGCGTTTGTGTGCAGCTTACTCAGGTCGATAGTCTGTGTCTGAAAGTTTTCAGGCCTCCAGTCAGGAAAAATAAGAATTTCCAGTCTGCTTCCACATCGCAGCCAGTAGTGCGCTTCATTGGCCAGGACCGGGTCTCGGCCCTCGTGGCTTTGTGTTACCCGAGGAGGGGAAGAGGAAAGGGGACGGCGTTACTTAGTTAAGGCCGGCCGCTTGCTGTATGCTCCCTCCTCCCGCGTTTCTTTCCTACTCGACCTGAACAGAGAACCGCCTTGTGCGGAAGGAAGCGACTGCTAGTGCCATATCGCGAATAAAACCAGGGCACACTGAAAGGCGTGCGGCGAAGATCAAGATCATTCCCTTATTCGCATGGATTCGGCTGGCGGCTTCGTTGCTGGCCTCGGTCTTTCCTCGAGTCGTCGAATGGGCTAGCTCATCTGAGGCTCCGAGACCCGTCGTACCTGCGTTCCGACCGCAGTGCAGGAATGAGCCCGCCATGACCTGAGTGGCGCATGTGTCTATATACCCCCTGCATACATGACAAAGCTAATTTTGAAAAGGAAATATATTGCGTTACTAATTACTTTGATGAAATAGCGAAAATGTAATTAAATTACAGTACTAATTACTACTCTCAAGAAGTGGTGACATTATATTACAATTACTTCTGTTGAGTAATGAAGTTCCTTGTAAATTACTCTTTAGTTGTCATGCATACAAAAACTAAGTAAACCTGGTAAACAAAACAACCTATCCAGACGCAACGTGTTCCCGCCAACTTTCATAGGAGGGAACTATTCCCTCTCTCTTTCCTACCAGCACGTGCCTGTACAAATATAAAAAATTAGAAGAGTTCAACGCTGCTGAACCGAATATTGAGCGAAAGCAATAGCGCGCGGGTGACTGAGCATTCTTCTAATTCTTCTTCTTCTTCTTCTTCCCCAGCCCACACGTAAAGCCCCGCTTTAGCCAAGCCGATGTGCCTTATTGGGCTCTAGGAGTAACGTGAATGTCAGGGTCCTGGTAGGCTGATTCTGACATAACCGTCCCATGTGAAACGAGAGGCCCAAGTTGGCAGCTCCTGCCAGCCCACATATAAATCCCCTCTTTAACCGATCCGTATGAAGGTGCCTTATTGGGCTCTAGGAGTAACGTGAATTCCAGGGTCCTGGTAGGCTCATTCTGACATAACCGTCCCATTTGAAACGAGAGACCCAAGTTGGCAGCTCCTGCCAGCCCACATATAAAGCCCCTCTTTAACCGATCCGTATGAAGGTGCCTTATTGGGCTCTAGGAGTAACGTGAATGCCAGGGTCCTGGTAGGCTGATTCTGACATAACCGTCCCATGTGAAACGAGAGACCCAAGTTGGCAGCTCCTGTCAGCTTGGTGGTCACCGCCGGGCCACGTTGACGGCTCAAACTGCGAGCGGTATTGCTTTCGCTATAAAAACAACAGCAACAAAACAACTAAAACAGAAGCGTGGGCGAGCGCTCGTCACTTTCATTCGCTAAGGACAGAAACGAGCTGTTTCCACCGTTTGAATCTCCCGAAGTAATCGCTCTCGCTATCACCTACCAGGGCGAGGAGGCTACACAAATAATTACGGACTCGCAAGAAGCATGCAGAAGGTATAGCAGCGGACTCATATCCACTGTGGCCATCCGCATACTCAAGGCAAGAAAAATTACCTTTTCGAGATGCTTCATAACGTGGACATCAGGCCATGAGACTGTCAAAGGTAACCAACGTGCCGACGCCAATGCCCGAGCATGCGCCAACCGGGAGGCGCACAACGACTGGGAACTGGACGCAGTCACTAGACGCAATGGAGCAATCCTTGAACATAAAGGAACCTTAAGGAGGATCTACCCACCCACCTCCCCACGAAGACCTTAATAGAGAGCAGTCGGTTGCCTGGAGACAGCTACAAACACATACACCAACCTGAGTCTACTAAGTGAAATTCATCCCACAACATATGCGAATAAATGCTACCATTTTACATGGGCGTGTCAAAAAACAGGTAAGCGCCAATAAACACCACACCAACACCGGAGCAGTGGGAGGCTGCACTGTCCTGCTCGACGCCTGATAACCAGCTCAAGCTGATCGACAGAGCGCGCTAGACGGCAAAGGCCACTGGGGCCCTGGACTGAGAGCCCCATCCACGCCGGGAGAATTCCCTTTGTCTAAATAAAGTTTTTCATTCCTTTATTCCCGAAACGTCCAGGCTCCAAGTTTCGAGCTCTCCACCTTGAGCGCTCTTTAGATCGCGGTCTGCCCCGGCCCTCCGTCGCCCTGTGGAGACCAATGTAAACCAGGCACCACTGTGCCCTAACCGAGGCAGCAGGGAGTGTCATGGCGCGCTAGTTCTGAACGCTGGTCGTCTTGCGTCATCTGTCCTTTCAGCGGCCCCTTGGTACCTTTCAAGCAGTGTTTGCGTACCCATAGGATAGTCGTTGTAAGTAACCCGGCTACACAGGACAGCACAGTTCTCAGACGAACTCTAGCCAATTCTGCCTGTCATTCTTCTTTTTTTTTTTTTTTTTTTGCGAATCCGTTACGCAGGCCCAGGCTTACCGCTCCTCGTTCCTGCTTTCGCGGCACCATATACGTGTTATCTACTGAAAGAGCAGTGCTGCACATTGATAAATGTAATTTCGAAAGCAGATAACTACTTTTGCTGCGCAATTACTTCCCTAAAGTGATGCATTGCATTACTAAATTGCCAGATCGGAAAATTAAATCATTACATACAAATTACCAAGAAAACATAAAATTACAGTATTTTCATTAATGTAATACAATTATACTGCCATGTCTGAACCTCCTGTCTCGGTTCCTTCTTCTGTGCTGAATTGGTCATATGGCTTCGCTTGCTATGCTTTTGTTGCTGTTTATTTCTCCGTGGCGTACTTGCATCTTTAATGCACTGATAATAAGGTAATCATTGCCGATATGCTCTCCGAAGCCCTGCGCTTATCGCCGAAGTCTTATTCTTCTTATCTACTTTGTTTTTATTCTCGCTTTTCCCCCAGTCCGAGTTCACATCTTCTCTTAGCTACACACGGTTGGAGGAGACCTCCACGCTCGTGTTCTGTCCTCGACGCGTTTGAAGTTGTTCGTCCGGTTTTGTGGAAGCTGGGAACGAAGACTGGGCTGGATTCACGCCTCAAAAGACAATCTCGTCTATGTCGAACCTCGCTGTAATCACACGGAGAGGCGATTTGGAAAAGCGCGCACCAAATTCGCATCGCGCTTTAGCTGTCGCACGCTGTCTCTCGTTGGCACTGCGTGACTAGAGAAATATGCTGGTCGCAGTGCGGATTAGTAAAGCCAAATGAGGGACATCGACGATAGTTTTCAACCATGTGGCCCGAGCTGATGCAGGTGTGAGGAGCCGCCTTTTATTTTTTTTTTTCCCAAAGAATGCCCTCATACCCTCCGACATTACTTTTCAGCGCTCGTTGAGTTGTGCGACTTGCCCGCGCAGTTCTCGCTATGCCAGGGAGCCATCACAGAAAGCGATTCCTCTTCTCTGCGTATAATTTTAGGTAGAAATCGTTGCTTCATGTTGCAGTCGTC
The DNA here is from genome assembly GCF_055883805.1 of Amblyomma maculatum. Classification (NCBI taxonomy): domain Eukaryota; kingdom Metazoa; phylum Arthropoda; class Arachnida; order Ixodida; family Ixodidae; genus Amblyomma; species Amblyomma maculatum. The sequence goes on along the minus strand of NC_139347.1, from coordinate 50,708,191 downwards.
GCCATATCACCAAGACGCCGCTGCCGTCAGAGGCAGAATTTCCTGGTTGGCCGAGACAGTGATGACATCACGGAGCTCACGTAACCACGAAAGAGCAGTCATCACAGGGAACCATTCACAGGAACCAATTTAAAAAAACATTCGAGATGAAGGCGAAAGTTGGCTCGCTCAGCGGCGCCCGATTCCCACGCTTCCTCCTGTGGTGTGCGCTACCACGCGACCAGTGAACGAGTAAAATTATTTCTAAGTAGTGGGAGATCGTGCACGACTGTACCTCAGTGTGGGTACAGTCCCAAGACCCAGTTAACAAGAGCTTCCTGTGTTGCTTTGTCCTGCTTCAACAGCAATTGATTGCAGCTTTCTTCGGCGGGAAGCTGGTAGGAGCATGCGATATGGAGCTTGACCTCACATCCCCATAAGATGTGATCTTGGGTTGCCAGTTCCTATTTAGGCATGCGGGATTGTGACGTCCCTGGTCTGGGATCACAAAATTCTACCGAATAAGTTGGAAATTCAAACTTGAGTTCGTGCTGGGGTGAGGAAGGAAGGAATCAACATCCACGACTGACCGTAGAATTAAAATCATTTATGGCGCGTCGTCGATTACGTCTTTTGGCACCTTCGCCTCGTCGGCGAGAAGCTCCTTGTTTCCCAGGAACTTCGGTCGTTGCCACCTACGTCTTAATTATCAAAACTAGTCAGTCATGCATCGGCGTGGCGTTACCGTCGTTGGTCACACCACATTACGGCTGCGACAAGGGGTCTTTCCATGTGCGTAGCCATCCAGCGGAATTGGAGTCTTTACGCCTGTTCAATTTCCTTGCTCAGTGTGGACCCCACCATGCGTGCGTAATTGTCTCGTTTCCGTGTTGAGGCTGGCTGTTCTCGGGCAGCGATGGCTCTTTTGCTAGCCGAAGTCCGGCTCTTTGAAGCGCTGCTTTCGATTGCGTCGCCACAGCTTGTTGTGCGCGCACGTAACAGGGTTATACTTCCCGTTCGTAATAAACGACATGTGTGTGCTTATGACTGGTCGAGCATGGTCGGGTTCATGTAAATCCGATAAGGTCGAGTCCACTCAGCTACCCAACTCCAGCCTCCGCAACAGGGCTCCACTCCCTGCGCCGGAGTATACTCGACCCGACCGTTCAACTTCTCGATCCAACCCGACAGCGTTTACGTGAACCTTGTAACCGGTATTCGACCCGATAACTCAACTCAAACCGCATCTGTCGGATCCATGTAAACGCCGCTTTGATCCTTCTTAGCGCCGCGGCATGTGCTTTCCTAAGGTCTGTACGCGGAAGCGGATAAATCTGCCCTGTTTACATGGACCTGTCTGAGTTATCTCGTGGCACGTGGCCGGGGTTTGACCCATGGGGTCCGAGTAGCGCGATGCCCTCAGCACAAGTTCTGCTTCTCTGACAGCACCCTCTCCACTGTTACTCTGAAAACGCCCGCTGCGCTACGTCACCTGCTGGTGAAGTGAGGCTATTTAGGGCACTCAGTTAGATGCACATGTTTGTTCAAATCACCATCGTTACTAAACTGGCGCATGCATGACAATTAGGCAGCGAAATGGTATATGGAACCGCCCGGAGCTCTCCACGAAACGCGGTTGCGTCACAATTTTGATACGCCCCGCCGCGGTGGGTCAGAGGTTAGGGCGCTGGACTGCTGAACCCAAGGAAACGGGATGACTCTCGGAGCCGCGGCGGCCGCCTTTTCATGGATGCGAAAAGCAAGGCGCCCGTGTGCTGTGCCATGCCAGTGCGTGTTAAATAACCATGGGTGGTCGAACCACTGCTGCGTCCTTCATATAGCATGAGTCGCTTTGGAGCTTTAAGCCCTGTGAACCAATCACAAATCAATTTTGATACGAAATCACGTGGGTATAATATCTTAACATCACACGTCGCCGGCCGCCGAAGGTCTGGAGAAGGGTGGTTGTTCCTGGCCCTACGGGGCTGGGACGGTAGGTCAACGCCGATCGCGGCGGGGGCTAGCCAGCCACCAAATTTTTATCTGTTATGGGCCGTCATTGCACCCGCCACCACTTAGGTGGTGGACGACGGCTGTTGCGGCGCCCATCTTTCTCTCCCTCTTCTTCTCTATTTTCTCTCCTGTCCGCACGAGGCAGTGGAGGTCGCTCAGGTACAGAGCCAGTAGCAGGCCCGTGCATTTTCTTTTCCTTCTTTCTACAGCCACAACAACGCCGAAGGTCAGTTTTCTAGAACGAGCTACTGGGGTTCAAACCTGAGCGTCGCGGGAGGTGGTGGAGGGTGGCTGTTCCTGGCCCTACGGGGCTGGGACTGGTGGGTCAACGCCGCTTGCGGCGGGGGCTAGTCTGCCACAAATTTTTATCTGTTGTAGGCCGTCATTGCACCCGCCACCACTTAGGTGGTGGACGATGGCCGTTGCTGCGTGCGTCGTTCTCTCCCTCTCCCTTTTCTTTCTTCTTTACTTTCTCTTTTCTGTCCGCACGAGGCAGCGTAGGTGGCTCAGCTACAGAGCCAGTAGCAGGCCCGTGCATTTTCTTTTCCTTCTTCCTGCAGCCACAACAACGAGCGCAGCGGCAGCGTTTGGATGGAGGCGAAACGCAAATGCGTCCGTGTGATAGGTGGGGTATCAGTGCACGTTAAAGATAAATTGGTAATTCGCCACCGTTCCCTTCTAGAAACCGATGCTAACACACAAATGATATTTGCCAAGTATGGCTCGCTTAGTGGCCTGGTTAAAGCAATATGATTTAAGTGACGACCTAAAAATTAAGATTCTGTCTACTCCCCGTTACCCCCATCCATGGCCATGAGCATTCCCATTCAATAAAAAAACATTCAATCAATCGTTTACAGGGAAGGAAAGACGCAATATCTTGCATTTCTCTGTGGACAACTGAACCGTGCCGTAAGGGAAGGGTGGATCGAAGATGACGTGAACACTGATTGATTTATAGGAAGCCGGGCGCGGTAACGGTCTTACTTTCTTCCTGTGGACACCTCAACCGCGCCGTAAGGGAAGGGAGGAAGGTGGGAGTGAAAGTGGAAAGAGAAATAGGAGCCGTAGTGGAGAGCTACGGAGTAATTTCGACTGCCTGGGGATCTTTAACGTGCGCTGACATTGCACAGCACACGGACGCCTCTTCGTTTCGCCTCCATCGAAACGCAGCCGCCGAGGTCGGGTTCGAACCCGGGTACTCCGGCACAGTGGTCGGGCGTCTTACCACTGCACCACCCCGGCGGGGCGCTGCTACTGGCTCTGTAGCTGAGCCACTTAAGAAGAGGGAGTATAGAGACGCGCGCCGCAACAGTCGTCGTCCACCACCTGTGTGGTGGCGGGTGTAATAACGGCCTACAACAGATGAAAATTCAGTGGCAAGCTAGCCCCCGCCGCAAGCGTCGTCGTTGTGGCTATAGTAGGGTGCCTCGATGCCAGGCTGTAAGAAAGAAAAGAAAATGCACGGGCCCGCTACTGGCTCTGTAGCTGAGCCACCTCCGCTGCCTCGTGGCTGTAGGAAGAAGGAAAAGAAAATGCACGGGCCTGCTACTGGCTCTCTAGCTGAACCACCTCCTCAGCCTCGTGCATACAGAAGAGGTAAAAACTGACTTGCTTTATAGGAAGGGAAAGGCACGGTAACTGTTTCACTTGTTTTTTGTGGACACCTTAACCGCGCCGTAAGGGAAGGAAGGAAGGTGGGAGTGAATGAGAGAAAGAGGAGCCGTAGTGGAGGGCTACGTTGTAATTTCGACCACCTGGGGATCTTTAACGTGCGCTGACATCGCACAGCACACGGACGCCACTTCGTTTCGCCTCCATCGAAACGCAGCCGCCGAAGCCGGGATTCGATCCCGGGAACTCCGGCACAGTAGTCGGGCGTCTTACCACTGCACCACCCCGGCGGGGCCGGAGGCTGGCCTGGCCTGTCACTGAATTTTTGTCTGTTGTAGGCCGTCATTGCACCCGCCACCGCTTCGGTGGTGGTGGACGACGGCTGTTGTTGCGGCGCGCGTCTTTCTCTCCCTCTTCTGTTTCTTTCTTTATTTTCTCTTCTGTCTGCACGAGGCAGCGGAGGTGGCTCAGCTACAGAGCCAGTAGCAGGCCCGTGCATTTTCTTTTCTTTCTTCCTACAGCCACAACAACAACCCCCCTCCGGCTTTGACCTACCGTTAAAGATCCTCAAGTGGTCAAAATTACTCCGCAGTCCTTCACTGCGGCACCTCTTTCTCTTTCCGCTTTCACTGCCACCTTCCATCCCTTGCAGCGTGGTTCAGGTGTCCGCAGGAAAAGTGTGGCAGATTCTGCGTCTTTCCTTTCCTGTGAGCCAGTTTATTATTATTATTATTATTATTATTATTATTATTATTATTATTATTATTATTATTATTATTATTATTATTATTATTATTATTCCCCTCTTGCTCTATGCGGCAACGGCTTTTCCGAAGCGCTAGAGTGTACCCTTCCGATCATGTTTGTCGCCATTGGAAGATGAACGCTTCTTTTCCCCCTTGTCACCTGCAGCTGTGATTAGATCGCGCCGTGTAATTTGTTCCTTACCCGCTGTGCGCACGACAGCTGGCACAAAGTTTACGAATCCGTACGTCTTTTCTAGAGCTACTGTATGTCGCTGTTTTCTCCAAGCTCATTTTACTCTCTGCTGTCCTCCGTAGCATGTCTGAAGATGGCCCAGACATGCCCTGAGTGTGTATTGTCGCCTCAGCGACCGTATATGTGGAGCTGTCATCTAACTCTGACCTCCGCGCACGTGACCCAGGTGGTACTAGTTGCAGCGAATAACAAGTTGTACTGATCAAGCTAGATGATTGACGGACATTATTAGGCGCTGCTACCCCTGTTACCGTGCCCGCGGCGCGAACAGTTAAAAAGGCGCTTCCCGCGCGCGAAGCGGAAAGGTGCGCGAGCTAAAAAGAATTAAAAGCGAGGGGGTGCTACCGATCGGCACGGGCCCGTGCGCGGCGGCACCGAGTGATGAAAATGCGGCGGATTCTTCGGTCATCGGACTCTCCCTCTCCCTGGACCCAAAAATGGCGGGCCTCTGTTGTCAAGGGCAGCGGGCAACTGGGCCAGGGAGAAAGTGGCTGCGGGAGCCAGACCTGACGCCCCGCGCACTCCTCCGTCGAACGAGGAGGAGGAGGAGGTGGTGGAGGAGCGGAGGTGGAGGGCAGTGTGGGGAAGGAGGAGTATGCGGCGGCGGCGGCTGGCGGAGCGCGCACGCCGTTTCAGTCGCGCGGCGCTCTTGGTCGAAGCAAGCTGCGGCCGCTCGTAGTCTGCTCAGTCTCTTGCAGAAAGCGCGTCTTTTACCCGCTGTGGTGGTTTTCGCGCGGCGTTTGTTCGGCAGACGACGACGCCTCATTGACAAGTGCGCGTCTGAGTGCATCGGGAGGCTGCTGATCTTTTTTTTTTTTTTTTTCTTTTTGCTGTGATCGCGCGGACGGTCGCCCGTGGCAGACCGGGTTTCGCCCGGTGTGTATGGGAGCTGTGCGCGTTGCGTCCCGGACCCTCGAGATGCGGGACGAACTGTTGGATATGAGCGCCGGTGGCCGGGATGGCGAGAGGGGAGCCAAGTACCCAACCTTCAAGAAGTCACTCATGAAGCGATATCGTGAGTGCTGACACTCTTCTCAACTTCGCTCTCTGCTTTCAGTGTCTATCTGCACTGCCATCGAGTGCAGTGGATGCTCCTAGCGTTGGCGACGAGGGCCCACGCGCAACGCGTGTGGCAGGTTTTCTTCCTTTTTTTTTTTGCAGCTTTTTGTTAAGTTGACCACCGCGGCGGAAATAACGTTGTCATTACAAGCCCTTTTAAGGCAAGAAGCCTTGCAGCGTCCCGCGCCATGTGCGCGTAACTGTGAAACTGTATTTTTTTTTTATTTCCCAAATGCTTGTCTGGCTAACAATTAAAGAAACACGAAGATGCCATCCAGCACCGTGACTTTTCGAAGCCTTTTGGTAAGCGATGCCGGTGGAAGCGGCACGCTTAGGGACGCTCCTGCAGTGACGCCACTCCGGCCGGCTTACATAATTAGCGCGGTCGGCTGGCTGACATTGGCCGCGTTTCGAACAATGCTTCCTCTCCGCTGGAGGAAGTGAGCCTTCTTCCGAGCCGCGTCCTGATAGCGATGTAGGCCACCCGGCGGACCGCTGGCCTAGTTCGGAGCTGGCGCCGCGGCAGAGGCGTGTGTTGTGCCGCCTGGTCTCGCGCGCGTTTCCTGCCTTCCAAGCGGGCCGGCATGTGTGTGGCTCGCTTCGTTTTTCCATGCGCCTCATGTGTTCCCTCTTGTTCAGTTTCGGGAATACAAAGCGCGTTGGGTGCTCACCGGTACGATGCAGGGCCACTTATTGCCTCCATTCATCATGTTTTCCCCGAGCCCTCCTATTAGACGGCCGCAAGAGTGATAGCAGTAGTAACTTTAGGGCGCAGAGTGTTATTGCATTAGCAAACTTTCTTAACATGTGGATGTTAACTATATCATGTCTGAAGTAGTGCACCGACAACACATCCTAATGATGTTCTCCAGCCAACGGAGGGTTCTCACATAGTCATGCAAGGTGCCTGCTTTAGCTATAGCAGCCGGAACGTCTGTGGCAGACTTTGTCCTAAGGCGTGACTCTGCAGGCTATAAGCGGCAGGGTGTCAGTCTTTGCCGTATACGAATCAACCCACCCCCACCATATTTTCCTCTTTTTCCGCCCGCGCAAGTTCCCGTCGGCCGCTGGCGGAAGCGCGGCCAGCGGGCGGAGGAGAGAGCAGCACCGGGAGGCTAGCCTTGAAGGGTCGTAGCCCTAGCAAGGCCACCGGCGAGGAGGAAAGAGCTCCGCGCGCGCCGGCCGCGTTGCTTTGGTACCCCCCTGCCCTTCCCCCACGTCTTGACCGTGCGAAGGGCGCCTTCCCTCGCAGCGACCAACGAGGAAACTGGCCGATCGCCACGAGCCCATTTGGCACACACACACACGGCACGCTCATCCGCAGCGGTCATGAGCTGGTGCTGGCAAAACGTCGTTACAGGTGCTCTCTCACGGGGCGAGGGCGCGAGAACCGGGTTCCCTCTCGCGATATATCGTTCTAACGCCGCGTGTGAGGCTCAAGAGGAGTCGCTCTTTTACATACACACATTCTGTCCAATTTCTCGCGCTAATGAATGTTCAAAAGGCGCGCACGCCCGCGACGTATTCTGGCGACGGAAATCGTGTCCGCCAGGGAGAGAACAGCGTCACAAATGTGCGCGCGTCGACCACAGACTTCCCGGAGAGGGAGCAGCGCGCGGCGACGTTCCGAGTAGCGGCGGCCCGACGCAGCATTGATCGGCACACAACCAGCGCCGGGCGAACGGGATTCGCGCAAGGAAGGAGCGCGTTGCTTGTTTGAAGGCCGCCGCCATGTTGCTCCTACTCTAGGTCAATGGCACGGCTCCGGCGCTCAAGGACAGCCCCTGCTGCGCATGCGCCCGCCGTTCCCCGTCGCGCGCGCCACCCCTCCTCGCCCCCGTTGGAGCTTCCGCTCCTCGCGCTTACGCAACGCGCCCTCCCCTGCATCACCGCGCGCTGCTTTCTCCCCTCTGTTCCGGCTTCCAAACCATTTGCGGTTTTGGTTTCGCCACCCCTGTTTTCGCTGCCGGCCAGTCTGGGGCTTGCCCGGGTACCGCGCAAGGCAGAATCGCTGCTGGACGCGATTCATGGGCTCCCTCTCCACCGGCAACGTTGTCGATGATAGCATGCGTTGAAACTGCGCAGCCGGGCGCTGAAAAGGACGACGTCAGCTCTCGTGCGTGCCGGGAGCGCAAGAACGAGGAAACGCGCGGACTTGGCGTCCCCATCGGCCGCCTCGAGGCCTTTCACTTCCTTGTTTACCGCCTGTCGCGTGCGCACAATGGCTGCTGCAATGATAGCTGCGAGCGGGGTATCGGGCGGATGCGCCGCCGGCTCGGCTATCTCCGCCCGCTGCCAGGCGTCGTTGTTCCTCCCCTGTTTTCATCGCACGGGAGGCCCACACTATTTCGGGTCTTGGCGCGCCCTACGACGACAACAACGTAGTGGCGGCGGCCACTGGCCGGAAACACAAGTGCGCCCGTGTCTTGGCTCGGCGCCTGTGTGACGCCGCGCTTTTGGGCACCTGCGAGCAGCAGTGCCACTCGGCCGGCTGTCCGGCGTGCAGGGGACAACCACAGGCAGCGTCCCTGAATGTTTCTTCCACGGGCGAGAACGCGCTCTGGGGTACAGCCCCTTCCCCTGCGGAGGAGGCTGACCCACTTGGGCGCTTTGTCGCGCGCAGTCGACGAAGAAACCGGGTCGCCAGGCAGGAGGCCACGGTGGCCTGCGCGAAAGTCGGCTGGCTTCTGCGGAAAACCTTGCGCGCTTCGGCGCAGGTTACGACATGGCCGAAGGTGCCAGCAAAGCGGGCAGAGGGCGCGGTACTCAATTTGACCCAAAAGTCGACGTATTTGGATTATCGCCAAGCTATGCAGTGCTGGAAACGGCTTCAATCACGAGAAATGATTTGGTGCGCAAAAGGAGTGGTCGCACAGCGAGAATGTCACTTTCAATGCCCTTTTCGGTTTTATATTACCCAGGGCTCTCCACTACGACGTCATGCATAGTCTGAGTTAATTTGGGACGTCAGCTCCCGCAAAGAGCACTAAACCGTTTTACTACATAAGCGTTATATACATATTTGTCCCATTACCTAATAAGCTGTTGGTTTAGAAGGATATCAGGAACAGGCCGAACTTATTCTGGTTGACAAATATCGCGTACAGGTTCCTGTAACCAAGAAGAAAGTAATTGAACTGAAAAGAAAACTCGGTTAATTGGGTACCGTGGGAATCGAATCCAGGATCTTCGGTTTGCGAGATATCAGCTCAAAGGAGGCGGCAGCAGCGCTACGACCATACTTCTTTTATGTGACTAGCCTTGGTAGGTTGACGAGAAAGCAGTAGAAAATCTTTAATCATGTGACACAGCGCTGAGTTGACTGGCCATAAATGCTTTCACATTTACAAGACGTAAATTGTATATCACCTTGGCACTGTTTTTCTCCCCAAGCTGACATGAGACCTAAATCCTTCTGTGCAATAGCCACTTCGAATTCGCGACAAGGTTACCCTAAAGCTTGCCTCGAGCCGCTTCAAAACGACACTGCTGGGTGTCTGCAATTTTATCAGATACATTATCTCACTTCTTTTAATTGCTACCGTACTGCTAACCTCTTCATTTTTTACTAATTTCCTGTGCTCACTGCGCCGGAGGTTCTTTGCGTTGTTCACCGCATACATATCTGAACGCATGACTCGTGCAGGCACCTAATTCTCATTGGGGAGGCCGAAATCAAGGATGCACTTCAGCTGCTCTGACAGTGTTATGACCCACACCGCAGTTTTCTAAATCCAGGTTGAGGCAAAGAAGAGATCAAGTGCGCCATTTTGGTATAGCCGGTTTTGCCACGTGCCATTCTTTCACGCTGCATTTCGGATGCCATCGTCATCCCCTCTGACAGTGTCTCACTAATGACGTTAATTAGGCCCACTTTAATCCTAACAATAGTTAAAATATCCATTTACATACTCAGCTAAACATGGAGAGACGTGGGGAAGCTAAACGAAGGAAAACTTTGCTAAAAGAGTGACTAAGCATTATTCCCGCCCGTACATGCGTGCGTAACCAACCTAAACCGCCGCTAAACTTTTTTTCTCCGGCAATATAGCTCCGATGACAGAGTAAAAACCGCGTTAATGATCCTGCGATAAAATAATGGTGCCGCAGTACCTTTCCTTTCTATTTCTGAAAGCTGGAAGGCACTTTCGCGGTGTTGCAGTTTTCGCCGGTTTTCTTGAAATTCGAGCTGCAGAATATATCTCACCGGGCTCTTTTACATTTCAACGAAGCTCCTCTATGTGGAGCACTTGCTTCGGAGCGAAGTACTTTTTTTTCTCCTCGAATCCCCTCCTTGCCCATTTCGCTGTCTTCCTGCCCCGTCACGGGGGGCTGAAGTGACATAACGCCTCCCCTTGGCCCCCTCCTGAGGGGAGGCCTGATCAAGGTCGGGACGCATTTTCCCAAGCTTCCCCGCCTTAACTGCTCTCCTCGTTTCCCTCCGGGTTCTGGCGACTTTTCTGGGTCAATCCGTTATTCAGCGGTCGACCTTCGTCGGAGTGAAAGAGTTGGGACCTTGAGGGCACTTTTCTCTGCAGGAAAAGCGGGCAAGGCCGAGATTCGAGCTTTCCCTCTAGGGTCGCCGGGTGGGACCCTTGAGCGCTTCCCGCAACCGCATCAAGGCCGCGTGCTGGTTCTGTTCGCAGCGACTGAACGTCAGTAGTCGCCTTTTAGGACCGCAACTATTCAGTGCCCCGAACGTTTCCAACGCGGCAACCCGCTGGACTCTTCAATCGCGCTTATGTAGTACGTTGGCCGACCGCAAGCGCGTTGATCTGCGTCACGCATGACGGCCGACTGGCCGGATGTCCGCAATGCTGTCACCGGAAGGGGAGCGCCATTTCCGGCACGTTGCTGCGCCGGCGGACAGGTTCCGGTGTCACGCACTACTGCCGCGAGGGCTGCAGACTCCGCTGTGCGTGGGCCCCTCGCAGAAAGCCCGGCAGTGGAAGCTACGCAACGGGAGCTGTGCGGTGCTGGATTCGGGAAACTGGGTTATTGCTTTGTATAATGGTGCGAGAGATGCCACACGTGCCGTGCGTCTCCTAGCCTCCGCCGCTGCTGATATTATTATTGGGTGAACCCGCTCCCGAAATCGGCGCCCTGTGCACGAGAGGAGACAGAGGGGGAGAGCGAGGATTCGTGGAATCGGTAGACGGGGCATGCGCGCAGCCGCCAAGTGTCAATGCCCATGTATCGATCCAGGGAGTTCCCCGGTTGCCAGGGCTTTCCCGTTGTCAGCGACGCTGGCTGTTCTTCGGCTCGGCCTGCACCCCCATGCATCCGCCGTGAACGAGGCGAGAAGTGATTTCGCGACTTAACGAAATTTTCCGGACAAACTTGCATAGGCAAGTCCTGCGTCACTGTGCTGTTTTGGCAGTCCGGCGTTTCTTTGTGCCTCTTTTATGTGGTGTTCGGTGATGGGCTCGCGCACTGCGCCAGGCGTCGGCGGCTGGGAGGCGGCCAGAGTTTCTGCGGCGCAGCGTAGGTGCGCGACTGCGTCAGCGGCGCGCGACTCATCGGGCCGGCGAAACAGGAAGTTTTGAGCGGCTGTTTTCGTTGTCGGCGCACCGGGAAGCGTGCGTGCGCCAAGGCCAGCGGCGGCGTGCGCTTCCCTGATGACCGCGGCTCACCAGCCGCGGCCCCGGCAAGGAAACATCTTTCAGAACCTATCCTCGGCCGACCGCTGTCCATTGCGGCGGCGCGGAGCAAGTTCCGTTCGTCGCCTGCCCCCGGAGCGATAAGCGCACTTTGTCGTAAACAGGAACCGCGTCGCTCCCGCTTTTCGCGGAATCCGCATGCCCCCCTCCCTCCGCCGGACCAAGGTTTTTCCGCCGCTGCGCGCGCATGCGGGAAATAGGAAAAGCCCAAATTTAGTGTGGAAGGGGGCGGTGTGGGGGGGCAAAGGCGCGCCAATCGTCGGGCCTATGGGACACGGAAGCGCTACGCACTACTGGCATCCTGCGCCGGTTTAGGGCGGCTCCCTGGCGTGCGGCTGCGCCGGCGGTTCCTTTATGACGCGTCCGCACGGTCGGTTTGCAGCGATAGACACGGCGTTCGCAGAAAGCCTGCTTATAAGATCTAGCAGCTTTCTTGCGATCCGGCATTCAACGCTGACAGAGTACGGGCTGTTTAATACTGTTACGATGCTGTTGCGGCTGAAATTATTTTCGCGGAGCCTTGCCCTCGCCCCAGCGGCGCTTAGCGGTGCGCCGAAACGACAGGCAGAGGAGACATTCCGGTTCGAAATTGGCGCAGGAAAATCGCTGCGGTCCCTCCGCGAGCCGGAAGAGCGCTGTCGGCGCGCCATCGGAGGGGTTGCCTCCGCTGCGCGGAAGAGCGGACCTTGAGCGCGAGCGTTCACCCGGTCACGTGACGCACGCCTTGACCTCGATTTGCGCCCGGCGAGCCGCGCGCCTCTCCCCCCTTTCGTCTCTCTCTCGGGGCATGCTCCCTCCCCGCGGTAGGTTTCCTTTCTCCGTGGGCCACTGTGACACGGGGCTTTTGTTTCGTCACGTAGCCAACTCGTCGAGGAATGTTTGATGCGCTGCTTGCCTCACGTCGCCGGAAATGGTTTCTTTTCGCGTACGTGTCTAGTGCGCGCGCCCCGGTCCTCGGTACTGGCACGCGCGTCTCAGTGTCCGCCGCAGGGTCTTTTTCGGAACGAGGCCGCAGTGTGCGACGCCTCACACGGCGGCGACTTGCTCGCCCGTGGGCTGGCGGCACTTAGCCCAGGCATCTGGGTCACGCCTGTCGGCGGAACTGGCTCTGCTCTCGCCGCGGAAGATTCGCGGCTTTTTATTCGCATTGAGCCCCACGTCGGCAAAGAAATGTGGGGCAGCTGTCAGAGCTGCTTACGCAGATTGCCCTCGACAGGCCAAAGGTGCAGTGTCACCTTAGTGCTCGGTAACTTCGTGGATGAAGCTAGTCAGTGGTCGTCAGGGTACCCGCGTCGCGCTGCCTCGCAGCTTTTCCATTTTCCACCACAGCGCAGGGCCTCTGTCCGTCGGAACGCCGTTACCTCAGCGTTACGGCGTGCAGCGAAGGTAGGGGAGGGGAGAGAGCTACTTTCCCTGTCGGCCCCCGCCCGACCTCCTCGGCGGCGGTGCATCTAGGTCATGGCTCGGCGGAGGGCCTCGTTCGGCTTCCCGAAAGTAGGACCCCCCCGTCAGCGATGGTGCCGCGTCCGCTTTTGTTTCCGGCTCGAAATCGGGGCCAAGTTCGGCGGCGGCCATCTTTGCGTCGTCTTTCCTGCAGCACGCGCGCCCCTCTTGCGCCACATTTTTGTTTCTCCTTCCGCAGACGGCCTCTTTCGGTAGCGTCCTTCGTGTTTTCGGTTTTTGTCGACGACCGTGCCGCGGCTATGGTGCCGTCAGTGTGCGGTGCAGTTCATATTCGGTAGTACTAGAAGAGGGAATGGGAGTGGATACAGCGAAATTGTTACGGGCGGGGCGCACCACGTCACAGAAGTGAGCGTAGCCCTGCAGGGCACGTTGTATTCAGTAAATGCGCATACCCTTATGTGCACTACAGTTCTTGACGTCATATTTGTGCGGTGTCTTTTTTTTTTTTCCAAGTGAAGGGTGGAGCGTACGCCAGCGCTGAGTTCTGACTGAAAGTACATTTATTTTGCTCATTCTGCACTGTAATCATTGACGTCATATGACCAGCAGTTTTTTGTGTGGTGTCTCTTTTCTTTTCTAATTGTGGGAAGGGAGAGGGGATAGCGGTAGCGTATACGTTAGGCGAGGACTCGGCTACAAGGATTTCAGTGTGGTTTACATAAATAAAGGAAACATTGGCGAGCTCAGCAATAGTTGTGCAGTGTTCAACACGAAATACTTATGCTCGACGAGATCGCGAAATGTCTTTTTTTGTTGTTGGGCTTCTGGATAAGGCCTTGTTCACACAGCTTCCGTCCAGCCAGAGGTGGTGGCTGCAGCTTCCAAGGCCCCTTTCTATAATAGGACGCGAGTTTATTAAGTGCATGCTCCCGAATGATGTCACCGTGAACGTGGAAACTAAAAGCTTTCAACAGTGTCTTTCCTTATTTTAGATCGCGCTCACACAGAAGGAAAATTACGCGTTTTGTGGTTGCTTCGACAGTAGGTCTTAACAGCAGCCTCTGCTTAAAGCACGAAGTGTACAGCGCGTCACAATTTCCACCTGTCGGATTAATCGGAGGAGAGTTATGTTTTAGCGACTGAGACCGCGAATGTACCTGCAGCGAGTGCTTTGCGCGAAGTACCGTATTCTGTTGACGGCTGCAGGAAGTGTCGGTCCAGATTGATGTCACCTGGATGTTTAACGATCGTGTTTGTAAACGACACTCGCGCGAGCGGCGCCCGTCACTGGGTCAGCAGGTGTCGCTATCGCGGCGGTGGCGGAAGTCTGCCGCCGCCCGTCCGGGAGGGAGCGGAGATTTGCGCGCCGTCCGCGGGGCGGCGCTTTTCAAGGTCTCGCTGGCCGAGTTCGAAGACCCCGGCGCCCAGAATACCCCGGCTGTCCTTGATTCTGCGTCACGGAAGTGCGCCGCTTCCACCCTCCCCCCGCTTGGCGACCGCTTTATCCGCGCTTTTCCTTTCTCTTCTCCCTCCTCTCGCCCGCGTTTCTCTCTCCCGCGCCTCCGCGGCAGCGCACGCACGCCGGCGGGGAGCCGCTTTCTCCGGCCTGCCGATGCTGCTTGCGCAAGCCGCTCGCCCGTTTGTCCTGCGTGTTTTCAAAACCTGGAATAATCCCGTTTCGAAGGCGCCCTCAATGAGTGCTGCCCCGTGCGCTATTGATGACGCACCGGGGTGGACTCGCTTCACGCCTTTTCTTCGCTGCTATGCAACAAACATCCGCGTTGGCGTTCTAGGATGTAGCCGTTTCCCTACATATCAGTACGAATAAACACTAATAAACACCTGATAGTACTGCCCCCTGCGAGTTCAGTCTCTCGTGATGCGACATCTTAATACCCCGGCGGGGTTTCGTGAAAGCTTTTACGATGACGCGGTCTAGCTTGACGCGCTTATCGCAGTTGTCAAATTTGATAGAAGTAGTTTCCTGGTTTTTGTCGGTTTCGCTGTGCTGTTTACTGTCGCCTCGCGTGTTCACCACCTAAACACCCGTCTGGGACATCGGCGGCGGCGTTTTGTTTTAGTATATGTCATATGTTTACGAGCGCTCCGGTGTTTTTGTTTCATTGTCACGGAACTCCATTTACGTCCATTGCATGTTGCTACTGCCGCAGTGGAATAGTTTCCGTCATCGATTTGTAGCTGGCCGCTTATTTCTTTCCCGTCCGCATTCCGTTGTTTGATTTATCGACCTGGAAACTGATACTGCCGGACTGATTCACTGATGCGCCGTAAGCCTGGATCTCAGCCACTTGTGTGGCTCGCCTCTGTGCAACGCTCAACCGCGTACAAAACGCCGCTCATTTCTAGAGGTTGTGCTAACAAGAGACATTTGCTTGTGTTTATGCAGTGGACACGAGCCCGCAGGATGTCCGGCCGAGCCTGCTGTCGCGCTGCGAACGCACCCTGCAGCGATGCAGCCCGGGTAGAGACTCCAAGACGCTGCTGCAGAACATCCTCCAACACCAGCAGCCTACCTACTCGGCCCTGTCCACCTTATGTAATCCGGCTGTTTCCTGCAGCAGCTCAGGTAGGGTGCTCATCTCTCAGGGAGCCTATTGGTGGGTGCCTCCCTTATTTCATGGCGTTGCTCACGGGACTGTCGGGACGTGTTTTTTCAGGCTCCCTTCCACCGAGTCCCGCTGACAGCGGAGTGTCGGATGTCGACAGCAGCAGCGGCACGCTGAGCAATGACGAGTCCAAGGCACGGTTACAGAGCACCCCTGGTGAGTCTTTTTACCTCGTTGCGCACTCGACTAATATCGTAGATTGTTGTCACAACGAGCCTTCTGTTCCGCAGTTCCACCTCCCTTGACTCCAGAATCTCCGAGCCCGAGCGGACTGGGCTACATCCCCCCGTACTGCCAAACCGGCGTCGCACCTCAGCACTACAGCAACCGGCCTCCAACATGTGAGTGTCATTTCTCGGACCTCGGCACCCGAATGAATACTGGTGCGTTTTAGTCGTGTCGGAAAAGGAAGCAACTTTTCAGGAGGCGCCAGGGTCGGATCTATCCGCGCCATTCCTGGAGAGGGAAGTGGGCGTTTGTCATGGAGGTCTGGTTGAATAGTCTGTAATCGGGATGTTACACAACAACGAGGTTCAACATAGACTCCCTATGTAACATTTCTTACATAGTCGCTATTCAAATCCACCCCTGAGAAGTACGAAATAACCAACACGGGCTGAATTCGCGTTCGCAGAGAAACGTTTGCGCTAGCTCTGGCTACGTGTTGACGGTCCGTGCGGCCACGGGGAGCAAGGATTTCGGGCTACGGGGCAGAGGCGATTCACCACGCCGACCCAATTAGACCCAGACAGGGAAGCCGTTACGAAACAGGGCGTAAGAGCCAGTCTCGGCTTGGAAAGTGTGTCACGGGGCGACCCGACGATTCAACTGGGTCACGGCGCGGTTTCCTTTTTCGAGCTGCGCGCTGAAAACGAAGCCACGCTCCATCCTTCGGCGGCAGCGGCGGGGAAGCGGCCGGACTTCCGCATCTCGACCGCACAGCTTCTTAGTCGAACGCCGCTTCGTACCACAGCCAAAAACGGGTCTCTTTTGAGCAAGAATGGCAGGCAAGGAGCGGCACACAGCGGTGCGTCGCATTGTGTGACCCCGGTTTTGTGGCACTCCGCGCCCCTGTTTGGTGTATTTCAAGGTCAACCAGCGGGAGGAAGCGGAACTCCCCTGCCTAGGATCGGGGGGCTGCAGGCCCGACCACTGTCCGGGTTTCTCGGTCGCGGAGCAGCGGCTGCTTCCTTTGCCATTGAGGGGAACGGATGTGTTACGCGCTCACGCAACAGGCGTTGCTCCCATTGTGGATTTCCGTTGGTCCGCGGTGGAATCCGTGTGCCGCAGTTGCTCCGAGCGCGTTGCGTAATCGCTTTCCTTTTCGGCGGCCGCCCGAAAATGTGAACCGCGGCGGACGTCGTGATGTAACAACATGCGTCCTTATGAAACGGCGGCCTTTATTTGGTACCGCGGGTTTCACTAACGAAAATATTCAAAAAGGGACAGTTTCCGAGCAAGCGCTGGAAGACCCATTTCGAAAGGAGCGCGCTTGGTGAGGCCCTTCGACAGGAAGCGGGCTACTTCCGCTATTGTCTGGTGCAAGGCGAGCCTATTTCGAGGACCCCCTCAACGAGCGGGACTGTCGCCGATAGCGGCGCCTTGTTTGCCTTCCGGGGAGCCAAGTCCATCGCGTTGCTACTCGCGAGCCGGCCCCGTATCTGCTTTCGGTGCCGAAAAACAAGCGCCGCCCGCTATCTGCTGCTGCCGGCCATGGCGGTGGAGAAGGGGTTAGCAGCACGTGACGGTCGCCCACCAACGGGCGCGCGCGCGCGCAGGTGAAGAAGGCTCGCCGGGCGTGGCGCTCTTGGGCTGACCTTGGCGCGAGCCGGAGTCGTTGAACCGGCGGCGCGCGTTTCCTTTTTTTGGGCTCCCCTCTCCTCCGGAGCCCGCTTCGCTGGAAAAGCGCGAAAGTGCTCCCGTTCGTGGCGGCTCACGCTGGAGCACACTTGCACAACGCCCACGTCGGACGGTCGGCAAAGCAGCGCAGCTGACGGGATCCTGCGTTATCGACGCCGATCGCCGATAGAAGCAGGTTTTTGTTTCCCGTTGCGCACCCCATGCGACACAGTGCATCCGTCGCTCTTCGGAATATCGACCGAGTGGCGGTGCTCCTCCCCACCGTTCTTCTTCTCCCCCCCTCTGGAGCTGGCGGAAATTGAAGTAGCGCGCGCCAGCTCCCCTTCCCCGGGCGGAGGACCAGCTCGGCTTCCTTTTTCTGAAAGGCGGCGGCATTTTTCACCCTCCTGCTTGGGCGTTTCTCAGGCTTCAAGGTTAGCGGGTCACTGGCACCAGGGAGGAAAGCGAAGGAGGCAGAGAAAGCGCTCCCCCCCCCCCCCCTCCCCCGAGGGGGTCCGCTAGGCGCCGCCGTTTCGGGGAAGGCGGCCTTTGTATCCCTCCCTGCTTCGCGCTTTGCTGTGACCCCTTCCTGTCTGCGCACGAGCCGCGTAACGACTGCAGGAGGAGGAGTTGACATGAAAAAAGAAACAAAAAAAGACGCTAAGTGGTCGCTTTTGCAGTATGTAGTTGGACTTGGTCATCACTTCCGCTCGCAGCGCTTCCAGCGCTGCTGCGGAAGAGTACCACGATGCCTCCGCTGCCGTAAAGGTACCCCCCCCCCCCCCATGCTTCGGTTTTAGCGGATAATCTGATGCGTCTGGCTGTTCATCATCGGTGTCTTGCGCGGGTCACCTGACAACAGTGCGTGTTTTGACTGGGGATTCTTGTTTTTCTTGTTTCTGATGCTCGGCTGAGCAACCAGTCAATGGCCAGAGCGAGCTGCGCATTGTGGTTGCGGTGTTGAGGCGAAACCACACGATAACTATGTGCCATTATGTTAAATACATGAATTCTCTGCTAGGAGCGATTAAACAGTCTTTTAAAAATTGCGGGGAGGGGACCAGAGGTAAGAACGATAAATAAGCCGCCAGGATTTCAAGGCACAGCCGCTCGCAAAGTGGTATATTGCGCCTTGATTTCAAGCTGTCCTTTTCGCGTCGGGGGCGCTCAAGCCGGAACAAGTGAACGACAGTAGCGCTGCCATGTTTCAAAAACAGGGCAAGTCGCTACGAAGAGGTGCTCTTGAACGAGAGCCAACGACAGGAGCCGCGTAGGCCGACAAGCAGCGAGCGGTAGAGCCACTGAAAAGAAAAGCAAGAAAAGACACTCCGGGCGTCTGCCATTGTGCGAGCTCTTCCGGCGGGCTGACGTCACCGGCGTTCTCCCCCTCTACACCTGCACTGCCGGAGTCAACACACCTTTCAAGGTTAACCCGGACCCGCTGCGCCTGCCTCGGACGCCCAGCGCCGCCGCGCGGAGCTTCTTGAAAATGCGGTTGCCGATGGCAGCCTCGTGTCGTCTGCTGCGCTTCGTGCCAGGAGGGAGAGGGAAGCTTTTCTCTTGCGTCAGCGCAATGATTTCGCCTTATGATCTTTGACTCTCTTCCTTTCTCGGTTTAAATTTTCTCCCTACATCGCCCTTATCACGCGATAGTGGTCGGTGGCGCCAAGGTATGCGCAACTGCTGTTTAGCTCGCTGGGTTCTAACCGGGAAGCTCTGTTCGTTTCGAGTAGTATGTGCCGTTACCTTGTGCGACGTTCCGTTTCGTTTCTCTCGGGATAGCGGAGGCACTCTTTTTTCTTCTGCTTTCAGCTTCCTCGCCTGACCTTCGCGTGTGCGCAGGAAACTATCTGCTTTTCAAGACGCGGCGGCGCTTGGGCTATGGGGAGAGCACCGTTTTCGCAAAAGGAGCCCTACTCCCTCCCGCCGCCGACTGTCTGGTTGCCCTAAGCGTTGCATGGCAACCCGGGCCTTTGAACCCTGCGCGCTCGATTCGGAACGGGGTTACTATGGCAACAGAGCCACGCAGCCGGGGGACAGCTCCGGCGGAAGCGGCCGACGCTTACCCTCTTCTTCCTGCCTTTTTTATATACTTTTCTTTGGTACAGTTCTCTCGTGTGCTCGCCTTCCTCGAAACAGAGGCGATGTTCAGAGCGCCGCTATCTAGTGGGGCTCTCGCGGAACGTCTAAGTTATCATACTCGAACGCCATTATACTCGAACCACAGATATGTTAGCGCGGTCAAAGGCTTGAATCATCCTTGGCGGGATGCGCAATTTTGAGCGGTCTGTTAGATAGCTTTGCCGACTTCGAACTGTTCAGGGATATGAAAGTGACCATTATTGAACACTACACAAGAAAATTGCCCCATGGTCAGAGCGAGCGGTGCAGCCACTTTTACCTTTTTTTTTTTTTTTTGCCTTGGTGTCTTTATTGAGGGGAGGGGGGGGGGGGTGGAAAGCAAAATGATCATCTGCCTGATGGTAGCCAAATTACTGCGTAGGAAAGCCAGAGTTATCGCAGGTCTTTATCTCTGCATTAGGGGCTCAAACCTAGACCAGTGTTGTGATTTCTGCCAACAGAGACTGCGGCCCATAGCTAACGTGTGACAATGTAAACGTAGTGGCTTTCGCGTGGCAGCCTGCTTGTGTGTGCAGCGGCTGAGTTTGCGCGTCTTCCACAGATGCGGAGCTGCAGCACCTGTACCCGCCGCAAGCGCACTACCGGCCGGCAGGATCCGTGGTGCCGCATGGGGCCAGTGCCCAGGCCAGCTACCTCGAAGCGGCGGCGCTCAAGAGCCCGAGCCACACGCTGGCATACCCAACCCCTGTGGCTCCACACCCGGGCTTGCCTCTGGCTCTCACCCAGCGCACGGGCTTGCTCCACCCATCGGGCATCCCCACATCAGTCATCACAGCTCACACGCCGGGCGAGGACATGGGTTACTTTGTGGAAGACCTCTCTTTCCAGCCACCTACCAAGAAAAAAGGTGGGCATCGCTTGCCTTCTTGGGGTCTCTCTGCACATTGACAATACCATTTCAGATCTTTCTCTATCAACACTGAAGATTGAAAGCTGACTCAGCGTTTATAATTCAGGAAAAGTGACGTACAGATGTTTTCTCAAGCAAAATGCAGTGTGTCAAGACAGATTTTTTTTGCACAAATCCTCGAGCTTGAAAATTCATCTGGATTTCATTATTAAGCAGGCTTGGTGAATTCGGGAATGTGAGTTGTGTACACGACTGACTTGTGCGCTGCGTAAAAGCAGAAAACATGCATATAAAGTTTTAGTGTGTCTACTCTTTTGAGGAAAGAGGTGTGTGAAGAGGTCGAATGGCAGACACTTAACGTGTGTTTCTGTTCACTCATCTGGCTTCCACAGAAAGCTGCAGAAGTGACTCACGGTGCAACGTCTCTATTTCCTGCTGCAGGAAGGAAACCAAAAGCAATGCTGCACGATGCTGGGGGCCCCCTTAGTGGCCTGGCTTCTTCTTCGCCCTCATCTTCTCTGAAACAGCAGCGCAAGAGCCGTGAGGGTTCCACCACATACCTGTGGGAATTCCTTTTGAAGCTGCTTCAGGATCGCGACTACTGCCCCCGCTACATCAAGTGGACCCACCGTGAGAAGGGTGTCTTCAAGCTGGTCGACTCCAAGGCTGTCTCCCGCCTCTGGGGCCTGCACAAAAACAAGCCCGACATGAACTACGAAACCATGGGACGGGCGCTCAGGTGCGTCAAGTTCATACAAGCCATCACTGGCTTTATTCTGTTTGTTTCAATTCATGCAGAGCGCAGAATTTTGATTTTGGATATTAGGCAACCAACGTTTTTAACTTGACTACATTTATGTGAATAAGCTGCCAGAATTATGAAGCTAGTCTTATTAGTTTGAGAGACAGCACTGCCAATACAATCAGGTTCTTCAAAAAGATTAATGAAGCACAAATTCGCTGCTGTTGCTCAAGGTGAAGCGATCAAGGTTGACTGTAGTGCGAACATGGTTGCTAATTGCCTAGAAAAAAAGAAGCAGTAACTGATCCCTCTTGATGTTGTCAGTTATGGTTGCTTTGGTTATTTTTTGAACAATTTCACTGTGCATTGCTTTACTCCCTGCAAAGTGTAGTATCTGCATAGTGACAAAAAAAAAAGCTGCAACACAGCAGAATTGAATATGAACTGGAATATGATTTTATTTGTGTTCTATACGCTGCAAATTTCCCCAGTGATGGGTGGCTAGAGAGAATCCTTCATTTGACCATCTTGCCTTTCCGTCTCCTTTATCTGTGAAGCACATTGTTTAAATTGCTGTTTTTACACATGCCAAGAGGGATTTGCGATATCACCCTGTACGGAAGCACTGCTTGGGTCCAACTTTGGCGACAGATAGTTGTTGCTGGTTTGCAGCAGGAGTAAATGCTTTGCTTTCTCGCTGCACCACATCCTTTGCTTGTGATTGTAGTAGGAAAAGACACGTTTGCAAGTTGCCACATGCACTTGTGTGTTCTCTTAACTCAAGCACTCTTTCTCTTTTTTTTTTCCCCACAGGTACTACTACCAACGTGGCATCCTGGCCAAGGTGGATGGACAGCGTTTGGTCTACCAGTTTGTCGATGTACCCAAAGACATTGTGGAGATCGACTGCTCAGGGGCGTGACAGGGTGGCGCGAGCACCATGCAGATTCAAAATCTGGGACCCCACGCTACGTGTCTGTGATGAGGAGAGTCTCTGCCGGCAACCCCCTCTCCACAAGATAGCATCCCCTTCCTTTCCCGGCCCATACCCGCTGGAGCGGGATTCCGGTGTAGAAGAAAAAAACAACTGTGCAGATGCAGAAGCTGCTTCACGAGTGCATGGACAGTGGACATTTGTTGCAACTAGTGAGAGTGGCTCTGGCGCTGCGGGCCTCCAAGGCCCACCCCAGTGACCCAAATGGTGCTGCAATCAGTTATTTCTGCAAGCCAATGCTTGGAACTTTGTGCTGGCATTTGCAGTCACTATTTATATGCGGTCCTTATCGGGGCTGCTGGCTTCGCCTGTGGAGGAAGGAGTACCTGTGCTTTACTTTTTTTTTTTTTCCTGGATGTGGCATCCACTGCCTGTGGCGGCTTACTGGTGGACAGGAATCCATGTTTTAGAGATATCACAAAGCTATTATTGAAAGAGAGGTACAGAGAGATTCTATATAAGAGATATACTACCTATCACAGTTTTATGTGGACGCAGAATGGTGTTTCCTCTTGGGTGCAGACCTCAGCAAGAAGAGCTTCTAATAGGGCTTGGGGACGGATGTCATTGGAGCTGTCAGTTCGGTCAGCGCCTCCTTTCCTTCATTTTTTGCACCGGCAAAGGTCAATAATGTGTGTTGTCATGGTACTGCTACTAATTTACAGTGCAGTTTGATTGTGAAAGGGTCTATCTGAAACTCACTGCCATCTGTTTGTCTTGCTCTGATTGGATGCAAGACGGCTGGCGGTGTTTTGCTCACATATGGTTTCACTGATGGAACGGGGCAGCTCCGTGACTGGTAGTGCAAGAACAGTGCCTGCAGTGCAGTAGAAGCGACCCTGGCCGCTGCCGATAGGAGTAGAACAAAGCACTTGGCACAAGGGAAATGTCGCATTCACCACCATTGCTCCTTGGGAGGTCCGAGCTCACCATGTCTGCTTCTGGAAGAGATCTGTGCCCTGTAATCCCGCTGTGCTGATGTGTCTGGATGTGCCCTTTGTTTCCTGCTCCGCTTTGTTGTCGTGTTTAGCTACCTGGCCACTGCTGGCTGACCAGTGTGGTGTTGTGTTTCAGGGAATCAAATTTTTTCTCATTGGCAGCACGGATCAGCTTCACTGCATGGCTTTTTCAAAGAATACTATTAAGAAATGACTGAACCATAGACCTGTCTGGAAAGGGAGCAGTATGTAGCCTAGCTGTGACGTTTGTCAAAGGTGCAGACCAAGTGCTTGAAAATGCCGTCCCCCGATTGCTAGGCACAATCTATAGCCTTTGAAAGAAAAGGTGGAAAGTGCTTTGAAGTGAAGTGCCGAGAGGAAAGTGCTTGAGTCTTTCGAGTGAAGGCCTCCGTGTGAGAATGTTGTTGAGTTTGAGGACGAGTCTGTTGCAGAGTTTATATGAAGAGTGCGCAAAGCAAATAAATTCTAGTAGCAACCATTTTACACAAGCCACATTGTACATAAGCTCAGAGAAATTATCGCACAAGCCTCCTTTACTAGTGCACTGCTCGATATGGCAGGAGACACTGCTGTCATTGGAATTGAGGAAGCTGCCTTTGAATTCCCTGCTGTGATGAAAGCCACCGCAGCAGATTGCAAAGGATTTCTGGCTTGACTTACAGTATTTCCTCAAAACATGCGTGGCAGTTAGGCTTCTACAATTGGATATTGTGGTGCTGTAAGGAGAGCCAGAGTGACGTTGCTTGTGGGACCCTTGTGGTGGCTGAGGGGTGGCCAGAAAACACCGAGTGATCCTTCCAGTTTACATTACTGTACATACTAGCTGATGACATCAGAAGGCAAATGCTGTACTATACAGTTGTGTGCACTGTGTATCTCAAGTCACAAAAAATGCATTTTCATTGTGGTTTACTGAATTGTGAAAGGCGGTGTCCTGAGAAGCAGTGGGAGAGACATGTAATGTGCGTGCTCCACAGGATGTTTTTCTTTTTTCATCTTTGCAAATGCCTGTACATCTTGGGGTCTGTCCTGTTTTGGTAACGTTGCTTCACCTGCCTCCCCAGTTCCTCGGCCTCATTTTCCTTTTGCTTCATGCATTGTATAAACATGCAACATCAGTTTTGGCATATTTCACCTCTCCCCCAAGTGGGAAGAGACATGGAAGTACACTTGTGAGATTCCATGCTTTTAAAATATATTTTCATGTGTTGTGCTTTGTACATACCTATGTCCTAATAAATTTAATGTACTACTTTGGGAACAAACACAGTTTCTGCTTTGTCGTGCACTTTATAAAAAACACTATCAGAGCGCTAACCATGAATTGTGTTTGAACCTAAAGATATGAAGTTGAAATTTCACTGTAGACATTTTTTGCATGTGCACCTGCTTAAAGGCAGTGCTGTCCTGAACATCAATTGAACATTGAAGATTCAGTCCTCTGAACCTCTCAATTTTGCTATCACTGCATTGCCATAATAGATTGCAGAGAAAAGAACTGAGAGAACAAGCTGTTGACAACTTGGCTTGACAAAGCTGCAGCTCCTATCAGGTGGCAGCAGCATATTTATACAGCTATATAAGCATAACAAACAAACTGATTGGTGCAAAAAAAGGTAAATAATATGTAATACATCTTACAACTACGTATAGCACTATGTAGCAATGCACCTCTTGAGTATCCACTTCTCAAATGGGTGCTACCAGAGCTGCCCATATAGAGGCCATATTAATAAACAATGCTCCATAGTAGGTTACAACTTATAAAAACAGCAGTTGCTAAGCATGGGCAATGGTCCAGTTAATCTTCGTTGGTCTTCTTCTTCTTTGTTGCTGCCTTTTTGCAACGTCAGGTCCTCGGGGTGGAGGAGCGGTCCGTTTGGCGTGCAACACGTTGCAGAGATGAGACAGATGGGCAGACTTCTTGGCGCGAATGAAGAACTGATGAATTTATTTACATTATTTACGTTACGAACGGTGTGGTCGCTACCAACAGAGGCAAACTAGAACGCCAGGCCACGGTGCGCCCACAACAACACCCTGTCCTGCCTGGCCGACGACTTAACTTGCGTCGCGCTACAAGTAGCGGTTCCTCGGAGCACGGTCAGCGCATGGCATAACCCGGTCCGCACCTCTCTTTCCTAGTCTCCACCGAGAGCTCCTGATCAAAGTCTCCCTCTGAAGTCTAAGCGGTCGGAAAGTGTAGCATGGGGAAGGTTACAGGCCCAAAAGGCGTACGATCCAGCGCGCCTAAAAGGGGACGCTTAATTGTTCCTTTCCTTTTTACTTTTTTATTTTTTTCCTCTTTGGTCGCCTTCCACCGATGTCTCGTACAGCTTTTGGTAAGCACCGCTGGTGGCCGCTGCGTTTGAGTGTGTTTGTATTATTATTATTATTATTATTTTTTTTTTTTTTTTGCCGTTGGGAGAGTGGAATGCATGCTGTGCTCGTGGGTGGAGCGGCATATGGCCATTTCGAACTTGAAAATAACCAATTCCTGTAAAACGCACTCCTTATTGGGCACTGAAATGCTGTGCGAGTTGATTTAAGGATGTGTTTTTAGCGCCAACGGAAACTGGGAGCCATCGGTGGAAGGCGACCAAAAAAAAAAGGAAAGGAACAATTAAGCGTCCCCTTTTAGGCGCGCCGGCTCGTACGCCTTTTGGGCCCTTAACCTTCCCCATGCTACACTCTCCGACCGTCCCAGGCGGCTTCTCCAGAAGGACCAAAACCGCAGCAGACAATGCAAGGGGAGCGCGACGCCGAGCGCGCGCCTCCTTCCAAGGTCTTTCCTGCCGGCTTGGTTTTACTTCCGTGCCCGGCGGCCTTCTGCAAGCAGCATTTGCCCCAAAGTTTTGCGACGGCTGAACAATTGAGGTGGGGGCGACTCGAGGAGCCGTTAAAAAAAAAAAAAAAAAAAAAAAAAAAAAAAAAAAAAACTAAAGACGCCGACTCAAACACTTCCGGGTGTGCAAGTGTACATGGCCCACCCAGCCCAACGGCCTGCAAACCTGACTGTCCGCGGTGTGTGTTCTAAGGCGAAAGCCTTTTTTGGCTCATACTGTCGTGGACAAAATGTGTCCCGCTTTTGCGGCGTTCTGATTGGCCGAGATGAGATGACGTCATAGAGGTCTCGACCAATCACAGAGCACCACCACAGTATGCGCGAATGCGTGCCTATAGCCATATTTCAATCAATGATCAATTACTAATTAATGAGCTAATTAACCAAGTTATGATTAAGTAATTCATTAATTATTTGCTTAATTACTAATTAGTGCCAGTTGCGTAGCAGAATGCGGCATTCAGGCTTTCGCCTTTCACTACTTTAGTCGCTAAGGTCCCTCGAAATTTTTACTCCTCTGAGCAGTAAACGGGATCAAATTTGAATATTTGAACAAAAGCCAGGGGCACTGAACTTATTGAGCATTTAATTTGGTCTGATGGTTAACTCCTATTTAGGCAACTAGAAAAGCCTTAACAGCGGACTACTTTGTCACGGAGGAATAGTGCGTGACGGTTGCTGCATACTTAGGTTGTATCCAACTATAGGGCATCTTTAGTGACATGATAAATAATCAGCGCTAAAGACTAGGACGAAGAGCAAGAAGCAAACAGGACGAGCGCTGACTCGCAACTGAAGTTTATTGAAAAAACACACAATATAAAAACCCAAGCCAAGCCGCACTAAACCACACATTAAACACATACAACGTTCAAGAAACCCAACCTCATTATCTACTAAAGAGATTGACGGTCCACTAACACATTTTTCACCTAATCGCATGGTATGCCTGGCCTCAATGATTTCCAGGTTAATCTGTGCCGGATGGGCATCTCACGTAACGGAGGCGGCCTCAAGGAAAAAAAACCTCCTGAGATTGGTACAAGCCTTCATCATTAGCAGAGTGGGCTACGCCACGCCATATCTGAACCTAAAGGCAGATGAGAGGAGAAAGATAGACGCGCTCATCAGAAAATGCGTTAAAAAGGCCCTAGGCCTCCCAACATGTACATCGACGGAGCAGCTACTGGCCCTGCACAATACGATTTCAGAAATCACGGAAGCGGTTAAAACCTCGCAACTTGAAAGACTCAGAACGACGCGAGTGGGAAGAGCTACGCTAAGTAACCTTGGAATAGCCACAGACAGGGGGCAAAAGGAAAGGGTTGACATTGACAGGAAAATCAGGGCGCACCTAAGAATCCCTCCCCTACCCAAAAACATGCACCCTGAGTTTAATAGGGAAAGGCGACAGAAAAGGGCGGAAGCGATAGAAACAATATATCGGAGCAAACCCCCAAATGAAGTTGCCTACGTAGATGCGGCAGGAAACAGACACAGTCGATACATGACCATAGCGGCGGTAGATGGGGGAGGCACCCTCATCACGGTGGCTACCATACTAGGGAAAGAAACCGAGATAGCGGAGGAAGCTGCGATAGCGATCGCTTGCGTTGGCACCAAAGCTAGATATATTATTAGCGACAGTAAAACTGCAATCCAAAATTTCAGTAGGGGGAGGGTAAACCCCCTCACCACCAAAATTTTAACACAAGGAGTGATTGATAGGACGATCAACATCATCTGGACCCCGGCGCACGAATCTGTCAGCGGTAACGAGGCGGCCCACAGTGCAGCTCGAGATCTCTACCTCCGAGCTGTACAGGGTGGCTCGGCTCAGGTAGAACATAATAGAGAAGGGCGATTAATTTCGTATCAAGACATTACAGAACACTACAGGCAATGCCGGAGGCGTTTCCCCCCACCAAACACGGCGTTAAATAGAGGTCAGGCAATGGCGTGGAGACGCCTGCAGACTGGAGTATACCCAAACCCAGTACTAAATAAACATATCCGATCGGACTGCGAGGACGATAAATGTAAAAAGTGTGGGGCGAGAGGAACCCTCGACCATATAATTTGGGAGTGCGCTTACTCCCCAGGCAGGGCGCAAAACATTTGCAGTAGGGAAGCCTGGGAAACCTTATTGCGAAGCTCGGACCCTGAGCTCCAACTCACCGCCGTCCAACTGGCAGCAGAGGCCGCCGGCGAAACCAAACCGGCCAGCATCTAATGCGACCATCCCGTGCGGCTGGGCCGCTAAGTCCCCTCCCCCTTACAGGGGGGTGAGACAGAGCGGCCCAGGCGGTGTGGTCCTTCTCTGTTGGACAATAAAAGCTCTCAACAACAACAACAACAACCAAAATATCTGTGTGTTAGAAAAGGCAACCATCACGCCCCTTGCAATGCGAACCAAATTAAGAGCCTCTACCAATCTCTAATGATGTCTCGTGCTTTCGTAACCGAACATTAATACACCTGCCCTTTGACCCACATACACTTTATCACAAGATAACGGAATCCTGTATATCGCTCCTACTCTACTGGGAAAATAGGAAACCTCATGCTTCACCCGACACGTGTTTCTTTCTCGGACATTTTTCTCTGCTTTGTTCTTAACTATGCTACACATTTTTGACAGTTTATTTGGTGCTGAGAAGACCACACTAACATCATACCTTCTGGCCACATTTTTCAAATTGTGTGACAGACCATGCACATATGGCAGGGCCACATATCTTTTTGCATCTCTCTGTCCAGCCCTTTTATGCTCCCGTGAACCTGCGCACGACTATATTTTACATTTTTGATCAATTTATCACATGTTCTTAATATGACGTGAACAGGTTGACAAAAAGGGATGGGTGCAAAAATTTTGAGGAAGGATACCCTGTTTATGGAATTGCTTCCTGATGAAGACAAAACAAGTAAAATCGCCAAAATGCAGAAATGAGTTTCACATGATGTCTGGGCTGTATCGTGGTCCCGAAAATTTGTTTAGTTGGTGGCTGCAAGCTCACCCGTGCGCGAGTGGGTGATCTCGAAGGCCATTACTCGAATAAAACAAAACTATTAAACAATTTAGCAGGTGGAAGGTGTGGCAACCCTGGTTCCGTATGCCGAGTTGGCCGTTATCTCCGTGACCAAGTTAGGGTAAAGTGAGCTTTTAGGGTGGCTAACGAAGTCACTTGATTGATACCACAAGTGGCAGCCATTTCCGGTTCCGGCGTTTCCATCAATCAGATAATTTGATGTCAGGGAGATGACGCTTCTAAAAACGGCGCAAACTCAGAATACGGACCCTGCAGGTTCGTATTTAGAGTTTGCGTTTGATTGGTAGAAACGGCGGAATCTGAAAGGATACAAACTTCTGGTGTTGGCACATGATCTTTCCAGTAATGAGCACTTGGGTGGCCTAAATGTCCATGCGAGACCGGCCTCTTCAGCAGGTGGCATGGCTCACATACCAAACCAGAGACCGCAGCTCTTGGGACGATTAATATGATCGTTGAACGAAAGTCCTCGGCTAAACGAATAATCTTGGCTTATTGCCAGAGCAGAGAAACGCGAGGTCATCTGCGTAAGCTAGCTACTTTCAGTTCGTGACGCATTATACGAAAACCGCTGAGAGCTTACTGTTTGAATATAGGCCGAATAAAAGTTACATGGGGTTTTATGGCGCATAAGCGACTGTGGGGTTATGATGCGCCAAAAGACCGAATAAAAGCGGGTGCAGTGGACACCCGGCCTTGTTTTACAAAAGACTGGCTGGGGACTGACTGTGAGAGACATCCATTACTATCAAGCGTGCTAAACGTTCCTTGTAGCAAAGGCGTACGCCAGTAGAAACAACAGAACGAAGATTTACACGACCTAAGAGGGAAAAATTCAGGCCACTTTGGCTGACTAAAGTGCTTCACGGTGGAAGCCTTACGCCGCTGATGTCTGCTGTACTGCGTCTATTTCTATATGCTCTGTGCTGCGGCGTTTGAGCAAGCGTCAAATGAAAGGTGCCGCACGGACGCTTGGATCGAACTCCCGGCGGGGCCAGCCACGTGCATGCGCGAATCTCCTGGTGACGTCATCAAGTCATGACCGGATGTGACGTAATTATCACACCTGGTCATGACGCCACGGCCGATGACGTCACGTCATAGTCAGTCATCTGTCATTACTCATGACTATTTAGTTATGACTATAATGACTAATTAGTAGGAGCTAACGACTAGTTAATCATTAGTAAGTATTAGTTAGTGACTAGTTAGTCGTTAGTACTGGTTAGTGAATTAGCCTGATTCGGTAATTAACTAATACTTTAAAAATTCATGGCGGGTGGCTCAGGCATGTATGGGTAGCAAAAGGCAATACTGCCCATACCAGGACGGCTTGCTGACCCTAACCTGGGGCACATCTAATACGTGAGATGAGAAAGGGGCAGGATGAAATTGAGGGAATGAGATGAGGGATGAGGAAGAAAGAGGATGAAACTATGAGAGCCGTTATGCCGCCTTCGTAATGGTCGAGACATCACAGGCTTGAGGAGGGAAAGATCCGGCGATGGTGGCAGGCAACCGTCGCCACATAGAGACGGCACGAAGGAGCCAGGATTGTTCGTGGCGCACAGTGCGTGCGAGAAGCGGTTGGAGGGTACCAGTGCGGCGGTTGGGACGCGGGCCATAAATCAGCGTTTGCTGGCCTGGTAAGGCAAGACGGCAAAAGAGGCGTATCGTAGAAGCTTGTACGCGTGAGGAGAGGGGCTGCCAGGATGCTTGTCGGAGAAGAGTCGCCGATGAGACTTTTGCGTAAGGCAGGCGTTGATTTCGTGGAGTAGTCCGACGATAATAGGTATATTCTGCTCATCGCTGGACACTGGCAAGGCGGATACATAAAGCAGCAGAGTTTGGTAGCCAGACTGCACAACAGTACTCCACTATGGGAAGCACAAGGGCCGTGTAGAGGCCTCGAAACGCACTGGGAGGCATGTATGCTGTGAGGCGGGTGATGAAACCCAGCATATGCCTGGATTCTGCAAGTGTGCGGTGAACATGGCATGAAAATGACAAGCGTGCATCCAATTCAATGCCAAGCACTGTCGTTGTTGTCACGCGCTGAAGGGCTTGGCTTCCAATGGTCAGCGCAGGTGGAGTAAGACGAGGGTGACGCAGGGTTGAGAAGGTTATTGTGGACGACTTCATGATGTTTAAGGGCAACTGCATGGTGTTGTAGTACCCAGGAGTGATAGGTATTGAGGTCGTTCTGAAGAGCGGAGTAGTCTGCTAGCGTGTGGATTGCTTGCAGTAACGAAATATGTCATCAGCATAGAGAATCGAGGCAGCCTAGATTGACAGTAATACTGTCTATGAAGATGGAGAAGAGAATACGGCCAAGAACACTGCCTTGGGGTACACCGGACAGAACGGCTCTAGACGTGGAAGTGGACCCTCGGAAAACAACGCGCTGAGTTCTGCCACGGACAAAGGACTGCAGCCAAGAGAACACAGACCCTGAGAGTCCGTTGGCTGCATAACTGGAGAGGAGCCGATGTTGAGGGAGATGATCAGACGCACGGGAAAAATCTAACTGAACGAGTTTGCAAGGTGCCAATGTGTGTATATGACTATGTGGACCAGCACAACAAGACAAGTGCGAATCTTGGTGTTCAGAATCCGTTCAAATGTGCGACATACGATAGATGTTGATGCAATTGGGCGATACGAAGACAGAAGGTCACCTCGTGCCCTATGCCCTTTATTGGGATGATGCGAGCCACCTTCCGTGCGGAAGGCACCACTGCAGCATCTATGATGTGCTGAAACATCTTGGACATTAATGGCGCCAGATAAGAGGCCGTACGCTGTAGGAGCAGGGAACGGATGCCTGCAGGTCCAGGGCTCTGGAACGGTAGGATGTGGGAGCAAGCTTCAGTGACATCGTTAGGAGTTATGTCGAGAGAGGACAAGGTAGGCATGTGATTTGGTAAGGTCACTTCTGGTAACGGGTCGAATTCAGGAATGAAATGGTCTGTAAAAATCGAAGAAAAGTGTTTGTTGGATGCTTCTGAGATGCGACCGGCAGAGCATACAGTCTCTCCATCAATCTGGAAGGAGGGGCAGTGCGATTTCTGCCGCTTTGAGTTAACATATGCCCAGAAAGGCGTAGATTATTTTGTTGCGCGAGCAGCAATGCCTTTCACAAACGCCCGATGAGCCACCCGAATACGTTTTTTCAGGACACGCTGGTGCTCTTTGGTGGTGTGGTGGTGGTGGTGAAAAACGTTTATTGATCCAAAAGGGGTGGATGTATGCATCCGCCGAATCTATGAACATCCAGCCCTTACAGATACTGGGTGGGGTCCCTCCCTAGTACGGGACCCCAGTGGCATCGGCCGCTGCCCGGGCGCGCTCGACCAAGGCCTTTTGGGCCTGCAGGTCATAGCAGCCGAGCAGGGTCGCCTCCCAGTCCTCCCGAGTGGGGTTGGGGTGAGGAGGAACAGCTGGGTTGGATGGGCAAGCCCACACCATGTGGTAGATGTCCGAAGACTTCTCCGCACAGTGCGGACAACTGCCCGTGAAGGAGGGATTAAAATGTTTTAGTGCTGCCGGGTACAGCAGAGTGTTGGTATAAAGACGGAGTAGAAGCCGCTCCTCCGTCTTAGATAGACCTTTACTCGGGCGAGGGTAAAGGCTATGACAAGATTGATAATAAAGAACAATGTCTTTAAAAGAATACGCGGGTTCGAATTCGAGATCCTGATCTAGGGGGTCGAGATGGGAAGCCCGGAAAGAGAGCGCGCGGGCGGCGGCGTCGGCTGCCTCATTCCCCTCGAGACCCATATGAGCAGGAGCCCATACTATATTCCGGTAAGCGGGGTCCCCTGTGTAGGTGCAATTTTGAAGTAGTCGGTAGGCTAAGTATGGCGCCCAGCCTTGCTCGACGTTCCGACAGGCCCCTCGCGAGTCGGAGATAATTGTTTTAGAATCAGTGTGGGTAGCTGCCAGCGCAATGGCGACCTCCTCCGCGTGGGTTACGTCACGGGCGCGAAATGTAAGTCCGTTAACAGTTTTGGACTGGTAGACCACTGCGGCCGTGTACCATCCCCCATGGTGGAGGCCGGAGGCGTCCACGTGGTAAATGCCGGGTTTCGACCCATAATGGCGGCCCAGGGCTTCCGCCCGCGCCAGCCATTGTAATCTTCACGTGTCATGTTTTTAGGAAGAGGCAGCGAGAAGGTAGTCAGGCAACAGGTTTACGGGCCCGCCAGTACAGCTGTTCTTTCTGCCTGCACAAGGCTACGATGTCTCTTGTGATCCACGGGGAATGACGTTAGCGTCGAGCTCGTCTCGATGGTATAGTGTCAGAGGCAAGGGCGAGGAGCAGTGAAGTATATATGTCGTACATGTTATTAATGTCTGGCTCGGAGAGCACAATGTCACAAGAGGTCAGCAACATAAGCCGGGTCATGTGTTCGGTATCCAGTCTGTTGTACGAGTGCACCAGCCGTGCCACGAACAGGTACAGATGTCAGCGTGTCTAGCTGAATTGCCCGTTGGTCATAGCCAGACTTTTGATGACATTTCACTCGCGGACAAAGGCAGGGTTGTAGGTGAAACAAAGATCCAGGTATGAGGGAGCACCATTGTGCGACAAATATGTGGGGTCAGTGCACAGCCGTGTCAGGCAGGCGGTGTCCATTATTTTTACAGCCTTATTTCTAAGAGGCATTCCGATGTGGCATTACAAGGGATAAGAGTAGTGGCGTCGCTCCAATCAATGTGAGCATTGAAATCACCAAATATGTCAAAATTCGCAAACGAATTGCGCAGGGAGGTGAGGCGTTCGATCGTGGAGCGCAGCAAAAGAAGAGAAGACTGCAGCGAAACTCTTGTAATCAACATTAGAAAGCGTGATAGGCCTGTAGCCGTCTTCAGAATCGGAGTTTCTCCTTATCACCAGTTTGTGGTATTAACACAATATGACTTTTTTTTTAAAGGACTGTGACAGAAATCCCAGATCAGTGCAGCAGCGTGGAGGCTAGGAGCCCTGTTCCGCCAATCACAAAGTGTGTCAAGTGTGCTCCTCCGCGCCGCGTCGTCTGCTCGCGGCGTATGCAGATATGGCTATAAAAGAATACGAATCTATCCTGTCTACGTGCCAAACTTTGTAAAAACATTCGTATGCTTTAGAATTGCCTTTTGAGTAGCGTTACGCTGTTTGTCACATTCGCACTTTTAGTTCATCGCACGCAGTTCCAGCGACTAGCAACTGCAATCTTGTGGCGCCATCTGATTTTCCGAGCTGCAACCATTCTGTCATCAAACCAGTAGGCGTCAGCCTCAGGTCATCCCCTTATGAATGAATGAATGAATGAATGAATGAATGAATGAATGAATGAATGAATGAATGAATGAATGAGTTTCTTAAGCTCATGAATGTTACTGTAGGTGAGATGAGGGCAAACGAACGCCAGATGTACCATTTATAACCAATGAAAAAAAAAAAAAAAAAAAAAAAAAAAAAAAAAAAAAAAAAAAACGAAAAAAAAAAAAAATACAGTAAGCGCATGCGAAGTAAGGCGCCCTCCTTCGATAGCGCTGTGTTACGTTTCTCCACCGAGAAGTGAGACAGCTGACGCGGCCACCGCATAGCAACAGGCAGAACCGCGAGCGGATCGGCCATTTCGACGCCGTTCATCGGCCGCGCAACGCTTCCTCCCGCGGGCAAGACTCGACGTGTTCCTGCCACGCGCCAAATGTGTGTGCGTGCGTGTGTGTGGGCAAACGCCGGCCAAGCCTGGAGCTCGTGAGAGAGGGAGCCGTCCTCGCCCGTCTGCAGGAGGTGGAGGAGATGAGGTCGGACCATCTGCGATTGAGTCATTCGTCGTGAACCAACATGTTTGGCTCTCCCTTTCTTGTGAGGGTTTACCCTTTCCCTGTGAAGTGGAAAAACTATAAAAAGCAGCGGCCAACTCCGCTGAGACAGAGACTACTTTGACGCGCCGTTGGCACGACGCTAGACACCAGCTGTGTGAGAGTGTCTGTATTCTCTCCGGGTCAGCTTCTCTGCCCGTATCTTCTCGATGTTGTAGTAAAGGTTGTTTCGTTAAAAGACGCCTCGTCTTTGCTGGCACCTTTGATGCCGTCCGCCGTCCACGGAGCCGCCAGGCCAACGCTACCGAGGGGCCGCGCGCCGCAGCGGTACGCTACCCCGGCGCTCGCGACCCAAACCTAACAACTGGCGTCAGCGGTGGGTTGAGCACGCGATCCCCACACGTAACAATTTGTGGCAGCGGTGGGATGACGACGACCAAACCGTAACCGTGGTTGGAGGGACGAGCCAGGCGATACCGTCGTCCAACAACTGGTGAACAGCGGAAAGCGGAGAGACGAGGACGACCAAGCAGTGACCGTGGTCGGTGAAACGAGCCAGGCCTGACCGAAGTGCAACATCTGGTGGGAAGAGCGGAGATGTCCGAGGCGTGACTCGTGAATCAAAGCAGCTCAGCGGAAAGGCGGGAGCAGTGCAACGAGCCCTGTGTGATGACTGGTTGCCTGCAGCGGAACGACTGCGTTGGATTCTTGGCTGCGAGGTTTGGTGAGTGCGGGACTTTCTTCTACTGAGTTTTGCCAGGCTTTTGTTAAGTAGAGAACAGAGCTGGTAATTGTGTTGTCGTTGTTGCTGGGTTAATTGCAGCAAGGCAATAGTGGGCAGTAGAGAAGGCAGCACTCGGAACAGCCATGGGTTTGGATTTGAAGTCGTTGCGCAAACCGAAATTGCTGGAGCTTGCGGAGGAGTTGGGTCTGGATTTGTCAGACAAACTCAGAAAACCAGAAGTGTTAAAGGCTATTCTTGCGTTGGAAGCTGAAGATGACGAGCTTTTGGAATGCCTTGAGATCATTGACGAACGTAAAGAGGAACGTCAAGAGAAAGAGGAACGTGAACGTAGAGAACGTCACGAGAAAGAGATGCGTGAACGTAGAGAACGTCACGAGAAAGAGATGCGCGAACGTAGGGAACGTTTCGAGAAAGAGGACGCCCGCGTAAGGAAACTGATGCAGCAGGAGATATCAGCACATAGAATGAGCGTGGAAAGGATTAAAGCTTGCAATGCCATTCAGTGTAACGGTTCAATACCGCGAGATGGTCCGCCACCGTTCCTCATTGCGGAGGATGTGGCCGAGTATTTGGCAGACTTCGAGAATGTCTGCAGAAGTAAACGTTTCGAGCGAGATAGTTGGGCGCAGATGTTGGTAGCTCTTCTCTCCGCTGAAGCGTCGGAAGAAATCAAGCGATTGGTTGGCGACCGCTTGAAAAATTACGATGAACTAAAAGAGTCATTGCTGATACGATATCAGATAACGCCTCAGGATCTTCGGAAGAGATATGAGAGCGAGAAACATTGTAACGAGGCATACTTTGATTTGGCCTATCAGTTGAAAGCCGCTGTAAGCGAATGGCTAGACAGTGCGGAAGTTCCGGAGCAAATCGAACTTGCATCGGACTGTGAGAAACAGCTTGGGGAAGCGGCCGAGCAATGTGACCGCAGTAGCGAGCCGACCGAGGCTGTAACAGAAGAGCATCGTGTTACCTTGGTCGAGCCACTAGCTGAGACGGTTAGCACAGGCTTAATCGGCGAGAAGTCCGAAGTGACGCCGTTAAGCGAGGTGAACTGCATGCCGACCCAAGTAGCTGTAGGAGATACAGTTCCATCACATGAGAGTGGGGAACTGGTAATAGCTGAACCGCCTCTCAGTGCAGAAGCTTGTGTAGAGCGTGGCGGAGAAGGAAACCAGCTAGGAAATGACAGAATTTCGGTTTCCGAAATCAGCTTCATCGTAGAGCAGGGCACGCAGAAAAACGAAGTGCCGATCAGGGAAACTGCGCAGCCCGCGAGTTGTGATCAGCCAGGGCAGACCGACGAGGAGTGTGCGTCCGCTGTAGAGAGCGAGACTTGCGAAGGCGACAGCGAGCGACCAGAGCAGAGTCAGAATCGTTCGTGCCCTGATACTACGCTAGGTTGTATTCGCGAAAGCAACCCCAGTGCGAACGCGGACGTGGCACACATGACCCTCACGCAATCCGAAGCGCCCCAGCTGTCGAAGGAGCTTGATCGTGCGCTGGTTAGCTCTGAGCGAGGCGACGCACTGAGTGGCGAGCCGCCAGAGCAAATGTCTAGAAGGGGTACTGACGCGACTGACGTCAGCCGTTGTTTTCGTTCGGACTTGACTGAAAGTGAGTCATGCGCTGCTGGCTGCGATGCAGACGCTGCACCGCACTTTGACCGCTTCGACGACACCGGTGTCCTACTAGCTCCGGTTACCGCTAGCTTGCCAGAGCTCGCGCCGAAAGAAAGTGGGACTAGAGTATTCAAGTCCTGCCACCGAAAAACGCGGAAAGGCAGGCGCGAGAAAGAATGCTGCCATCGTAAGAAGAGCAAACTCAAACGATTGCAGAAAGAAAGCAGAAGGCTAGTATTCCAGCGCTGCCGACGAAAAACGCGAAAGGGCAGGCGCGAGAAAGAATGCTGCCATCGTAAGGAGAGCAAACTCCAAAGATTGCGAAAAGAAAGCGCAAAGCATGTGTTTCAGTGCTGCCGTAGAAAAAAGCGGAAAGGCAGGCGCAAGAAAGAATGGGACAAATTGAAGCTATCGCGAAAAAGAAAGCGACTATCCCAACGGCACAAATGCGCCCGTGCCGAGAAAATGCGTGACTGGTGCGCAACCCGTAAGGAGAGGGATAGGTTGTTCAGAAAAGTGAGTAACTTATGCTCATGTGTTTCTTCGCACAGAAACAGGAAGGTAAGGTTGCTCCGTGAAACGGACAACCGAAGTTTTAGTGAAAAGGGTGATCTCAATGGTAACACCGATGGCTGAAGTCGGAGCCCATGACGTGAGAAGAAGCCTGTATTCACTAGTTGGTGTTTTTCTTCCTGGCATAGGATTTTGAACATATTGCATTGCATTATTTTTGTTTGAGAATGACGTTTTTGAAAGCGCGATTTTCAAATTTGTGGACGCGTTCCAAGTGCTGCTAAGCTGCCCTTTAGTATAGATAGGGGCATAAGAGGGAAATAGTCTGGCAAAACTTAGTGAAGATTGTGCCGTGCTTGCTGGCTGACCGGTTGAGTTTTTAACGTGGTTGTGATGCTGTAGGTTGTCAGAAATCTCTCCTGAAGACAAGTTGCAGAGTGCCTTGGAAACCCGGACTTGCCAAGGAATTCTTCAGGCTGACTGGCTCAAGAGAAACAGAGTCGGATGAACCCGGCTAGCAGCAACATCCCGATCCCTCCGGACAGCGGATGCAGTCCCCTGCCCTTCGGGATCTCCCTTCCCCGGCGGGGCAGTCTGTTACGTTTCTCCACCGAGAAGTGAGACAGCTGACGCGGCCACCGCATAGCAACAGGCAGAACCGCGAGCGGATCGGCCATTTCGACGCCGTTCATCGGCCGCGCAACGCTTCCTCCCGCGGGCAAGACTCGACGTGTTCCTGCCACGCGCCAAATGTGTGTGCGTGCGTGTGTGTGGGCAAACGCCGGCCAAGCCTGGAGCTCGTGAGAGAGGGAGCCGTCCTCGCCCGTCTGCAGGAGGTGGAGGAGATGAGGTCGGACCATCTGCGATTGAGTCATTCGTCGTGAACCAACATGTTTGGCTCTCCCTTTCTTGTGAGGGTTTACCCTTTCCCTGTGAAGTGGAAAAACTATAAAAAGCAGCGGCCAACTCCGCTGAGACAGAGACTACTTTGACGCGCCGTTGGCACGACGCTAGACACCAGCTGTGTGAGAGTGTCTGTATTCTCTCCGGGTCAGCTTCTCTGCCCGTATCTTCTCGATGTTGTAGTAAAGGTTGTTTCGTTAAAAGACGCCTCGTCTTTGCTGGCACCTTTGATGCCGTCCGCCGTCCACGGAGCCGCCAGGCCAACGCTACCGAGGGGCCGCGCGCCGCAGCGGTACGCCACCCAGGCACTCGCGACCCCAAATGTAACAGCTGTCATAGGTTGAAAAGATGATTTCAGAATACGCGAGGGTAGCGAATGCTGACACCGGGAAATACCGTATGCAACTCGAGTTTACGTTAAGGCCCGATCTGAAATAGCCTCTTGCGAATGCTGCTCGACTACTGTTTCCAAGGATGCGGGATCGAATCCCTGCCTCGGCGGCCGCTTTTCGATGGAGGCGAAAAGCAAGGCGTTCGTGTGCTATGCGATGTCAGTGCACGTTAAAGAAACCCAGGTGGTCGAAATTTCCGCAGTCCTCCACTACGGCGTCTCTCATAGACATTGGGACGTTAAACCCCACAAACCAAAACTATAAACCATATG
This sequence comes from Amblyomma maculatum, assembly GCF_055883805.1. Taxonomy (NCBI): domain Eukaryota; kingdom Metazoa; phylum Arthropoda; class Arachnida; order Ixodida; family Ixodidae; genus Amblyomma; species Amblyomma maculatum. The sequence goes on along the minus strand of NC_139347.1, from coordinate 50,669,151 downwards.
TTTTACGGCCACTTATAGCGGCACTACATTCGGTAGCGTCAGACCATCGCCTCTGCACTCATCGTACGTTTGGTAGTGTTGCAAAGAACTACTGAGATAAAGTATATCTTACGCTCTTAAAGTTTCAGGATGGCTTGTCGATATATCTCGTAAATTTTGCTCATAATTTTGGCATCCAAGTAAATATGATGGTAGGGCCGTCACGTACAGGTCGGCCGCGTCTGGTCGGGGGTTCCCTGTGTATATACAACAGTCCAACAAGTGACGCAATAACAGTGGTAGCTCTTGGGACTCGTCGATCTCTTTACTAATGGTGTCTTTTATTGACGGCACTTGTAGAGACGCTGGGCCACATGCAGTGTTTAAAGAGGAGATCTAATATTCTAGGCACTTTAGCTGTGTAGGCGACGTCGTAGAATAGTATATAAGAGAAATGCGCAACAACTTAGGACACAGGAAGAAACACATACAACAGTTCTTCCTGTGTCCTGTCTAAGTTGTTGCGCATTTCTCTTATATACTATGCAGAACCAACTAGCCCGACAACACGCTCTTCTGAACGTCGTAGAAGCAGTCTTATTTCACAACGGAGAGAGAAAAAAAGCATCTCGAGTGGGAAATTTAAAGAAATGTTGAATATGTTACCAACTGTAATGCGCACTGCACTCACACAGTCACCGGTAGACATACAGGCCTGTGCGTAGCTGAAGCTTTGTGTGCATCGTACAATGTATGCATACCTGTATGATGCATAGGGCTGAGGCATTCTTCTGTGGCGCGATGCCTGACAAACCTACACCACCACAACTGCAACATTTCACGAGCATGCGCCGGCCGCGTCCCTCGTTACTGCTTGATCTTTACACACCATTTATACGAGTGCAGGATGGCCTTCGAGATTTTCAATGGTCTTGGAGGCCCCAGAAAACAGGAGGTAGAAAATCAACGGCACTGCGACTGTTTCGCACATTCGGCAATGCACACAAGGACATAATCATATACCTGTGTCATGTTTAGCGCCACTTCCTGGGCACCGACGCGGAGGCAGTGCATCTCAGCCACATACAGCATATTGTAACACTGTTGACGTCATCACGTAACGCAACGCCATTGGGGCAAAGGAACGGCGCAGATGAGCTAGGCGGCACCTCAATCAAAGTATATGCCTTACCTCACATACGCGTCTACCTACACCGAGTTCCTCATCTTCCCATCATTGGTCTGTAACGTTTGCCCCCTTTCACAAACGAATCCCTCTGGGCGAGTCAGGTGTTGTCACGAGAATGGCACTTCTTCAAGCGGGCAACATGCGCCACCTCAGTTGTCGCCGAACGTTGCCCACTGGCCGAAAGGCGTGGAATCCGGTAGTTCAGTTCGTTGAGTCGTTCCAGGAACATATATATGATATGGGCCAGTGTAGCATATCAGTATTTTCTGGTGTAAGCCGCGCTTTCTCATATGTTTCCAAAGCCAGACTAGGTCACCGCGGGGAGGTACATGATCTGGCGAGGTGGACGTCATAGCGAGCTTTCGATTGGTTTTGGTCATGCCAAAGTCCTCAGTCAGGCTAGCCGCCGCGCTACTTCAGTCAGGCAAAGAGTCTCCTCAAAGCACGGGTCGTCTTCAGCGAAAAATGGGAGGATGGCGTCGATGGCGCACGAGGGGAGCGGGCGTACAGTAGGAATAACGGAGTGTACCCTGTGGTCTCATGCCTGACAGTGTTGAAGGTGTATCTGATGAACGGAAAAATACAGTCTCAGTTTTAATGGTCCGAAGCGACTCACATTGCAAGCATATTGGTGAGAGTTCTATTGCTGCATTCTATTAAGCCATTTGTCTGAGGGTGATAAGGGGTAGAATATCTGAAATCAAATACGGAGTTCTTCAATTATATCGGCAGTAAACTGGCGGCCGCTGTCGCTTATCACACCTCTCGGGGGACCATGTCGCAAGATGACTAAATGCGGCATAAAAAGAGACACTTGGTACTCTGTAGTGGCAGGAAGAGCGGCCGTCTCATAGTAGCGAGTAGGATGATCCATACATACAACAATCGAACGATTCCCTTCTTGCGACTTTGGGAAAAGAACCAAAGGTCTTCCTCGACTTTCTCAAAAGGAGCCCTGGGTGGCGCTACAGGGTGAAGAATTCCGGGGGCTACTCCAGTAGGGCGGCCGTGACTCTGGGACTGAGGACAGCTGGCCACATACTGGCCAATCGTGTGGCGCATCCGCGGCTAGTAGAATCTCTCCTGAGTGCAGTGCAAAGTTCTCGCAGATTCCAGGTGTCCCAAAGCTGGATTGTCATGCATGATACGTAAAGGTGGAAGACATAGGCTTTCAGGTATTACAAGGAGGAACCTACGGCCGATGTCTGGGTAAACTTTTTTGTATAGCAGGTCGTGTAGACAAAAACTGGCAGCTCGAGGTTGGGTCCTAAGCAGCATTCAAGAACGGCTCCAGGAGATGGTCGTGTTGCTCTGTTCGGAAGGTGCGAGTATCGGGAAGCCTCGTAGATAAAGCAGCGATGTAATGGTCGAAGTTGTCCTCGCGTCACATTCCGTTGTGGAGTTGTGGCAACCGAGAGAGGCAGTCCGCACCTGCGTGCCGTCGGCCACTCTTGATGAAATGGTATAGCCGTATTGCAAGCGAAATACCCAGCGAGCCAAGCGACGAGACGAATGACGGAGATTGAGTAACCATGCATAAGGAATGATGATCGGATACTAATACGAAATGCCGTCCGTACAGGCAGCAACGAAACCACTGCACAGCGAAAACCACCGCAAGGTACGGTGACTTAAGTCTTGATTAGGAGTCCAACTGGCGTAATCGATCACATGTTCGCGGTTGTCATAGCTCTGAACGAAGACAGCACTGATGACTATACCTCTTGCGTCTGTATGCACTTCCGTTTGAGCAGAAGGGTTGAAATGCCGTAAGATATAGGATGCGATGTTAGGAGGAACTTCAGTTCAGTGGCATTCGGATGTCCATTGGAATGGAGTGTATAGGCACGTGAGCAGGTAGGCGACGTCTGCAAAACGAGGGATGAAACGTCGGAATTATGAGCAAATTAAGCCCCAGAAAACTGCGGAACTCCTTCCCATTCTGAGGTTGTTGAAACGCGGCAACGGAGTCTTCTGAGGATCAGGCCGGATGCCGTCAGCATCGACGAGGTGGCCAATAACCAATGCCCGTCGCTCTCACCAAAACTGCACTTTGAATTCAGAATGAGGCAAGCAGTCTAGCGCGAGAACTAGGCAGTTGTTGTGCTCTTTGAATGTCCGGCCAAAGATGGCTGCGCCAGATAACACATCCAGACCTCTCATTTCAATTAATACACGTAGTATAGCATCCATGAATATTTAAAATGTCGTAGGCGCATTGCACAAACAGGACATAACATTAAATTTGTGGGGATTCACAATCCCCTGCCGTGTGCTCTTGGGGAGGACCGCGAGGCATAGAGTTAATACAAAGCCTTTGTATTAACTCTATGCCGCGAGGAGAGGGCACACTGGCCACTTTACTGGCTACCCTTTCCAGGCTCCCGCGGCGACACCGCGCGGGTTTCCTTCTCTCCTCCTAACCTACTCGGGAAACCTCCTCTCCCCGACCCGAGGAGCGCGTGAAGCGCGTCTGTCGCAACTCCTTGAGCGTCTTTCGACGGTTGAGCGTGCACGCGAACGGTAGCATTTTCCGCCGGGGAGACCGCCCTCTGCTCCCGGTGGACGGAAGCGTCCCCTTTGAAACGGGGTGGTAGCAGTAGCTATCATGCTCATTTTTCTCCCTATATCTTTATTGATTTAGAATGGTTAACTAAACCATCATTGTTAAATTTTTGTTCCTGCAATACTAACATTGTCACTTCTCTGCTTTTAAGCCACCAATCTTCCAGTCGTTTTTTGCTAGTTTCCACCGCCGGTTTATTCAACCGGCCACTGTTATCTCTAAACCCCAGAGCTTCAGGAACAGTGATTGCGCCTGCATCAACTTCCGGATGGATACCATTACATTCGAGTATAATATGGTCAATTGTTTCACTGGAGTTTCCACATACAGCACATGCGTCATCTCCATTGTTAAATTTCTTTTTGTAGCTGCGTGTTCTAAGGCACCCTGATCTAGCTTCAAAAGGTAGGGGTAGGGCACTACCTCTTGAGTTATCAAAGAAATCTTCCTTCCTGATCTGCATTTTCCACTTTCGGTATAATTCCACACTGTTTCTTTTCCATCGAATTTATCCAATTTTTACCTTCTGTGTTTGCCACACGGTGCCACACGCACTTACCGCCGCGGGCCGTGAGCACGAAGCGGCGCCAGGTGAGCAGACTATCTCTCACCTCCTTGCGCGCGCTTCTCCATTAGGTGGTTTTATTTCATCCCCGTAGGCGAGGGACGTTCGCTCGCTACGGCGGTTCTTGCGTGCTTTTCTCTTGCCGTATACTCGAGCATAATAAACTGTTCGAGACGTAACTCGGTATTTGTCCCCACTGGCTCGAACCCGCCGCAGTAGCGACTTCTCGCACCGCGGGTTGGGGGTCACAGCTCTGTCAGTTAGGGCTGCACGTCCGGTCTAGAATGTGACTGTAGACGGTTCATTAATGTGCACAGACATCTCACAGCACAGGGGCGCTTTTCTTTTCGCCTACATCGAAACGTGGCTGCCACGACTGGGATTCGATCCCATAACCGTGAGAACAGTAGCCGAGCACCCTAATGACGATATTGACACGTGTGTTAGGTGCAGAAGAAGAAAGACCGCGTTTGGTAGAAATGGAGGATGTTGAAGTGTAGCCCCGCTCTTGGTGTGGTCGTTCAGCTGCTGCAGTAATTCTCTGCCCTTCTGTGTAACAACTGTTACACATCTGGCGGAGGTGCTGGGTACGCTTCTCTACCTGCGTACATCTACAAGAGAAAACGTGGATCTCACACTGGTCTATCAATGCCCAAGCCACCACCTTCGCGGTGAGTCGCCTGAATTTGGGCCTCTTGGCACCCCCGACGAGGACGACGAAGCCTCGACCATAGAAATGGCCACAAGGTCAGGTCCCCTGCTCCCGTCCTCTACCGAATGCGGTCTTTCTTCTTCTACACCTAACACATGTGTCAATAGTATCACCATTAATATGACAGCTTGATTAAAGAAAAATGAAGGAAATGAATGCCGAGCATGGTAGCAGTTGCCATAACACCCACCGAAAAGGGAACGCTCCTCTTGATTTCGATCCCTAAGATAGGAAGCTACAACAAATGTGTTCATATTTACACTGGAAAAATAATGTCATGCTTCAGGAATCATTTTAGGGAGCAGCATTTGCACTTGATTTGCACTGCATTGATATGGCTTTGCATTCTGCCTGCTCTTCACCTGGCAAATCAACATTATTTGTTTAGCATGATTTAGCATCCCAGAGACGCTTCTTATTGGGTGGTAGTTTAAGTACTGCCCATAACAGCAGCAACATATGTGTTCAGTAACGGCTGCACGTGGAGTTTCGTCATTTTGCAATGGATGAAAGGATGAAGTCTCGACTACAAAGTCACAAAAGCAGAAACCATATTACACTAGGTGTGTTGGAAAGTAGGCAATCGATACCATGCAATCCCCCTTCTAGCATTATAAAGGCAAAGCGCTACCAAGAGGTGATGCCACAGTACATCCTCTCGCGCAATAATAAACTATTGCTGTTGTGTGTTTTACTTACATATATTTGTAGCACGCCAATTTCGAAAATGAGATACTTGTCGGCAGTTGCAATTCAACGAATTTCGGCCTTATGCATGTGCGAAAACGAAATGCACAGCAAAGCAACGCATGCAACCGCACCTACAGGCTTGCACATACTAGCCGAAAAACGTATGCCACACCGTTAATGTTGCACACTGTGCTCTGCTACGAGTGATGCACGTCACCCCACATTATGCTTGTCAGTGCTCTCTCCCGACCTCCATTCCTCTGGGTGACGTGTTGTACATGCTCCCCAGCTGCGTGGCTTTATTGTTGCATGTGTGCACGGTTACAAGGTGCACCTACTAGAATTTCATTTTCCCTATTACTAAAAACTGACATGGCTATTAACCATTAACAGCAATGTACAAATCTATAAATGAAAAAGGTATCTAAGGGTAAAAAGTTAACTATTAGATTTCAGTTAATTCATTCTTGACAGGTGACACATTGTCCTTGCTGTTTTCTGATGCATACTGCCCGAAACATTAATAGGGTAGAGAGCTTTAAAATACCGTCTACAGTCAATGTTTACTGAAACCTTCAGCTGTTAAGGCAAAGGATGCACTGACAAGCCATGTACAATAATGTGTAGGTACCTGGCACAACCTGTGCAATCAGCACAGTCCGCTTTCACAAGGACCTGATGAGCTGGGTGCAGGTGCACACCTGTCAACGAGTAAGGCACAATGAAATACAAACACAACTCCCAGAAAAGCAGTCCTTAAAATAATGCTAAGAGTCTTCAGTGAGGCACCCTGGGCAGACTCTTACGAAATGATTTTTTTTCTTTTTTGCAAATATGCGAAAAATTAAGAATTGCAAGAGTGAAAAGCATGGACACAGGTGAACTGAAGAGGACTAGATGAGCGCTAGTCCTGTTCTTTAACTTTGCGTTCCTGTAATTCATTCTTAACAGGTGACACATTGTCTTTGTTGTTTTCTTATGCATACCGCCAGAAACAATAGGGTAGAGAGCTTTAACATACCATCTACAGTAAGTGTTTACTGAAACCTTCAGCCGCCAAAGGCAAAGGCTGCACTGACGAGCCATGTGCAATCATCAGAAAACAGCAAAGACAATGTGTCGCCTGTGAAGAATGAATGTGTTGATTAAAGAGAAATGAAGGAAAAGAATGCCGAGCATGGTAGCAGTTGCCATAACACCCATCGAAAAGGGAACGCTCCTCTTGATTTCGATCCCTAAAATAGGAAGCTGCAAGAAACGTGTTCATATTTACACTGAGAATGGGAAAAATAATGTCATGTTTCAGGAATCATTTCAGGGATCAGTGTTTGAATTTGATATATGCACTGCTCTTCACCTGGCAAGTGCTGTTACGGGCAGCACTTAAACTACTACCCAAATAAGAAGTGTCTCTAGAACGCTAAATTATGCTGAACAAATAATGCTGACTTGCCAAGTGAAGAGCAGTGCAGAATGCAAAACCATATTGATGCAGTGCAGTACATTACTGGTCGTCAGCTCCTAATTTGTGCTTCATTTTTTTTTAAATTTAAGCATCTCATTAGTGTACTGCTTATTACTCTGGTATCTTAGCAAAGATGTACTGACACGAGCATACTTTTTTAGAGCACTCGAGCGCGTGCTGTGAAAGAGAGATCTCAGCTCACCTACTATGTTCAGGGCCTCGCATGGGTGGCTTGGCTTTGTTGATGCGGCCCATACAGCAGTCCTCCCCCCATCGCTACTCTAGAGATACTCTAGAGATACATTGTACACCATTTACACTAGTGGAAGTGCTCGAGTCCCTGGCGCTTGAAAGGGTGTAAATAGGCTCAGTGGCATTATCCGCATGAATGTATATAGGTTTCAAAATAGATAGTGCTTAAGTAACCTCCAACAGGCCAATGTTACTGCCTTTGACAGTTGCTTGTGTACGAGAGGCGCTTGTAAGCAAGTAAAGTGGTGAGCTTGAAAGCTATGAAGAAAATTAAAGGTGTCAAGTCTTGCAAGACAACAAGTTCAGCTACAATAATAAGTCCAGCTACAAGTATTGCTTAGTTAGACACACTAAGTACATGGCTGGTCGTCAGCTCCTAGTTTGTGCTTTTTTTTTTTTTTTTAATTTAAGCATCTCAATAGTGTGCTGCTTATTACTTTGGTATCTTAGCATCACAATTTTGTGCTCTTGTGGCTTTATACAATACTAGTGTATGTTAGTGTTGTGCAAGTGGAAGGGTGGCTAAAATGTTTAAGAGTACAAATCACAAAAATCATCAGCACCTTTTATACAACATAGCTTCTTCACAAAAGGTACAGTCTTGGTAAAAAGTCCTGAAGCCAAAGGATTTTCGTCGCAGTTTCAAAACCAAGCCATCACGGCACCATTAAACACTAAAGGGTCATGAAATGACACGAGTCAATTTCATGCTGTGATAACAAATCTTTCTGCAGCATTTTAAATGCCCTGTAGTCTTTAATGATGGCATGACAGCTCCATTTTGCAGCTGAGACGAAAATCCTTTGGCTTCAGAACTTTTGATACATTTACCCCTGCTTTCAAAAGATGAAATACTAACAAAATACCCACTGTGTGGGTGTTTCACTTTTTCTTATACCGTAATATCAGGTATGCAAAGATGCACTGACACGAGCATACTTTTCTAGAGCACTTGAGTGCGTGCTGTGAAAGAAAGAGATCTCAGCTCACCTACTATGTTCAGGGCCTTGCATGGGTGGCTTGGCTTTGTTGCTCTCATACACAAGTGGAAGCGCTCGAGTCCCTGGTGCTTGAAAGGGCGTAAATTGGTTCAGTGGCATTATCCACATGAATGTATATAGGTTTCGAAATAGATAGTGCTTAAGTAACCTCCAACAGGCCGATGTTACTGCCTTTGACAGTTGCTTGTGTACGAGAGGTGCTTGTAAGCAAGTAAAGTGGTGAGCTTGAAAGCTATTATGAAGAAAACTAAAAGTGTTAAGTCTTGCAAGAGAACAAGTTTACGATAAGGAAAAATGAGTCTGGTTCAGGACACTAAAAAGGAATAAAACTTCGACGAAACAACCTTACCATGCGCTTCATGTCTGAACACTTCAGCCTTTAAGCTTATTGCAAAAACAACACACTTTTGATATGTACTGCCCAGTACAAACAGTGCCCTACTGTCAACAGCACATCTTTTTTTTTCTTAACTGACCAGTTAAAACCTGCAAAATTTCTGCAGTGCAGAGACACACACAGTGTGGTTACATGTATGAAAGCGTTTTATGGCAGCATATGTACAAGAATACAGTTCAAAAGTAGGTCAGGCAAGAGGGGTCATTAGATGTTGCTAAGGTGGACTGCAGAGCTGAACTACCAAGTCTTCCTTGTGCTCAACCTGCACATCAGCCAGTACATGCTGAACTTTCTCCATCAGGGCATCCATCTGCAAAAGGCGTGAGTACAACCTTTAAGCCAGAAATAATATGCAGTGTACCAAGACCTTAAATTTTAGGAGACATACGTATAGAAAAGCACCAGCAAAACAGCAAGTCCCCAATTTACAAAGTTAAAGCAGCCAGATGATAGTGACCAAGTTCCTTCCAGATATATTCCATCATGGTTGCATGGCAACCCTGCATTTCAGCCGAAAATGGCCATCTTTGGTCTTGCAGTTCCAGGTTCAGATGGTCCCTGTTCTGCCCCCTAGGAGGTCTGGTGTCCTACTTTCTGATGTGTGTAGATGAAAAACAATTGAGGTAAGGGAACTATGCACACTATGTAAGAAGAAACTAAAGATCGTAACCCAAAAGGTGGTGTTAATTTTAGGTTTGCAAAACCTATCTCAAGCAAGGGCATAAAGTTGCGGGAATACCGCTGAACCATATTCTTTTTTCTGAATGTGTCTAAGCCTAACCTCGCCCCAAAGAGTGCAGTCTTAGCTAGCTGATCTCATGCACTGGACTGCATCATCAACGCAACATGCCATCTGGCTGCTCTTGCCCAGCGGCAACTTTCCAGGGTTGACCAACCGACTCTAGGGAGAGTATAAGTGGCAGCACCCTCTTGTCTGTACAGCAGGCCTTTCTACACAGCAGCAGTTGCTCTGCACTTTGGCAATGTGCCTCCACACTCACACAGGCTGCCTAGTTTGTGTTTTGTTCCCCAATGACCAAGCTTCTCAGCTAAGTCATCATTGCATTTCTACGATGGCCAGCCTCTCTATGCAGTCAGATTGTAGTCTTTAGGAAAGAGGATACAAGAATCCAAGTGCCGTTTCCCTGTTCACACATGGCTAGGCCTAGCCACACCAACTTGGAACCTGGCAATTCCCACCGTGGGCCAGTACAATACACCTGCCTTCGTGCCCTTGTCCCACATGTAGACAATAATCAGCTTAATAACACTAGCAGCTCTTTAGGCCTTCCCTCATCTTGCAGTAGAGTTCCTTTCTCTCCTTCACTAGGAGACATAGGAACACCACCATGGTCCCCTTATCTCATCTCTATTTTTCTTGCCAAGAACCAGGTGTAGGGGCCTTCCTGAGGTTGTCACCTGCAAGCCACAAATACCGCCAAGTGGTTGTATACAGCAACCTCGCTACAATAAACCTTGATTGTGCCCAAGATTTTGGTCTACTGTAGAGGAGGTCTGCATGATCAAAATACCACAGCAATATCATTGGCTTCACAGCCAAGTCTGCAGTAAGAAAGGAGTGCTCCATTCAATCTTAATGCCTTAGTCTTACAAATAGGCTAGGGCCACCATGTTTCAAGCTGCGTACATAATAGCCATTTGTTTCACATGTTTATCTTAGCGTGGTACTCTCCCAAATGAATGACAGTGGCATGAGTGCAAATTTCATCATCATCACCATTTAGGGGGGAGCAAAAATAAACAAAATCAAAAACAAAAGGAACATTTGGAACATCTCATTACCATCTTATATTTTCAGAGCATGTGCAGCATGTGTGATGCACCAGAATCGGAAATCACAGAACCACTGGAGTTTGGTGGTTTGCTTCACTATATAGACTGTGCTAAAGAGCCACGAGTGATCATGCAAATAGGAAAGGTGTGCAGTTTTTATTGTCCTTGATCTGCAGCTACTCTTAGAATTATGATTTTGTTACCAGCTCTTGAGATTCCCTAAATGGCTGCAGTGATGTAAGAACACTCTGTGGGTAGTACAGTTACCAAAGCACTCTCAGAAAATGTGGTGACTGCACAAAAAGTAAGTAGATGGATCACAGGTAAGCGTGTCCTTCATGTGCTGCTTGCAGAGGGAGGAGCACTGACTTGCGCTTAGAATCTAGTCTTTCTCATCTTGTTTTGAGTAAGGGCTGCACGTCGAAAATATGTAGACTTACGGCAATAATAAAATTGTTGCTGCTGTTCCTCCTGATGGTGCGCGATACTAAGCCAAAGACATGCCAATCAATACTTGTCAGTTTACCAAAGCTAGCTTAACAAAGCACGCATCAGCAGGTATCATAACATCTAGGCACTTAACATACCATCCAACCTTGTGTTTGGCCCACGATAGCCAATGTTGCTTATGCGCCATAAAAACCCATGTAACTAATTTTGGTTTTCTGACTAAACGACTTTTGTGAAGCAGATCTCTTCACAACTGTCACCTTTTGATTCCATTCATTTTGAGTGATTATTTTTCAAATCTGTTAGTTTTTAATTGCTGGTATAAAATCTTTTGTCTAGACATGTCTACGGCAACTGCATTTTTCCTTTGTTACTCAAGCCGAAGTGATAAATTCACCAGCATGTACAGTCTTTGTACAAAGTTTGAAGTCACATCCACTGTGACTACGACCAGAGCTACGTTCCTTTTGCTCCTTTACTGACACTGGAAGCTTTTGCGGGATCTCAAGCATAACATTATGGAGTGAATTGAACTACTCAAAAAAATGCAATAAACAGTGTGATATAAAGCTATATGCTCAAACAAAAGATGCACAAATTAACAAAATTCCAATTAAGGTGGTGCTCTGTGCTCATAACTACTGCTTTGCATGCCAGCTGCAGGCAGTGAGAAAGGAAACATGCAAGCTGACTCTGCCTGCCAAGGTGAAAGCTGGTTTGGTTTGGTTTGGTTTATAGGTTTAATGTCCCAAAGCGACTCAGGCTATGAGATGCAGAAGAGAGACTCAGCAGAGGTGTCATGACAGTTTATTGCAGAATGAGGTGAAAGAGATTGCTACGCGGTATCAAAGGAAACCAAACAAGGGTTGACTGATGGGCGAGCCTCAGGTCGCAGTTCTGACATCCTCACAATCCATGTACAGTGAAATCTCGCTAATTCGAATTTTCAGGTAATTCGAACTACACTGCTTGATCCGAACAAGCTCCATAGAGGTCTGTGTACAAAAATGCCGGTTAATATGAATGAGATTTGGTTTCGCTATGGTTAATTTGAACTATGCGGCACCACGTCTGGGGTGCCTGATGCCCAGTGCATGGCCAACCCCGCGATAGGCCGGCATAGTTAAGGTGCTATGCGGGTCCAAAACTAGGACAAACATAAAACCAGGTAAAACCTAACCCATGTCTGGCGTGGCGGAGGATAGGGGTGGTGGCCATGGTGGTGACTGCTTGCTGTTTGTTCTGCATGATCTCTGAGACTTGCAGCTCGATGCTCATTAATTTGACTCTCGTTAATTAGGAAATACGGATATTTCTGTCAGCGCAGCACCAGCCGACAAACGTGTAAGCGGATGGGCGCTATGGGTCTCGCACCGGTTAGGCCGTGTCCGGTTATGATTGTATGGATCATTAAAATAGCACTCCTTAAACTTTAACAACCTGTTGTGCAGTTGACCACGCACCTCTGACGTGCGTGCAACAGCAAGTGTAATGAAACACAAACGGACTCATTCAACAGTATACCTTAATAGACCGACTAGGTTTCAGTTTCACTTTTTTGAGGTTCGCGTTGTTCACGCCAGCGGCGCTCAATTGCCGTACACCAATTAGCTAACTGATGAGAGTTGCGCAGCGTTTTTGATAGTGGGCTTTTAGGCACTTCAATCTCTGTTCTTCCGCTGCTCCCAAAATGTTTGCTTGTCAAGTGCCGTTCAGAATGCATCATACAGTGAAGCCTCACACACAATACAGGCTGCTTGTGAAGAGGCACTCCTACTACCGTGTTGCGCTTGGTACTGTCAAGGATGAGTGCCAGCAAGGAGTCAAGGCCACTAGAACTGTGCCAATTCTCTCTCCTCCACCCTTTCCTCCCAACTGCTAAAGTAAAAAGCATCTTGGCGTGCAGCCAAGAAATAAGCTGTGGGCTGTGAAGGAGAGGCTCGAAAGGGAGGGATGCGCTAACGACTAGCGCTTTCTTTTTTTAATTCTCAGTGGCAAAAGTGGGGGTTGAGTTAAGTAAGTGCTGGGGCTCCTTATGCGAGTGAATATGGTAAATTTACCGTAATGCAGATGGTTCTTGTCAGGTTTTTCGAACATCAGATAATTCAAACTTTTTTCCGGTCCCATGAAATTCGAATTAACGAGCTTTCACTGTATGATAGTCTATGGATGCATGTAACCGCAAGTAAGCGTGGAATGGAATGGTGGCATAACCATCTCAAAACTTAATGCGCAAGTTATAACAATTTTGGCCAAACGCCGCTTTCATGGTTTTTACCAATACTAAAGAAGAAGCTGGCTGCTATAATAGCATTGCTCATTGTGTAGCTGTGAGCATAAATTTTTGAAAGTGTGAGTGTAACACTGAACTGTGGATCTGACTTTCAATTTGTGTTGTTGAAAGCCAGGATGGTAATTAACTATGTGTATTTTACAAAATGTTATGCTTAATTTTGGAGTAGCTGCTTCTTTATAACTAACCTTTTGCCTTTCTGTAAGCACCTTTAACGGAAGGTTAACAGCCTTAAAGAATAATTATATATACAAGAGAACCTCGGTGATACGAATCTCACGGGGCCGTGAAAAAATTCGTATCATTCGAACATTCGTATCATCAAAACGAACGAAAATAAGCATGCAGAAGCATGGGAAAGGCAGTCGTGCAGATCTATTTACGTCCGAGAAAGTTAATTACGGTCGCGCGGTCACAGCTCGCCACTCGCGGCGCACGGGCCACGTGCCTCCGCGGACTTCTCGCGGTGCGTACAGCACGGCAAGCGGTGGCGACATGCCAGCCGTGCGGCACCGCAGACTGCTCGCGATGCGTACAGCGCGACTAGCGGTAGTGAAGTCTACGATGTGCGGCCCGTGCGCGCCTGCCGCCGCGTGCGCCACTGACTAGTATTCATGGCCACGCGCCGCTGCAAACCTTTCGCGGTGTGGAAAGCTATCACGATGCTGGCGATGTGTGGTCCGCCCGCCTCCGCGTACTTCTCGTGGCGCGAGAATGGCAACATGCAGGCCGCGCGGCGCTGCAAACTGCTCGCGGAGCCAGCGATGTCCGGTCCGTGCGCACCCGCTGCATATGCCGCCACCAGCTACGGCGGTTGTGCTGTCCTTGGTTTGTGGCTCACGCGCCACTGAAAGCGTTTCACGGCGTGAGCCCGACAGAAGATCGTGACGTCGGCGGGGCACGGAGCACGCGTCATCGCAAACTGCTTGTGATGCGTACATACAGCGCGGCTGGCTATCGCGGAATCAACGATGTGCGGGCAGTGCATAGTGCTCAAGGTTGCAGTCGCAGTTCACGCATACGTATCATCCGTAGTGGCGCGGGAGAGTGTTCGGACCATCCGAAATTTTGTGTATTGTACACAATGCACTCTGGCCGGGGAATTTCGCAAATTCGCATCATCCCGAAATTCGTATCAAACGAGTTCGTATCACAGAGATTTTACGGTATACGGTTTCTAATTATTTCTTAACACACTATATTTGTTTTACAATGCAGTAGAAGGAGCAGAGGACTAAACCCTCTGGTACAGTCCCCACGCTGGATAGATATTTACGAGCCACAGTTTTTGGCATCAATCACAGACGTTGCAGCAGTTCTTTAGCCCATTAACCACAGTCATGTTCCCTTCACATGAATAATTATTGTTCCTTCTAACTCCCTCTGCACGTAAGGAATACCACTAACTCCATTTCCACGCAAGGGATACCCTACTCTCCCACTACCAATTTTTTTATGTCAAGATAAGCACAGGAATGTTGTCTGCATGTGTCCCTCTGAGTTATGCAACACTGACATACCTTCTGCAACTGGAGTGGCGCAAGCGGAGGGCGGGAGAGAGTGTCCTGTGGAGCAGTGTTGCCGCTCAACAAGCAGGGAAGCCCAACTGCAGGCAGCGCCAGCACAGAGACACGCTGCGCGTACTGCCGACCCCGGTTGAGGTACTCATGCTGCTCCAGCTGAGAGTCCAGTGCTGAGACATCTATCACGTTGCTGCAAGTGCGGGGGTGAAAAAAAACCAAGTGAGATGCTGCAATGACAGCCAGCCAGTCAACTTTGGCCATACTGGCAAGATGCACCAGGAAGGGCTTGTGTCGGTTGGTGCAGTTCGCACTGCCTCTTTCTAGGTACGCTGAGCACTGTGCAAGCAGTTGGATGCTATGGCGAGAAGATGGAGTGGCTGCAGATACCTTTAGAGGTTTTGAATTTTCCACGCTTCCTCAACATGCTACTAAAATTAAATACTTTATTCCAACTTGTTTTCAAAAAATAAAACTGCTGTACTGCAAATATGTGTTGAGGCCTACGCTATAACCAAAATTCTCAGCATATTAAAGGTCCTCCAAATAAGCTTGAACAGATATGCTGAAACAGGCTGCGAAAGAAATAAAATGAACAGTTTAGCTTGGCCTAATCGTGTGCTGGCACGATTAGGCCTAGTTTTGCACAATTTATCTTCTCTCAGCTCGGAGGTTTCATTTGCATGTCCACCACATTTCCTCTGCTTGTCCACCTCCAGCTTTTCTCGTTTAGATATGATGCCAGGATCAGTCTATTCACACTGACGTCATTTGAGGCATGGTTTTTCGTTCCTTCGAGCCGGTGGTCCAAGTCAGCTAGCCCAGAGGGACCCACCCACCTCAATCATCCTTGCCGGAAGGATCCCAAGCTATGCGCATGGACACATATACACACTGCTCCCAGCAAAAGAACATGTAATAAAAAGTTGGAGCACAAAAATATATTTTGCACAATGAAGGATTTTTAAGCTATGACTGACACCACTGTTTCTGCAAAACATAGACCAGTACACTCATCTGTTTTCAATAACCTTTTTTTCTTTAGTGATTAATTCGACAAATACTGGTCAACCAAGTCATGGTCTTTCAGCAGAGCAATACTTAAATGAAATTCTCAAGAGGACATCCGACCAAGCTAAACTGAACATGATCATAAATATTTAACAGTTCCCAGAGTCATGCTACAACTAAGTGTAAGATTACAGCTACAAGGGCAGAACGGGAGAAAGATGGCTACACATTATGAAAGAACACTTAAAAAGGGTAGAGTGGGAGCCTCAGTTCGCAAGCCGAGCCGTTTCGACAATGAAGACAAGTCCCCTTTAAAACGTTGGCTCAGTTTGGGAAATGAGGTTCTTCCTCAACCCTTGTTCAGTGCTTCTTCATATGAAAGCTGCAAGCAATGTTGGCTGGTGTAAATATGAGTAGCAAGAAAAACAAAAATATAGGCAGTTTAACTCTGTTAGTCATGGAATAGTGTGCAGCAGCAGTATGCTCTTACATGGTTACGCTTGTCATGTCTCAATGAGAAAATGTTTTTAGAGCTAATTTAGCCGTAATGCTTGGTTATGCTTTTGTCTCAATAACTGAATCCTGTGTTGCCAAGAATTTGATGGTTATTTTTTTATCCGTACATCGCATGTGTGTCACAGAAACAATGCCCTTAGAAGTAATGTTTCAGTTTCTTGCCAACTTCTTTGCTGCACATACTCCCTCTGTGCGGCAAATTGTTTCAGTCTCTTAGCTATGACATTGGCCTCTTGATTCCCGGTGCTGTAGTCATCTTGCCCGCTGTTGTTCTTGTCACACACGATGATACTCTTCATACAACCTAGACGACTCGGTGTTAGCCTTCATGGCAACCCGAGAAGCAAAGTCACTGCAGAATGTGGTCTGGCCCGCCTAGCTGCAATTGCAAAGCAAGGCGAGATTCCCCTCTGCTCCCAGCACAGCAGCTGTGGTGAAGCAGCCTGTGACATCACCCTCTTCCTGTTGCACTTTCTTGCTTCGCATATGCAGAGAGTATCTCCTTCGCCTTTCTTCTTCCAATCAAGAACAGGTCAGCAAGTGTTGCAGCATTTCCTCCACCTATTAAAGCTGCATCAATGTGCCCTACATCTCCTCCACTATGCCGTATGTTTTGCTCACCAGACCACAAACACGTGCTCTCATAAGGTGAGCAGGGAGAGGTCTATTAGCTCTTCCATGATGCAGCTGTTTCCTCCTCCTCTTCCCTGTCCGTGCTTGCAAAGGTCAAATCTTCTTACAACACCAATTTTTTTTGCAAGAATGCAGGTATTAGTACTGCTGCACCAGAAAGCAGCACTGCACTGAGACTCATCACAAAGAGGACACAACGGACTTGCATCTGTTAACAGTGCAGTACCACATTTTGCTGAAGTAAAGAAATGTTTATTGTTGGAACCACTAATCAATATAAATGTCAAAATCTCATGTCCCTGTTCCCCCTGTTTTATTTGTTGCTGTTCTTTCCCCTTCACAGCCTGCTTTTCAGTAAATTATTCAAACATGCAAGTCATGAACGTTATGAAAAGGCATGCACGTTTCACAAGGCAACCACAGAGGGTGCTATAATGACTGGGGGAGAGCATCGATGAGGAAATTTGCTGTACCACTTCAGGTGTTCCTCCTTTGCAAGTGTTGGTTTATTAGAGTCTTAGCAACAATCTAGGGTAAATATGCCAGCTGCAGTAAAGGCCCATTCACACTTGCGAGTTGCTAAGGACGTGCGACCGGCATTTACATGCTACCAGGGAGCCAAGCCGCTCAGCCCAACAGCTGTTCACACTTGCAGAGGCGACTCGTGGGTGACTTTCCTGAACTGGTCTTGTCTGGAATGAGACTGGGTGATCTTGACTGCTTACAAGCAACAAGAAGCAGGATGTAAAACTAACCAGTTCATTTTAGCTGCGCCAATGATTGGTTACTGGCCTGCAACCAGCAGTCGTGAGGCTGGAAAATTGAACAGTGCTCGATCGGCTTGTAACTGTCGCTTTTAGACTAATGCGATCGTTTGCGACAGTCGCTTTCCGACCAAAACGGTTACACAACCTATGCGAGTCGCAAGTTTGGGCGAGCCTTAACTATGACTACAGAAAATACAGCCACACAAGCATACACGTAACTGTGCCAGCTATGGCCATGCTGGAACGATTTACACTACTCTCCTACTATAAGAGAGTGAAATGCTACATATAAATCAGGTTTGCTCACGCAGCCGTTTGGTGAATGATCCTGTTGAGGGCATTCTGGTCGTCCCCTTTGGCAAGGTGCACAGATCCGCTCTGTGTGCCGCCATAACTGTCACTGTAAATGATGCAGTAATGCCACCACACAGGGCTCAATACAGAAATATGTATAACGCAAACAAAAGATTTACGTTGCGGACAAAATACACTTTGCATCACTGGGCATCGCGGTGACAACAATTAGTAATAACGGGTTAGGTAAAAAAAGGCCACAGAAGTTTTATGCCAGAGTGATATGCATGCTTTCCCGCAAATCTTGCCTCTTGTCATAAAGCGCTGCACTTTTTTAATCTTTGGGCCCGAAGCTAAATGGCACGCATGAATGGTATCACGTCCGCAGATTATAGTTTATCTGACAGGAGATCAGAGAAAGTCAACGTCATGGTCAAGCACGACACTTACTGGAAAGAGTGTTGTGATGCATTGCCTACGGGGTTTGCTAGCAGTCTGGAGTTCTCACTGGGTTCATCCTGTCACGTCAAATAAAGACAAAAGGTAAACAAACATCCACATACACAAAAGGTAGACAAGCAGCTCAAATATGTCAAGAAAAAGATAAACTCTGTCACGATTGTGGGCGTTACCGTCGCATCATAGGTGGGCACAAATATACACGCGACAACAACCCAGAGAAACTGTAAACAAACTGTGAGCCTTCAACAGCTTCTGTGCTGTTTTCTGTCAGGTTCCAAAGCGGAAGCAAAGAAAGCCGGCGTCCCACAGCGACTAACGATCAGAGGCGAGCAAAGTCTTCTCTTCGTGACAGGACGAGCACAACTGACGTCGTCTGTAAAGTAACCACTTCGCTTGACATCTAAACACCACTACCTGTGAGCGCTTATCTTCGTTGCAACTGAAGCAGCAGCCCATTTGTGAAGTGTCGCGTGAAAACGAGCGCACGGCACACAGTAAACAAACTTCACACCACACCAGGCATCTTTGACCCGACGCACAGTCATATGACAGTAGGGTCGGTCGCGTTTAATAGCAAGTAATTAAATAAGCATTAAAATTTTCAAAACAATGCCATTGTAACAAAGTTACTAAATTAAAAATAAGATTTCTTTTCATGCATGTTGTTAAAGTAATTTATTGCTTCTTTTTGCTGCAGAATGTTCTTCTGCGGGCTATTACATAAACCACGTGACATCTCTAGCGGACGAACTGCAAGCGTGGTCATGATGATGTTATAGTCGTGTGGTTGAAACCAAAATCTACCTTGGTTGAAACTTTAGAAGTCGCAGCGTAGTGACTTTTGCTTGCAGTAGACCTTAGCATGATCGAGAGCTGCTAGGAGTTGTTGAAGCAACTGGCGATTTTGGGTTTTTGGCTCTTGTAGCAAGGTGTGAAGCGTAGGGTCATGCGTTTTAAAGCTTGTCGATCTGTTGCTTCTGTCGTGCAGCTGCAGAGATTTTTTGGAACATCGAGTTTCCCCTGCTGTCAATCACTGAAACAGATATTAGCCTCTCGAGACGTTAACAAAGGAATCGAAATTAAGGTACGTTGAGCGGATAATCAGGGTACTGTGCCGTTCAGCGCTGAACATTTCACTGCGCTTGCAGGGATGGGTCAAAGCGTTGCGAAGACACAAGGATGTGGTGTTTATGGACGTCTCGGATGGAACGATATCGTCAAGTATTCAGGTCGTCATTCCTACCAACTGTATAAGGTGCGCTGCTGTTCTGCACGACCTACTTTCAGCCTATATTTTTTTGTAGGCTTTGGTTAAAGTTGTACCCATAGCTACATCCACACGAAACTGTAGGTGCCGCTTGAGTTCTCTAATAACGAACCAAACCCGACAAAACACCTTGCAGCAGCAAATATTTGTACATTTCCTAAGCTATGCAGGATAAAAAAAAAAAAAAAAAAAAAAAAAAAAAAAAAAAAAAAAAAGGTGCTCTTGGAGTTATGTCTTGAAAGAACAGTTACTGCCACTTCAGTTTTGTAGTAATGAACCAATCTAAACCAAAAAGAACATGAGACACTACGATCTCTGTTTCTTGTAACTTGTTCATGGATTGTACGTCAGTTTGAGCGTGTTTCGGTCTGATGCTAGGGCTTAAAACATCTGATCAAAATAGCAAGTTTATATAGTTGCGATATTAACGAATTTGTTTAAAGGGAAAATATTTTATTTGTAAATTAAAATACATGGGTTTTAAGACATGCAGCACCAGGTTACAAAAGGTGCAGTAGATTTGTAATAGGTGATTAACTGATAGTTCTATATAGGCACCTGTAGGAGATTGCGCTAAATGTTCGACCAACACCATTCCTACTTCGAGTTATTGGATCAATTTGCTTTCGCCCTTCCATTTGCTAGCCGTCCCAGTTAGCAGAGCGCCTGGCCTAGTCTGAGCTCTGTAACAAGATAACTGCGAAGTTTGTGTGGAAGCTGTATAGTTATCCTTTGTAGCCACATGGCTTTGCTTGGATGAGTGCTAATGAGTAATTACTCCCTTGTTAGAAATTTAGTTCACCACGGGGGATTCCCCTAAATATTGAACCAGCATGCTGCTTTACACAGTTTGAAGCATTTTTTTTACTGTGTTCATGTCATTCGGGAATAGCAAGACTGACTGGCACAGGGCTGAAGAAACCATTATTTTATTTACTTACTTGCAATGTTTTCCAAACTCTGCGTATATGAGGTTTGATGTCCCAGAGCTTCGACATGATTTCAGATTGTGACCAGCTGTGGCTATTTAATGCATGGTGTCAGTAAATGGGAGTTTTTACATTTCACCTCCCTAGAGATCCTGTTGCTACAGCCGGGGTTCAGTCCCTTGGCATTGGGTTCAGCAGTTGAACACTGAAGGTACTGAGACGCTGCAGTGGGTATTTTCAAATGCACGCTTTACCATGGTAGTATATGAGGAGTGGCTTCTTGTACCCACCTGTCTGTTATGGCTGTTACGTTTTGGAATGCATTGCCCTTCATAATCTGCATGGATACTTCAGTCAGTGGGTACATAACTAAAGAAGTGAACCCTGTTTTGTTTAGCCTGCAGACCCGATTGTCAAAACTGACCTGCACCAAATATGTATAAAACATTCCTGTGGAATTTTCTAAGCGAAAAGGAGCAGTGGCTCTTTTCTCAGTCTGTGAATGTGCACAACCATATGGCTGTAGGACGTCTTGAGTTTGCAACAGGTACACCCAGCAAACATAATTTGGTGTAATGTTAACGTTGATATCCAGTGCTTAAAGTCTGGCTCCATCGGAGGGAGGGCTCTAATGATTCTAGCACATGTGGAAAGGGAAATAAAGATGGAGAGAGAAAAAGCAGCTGGTGGCCTGCTTCACACATCGTTTTATACAAATGAGAGAAATTATTTTCCTCCGTCGCGGGCCATAGAAGATGTGTAGTGGTTCGTATTAAAACTCGCTGCCAAATTGCTGAACCAACAGAGAAATGCTCTAACAAACAATGACAGGATTAAAATATGACAGCCTGCTTCGTATTTATGCAGTCAATGTGCCTTCGAGCGCAGGGGGTCTCAGACTCCTCTTAAATACTGAGGTCCCTCAAATGAGCTGGTTGTCATTTACACACATCTCATGTCCTGCTTTTTTTTCATGACACTGCTTGTACTTGTAAGTTGTCATTTCTGATGCAGTCCCGAAGCTACTGTGCCAGTCATGTCTTTTGCTAGTCGTTTAAATGAAGGATTTTATCCTGGAAAGGCATGGCTTCAGAACTGCAATCTGGAATTATTATTGGTACTTGTCGGTTCATGCCACTTGCATGTCTTTTGCACCTGATGCAATTGTATGAAACCTCTGTGTTTTGCAGTAGGATGTACTGTGTTAAATCAGAGCTCCGTAATATAGTGCCTATTCTTCACTGGGGCTTCTTGCTAATGCTACCTGCATACTATTATGCTACAATAGCTGTGTTTGTTGCTATAGTTATCTGCTTCTGTAAAAGCCTTGTTTTCTTTTCACAGTCTTCCTTTGCATTGATTATTGCCTATAATTTTCAGGCCAGAGCTGGCATATGGGGCAGCTGTACAAGTTACTGGAAGCCTTGTGACCAGCTCACACAAAGGTCAAGACGTAGAAGTTCATGCTGAAAATGTTACTGTGTTGGGACCATGTGATGTTGAGGTAGGGACTTTGTACAGACAGTGCAGGGGTATTTATCAAGTTTCTACATTTAGTGGGCAAAGTGCATGAAACCTGAGAGGTCTGTGTTCCTTATAGTCACTTGGCTGTTATTAAGGGAGTGCCATTGATTTGTTTCACCTAATGAAGTATAGGTAGTAGGAGAGCGATTTGGGCGAGTTGATAACGATACATCGCATCGAACAGCGTAGAACAAAGGACGAGCGGAAAGGACGAAAAGGACGATTAGGTCTACGTGTCTACCTGAAAGTGAGATAGATATAGTGCCTTTCTTTTCTAGGTTAAAGCCATAGTCTCATCACAAACACCTCTTTTTGATGGCCT
Organism: Amblyomma maculatum; assembly: GCF_055883805.1. Taxonomy (NCBI): domain Eukaryota; kingdom Metazoa; phylum Arthropoda; class Arachnida; order Ixodida; family Ixodidae; genus Amblyomma; species Amblyomma maculatum. Next base: position 50,646,553 of record NC_139347.1, on the reverse strand, counting down.
TTTTCTGAAACTGCATTAAGCTGTTGGTGTAGCCAAATACAAGGATAGCTTGCAGTGCGTCTACATGGTGGAAAGTTTGAGGCCAGTGAGCAGCCATGTTCAGCAGCAGTACAAGTATGCCTGAATCGTCATTAGTAAGCTTTATGGGATCTGAATCTAACCTACACCTTTTGATCTGAGAAACAAAGCTAGTTTCACTTGCTGTTCTGATGCCTATATTAGTATAAGGGGTCTAGTTTCCCGAAGCTGCACATGAGTCGTGCTTAGAAGCAGAATACAGCATCACTGTGCCACCGGCTTCTGGGTGCATCTGCTTGTGTGCCTCAGATTTGGGTGTAGAACTGGGCAATAAAACAAGTTTGAGCCATTTTGTAATTTGTTATAGAAAGAAAAACATAGCGCACAAGTGAAAAATGGGACGGCGGATTGACAACACAATGCAAGGAACGAACGTTATAGCAAGAATAGGTGCATATTGTTATGGCATATGCCGGTGCACCAGAAGCAAAAAAGTATGTGGTGACAGTGCTTGAGCGAAAGAGTCAGGAGATTAACAAGAATAGCTGCCGCCGGTCCGGGGTACTATGTGTTCCCTGTGACCTTGCGTGGTTCGTTCTGGGCATGCCCATTTGCCTGTAAAAATATATAGCAGCTTTATCTAAGTGGATAGAAGGAGCAAGGAAGTGTTACTGATGCATTGATAACAATGTGTCACCATGGCCGCATGTTTCCTACTAGGAATTCAATTTTCATGGTTGATTATACAATAGACAACACACTCATACACCCAATCCTCATGTGTGCAAGCTCGAAAAATTCCATTGTAGGTGCAGCTCCGAAAGTGCACATACAAATGGAAAGTGTATGAATGTGCTAGCTATTGTGTTATCAGGATCACAGCTGGTGGTTGAAGTGAAGTGCTGTGGGCAGTGTCTTTGTGATGTTTCCTTTTTTATTCTTACCAATCAATATTGTTTCCTCTTGTTGTAGTCATCTGCTTGATATCATAGTCTGTCTTCTTCCCCTCCATCCTTCTTATATCTTATATTGTTAGCATGCGCTTAAATGTAATTTTCATTTTGTCGAGGCTGCATCGGATATCAGAAAATTTTAAGGGTTTGCACACGCTCAAGACTGTCTACTCACTTATCTGTTCGAAACCAGCTGAGCTCTGCGCATTATGAGGCTGAAAGGTCTCCCACCATCCCCCTAAAACAGGTTCCCCAATCGCGCTGATACGTGCACGACACCACAACTAGCCTCATTACTTTCAGGATAGAGCCTGTATATTGTGTCTCTGATGCAAAGGTTGGCAGACTCCATATATCATCGAGAAAACGGGGTTACTATATGAAGAAATTAAGTTTTAAAGTTTCCTGCTGTGTTCCTCAGTGCCACAGACGAGTATTCATAAACTTGAAAAAGGAGCTTTCTATTGGCGCAAGAAGAGAATTGTCGAGAAAATGAGTAGACTGTTATCAACACGGCACGAACCAGTGAAATCAGCAAAAGTTAATGTGTGCACAGTAAAAATAAGTCTGAATGTTGTCTGCTTCAGATTCTTGTCGTCCCTACATTCTAGCAAAGGGGTTCTGCATCTTTTGTCAATACTGGTGCAGGGCTCCGAGATCCCCTAGACCTTCCTGACTTTAAGCACATGTTGTGCCTCTTAGGGTCATAGCGGTCATAGTTGCAATGACTCCAACTCGAGATGTTGCTATAAAGCGCCAGCCTTTTCTCATTCATATGCTAGTTTATCCTTTCTTTGCCGTCTCAAAAGGGCTAAAGAAAAGAAAAATGTAGGAAAGCTCTAAATGTGACTTTTATACCTAATAAAGAGGAAGAACACTGCATTTTAGGAATCCAATTTTTTTTTTTTTTTTTTCAGGTTGGTGGAAAGGAAACGTAGAAAGATTTTGCTTATAGTCTTTCAGTTAGTGTGTGCGCCTATTTTTACGTAGGCCGATGCTGGAAACCATAAGCAGTGACCATGATAGCGATTGAGCATTGGCAAAAGGGATCTACTTCTATGGGACCAATATAAATCTCAGCCGCCACACAATAGCTAGGCACTCTTTAGTGTAAAGTAGGGTCCGTTTGACTTTCCAAACTCAAGGATACTATGGCACAGGAACATACATCTTGTCGGTGAAAGTTTTAGTGGGCTGTTTTTTCACCACTTCACCCAGGAAATTCAAAAGGAACCATATGGTGACAAACGATAAAAGCGCATCATAGGCTGAGAAAGGAATATTGCTTTTTGGTTGAAGGGCACACTGAAGAGAGCGGAAAACATATAAAACATGAGGAGCGCCCCTGGGAGAAAAAAGAACGCTGTGCATTTAAGAAAATCAGCACTATGTTCTTGAGATGTGATCACATGGTGTACTATACTGTAATGGCAGTATTTCATTGTAAGGCTACTTCAGTTTGTTTTATGCGATTTTCAATACTGAAATAAAATTTAAATGACTGAGAAGTTATCTGTCCTCTTACTGGTTGTTCCAGTTTTTAAGTTTCCTTTTTATATTGGGAAAGAGACAGTGTGGTGGCAATAAAAGAAAAGCTGGTGCTGTGCCTTTTCTCGGAAATGGTGCATATTCAAACTAAACTGCACACTTTGAATTGCGCTATACTCTACCGTGGTGCTTTTGTCTTTGTGCAAACAGAAGCAAGGTTTCTGTAGAAGAGCTGAACTTTCATTTGTTAAGTTTTTGGTTCATGCACAAAGCTGTTTTGGAACATGCCTGTTTCCAATTACATGGGCTACCATCCTACTCCCAGTTACATGTCAAAACAACCAATGTGAACATAAAAAAATGGGAAGCAATCAATGCGTTATTTTTTAAGATTTCCATTATTTTTTTGAAACTCTCATCTTGGCCGTCAGTACTACTATATGCTCGCATTAAGTGTTTCAGAAAATCTACTCGAATAATTATTGTTGCAGCCTTGAGCAACTAAAAGGAGGGGGAGGCCTTGACAGTTGCTTCTGTATGCAGGGGTACCCATTTCGTGCCCGGAAGACCTATGCCCCCGAGTATGTACGAAGCCACCTGCACTTCAGACCACGGCTGACCCAAGAGGCAGCCATGCTGCGCCTCCGCAGTGCAGCCCTGATGGCACTTCATGGCGCATTCCAGGTATGCCTCCCATATTGGACCCACGGTAGAGTAATCAACTGTTCCTTTCATAAGCTGTTCAAATGAGCTTTGCCTAAGAAGGGTTTACAGGTGTCCCACTAATTGGGAGGCAGGTGAGGCCGGGATGTGGTGGCCTGATTGCATTGTTGTCATGTGCTCTCTGTGTTGTGATGGGCTCATGAGTCGCCATGTGTGCCATCTGCGGGTGCCTCTGTACTGTGGCACCCTTTCGAAAGGCTCTCTTCCTGTGGCAAAGCACGAGCTTTTAGCTGCTTTTTTTCATGGTATATATATATCAGGGGTTCTCCGGGCTGCTTTTGTGGGTTCTGCAAGCTGCCACTGGAGCCCTGACTAAATTTGCGAATGAGATAGAATGTTGGGCTTGTGACTAGTTTTTAGCATTCTGCTTTTGCAGGTGAGCATTTCAAGCAGATTGCTAAGCTCAGGGAAACAAACAAATGCTTACAAAAGTACTAAACGATAGAGAAACCTGGACAGGTCCATGCACAAACAACATCACGTGACTCTGATGGCAAAGGAGAGGGGGGTGTTCCTTGGCATATTTTGATGGCTATCACCTGGGGGAAAATGGTGTAGTCTTCCCACATTACTGAACAGGTACTGTGATCTGCTCATAGCGATTATTATTCTTCAAATCTGTGGACTTGAAGATTTATGTAGCTTGTATACTTGGGTTTTGTGTTTTGGTTTATCATGCTTCTAGTGAAGGCCTCTGTAATATGTGCCATGGTGGATAAATTGCACAAGTGCAATGACAGGTGCTGTTTGTCAAAAGATTTGTGTTATAAATTTATGTGGCCAGTAGAAGCAAAAATTGATCTAACAAAACACTAAAGGGATGAGACAAGAACACCACCAGGTAGCAGTAAGTAGTTTCATAATTTGGGCATACACTGCAGACATGTTAACCTGGATATATGTACCTGGTTAACCTGGAATTGTTAGAAGAGGGGAAAGTTACATATGAAAATTGGTCCTTGAGGAGAAACAAGAGAAAGGTGCACTAACTGTGTCACTCTTGATGGACACTCGAACAATGCCGTGATGGAACGAGTGAAGGAGAGAGCAAAAAATGAAAGAGATGCCATGGTGGAGTTCAGAATAATATTGACAACTCGGAATCTTTAACGTGCGTTGACATCACACTACACACACAGACACTTGAAGTATGTTGTCTGTTTTGTGAGGAGACTTCGCTGGCATCCCACTTGCACTTCATAAAAAGCTGCCAATTTTTCCAGCTATGCTTCACTTTCTCTGATGCCAATCTCTCTAAGCATTCTGCCACTAGGGAAATATAGGGCTGTACTAGTGGGTTGCAGAAGGTAGCCTTCCTTTCTCTCTGAAGCAATTTCGACAAACAGAGGTGGTCATTGATCATTTCACAATCCATTCATGACAACATTATGTATTGTTTGTGTAAATTGCCACATTTAAATATTTTTGCTGAGCACAGTTATATGACTGCATGTGGATGAATTATTTCATTGCATATAAACTTGTTTGTTTTCATGTATTTGTGTTGCTTAAGATTGTTTCATATTTAATTTATAAAGAGGCAGCATTTATTTTCATACAATTTGAAAACAGATGATTTGATCTGCGCCTGTTTTCCTGATTCATAATTGCTCTGTTACCAAAACGTGAAATATTTTCACACCTCTACTCCAGTTGTTTGATTGTTAAGAAAATGTTATAAGCTTGTTTATTAACTAAATGACATATATAAATACCTCTGTCATAAGAGTAAATTTTGTGAACGTGCTTCACCACATTGAAAGCACATTTTGGCTAGAGGCAAATGTGTATTCAGCTTACAGGAGTTCGCATTGACCTTGAAGAGCCTTCAAACCAGTGGTTCTTTCTTCAGCATCTTTTTGTACTTCCGTTTACTTCCCTGGGGTGTCTTTCTTTCTTTCTTTTGTTTTTCAGTTTTGCAGGCAAAGCATGATTTATACTGCGTCAGCATCTTAGAACGCCATAATCAGTCTGAATACATTGACTGGATAACTGTTCTGTCATTTTTGGCTAAGCATGCCGCGTCCTGTTTTGATTACAGGCTCAGGGCTTCTTTCATGTCCAGACACCCATCCTGACGTCCAATGACTGCGAAGGTGGTGGGGATGTCTTTTCCGTCAAGGTATTCTATTTTTCTTTTGCTTTAGCGCATTTGTTTTTCTTATGCTTCAGTGAGCAATGAAGTTGCTAAGATCTGAAATTTAATTTAATTTAAATCTCTACTGCACATTCCTGTTCTGCAGGTTCAGAGCATGATGGGAACAGCATAAAGTGCCTACTTCTTTGCAGCTGTACACTGCACACTTTGTCTTGATGGTCTAAGCTCGTTGAGAAGTTGGCGCTTTCTTTTAGCAACTTATCAGACTGGGGTGAGTTTGCAGGAGGGGGACTTGAGGTATTCCAAAGAAGAGCGAGACAAAGGAACAGCACACAGAAGAAACGTTTTTCATGGAGATATGATAGCATCGCTTTTGGCATGTGTTAGTACTGTGACTCTTCCCATACAACCTTGTGAGTGCGTTTCTGTCACAGCTCCAATGCCTGACATGCTAACTTCTTAGAGCAGATGGGAGAGCAAGCGAGTTAGGTTAAGGTTGTTGTTATCGCACTACTGAAGACAGTATTTTACTATTATGTCCTCATTGTTGAGCTGTATTGATGCCATTTGCAGCTTTGAAACCAGCTTTTCTACACTGTGAACAGTGAGTGGTAAGGCATCTTAAAGGAGTATAGACACCAAATTTTGGTTACATGTTTTTTTTTTTTATTTGTATGTAAGACACTACTGTGTATTGCTCACCTCATCATATTCGCCTATTACTGATAAATAATTTATCTCACTTGCTTCAGTTTTGTTTCAGCAGCCGAGTGATGGCTGTGACATCAAAGTTTTCTCTAGGTCACATAAGTGATGAAGAAACAGTGATACAATCACTCTTTTGTCATTTTGGTTCGCTACAACGTTAAAGCCTGTCTCAAAGCTAGTGAAGAAGCAATGGTTAAATAGCAATTCTTTCATCCCTCGTGTGTCTTGCATGGAACTTTGACATCATAGCCATAGCTTGGTTGTTGAAACTGTAGCTGGTGAGTGAAGACATTCAATTATAAATTATTTACCCGTTGTGAGAAAATACCACATTGTGATTCATGCATAGCAGTGCATTACGCATAATTCAAAACTATAAAACACGACTAGAAATTATCTCTCTGCTCCTTTAAAAGATATAGTAATGTCCAAGACATTAATGGCTAGTTTAGAACGTAGGATGCTGATGGTGATTATGGCTTTGCCCTTTTGTAATGGGTGAGCAGTGGGGCGTACTGCGTAGTGAAGGGAGAAAAAGATGGTAAATAAAATAAAATTTGAAAATAAAATGAGAAAATCATGTCCCTAGAGTGCTGGCAACAAAATAGAAGCTGCCAACATTAGCACTTCACACCAAAGTCCCACCGATTATATCGCAAAGAGTTTGCAGCCATTTGGCTGCACTCTGGTGGTTGTTGCTTAGTAATTACTCCCATATTACATACAAAGTTTTATTAGTAAGAATTGAAAAAGATTACAGTGTTTGCTACATGATTCAGTCATGACAGGGAGATAGGAACTATGAGTGGTTTCTTCTTTCAAACTCGTGTTGCTATGCAAGTTGCATGGAGGAAATTTCATCCTCGCAGGCCAGAAGGCAGAAAAAAAATGGGAGCAAGAAATAAATGCAAACAGTGCAAGAATAAAAATAAATAACGGTAGAATAGAAGACAGAAGTCTCGTTCCCAGACCACGCTCTTCTATTCCTCGGAAAAAAAGAAAAAGCGGCACATGCTGCCTTTTACCTAAACGCCAGATGGTTGCCACTTCAAGACGGCTGGAAGAGAGTTGACGAAAGGGCACAATAGTTATTAGCGCAGTCGTTTATCCTCAGAAGAAAATAAATGTACACCTGGAGATCAAAGAAAAGGTGGATTGCTTGGCGCCTCACTTTTGAAGGCAATTGACGTTCATCTGAAGTTCGGGCAAATTAAGGGGCCAGCGCCTTTTTTCATTTTTACAAATAACACATACTGTATGGGGAGGGGCTTTTTTTAGTTGATTTCAGTTGGAAAATGAATCTAGTAGTAAAGTTGACTCGTGAGGCTGGCACGTGCTTTTGGAAGAAAGACGGAAATTTTTTGAGTTGGCGGGCTGCATCACAAAAACTCCGCAGGCAGCATATTTGAGATGCAGGGTTCAGTGCATGATTCCTAGCTTTAGGCAGTCTATGCATATTGTTTCTGCTAAAAACACTGTAGGTTTGCTTATCATACTGTCATGGCAATTTGTAAATTAATTGCAGTTTTATACAACACCACATGCCAGAATAAATCAGGAAAAGACACGTTTTGGCCTTTTGGGACATGTTTCACGACTTAGTATTGTCTTTTATTGTGATAGTTGGTAATCCATTTGGACTGGTATTAGTAGCGCAGGCAGATGCGGATAGACGGAAAGAGATGAACACAGCACTGTGTTTGTCTCCTTCCTTCTGTCTGTGTCTATCTATGCTACTAGTACCTGTCTCGATAGGGCCATTTGTTTAAACTACACTAGCTACACCAGTGTAGCAAATCTCCTGTTACCTACAACATATTTTTGCTGCACTGGTGTAGGTGCTGTAGGTTAAAGAAAAATGGCCTTAATGTCTCACGAACCTGATGTGAAACTTTAGCCAAGAAAAAAAATTGCAGCGGTAGTAGCAAGGGCTGGAATCTAGCTTTCTCTTAGAACTGTTTGGAGACTTCTCAGTATGAAAAATTTGAATTTGTCTCCAAATGCGAGTCGGATTTGAGTTGACACATAATACAGACTCATACAATGTAGAGATGAAGAGAGATAGCACCTTTGAAAAAGCTTGTGCAAGGGTGCACATAGATACAAGGGATTCCATTGCCACTGTCTTTGCTGGTTAATACTTGGTGTTTTATTTGTATATGTAGTTCAAACAAATATTGCACATCATAGCAAGAGATGAGTCATACTCTGTGCCGAGAAAGAGAACTGCACCATAGGGAAGGACATAGGAGAGGAGGAGACAAGACAACTGATGTTTATTGAATGCAACATTCTTCTTTGCCAGCAGTGATGAGTATGCCCACTTCTTGATGGGAACCACAGAGAAACACAAAGCATATTTTATGCTGCAATGAGAAACCGTAACTTCTTTTTAATGAATGTGTATCAAGGGAGCACTGATGTATGTTTCTGAATAGTAAACTTTACACTGTAGGAGACCAACTGTGTTACCTAGTGGAAAAAAAGTTAATCTGTGAGAATGGTTAAGAACTAAATTAGCAGCACTGAAAATTATTGCTTCTGTGGAGCTGGAGTTGGTAGTGCTCTTCTTTTTACCACATGTTACAGGTGTTTGAATGCAGCTTTTACTTGTACGTCTCTAACCCTTAAAGAGCATCTTTAAGACCACTAAAATTTATTTTTCACGCTATTTCTTATTTCAGACAATTACCACCTACCAGATAATTTACAATTTCCCCGGGTTGTTCCTTATCCTTTTAGGTAGTGTTCTAAGGTGTTTTCAAGAAAGAAAAAATTGCCATTTAATATGCTTTCAGATGACTCGACACATTGGTCCACAGCACAGTTTACAGGTCAGAAATGCGCAGCAGTGACACAAGTCATAGCAAACACTTGAAGTCTGTGATGCTTGAGTTATCTTTGTTTTTAGTTTGGTACATCCAAGCTCAAATTCTGTTGAACATCAGGTGGCACCCGTGTTTGATACTGTGCTAGGTCAGATTCACACCAGGGTCGGAGGTCAAATAATTCTTATAGTCGTGCAGATGAGCTGCCAGAGGCTGCATTTTTTTTTTCGAATAAATTTTTAGTTTCCACAGTTTAGTGTGCATGAAAAGTATTGCCCATGTTTTCTTTCAAGTGCAGCCTGTGAGGCAGCAGATGGAAAGGAGTGAGTCCAGCAAAGGTTCCGAGGAGCTGTTCTTTGGAAGACCTGTCTTTCTGACCGTCTCAAGCCAGCTTCATCTGGAAGCGGTTGCTATGTGGGTATCACACACACAGAATGTGTATGAAAGCGAGTGACTCATGTGCCCTCACATTAGTAGACTGCATTTTAAGTTACATCCTTGTTGCCTAGCTCAAGTTCAAGAAATCTTAAAGTGTTGAAACAGCCGAGGTTTGTGGCTAAGGGTGGTGTTTTAAAAAAGCATGAAATTACATAATTTTTTTCAAATTGTAAAGATGAAAACTTCGGAACCTTTTGAGAGGCTTTTTTATATTATTATTCATCCACCACTCTCATAACCACTCTCAAAGGATAATTTACATGTCATAATAAGGTGTTCTGTGTGGTGTTATAATTTGTGTGTTTTTTGCTTTTACTTTTATGTCTCAGTAAGTCCTGATTAGATTTGTACCTAGCATGAAGGTAAACAATAACTCTCGAGTTGATAAACTATGGTTTCCTTTCTTGAAGAAGTCTATTATGGGGCTTTAAATCAAATAGTAATAGTCAATACAGTCAGTAAAGAGAAAAGGAGTACTCTTGCAGTGTGCACTGAGTCAATCTAGTGAGATCTGAATGGTACTCCAAGTGGTGTGTAAGAGCAACAAGCAGGTGTACCTCTTTCTCATTAGCATTCTAATACAGTCAAATCTTGTTACTACGAACAGCACAATAACGAATTTTTCAAATTAACGAATTCTTTAAGAATCCCCGGTGGATTTCCTATGTTTTTAATGTAAAACTATTCTAGAATTACGAATTTCAAAATAACGTATATTTCAAAATAACGAATGTATTTTATTTCTTCTATAATCTAGGAACATCAGTATGACGAATTTGGCTAAAATAACAGCACCGCAGCTTGCAACTCTCGTGTAAAACAGGAACCGCCGTTTCTGTATAGTGCCTAAAATATATTGGCTAGTATGCCGTGCAGAGGGGTCTAACAATGGGAGAAGGTGCTGTGCCGGCGATGCCTTCCAACTTTGGCCGCCAGGGGCACTGCTAGTCATAAAGGTGTCGTCGGCGGTCCCGGCGGCTCTGTCCCGTTGGCTTCTTACCGTTGCACCATCGTATTTGCGAATCGTTTCGCTCATGTTTACTACGCTGTTATTTTTTTATTTTTCATTTGAGGCCATAGAAATGAACATTGCACCAAATATAGTAGCAACAGCTTTCAGCAGCTATGCCAGCTATGCAGCGGAAGCTGCGACTGTGTGTCGCTCGAGAACAGGGAGCTTGTGAAAGTCGGTGTCTCGCATTCGTAGCCTCCACTGCGTAGCCTCGGAAAGCTTTCCACAACTATCACGATGCTAAATGTAACAAATCAGTAAATGGAGATAGCTCGCTTCATGCAATTGTGTCAGAGAAGCTACATTTCAAACCTCGTACGAGGTGTAGTTTTACGTTCGGCACGCCGTCGGACCCTAGACGACTTCTCAGGTGGGGGACAGACTGCAAGCGGATTATCTTATTATCTTATTGCGAAGTTTGTGCACGATTGGCGATGATCTTAGCCAGCAAAGTGCCAAGAAGATATGAACGCAGCTGCTTTCACTGCAAGATATCAACACAGGGAAAAGTGATTTGGCCTCTACAGAGAGCTAGCATTGCCCCATCGACCGTCGCGATCATTTTAAAAGGCCAAGACAAGATTTTCAAACTTCAGGGAGCATCGAAGATGAGGTCGTATTAAACTCTGATTTTATTTATTTTTTTTTTTTGCACATGGACAAAATTCGTACTTTCATTGCTCGGTGCAATCACGCAAACGATGAGGTGTTCCACAAAGTTAAAGGTGTATGTGGTGTAGTGGTGTAATGTAGTGCGTGGTCGTGTTTGCTGCACACGCGGCAGAAGAAAATAATTGATTTCTTCAAATAAATCAGCTTTGGAGTTAGTGCAACATTTTCATTTGAGGTTTTGCTTGTGTACACACGTGCCTACTGCCAAGGTACAGCCTTTGTCAAAAATATACAGCCCACTATGAAGAGCTGCAGAGTGGCTGCTGGGCCAGGAGGTAGCGCTTCTGTTTCTCGAGCGCGCCCGCTGCGAGAGTAAAAAGGATGAGGAGGACGCGAGGGAGGGAAAGTCACGCTGGCTTCGCAACAGTGAGTGTGGCGTTCTGGCCATCACTTCCTTCAAGCCAATTCTGAGCGAGGGCTCTTCCATCGATTCAGTGTACGGTATCACTCTGGTCAGGCGCGCTGCACCCGGCGTGCGCTGTGCAGATGGCCACATTGAAGCGGTGGTTCAAAAATAAGGCGAACATTTTTAACTTCACCGCCGCCTTTAATTAACAACTGAAGCCATCTAGAAGAGCTCCCGTGCATTTCAGTCCCGAAAAAAAAAGGTCATAAGCTAGCTTTGCGCTCTGAAATAAAACATGCAGTACAGCATGTGCAGTACAGCAGATAATAAATAGAAAGTAGAAGAAAACAAAATGCGTGCCATTGGTGGCATTCGAACTCATGAACTCCAAATTTTGTGTCAGGTGCACACCCGACTGAGCTACAGGGGAGCCTGCTCAATCTTTTGCTTCTTGGATCATTTTTGCTACGATTGTTTGTGGACATCTTTCTTCAAGTGCTCTGTGCTGCATAATGCAGAGGACGGAAGATACTTTGAAGGCAGTCTTCACCAGTCTGGTCAGTACATCCCAACAAGACATAGGCACAGTGATGAGAAATGCTCCTCCTGGTCAATTTGAGGCCGTACAAGTTGCATTGGGTGAGCCTTTTGCCAGGTTAGTCTCAGGTGTTTAAGCTTCAGTGCACAAACTCCTGATTTTTCCCGCGGCTGGAACGCATGACAACGCTTCTAGACGGCTTCAGTCTTGCTACTCAAGACAGCGGTGAAGGTAAAAATATGTGCGCCTTATCTTTGAGCTGCCGCTTCAGTGTGGACGTTTGCACAGCATGCGCCGGGTGCGGCATTTATGCAGCACGCCTGACCAGAGTGACGCTGTGCTTGAATCTATGGAAAAGTCCTTGTACAGAATCGGCTAGAAAGAAGTGATAGCCGAAACGCCTACTCACTGTAGCAAAACCAGCGCGATTTTCCCTTCTTCGCATCTTTGAGAGTAAAAGAGATTCAACCCCCTCACCCTCTTTACTCTCGCAGCGAGCGCGCTCGAGAGACAGGAGCGCCACCTCCTGGCCCTGCAGCCGCTCCGCCGCTCTTCGTAGTGGGCTGTATATTTTTGACAAAGGCTGTACGTAATTTTCGTACCTAGGTTTGACCACTGGCTTATAATCGCAGATTTTTCATTACAACGATATTTAAAAATAATGAATTATTTTTTTGCGGTTCCGCGGAATTCGTTATATCGGGATTTGACTAGCGCAGAAAAGACCGAATTTCATTGAAGGGGAATGGCTGCGACGCTTATGAAGTTTTATCCAGCTGGTTGGAGTCGTTGCATGTTTTATTTGTTGTGATGCGCAAGACATTACCATCCATGGATCACCATATGCTATTTGCTTATAATTTGTAATCTAATTTCTTCTATCGTCTATTTCGGTTTCAACAGCCAAGCCATGGCTGTGGCATCAAGTTAAGTCTAGGTCACACGAGGGATGAGAAGACTGGTATAATCGCTCCTTCATCATTTTAATTCATTACACCTCTAAAGCCAGCCTGCCTTAAGAACATGAATCACAACAGTGGTTATAGCTTTTCAATCCCTCACCAGACCTACACCTAATTTTGACATCATAGTCATCGCTCAGCATTGATACTGAAACAGGTGAGAAAAAAAATTCAGTTGTAAATCATTTAGCAGCCATATGTAAAAACCACTGGTGATCCATGTACAGTAATGTCTTTTTCACTGGGCACAAGCTTTCTCCTGGCCTGACGCTCAGCTTGAGAACCGGACAGCATCATCTGTTGTACAGCAGCTGCGAGGAAGGAGGGGTACTGAAGGAGTGATATATTGGGTAGGGAAAAAAAGGGCCGAATAGGTGCAGGACTGGGCAGCACGAAACTCTGAGCATGGGGACTTTGCTGTACTTGATTGTTCTGAGTCGGTTTCTGAAGTGTTGCATCTGAAGTAATATTAAGGTATCTGTTGCTTCCGTAATGTTATGTTCCATGTCTCTTTATTACCGTGTTAAAGGCCCCGTTCTACGAAAAATTTGTCATTGGCATTGCCGGCGTTTTGGGTGAAAGATTGCAGGCATGGCTTTGACAGGTTGTAGCTAGCAGCAGATATGGCTGGGCACTTAGTTATCGTATGGCTGACTGACATCACGCAACCACAGGACATGGCTGATTTGGTAGGAGCCGCCAATTCAGGCTTTTACTTTCAGAGGGAAGGATGAGGGGAACCAGTGCTCTTGTATACTAAGTCAGACATGTTACCCCTAGGCCTCGCAGGTACATTTTGTACGGCTTGGTTAAGTGGGGCTTTATATTTATGTTGGGTGGTTGTGCATATAATATGGTAGCTTATGACTTATGTTAAAGTGTATGTGTGACATAATAGAGTCACAGATTAAGATGTTAGTGATTAAGTTGCAAAAGCATGTGCACAAATTGTTTTTTTTCATGACCTTGGGTATGGTTTGCTTAACAAGGTTATGATTGGGTTATAATCATAATATGAGATTGAGTTTTTCTTTTTTGAGGGGTCTTAGTCTTCTCTCTTGTGTCATATTCATGTAAATATGGTGACTTGCGTGCTGCCAACAAACTTGTGACATGGTTCAAAGAGAAAGGCCTGATAGCAGGTAATGTTCAAGTATTCATTTGCATCTAATCTCTGGTATCGATATGTTGTACCAAGGTTTTTTCATTTGGCTTGCGTATTTGGTGTAAAAGTTTGTGTCAGAGAAAATAGCTTGGCACCATTTTAATGTAGGTTAGCTAAGTATATCTTTTGCACTGTATTGTGACTGTGTTGGGACATAAGTAAAGTCAGTTATTTCTTTTCTTTCTCCAGGTCTTTGTCTAAGGTTTACTCAGTTAATCCTGCATTTCGTGCCGAGAACTGCAACACAAGGCGGCATGTCAGTGAGTTTTGTATGGTGGAAGCTGAGGAGGCCTTTGTCACAAATCTGGATACTTTGCTGCAAGTAAGTTATTTCCTCTTTTGCCAAAATAGCTGGTTGATGTTATGGCGCCTCAGTATTCTGGACTTCTAAGCAGCAATTGTGGCCACTCTGGCCAGTTGGGACTGTATTTTTTTAAGTAACGTGCACAGTAGAAGCCATTTATTGTGGTGAATCTGTACGAGAATCTTTACATAAATTTATATAATCACAGCTGGCAACACTGAGCATGTTTAAGCAGGAAAAAACCTGTCTGTTATCTCCACTTGATTTCTCGAATTGTTTGAGCAGCATCCTATCGGGAAAATGCTTTATGGCGATATAACAACAAAAAAAGAAACAATGCACAAATGCTTCAGCCTCGATGTAAGCTTCATTGACTTTTAATTAAGAGTTTGTTTTTTTCATTAAAAAAATAAACACTTGGCATAGAATTGTGAGCTGCTTTTCAAACCTGTGATGTGATGAGCTGGCATTGTCACACTGAACTGGTAAACTGATGTCATGGTCAAATCTATGAATGTAAATTATAATTTTGGTCTTGCATAGTGATGATCAAAGCTTATTTTAATTAAGATGCCTGGTTTGACTCTGAGAGCTTGCTCCATTTAGGGCCACATTTGCATAATGCTGTGCACATTGTTCTTGTCCAGATAACAGTGTAGACATTCTCGGGAGCATAATGTATGTTTCCTAGAATTAGTACTTGCATGCCACTTTAGTATAGCTGCTGCAGTGACAGTAATAGATCATGATGAAAACAATAGCTCTACCAACAGAGATAAATTTCAAGACAACAAAGTTTTATTTCAAGAAAGTGCTGTTCTTGGGAGAGATTACTTGGATTGCTTTTAGTTACACTAGTGTTCTGTGGGAGGAAACGGGCATTTATTAAGTTGTATTCATCTGAAATCCTTTTTTATACAGTTGAAACTCAATATAATGTCCTATTCGCAGCCAAAAATTATGTTAAATTGCGAATTTTGTAATATCGAGGCTCCCATGTTTTAGCTGTCCAAAATAAAGTAACAGGTTCATAGAACACTAGTGCCAGCGGCCTTCACAGGAGAGCCGGCGGTAGCTTGCTTGGCCCATTTGATCGTGCGAGCCTGGTTTTCAGTATGTTTGCTTTATCACGCAGCAGTTAGGATGGGGGCTGTCCATTGTCACAAAATCATTGGAACATGTGATACCAGCAAACCCCCTTTGAAGCAAACAATGCTAAAAGCTGGCGTCATGATCGCGGCTGACCGCATGCTTTCTTTGATTATTGATGGGTGGAAGGATGGATGACTTTCACAAAAAAAAAAAAAAAAAAAAAAAAAAAAGGAAAAAAAAAAGAAAGAAAGAAAGAAAAAGAAAAAGAAGAAATCCCAACTTTTTCTTATGTATTAAACCCACTCCTCAAGCTGACGTAATTTTTTCTTTAAAAATGTGAGTTCATTATGCAAGTAATTACAATATTTCCGATTAGCGCTTTGCTATTCCAACTGGCCAGTGACGTCATGGCGTGACGCGTCCTGAAACTTGCACATCGCGAAACTTGTATGCACACGACAGATGGCACGGCGGCATGCCCCTATCTCATCATTTTGTTTCGCTCGCAGATTCCAGACTGCTGGCAAAATTGGTGCATAAAAGGGCAAAATGTATTACACCGCAAAATTTATTAGAGGTTCGACTGTATATATAGCAGTAATAAATTTCTGTAAAGTCTTGGACTGTAGTGAAACAAACATTTTTGTCACGTACTGGTGTCATAAAAGTGGCGCAGTGTAGCAACTTTCGTCAGCCCGTTAGCTCTTGTTTCGTTGTATTTTAATTTGGAAGCTTTATGATATTGCTTCAAGTATATGAATATTAACAAGCCTGCTATTTACACAAAAAGTTTTCATTGAAAAATGAGAGCAGTAGTTCTAGTGATGTTTGGCGGGTAACTTTACTGTGGTAATCATTGTAATCAAGCGGCACAAAGTAGTTCTAGTGATGTTTGGCGGGTAACTTGACTGTGGTAATCATTGTAATCAAGCGGCACAAGTAAATTTTGTGAAACTTCAGTGCCGTATTCTTGCAGATGCTTCTAATGCACTGAAAAATTAAATATATTCGTCGTTTAAAAAAAAAGAAGCTTTCTCAATGTCTAATTTCATAATTTCACCTGAATTATTTGTTACATCACTGAGTTTTGTTGCACTAGTTTTTTTTTCCTATTCTGCTTGGGCACAGGAATGCTATGGTCGGTCCCTCCTTTACACAATCCATTCAGGAATCCGTATTATGCATTCAGGCAATAGTAACTGCTGAAAAAAGGAGTTTTTGTTTGTGGTAGATATCCTCATTTGGACCTGGTGGACATTGTGACACAACAGTAGAGTTCAGGTGAATACCTATAGAAGTGTGGCATGACATTTTGAGGTCTGGCAAAACATGTACATATGTGCATGTTCCTTCTACTTTGTGTTTACTCATCTTTCTTCCTAAAATTATTGCAGTACTAATTCAGGTCAATAGTGAGAAAAAAGTTTCTTACGCTTTCCTTGGTCTTGCCGACTTTTGGCGTCTTTCATTCGTGTGCACAGGGTGTGTGTGTGTTTGTGCTTGCACGCACGTGCGCACACATGCTCACATGCACACACACACACATGTCATATAATGTAATCGTGGAGATAATAAAAATAATGTAGAAGAAAACAAAATGCGTGCCATTAGTGACATTCGAACCCATGAACTCCGAATTTTGTGTCCGGTGCACACCCGACTGAGCTACAGGGGAGCCTGTTCAATCTTTTGCTTCTTGAATCATTTTTGCTACGATTGTTTGCGGACATCTTTCTTCAAGTGCTTTGTGCTGCATAATGCAGAGGACGGAAGATACTTTGAAGGCGGTCTTCACCAGTCTGGTCAGTGCATCCCAGCAAGACATAGGCATAGTGTTGAGAAATGCCCCTGCTGGCCACTTTGAGGCTGTACAAGTTGCATTGGCTGAGCCTTTTGCCAGGTTAGTCTCAGGTGTTTAAGCTTCAATGCACAAACTTCTGATTGGTTACTGCTAAAACAATGCTGAGCCATACTGTCGGGTTCATTTGAGAGGCTGACATGTAATATGTACAGTGCACAATCTTACATAAGTCGTTCTTCTGAATTGTTGCAGTTGCATACTCCGCTAAACATGAATTTCTATTGCTCCCTGCCTTATTATTTCTTCTAAACCTTGAAAGAAGTCCGTCATCATACTCTGCAGACCTCTGGTGCAGGCATGTCAGTAGGTATTGCAATTGAAGATGCTAGGAACACGTAGCAACATACTATATTTTAGAGCATTATGGCAGTTGATCATTGACTTTAGCCTTTATTAGTAAAGAAAACAAGCATCAATGTAACGAGCTCCATGAATCCATATACAAACTATATACAGTGGTCATCACATGAGGGCTAAGTGCGGCAGTGGTTATTTAGGATGCACCGTGCCTATTCTTGGGCTACCTAGTAAGATGATTGCTTATTTCAGCATTCTTGCTCTGTCAGAAGTTGGCTTATTAAACAATGAGCATAGGGCTGCGCTAAACTGGTAGTGCTTTTGCAGTCCCTAATTCTTATAGTTCCATTAGGTCACTCACTGACGCTTGAATAATGTGGTTGCATCTTGCTTTGCCTTGAAATTTTACTTATTGCAGCAGTACCAGCGTTGTGTAATCGTTTTTGCAGGATGACGTACAGTGAGTGCATCAGTGCTCTTCAGTCTGCTAAAGATGAAATTCGAAGCATTGAGGTAAAGTTCCTTTGTGATTACTCATACAGCTTTGTCACATTTTAAAATGCAAAAAAAAGTTCTGTCTCTGGAGCTGAAGTATAGGGACAATGTTATACTGTGGTTGCAACAGCGTTCCGCGTGCTTCAGCCTTACTTGCTTGCCACCCCACCGCCCCCACACCCCCTTTTACCCAAGTATTATTGCATGCCAGAACACATTGTTATGTCGCAGATATTGTGGCTTCTGAATGTGATGTGCTTTAAAATCTCGTTAATGTGTGTTTGTGCTTGCATACATGATTGTCTTTTGTTATGTTCTTTGTTGATTTGTTATGTTATGCTGGCCTCTCAGCCAACTCTGTTCCGGCTGTGAACTGGTCGTCGCTGCCATGCCGGCTGCTTTTGTTTGCAGTGGGGGCAGGACTTGGGAGCACAGCATGAAGAATACCTGGTGAAGCACTGTGCTGACGGGAGGCCGCTGTTTGTGACACTCTTCCCATCAGCACTGAAGCCGTTCTACATGAAGCACACAGCCGATGACACCGGCACAGTCAGTGTCTCCATTAATCCAAGAGAATTCCTTTTCTGCACGATGCCCTTGCATGTCTGATTGTCTGTTTGCTCTAGGTCTGCTGTATCGTGCTGTAGAGCAACTCTGCTGTAATCTCTAAATATATGTGTCGAATTGTTGTTCTGAAAGCAACCTGTCAAGGATATAATGGTGAAAGAATTCAAAATCAAATTAGTGTTCCATGCATCCATATCAAAATGAGACTGCTTTAGACATGTGCATTTTCATTTATACTGTATTGCTTGAGTGGTCGCTTCCAATGTGCATATAATGAAGACTGAATGCACAAGAGTTAATGCATATTACAGAATACCAGATGCTCAAAATTAATCTGGAGCCCTCTGTATGGTTCCTCTTTCTCTCTTCCTTTGTTTACTCCCTCCTCTATACCTTCTCTCACGATGTGGCTCAGGTCCCCATCGAGAATGAGACGGTTACTGCGCCATAATCAAGTGTTAGTGCTAATACAGCAGAACCCTGCTTTTAGGTTCCCGGTTGCTACATTTTCGCAGCTGCTATGTTTTCATGAGTCAGCCCTCGTTCTAGCTCCCATGCAGTTGTTACATACTAACTCAGTTGTTACATACTAACAGCATTCCCGCTTGGCACTTTGCTAATGTTCCCTCACGCTACTTCTTTACCCTCCTCCTCCTCTACATTAATGGAAATGATTACATCGAACTTAACTCCAAAGGAGAAAGCGTGCATTAAAATTTTTCTTTCCTTACTGATAATAAGCGTGGTTTGTATCGCCCATTACATGTAAAGCCACTATTAATGGTAGGAACATGAGAATACTTTAATGTCACTCAAATCAAGACTCTTGAGATTTAACAAGACAAACATGGCATAAATTTTTTAACCATGCATCTGTTAAACAGACACTTGGAATTTTTTTTTCTTTCATATGAAGTAGCACAGAGAAACCAGGTAACTATGCTGTTGCCCAGCAATGTCTAACCAACTACTATTAGAATCTTTAAAGAGGTTTGCATTCTAGCTTGTATGCTGTCCCTTCTCTCACTTGATGTCATTGCTATGGTAACCATTGTAACACCTTAAAAGTGAAATGCAAAGGTATGTCTGTAATAAATCACAATGCATTGCTTCCTCCTCTATTTTACAACGCTGGCCAGCTACCCCCAATCTGACTGTCCAGAGCCTTTTCCTTTGCTCTTTTCATAGTGGGAAAAAAGAGCCCACTTAATAGTTTCAAATGCACACGAGAAACTCACTCATGTGCAAACTGCTAGTAAGCCTTTTGGGGAAGATTTGTGCACTTTTTGAAATCAAGTACATGTTTTGGTGCAAGTTCATGAAAAGGACCAAACGCTAACCACAATGTTTTGCAAGATATTAGTGGAAATGAAATGATCTTGTATCATTGTATATAAACTAAGTACTCCTCTATTCAAGATATATGAGAATTTATAATAAGTTTGGCACTCAAAATTGCTTAAAACGAACTGAAGTGATCTCTTGCGGTAAGATGCTGCCATTATTGGTGTAGCCCCACCACATGACTATATTTCAGGAAAATATCACTGACTTCCTTATGTGCACAGTGTTCATTTATTATTGTTTTTTTGTTTTGTTTTAGGAGTGCTCGTCATGTTTTATTTTATTTTACACTTTCTCCAGTATGCTCCTTTTGCATCGTCAGTGATATGCTTTTAGGTTTTGTCACTGGATGGCACCATAGTGTTTTAAATTTCTTGGGTGAAGCAGTTAGCACGGTCCACTAATGTTTTCATAGGCAAGGTGTACGTCCCTGTGCCATAACAGTCTTGAGGGTGAAACTGAAATGAATGCAGCTGTAGTATACTGAAAATTTCTAATTCCTGTCTGGCAGGTGAAGTTTATATAGTTTTCAGTGCATTACTTTTGCCAACATGCGACCACTATAGCACACGCTAATCATGGTTTCCTGCACCAACTACATAAAAACAGGCGCATACACTGATCCAAAAATTCTCAATAAAATTTTTTACAGAGCTTAAAACAAAACTGCTATGGAATCAACTTTAGACAACAGGCGTTTTGTTCGAACAAAAAATTTAAAGGCCCCTTTAAATAGTACTATTCAAGGCAAAATGTAGAGGGGACAGAAATGTGCTAAGTTTTCGACCAAGGTGCTTGCATAGCATTGACATAACTGCAGCGTAGAAGAACACAAAGACATAGCATGTGCAGCTGATGGGCTTGGGGCTGGTCCCACATGAAGCCTCATAGTGAAACCTCCTGTTGGTTGATGAAGCCACTACAGTTGGAAGAACCACAGAATCACCCTAATGCTTATGTGGGTGTGACAGGATTTCTCCGGTTCTTGCTCAAACCTAAAATGTAGGTGAACCAGCACAGGTCGTCCTGCATTGGAATCAGCCACTTGGCGACCAGATGCAGCCGCAAAACTTTGGTAATGCTCAGTTTTACGTGATGTTTTTGCTGCCAAAACAAGCCAATGCCTTAGGTGAACTTCATCAGATGCGCTGTGCAAATGCCTCGCGAAATGTATTTTTCCTCGCATTCCTTGAACAGGTTGAAGGATTTGATCTAATAGCACCCATTGGAGGAGAGCTGTGTGGAGGAAGCCTCAGGGAAGACAATGCCACGGTCCTCGCCGAACGATTGCAGGCTCTGGGAATGATTGAGACTTTCTCCTGGTAAGTGCCTTTGCCAAGGATCTTGTTCTAAGAACAAAATTCCCCTGTGTACACAGCATTAACAAGCTTTATACTCTTGTCAGTCATTGAACTTTTCATCTTGTGCAATTAATACCTATGTGCACAGAAATAAAGGAGCTTTGATAAGAGACATGCACATGCAGTCCATTTCAAGCCTTCTACAGTTACAGCCACGCATTTGGAGCAGTGTGGCCGTATCTCACATTGCAACTGTTGTACAAGTGCACCTAACGCTTTTCGTGTAAAAGGAAGGTGTCTTGACCTGAAACCATGCTTTAGAATAGCCTAGCAAGCTTACCGGGCACACTACACAATACAAAGCCATGTGCTTAATTACTTTTGTCTGCTTGCATTGTACTGGCTTTTAGACCATTTAAAGCTAATAGCTTAATTTATTTCTCATGCTGCAGCGAACTGCACTCCACTATAATACCAATGGAAAAATTTCACATCGAAAACATAGTTTCACATACACCGAAACGTGTAGTTGGCACTTCTAGTCCTGGTAATTATACGACCGATGACTCATTTTTTTTCCCCAATGAAGCTTGTAATGCTATCGCATTGAAATCATATAAGCTGCTTATTTGCGAGTGGTTCCCCTATTTTTCTCGGCACCTCCACGAGATGGGCCTTATCGATAGTCAGAGCATATGTTAACTGATGATGCTTTGTCATGTTCCTTTTTGTCCCGTCAGGTACCTGGATCTTCGAAAGTATGGCTCAGCACCACATGGTGGATTTGGTTTGGGCTTCGACCGAATGCTGCAGTACTTTTTTGGCATCAAGAATATAAGGGATGTGGTGACCTTTCCCAGGTGGTCAAAGCACTGCTCTATGTAGATAGCTGAGGTGTCCTCATTTTGACAGTAAAAATGCATTGACTCTTCAATGAAGAGTCTACCATTGTGTGTCCTGTCGCTTACTATATCTTTAGCACTAAGTCATCAGTGCACCTGCCAGCAATGAGGTCTGGCAGTAGTGCCACACTTTTAAGTGAAATTATTAAGGATCTATGAATATCAAAATTTGCTAATACAAATCAAACAAATATGAAGAAAAAAAACGGCTTTGAATATCTGTCCAGTGGGAAAAAAAAAATACAAAAAATAGAAAATTAACAAACACTGTTCATTTTGTTTATTTCAGAATTGCACATGGCATTTGCAAACAAAATTAAACTAAAATTGCATAGAAGTGTATACTGTCTGAATGACAGCATGCAATCCTGCCATGTACAACTAATTGCAGTGCACTCAGAAAATGAATTCTGTGAGCTGACACAACACTGCTGCAGGCCAACAAAAATAACATAACATGCACCAGCAGTCTGTGCAGCTGTAAAAGCACACATAAAAGGACACTTGATTACTAGTTACGATAAAAACTAGCGCAAAATGTTATGTATGAAGATCAGCTGTTTGACATGTTTGACAAGTAAGCATTCCCTACACACTGGCACAACTCCCTCCGCAATTGAAGTTGCAGGGATCGCCAAGTATCACTTGCATGGTTTGCTCAAATGAGGGGTACTTGAAGTGACCAGTGGACTAACACCATTCACTAGGGTCCTTGCCCCTTCCCAGTAGAGCATCTCCTATGTTAGCTATTTCTCTGTTAGGGGAAGATTGAAATATATTGTTCCTTGTTCATTGCCACGGAATCGAAAGCACTTCACACATTGGATGCCATCAAAGAACAGCGTGGTGATGCCTTGAACTGTGACTTCACTCGGTTGCACTTCAGCTGCCTGGAGTTCTCTTGTCACAAGCTCCTTGAGCCACTCCATATGGCCAGATGCATGATCAACAGTAGCCTTGAGCGAGGGTCCACGGACATAGCCATGCAGGCCGTTTTATCAAAAAGGTACTCGGCAAAGTGAGCCTTGACAGACTTTGCAAGGCTTTTAGCATACAGTTTTCACTTGCAGATTCAAGGCAGATTCAAACGCTTTCAATAACAGTTACCTCATAGGTCAAGTGTGATGGCTATCTCAAGCAACCGTAAAAGCATGAGGTACTGACTATTTCGATTCGCAATTATCTCTGTGACATTTAGATCAAGCGCATTTGCTTTCTTTTCAAATGGGCTGCTGTGTGCGACCCAAGTCTTGCAGCATTGGTTGAATCTTCAAAACTTTTTTCGCACCGCTTCTGCCTGTAGTCTTGCTTTAGAAATGGCACGAAAGTGGTTTTGAAGAGTCAACCAATGCTGCAAGACTTAGTTTGCACACAGCAGCTCCTGTGTGAAAAGAAAACACACATTCGCACAACCTGCACTGTGCCATTGACGGCAACAGCGTTGACTAATAGTCCCACAGGAGAGACTTCCCGCATTTCTTCCCTGATTGACTCAAGTGGTGGCAGCCGACATCCTTGCTGTACACATGCAGCTCGGACGGGTAGCATTATGTGAACTGCAATAGAACGATAGCACTATGCAAACTACAACATGGCAGCACAAGCTTATGAACAGACAAGCTGAGCCATTTGCGTTTCGGACTTGAGACAGCCATCGTCTGTGGTGATGCGACTGTTAGCCTGATTCTGCTTGCCGTCTTCTTTCAACAGACACACTCACGGACCACTTTTGTTTAATAAGAGCTGACTTTGATTACTTTCTTGACATTTCTACTCAGGTCTTCCGATAATTCGCCCGAGTACTGCGGTCTCTTCAGGATCGGTTTGACGCAAGTCAGCTGTATTCGACAGATGCTGAGTGCACTAGAAATATCTTTAATTCAACTTGTAATTCGAAATTTATGATGATTTAAACTAGGAGCGCAGTCCCAGCCGATGATCATGTAAGTCCATGATGCCAGTCGCTCGTTGATTCGGACGGGGGATTGCATCGTGGTACAACCCGCGCAGCCAGCGGTCACCGAAACTTCCTCAAACCTGAATTAACTTCGTGCTTAATTCTTGCCTCGCTGCTTTAATTTCTTTGCCGGTATGCCATTTTCTCTTTTTCCCTGCTCCTCGCAGCTCTTTCACTATCTTCTCTTCCTTCTCATGGGTCGTGCCATTCCGCACTTTTGTAGCAGCTCCTCCTCGCTAGTGCGGATTGTCGGGAAGCTGGCTTTTCCTCGCAGCCCATAAGCATGGTGGGTGAGCTTGCTGTATCTCAAGTAAAAGAGAAAAAGTACATTTGTAGTTTCATTTCAAACACAGAAGTGCTTTCTGAAGCCGACGATTTAAGGAAAAAATTCGACGATATTTGCACCAATACTGTAGTACTTGCACCAGTCTAGTGAGTCGTCCCAACATACTTCACACATTAGCTTGCTTGAGCGGATGGGGAAGCAAGCATCTAAAGGGGTCGGCAAAACGCTGGTTGTTACGAGCTTTGATCCGAAATATCCTAACTCCATGATATTTAGCTGAACTGTGGGAGACAGGGTTTTATACCTTTACTTCTCTGCAGCGCAATATGGCACTCCTAAAAAGCGTGGCTGTGGCATGAACTGTCTTAGCAGCTTCTGTGTTCCACATGTATAAAGTGCAGTGCAGGTTAGTAGTCTATTTCATCACTGGATGAGTGAAATGTAAATATTTCTTTCCTGTGCTTACAAGTGGATATTTCTAAAACTGTTCATGCTGGCTAGGGCAGCATCAATGGGCATGCCTTGCACAGGGCAAATTTAAGCGATTTTTCAGAAATCCAGGCTCTAGACCTCACAATTAGATTTTTGGTATTGATGTACGATTCCAGTGCTGCTACAGTGCATCACCGCTGAGATTTTCTTCAAACCTAAGCGACTGTCGCTTGAGAAAAGTCAGTTGAAAGCCCCGGTATAGGGTTCCCCATGTAATGCGCCAAACCCAGTATGCAAAATTTGGCACCGACAACAAAATTGCCACCACGCACCTCTTTCACAGCGGCTCCCATTAGCTTCAGAACCTAGAAAATGGAGTTAAATATTTTGAATAGATCTTTCCTTATCCTCGAAGATGCTTTTAAAGGCCTGCTTTCAAGCTCTGATTGTGGCCTGTGGAAGACTGAAGCACACGATGATATTCCATTGGTGTACATATATTTGGCCACGTGGTGGGTGGTCGCATGATGTACAAATTTTGAATGGTCCTGGAATACACATCGGTAGAACACTGAACAGTGGCTGTGTTGTCCTTTGCCATTCCAGTAAGCCTCGTCATGTGATGGTTGCAATGAATGTTACATAACACTGTAGCAAAGAGATTAAGAGGTTCCTTTGACTATGTGGCTCAATTGCAGTTACAGTAAGCAAATCTAGAGTTGAATGAAGGGTGAAAATTCCTATGCAAAAGGAATGACAAAGCAACTAGGGAAGGTCAACCTTCTGCAAGCAGTTTAATCAAATATATTCAGCTTCCTTTGCACTTAGTCAAAGGTGCATGCAGAGCATGCTATATAAAAGTCGATAAACATTGCCTTAGATTGTTTGCTCCACTTCAGTGACTCATGAAATCAAAAAATGTGCAGTTGAGAAGAGCGTGTTGCCGGGCTAGTTGGTGATCCATTGGGTAAAAAATTGCGCAAAAAACACAAAGGACAAAGAAGAACACAGCTTGTCATACGTCTTATGTGTTCTTCTTTGTCCTTTGTGTTTTTTGCGCAATTTTTTACCCAAAAAATGTGCATTTCAGCAGTTCAGCTTTTCCTGATGGCACCCATGCAATCAAGACATGACCACTTGTAATGATTTACACTTTATCTGCACACTCTTTACAATCCCAAATTTATTACTTGCTGTCACAGGAGGCCACTACACATTTCGTCTTGCAGAGCGGACTCAGTTTTTGAGGGGAGGGGTATCAACGTAGTCCAGAGTGCCCAGGGATGCTGCCTGGAAAGAAGCAAAAGTCAAAAGTACAAAGGACGTATCGTGGAATATACGAGGATATGTTCATATAAAATCAGTTTCTGCAATTAACTCTCCTCAAACATTAAATGTAGGTTTCTCTACGCTGAGAACCTATTTCCCTAATGCGCAGCAACTACTTGGGACAGAATGAAATTTTGCATCCTCTGTATGCACACCTTCAAGAGTAGCTACGTTCGATGTAGCTGTCAAAACGCCCACTAAAAACCATGAGAGAATTTTCGACATTTTCATGTACGTCAAACCCAGGTTCACTCAGAGGCGAGCCTGAGTACAGGGAAGTAGCTCTGCCAACGTTGTCGCTGGGGCATCTTTCAGTGTGGTGCCAGCATAATATGCAGCTTGCTTTGCACTGCAACATAATGTTTCTGACTGGGTGGGACCTTTTAACTATATATAAAAAGTTACACCACACAAAAATTGCTGGGCAACAGCAAGGTTCAGAGACATAACGCCTGCAAAAACTTAAATCCCCTATAATCTATTGTGCCCCACCCTACTAAAACGTTCCCAATGCCATTTCTGCCTGTTAATAGCGTTTTTTAAAGTCTTGTCAGCAGAAGACAATCAATTAAATTTCAAAACCTGGTGAGAGCAAGGTGTATATGCATTCTTAAGGACAAAAGTCCTCAGGACGCACAAACGAACAGAGAAGGGCATAGCATTTGTACCCACTAGAGAGTGGAGACCATGGAAGAAAAACTCAGGCTCTCCATTAAAGGTTACTTAGACAAGGTATCCGTTGTTATACCGGATATCCAAGTCAACTTTAGCCACGGGTTAAAGATTAAAACATTTGAGATAGGTCAGAGAAACCACTTGTATACAGCTGCCAGCCACCTGGCACACCACAGGGGATTTTTTATTTTGCAATTAACTCATTAGTAACTAAAATAATTTTTCTAATTTACTAATTATTGCCTTTAAAGATAAGAAGCGTGCAGAGTGGGTCAGAGACTTAGCTCAAGTTACTGACATTCTAATGGAAATCAGGAAGAAGAAATGGGCATGGGCAGGACACATAGTGCGAAGAGAGGATAACCGATGGTCGCTTAGGGTAACAAACTGGATTCCAAGGGAAGGAAAGCGTAGCAGGGGGCAGCAGAAAGTTAGGTGGGCGGATGAGGTTAAGAAGTTCACAGGGGTCAAGTGGATGCAGCTAGCACAGGAGGAATTAACCGGGTTAATTAGAGGAATATGGGAGAGGCCTTCGCCCTGTAGTGGGTATAGTCCGGCTGATGATGATGCCTTTAGACAATGAATGCGATTTGCGAAGTTGGAGAGTACCTTCTGAAACCCCCAATCCATTTATATTCGATAAAGAAAGCCTCACGTGTCTCGTTTTTCCAAGCTCTAAAGAAAGCCTGCGAAATACAAAGAATATCACTTGACTAACGCATTCGGGCGCCACGATTGTGGTGCTCCCAAATTTGGTTTGAGTGAACGAAATTAGTTGCGGCGCTTGACTCGACAACCCACTTCCAGCGGTAGGCTGATATGTTGGCAATGGTTGCAGCCAGCACGGTGAGCTCGGTGCGACTTGCACAGTCACGTATGCCGACTGCATGAAGCAGACGAAGAAACCACCGCAGATGTATTGGCCTGCCGCTGCAACAGGGTCGTGCAGCCAAGGCCGCAGCTGATTTTGTTCACTGAAATCCAGGTTGAGAGCAGCACAATTGTGGCGCACGAATGCGCCAGACATGATATTTTTTGTATTTCACGGGCTTTCTTTAGAGCTTGGAAATAATGGTACACATGACACTTTTTTTATCGAAAATAAATGGAACGGGGGTTTTAGAAGGTGCTCTCCAACTTTGCAAATCCATTTATTTCCTTAAGGCAATAGTGAGTACATTTTTTTTCTCTGGGCTACCTCAAATGTTTCATATTTTAACCCTTGGCTAAAGTTAGCTTGGACACCCTGTATATAGCACCTACATGTCTGGATCATCGTTTGTGCGTCTTGCAGACTTGTCACTGACAGCACTTTGGTTGATCACCTGTACAGCTGTGCTACAAAAACAATGGTACTTTCAGGACTTCAAGCAGGCTGAATTTGTGAAAAGCTGAAGCAGCAAAGAGGAAAATATTATCCAATATTTTTCTACAGATAAAGAAAAGTTCCACATAATGAGCAAGGTCTAAATGTCTTGTGCACAATTCTAAATGAAGGAAAAAAAAAAAAAAAAAGAAATGAGAAATAATTTTGTGTCTGTACCTCTCTAACACGTCTATACTACAAGCAACACCAAACAAACTACAGTCAAAACTCGATTTTACTAAATTCCCGATTTAACAAAGATATCGCAATTTCCCCTCAAACGTCCATAATGTCCAATGCTTAGACTAATAACCCAGTCAAGTGTGCAAGTTGCAGGAGAGTACTTCGCAGCTCGAAAGGCACTTTACGCGATGCAGTGCTAAACAGGAAAGCGGAGTGCACTCGCATTAGCACTCGTTGGTACGGAACTGGCAACTGAAAAATCAAATTTGAAAAAAAAAAAAAAAGAAATTGGAACCTCCAAGCGTGAAGTTCAGAGAACTGCTTTTTAATAAAACACAAAAAAAAATGCTTAAAATTTGACACAGGGCCATCATTCGGAGACCCCACATGAACAAACTAACTGAAAATGGCGTGACCTCAGTGGTGCACCACGCTTAATTTGGAAGTTGCGTACACGGTTACATCATGTTTTTGATATGTGATATAACAAACGCCACTGTTATAAAACAATTCCTCAAATAAAAATATTTACAAAACGCGTAAAATGACCTTGTATACATATCTTACTACATAATACATTCATGACGAAGAAATTTCTGCCGGTGAGGCTACGCACTCGGCCCTCAAAGTCTGTTTTGCGAACGCACTCAGACATGAGTGCACGCTTTGGCAAGTGCACTTATGTTATGCTGTTTAGCAGCGGTAACGTGCACTTTTCGTAAGTGACACTTGCTGTAAGTGCACTTCATTTTGCGTGCTTGACAGGGGTATAACTTGAAATAATGAAACGAATTTGATTACTATCCCGATTTAAAGGATTTTTATTTATTAACTGCGAGCCAAAAGTAACATTGCGAAGCAACTTCTTCCCTCTTACCA
This sequence comes from Amblyomma maculatum, assembly GCF_055883805.1. Lineage (NCBI taxonomy): Eukaryota > Metazoa > Arthropoda > Arachnida > Ixodida > Ixodidae > Amblyomma > Amblyomma maculatum. The sequence continues at coordinate 50,617,334 of NC_139347.1, read as the reverse complement.
AGCTATGAGGTGCAATATGAGAGCTATATTGAGTTGAATTTATCAGATGGTGCCATCGGCAAAAACGTTGCGTGCAGCCTGCTGACACCGGGTCAAGTGTTGAATGCCCTTGATCTGCTGCAGCAGTTTGCCGGAACACATGAGAGGGATGGAAGACTCCCTCAACGTACTTGAGAACAAAAAATCTGCGCAGTCGTTGCTTACAAAGCGCATGAAAGCAAAGATCCACAACTTCTTTGGTGGGGAAATAAATCTGTGATCCCTTGAGGCTCATCATATGCTGAGGTAGTAATTTTCGTTGATTCTTTTTATAGGTGCTAGCGGTGTCATCGTTTCTGTGGGCCGTAATTTCATTTTCGGAGCATTTATGCTTTGCAAATATGATGCCGCGGTACTCTACACCATATAATAATTGAATGTATCAGATTAACGGACTGAGAAATGCCTGCCTCGATTTAAAGAAATTCCCGATTTAATGAAATGATTAGTGTTGCTTCTTTTCATAGGTGCTAGCGATGTCGATCGTTTCTGTGGGCCATAATTTCATTTTTGGAGCATTTATGCTTTGCAAATATGATGCTGCGGTACTCTACACCATATAATAATCGAATGTATCGGATTAACTGACTGAGAAATACCTCTCTCGATTTAAAGAAATTCCCGATTTAATGAAATGATTAGTGTTGCTTCCTTTCATAGGTGCTAGCGATGTCGATCGTTTCTGTGGGCCGTATTTCATTTTCGGAGCATTTATGCTTTGCAAATATGAGGCTGCGGTACTCTACACCATATAATAATCGAATGTGTCGGACTGAGAAATGCCTCCCTCGGTTTAAAGAAATTCCCAATTTAATGAAATGATTCATGGCTCCCCTCAGCTTCGTTAAATCAAGTTTTAACAACGTTCAATTAGTGGCTAGGGACGGATACAATCATGTGCAAGATTGTAAGCTAAGAAAAAATTTTCAAGAACATTTTCCTCTGACTAACCATGAAAGATGCACACCACTGGCCAATCATTCACACTCCCGAGTAAGTTGTCTCATGATACAAGGTGACCTGCAGACCAGCTGACAAATTAGAAGATATGGCAATCTACTACACGCAGCAACAAGCCAGTATTAATGTGTGCATAACAAGAAAGGATAACTAATAACGGCGGCTTCCAAGTGCGGCGGAGAGTCAGGTGGGTGGATGGGTTTAGAAAGGAGAATAAAATGGTCGCAGGGGAGAGGGTTAACTGAAGGGTCAACGCAGATGAGGCGTTGGGAGGGTTATGTGAGATGGCTTGTGTTGCATTGGATGCAATCAGACTGATAACGATGAATCAATAAGCTGTCTGCTACAGAAGCGCACGACGTAGGAGCTTACAGTAACGAGGCTAACGACGAAGAAGCTAAAGCCCACTGCCAGATGAATGTTGAATTTGGCCTGTCTCTTGTTGAAGTGCTCCTCCCACGGACCGATGAACTTCGGCATGTCATCTATGGTAACTTGCTTGTGATCGGCTGGAGGGTGATACGACCGGACGCCACTGCGGGGCTGCCCTAGAAGAAGAAATGTGCGATTAAAGTCGTGCGTTTGTCGCCTCTGGAGCGCTTGGGACTTTAACTACACACTCGGGAACCAATTGGTGTCTGGCACGACACATCAATATTTCCATCTCGACAAAACGCAAGGTTCAACAAGACAGCAGCAACTTGGCGGCGAGTGCGACTCAGGTTGAAGACCATACAAACATCGCATCAAATATGCAAAATGCGGAATCTTATCCGGCATCCTATCAAGCGAACTTCGCATACCTGAAAGCTGCACATGCACCCGGCACATGTACTGTTTCACCCGGCATTACATTTCTGCATAAGTGAAAATGCTAGCCATAGCACGGGAAGAGGCCGGCGCATTCAAACACAAAAACGTGTTTAAAACACGTAAGACTTACTCAAAATGGACTGCAGTGCTCTTCGAGAGGCGAGCCGTGCGATCATTTTCACTTGGGTTTGGGTATAGTGAACTAGAATACTCAGGTTTGAGTTTCCAGCAAGCTAGGAGGACCTGAAAAGAATCGGAAGGTCACCTTGGTTGCTAGAGCGCGTTGAGAAGCAGGACAAAAGCTACATGTTTCTGTTCTAAAACGTTATGCTTAACAATATAAGTAAAATAATTTAATACCTAATATTTTACTTCAAAATTTAATAATTTTTATAAAAGAGAAGTTACAAGTTTTTTGAACATTTATTGCAGTAACAGTTAGTTTGGCAGTTTTGTGCGCGACATGCCGGATGCCGGTGGCAACGTTGACATGCATTGGTAGCGCATTGGTAGCATTGGATTTCATCTATGGAGTTTCGTGCTTGCTTACAGTGTTTAGTTTCTAGTTGTAAGTGCACTCACCACATCACAGGAAGATCGAACTACGCACACAGTCCCTTCTTTGGGGAGCTTCTTCGCAAAGCTGTCCTTTCTGCGATGACCGTGTGATTAACCTTTTGTGTTTTGTACTGTGCTCCGCCTCTTCGATGGCGGCGCCCTAGTTAACAGAAGCGAACGAAGTGGTCGGAACTATCCCCAAAACTCAACGTGTTCAAACAGCGCATAGTTTAGAAGGGATGGATAAAACGAAGCAAGCGGAATCGGGAAGCCATAGCAATCACGGCCTGAAGCCGGCCAGTGTTGACTCGTTGGAAGGTTCGGAGAGTGGCTCGTTAAACTCTAAGCTCGGCCCGCGCTCCGTGGGCAGCCACAGCTCCCACTCGCCGTCGAAGTCGCTCTGCTCTTCCTCATCTACTTCTACCGAAAACATGCAACTTACTCAAGAGCTCAAGGTGAGTTTGAAGAACTCCGCGATTCACTGTTGCTCATTGGGTCATCCTACAGCTCATTTCCTGACTGCTTTGCTGCCGGATTTGTGCATTATGCCGAGGTGAAAGCTTAACAAATATCGACATCTTTCAAGAGGTAGTACGCCCGTTTAAACCTGAAAACACGGATGTGCTGTACTTAGATGGATTGGCTGCGCTTCATTACGTTTCATTCCTCCGCATTTGAAGCAGCAAATAAGGTTCTTTCCTTATCCTCATTGTAACGCATTTTTAGATAACGGCTCAGGGCTGATGATCAACAGGTATCAAGGCTACCTTCTCACCTACATTAAAGCTTTTTTTTCCTTCTGCTATGACTGGCAAAGTTCATTCTGTGTTCAGATTTGGTGCCATGATCTGTCACCTCAAAATTAGAAAGTTCAGTTGATGCAACCACTGCACTACACATTTAATCACTGAAGTTATGGCACATTTCTTGTGCATTTCTCTGGCTTCGTAGATGCGAGAGGTGTCCAAGGTAACAAAGACTCAAGAGCCACCATTGCTTCCAGGAGAACAACCACATGTTGTGCAGAAAGGTGATGGGCGATTCTTGTTTTCTTTGCTACTTTTAATTACCTGCTTTTCAGTGGTGTGTTCTTTGCAACCTTGGAACCATCATGGTCGGCAATGCGAGCAGAAAAACACCAGCCCTGCTTTATTGTAGTGTTTCAGCAGAGGTGCCATAATAACTTCTTGTAGTGTTGCAGGATTTCTTTCAGTTTTTTCTTGGTTTCGCAGCTTCTTTTAACCTTTATTCGTATGTGTTAAGCAACAAAATGGTGCAAGGCATTCTTCTGCAGTTGTTGTCATAAAACAGCAGCATACGCTGCTTATTTCGGTCTTTGCCTTGTACACCATCTTTCTTTGTCACATGCACTAAACATTTGTCTAAATGGACCAGAGAGGATTGATAAACATTTGAAGCAGCTTAACTAGCTGACTACTTCAGGACTCGGGATCAGTAACTGGAATAGTACCCTTACACTTAAGAATTGTTGATAGAAGGTTCGATGAGCTTAACTACTGGTCACCAAACTTTGATCCCTGCCACTGCCACCACGTTTCGACAGCGGTAAAAAGCAAGGCTCCTGTGTACTGTGCATTGTCAGTCCACATTAAAGAACGTTAAAATTTTGTGGAGCCTTTCACTATGGCGTCCCTCATAGTCTACGTAGTTTTTAAAGCCCATGGGACAATAAACTGAACCTCTTGACCTCTTGGCTGTTAAGCATGTTGCAGAACTTTTAACATTGTGTAACCACTTGGATGGTTGTGAAGTGTCCCGAGCATCATAAAGGAATATGGGGGATTGCAATTGTTATCGAATAAGCCACATCGAGGAATCGTACGCAAAATAATTTTGGTCTGTAATAACACCATGTGCTAATTATGATAACAAAACAAATCTGGTTGAAGATGTAAGAATAAACGCTTGTAGCATTATTAATTAAATTTAAGGTTTCATGGCACATTACTACTCACCGAATGTGTTCTGCTCTTTTTTGTATATGTTTCGAATGTACAAGTTCTGCGATGTTTTGTTGCTGAGCATGAGATTCTGGCAGCAAACTGTGGTCTTGGTAGTCGCATTTCAGTGCAGGCAAAATTGAAAAGCACCTCGGTGCTGTATAGAGTTGGTGCTCACTATGGAACTCTAGGAGGTAAAAATGACTTAGAGCCTTCCTCTTTCTGCTTCCTTTCATGTTAAGGCACTCGACTGGTGCACCCAAGGACGTGGGATCGAATCCTGGCCGCGGCAGCCGTTTTTCGATGGAGCCGACAGCAAGGCGCCTGTGTGCTGTGCGATGTCGGTGCACATTAAAGAACCCTAGGTGGCCAAAATTTTCAGAGCCGTCCAGTACAGCATCTTCCATAGCCTGAGTCGCTTTGGGATGTTAGACCCTATATATCAGCCAAACCAACCATCTCATGGCATGGCTGAAAGTGTGGCAATTACTGCACCTTTCTGTTCCTCATAAAACATTTCAATTGATCTTCTATGTAAAATTACCCTTTGAGATGTCAACTGTGACATGAATGAAATTGATTTCAGTCTGATTGCCCGCAGCACTGTCTCAGGGATGCTGTCTGCTACGGGGCATAAAGGTTGAAGATCATCTCTGAGCAACTGCTCTTTCACAAGTTTAATTTTTTTTTTATTATTTTTTTAAATTTCACCTTGAACTTTTATTTTGATCTCAAGAGTAAATAAACAGATACGTTATCCATTTATTTACTTCATGCGGAGTGGCATCACAGCTTTGTAGACAAGTTAAAGAAGTAATGACCAGAACGGCACTTTGTCACACTGAGCTCACATGAACAGCGCACACACATTCTATTTCATGCGAGCACATGGGCAGTTCTTGCACCACCGCCGTCCACGCACCACCGCTGTCAAAGCACTATTACACAAAAATAAGTGCCTTCTGGTGCTGGAAAGGGAAAAATTCACTCATGGGACTGAAGAAAAAACACAAGAGAGAAATGAATGAAAAAATGAATTTAGTATAACAAAAGCAGATAGATTGTGGCAAGCTTGATGAAGACACCTTTAGGCTACAGCTTCTGGTGCGGCTGTAGGTTTAAAATAGCTACAATGAAATGTTTCATGCACTCTTACTCTGTGTGAGTTGAAGATGGAATGCAGAAAGGCTCTAAATATCAAGAAGCACTTATGGGTCACTGTGCATCCTACATGGCTTCTTGAACATGAGAATGTGATGATGCAACAGTGAGAGACGATTGTTTGGTTTATAGGATTCATAAAGCGTTCCAAAGTGACTCAGGTTGTGAGGGGCGCCGTTGTGGAGGGCTCTGGAAATTTTGACCACCTGTGGTTCTTTAACGTGCACTGACATACAGCACACGGGCGCCTTGCTTTTCACCTCTATCGAAAAGCAGCCGCTGCGGCCGGAATTTGATCTCGCATCCTTGGGCACAGTAGTTGAGCACTCTAATTACTGCACCACAACGGTGGGTCCAGTGAGAGACAATAAAATACTATTGCAACATGGCATCCTTGTGAATTTTGAATGAAGAGTTGGAAGTGTAGGGGCATTTCTACACAGAAAAGCTTTCCTCCTTCTGAAAGTTGCACATGTTGAGCTGGCACTGAGCAGCCATTGCCCCTGGAGGGAGAATGCAGTGGAGACACCCAGCTTGAGATGATATGATTATCTTTTAGAAAAAAAAGAGCACTGCAAAATCTGCATTGGAGTAATGTGAGAGCACGAATGCTACTGCTGGTTGCTTCTGGTTGCTTTCGTTGCTTAATTCAGTTCTTTTTTACCCATTTTAGTCTTTGGTACTTTCAAATTGCGCGCCAATCCCTTCCTATGCTCTTTTTCGGCTCTACTTCCGGTTACGTGACGTCACATCCTCTGCGCCACATTAATTCACTTCTTGTTTATCCATTTTAGTCTTTGGTACTTTCAAAATGCATGCTGATCCCTTCCTATGCCCTTTTTCAGCTCTACTTCCGGTTGCTTGACGTCACATTCTCTACATCACATTAATTCACTTCATGTTTACCCATTTTAGTCTAGTACTTTCAAATGGCGCGCCAATCCCTTCCTATGCCCTTTTTCGGCTCTACTTCCAGTTGCGTGCCGTCACATCCTTGACGTCACCCTAATTGACTGACTTCATTAACTTTTTTAGTCTTTGGTACTTTCAAATTGCACGCCAATCCCTTCCTATGCCCTTTTTTGGCTCGACTTCAGATTGCATGACGTCACATCCTGGACGTCACCTTAATTAACTGATTTAATTCACTATTTAGTATTTAACACATTTTGATGCCACCCTAATTGACTTACTTCATTAAGTTCAAGTTCAAGATAACTGTATTTCCGTTTACGTAGAGGCCCCTCCGCTCCCTCAGGAAGACCCTAGGGGGCCTCCAAGGGAGAGGGAACGTCTTTCGCAAAGCGTCCCGTGCCAGACGGAATACTTGAGCTTGCTGCTCTGGAGCCCGGCTCTGAAGGAGCACATCCCATATTTCTTTCTGATTCCATCAATGTGCCCGGGAGAATCAGGGCATTCCCAAATGAGATGATCCTGATTGGCTATTATCCCGCATTTGGTGCAGAACTTTGGATGGAGGTTCCTCTTTGTCCTCGTATAGACAAGGTGGAAGGAATCTGTTTGTTTGTAATTTTTTCCAGTCTCTGCATTCTTTAGGTGTGAGAGACCGATCTGAAGGTGGGAGGTCTAATCTTTCATTCCTGTGTGCAGCAGCGATTTCCGTGTACGTGATGAGCGAATCCTTTGACCCGGGTAAGGGTGATTCCATGGCCGCCTGGGTGTAGATATCTCGAACGAGACTGTAGGCAGCCTCATTGCCTGGAATCCTCTCGTGAGCCGGGACCAACACGATGGAGATCTCTCTATCCAATACCGATTGTCCAAATATCCTAACTGCTTCATTATATATTTCATACATTCAAATGTGGGGCCAAGCCATTGGCTAATAAGAGCATTTTTGCCTTTACTTTTACATTTTTTGCCTCTAATTAATTACCTAATTAACTTATTAGTCTAATTACTTTTCAAACGCAACATTACATCACCTTCTATCGATTGACACCACTCATTAATCTCTCCCACTTCTCAGTTACTCACAACTGCTGCGGACACAATTTTGCTGACGCTGTTTGCGGACGCAGTCTGCGAACAGAAAACTCTGAACATAGCGAAGTAATGCTTTCGCATTAAACGACGGATGGCACCACTACACCAATTATGTGTTTTTTTAATAAGGAGTGGACATACAGGCATGTCAGTGCAAATAAAAGGGTGAAAACTGTTAGTGATGGTGGTGGTAAGAATGTTTATTTAGGGTTTAGTTGTCCATGATGAGTGGAGTCTTCAGCTGAGAACCACAATGGCTTACGTGATCTGGTGCTCCTGTTCAATAAGTGATTGCTGGTTTCCCGTGTTCGTACTGGATAGTGCAGCATCCCAGGATGTGAGATGGCTGTTTGATTACTTGGTGGGTTTAGGCACTCCCAGAGAGAGTGATGGAGTGGATCCGGATTGGCACATTTTGGACAGTATTGGGTGTATTGCGTGGGGAAGAAAAGGTTCTGAAAAACATTAAAGGTACATGACAGTCTGGAGCTGGCCCCAGGGGAGGACATCACCCCTGTTGAAGATTTTTTTTGGGTGGTTGAAGTGTTGTTCATTGCGTTTTATGTTCGTGTAAGTTCTGAGCAGTTTTTGTCATCATTTCCTTTGTCTGCAGTCTTGGCTAGGCCTGGTGTTCTAGCCTGTTTCACTCTGCCGGTGTGTTGGGTCAGAACCCCTCAATGCACAGTGTGGATTGCATGCAGGTTCGGCGAGTTTCTCCTGAAGTGTAAGACACATACTCGGTCATAATAAGTGCCGGCACATCGAGGCATTAGCATGCTGTCGGTAAATACAAAGGGAGGAAAATCAGCGAAGAGCTCTTTACTATGGCACCTGTCATCTCAATGTTTATTACATATGTTAGAACTTTTAGTACCTGATGAATGCAAGTATTTATTACATACAACAGGTAGTGATTAGCTTTGTGGCAGCGAAAAGAGGTTGTTGAGAGCTCATCTTTGCCTTGAAACTGCTGCTGCAAAAGGCATCACTGGTAAGAACAAAAATAGCGAAAACATTGTTGAAGGGCATATCTCTAGTGCTTTTAATAAATCCTGTAAGCTAAACCTGAATGGGATGTCTGCTGTTCTTTTCAAAATGCCCTTTATTGTTTCCTTCTGCCTGACATGTGATGCAGCTAGAGATGTGACCTACCTGTGCCCATTCCAAGGACCGATTCGTGGCTGCCTCTTCATCACAAACTACAAGCTCTACTTCCGTAGTGTAGAGAAAGTAAGAACAAGATTTTCACATAACTTGCACCGTGTAAGAGCCCTTAATAAACCTAGCACTTCTCTCTTGCCTTTGAGGCTTCCTCTCATCTGTTAGCAGTGCGGGTGGGCTGGCAGCAACTCTTGACGCAGCTCGCAGGCAGCCACTCATGCAGCATGTGTGTCGCATCTTTTGCTTTTGGCCACAGATGTGTCACATTTTTTGTATCTTCAGAATATGTCCACTGTGTGCTGCTTGTACGCATCTTCTCCTGTACTCTTGGGCAAGGGCAATTGCAATCTGACACACCATTTCTGTGGTGTTTGTTACATAACATGCTAGTGACGTAAAATAATGGTGTGCATATAGACAAGTGCATGAAAAATACTTTATACACTCATCTAAGGGCTGGCCCCGCCGGGGTGGCGCAGTGGTTAGGGCGCTTGACTATTGTGCCCAAGGATGTAAAATTGAATCCCTGTCTCGACGGCCGCTTTTCGGTGGAGGCGAAAAGCTAGGCGCCCGTGGGCTGTGCGATGTCAGTGCACGTTAAAGAACCTCAGGTGGTGGAAATTTCCGGAGCCCTCCACTACGCCGTCTCTCATAGCCCGAGTTGGTTTGGGATGTTAAACCTCATAAACCACACCAAACCATCATCTAAAGGCTGCACTTGTGTTTGGATGACTCCTCCAAATTTCAGAAATAGTAATTTAGAAAAAAAAAGTCCACAAAACACAACTCCGTTTCACATGTGTATAAGCCTTTGCGGAACAGTGTTGCAGTTTGAGGATGCCGCTTTTTAAAATTGTCACTCTCAGAAAACCTGTGAGGCCAGCTACATTTGAAATCCCTGCCGGGCCAAATAGAGATGGCTGTTGCTTAATTGGATGGCACTTATAGAAAGCATCCAATGTTGCCACTTATTTCTTCTTTCACACGTAAGAATGCTTTATTAAAGGGCGTTCCAGCTGACTTCATCATGGAAACTCCTTCGAGTGGTAAAGGAATGATTTAATTGGGAATAAGTCAGTTTCTTTAACATAGCGCTGGGATTCTGGGTGCGTGAAAGTGTGTACGGTACCTGAATTCCTGAAATTCTGAATGTTACTTTTACGAAATAGGTGTTGTGAGTATACGCATTAAAATTATGTTTTCACAGCATGATGTATGCCTGAAGGGATAACTCTCTGTGCATTACAGCCTCCCCCCTTATAGGAAACTTGCTCTCGAAAATTTACGCTGAATTATTGAATATCATCACCGCCAAAGCTTACCGTTTTGGTTCAGTGTTAATGCAGATGACGAAGATTTACAAATAATTTTTGTCGAATCAGGCAAATACCCACCCAAACTTAGTATAAAACCAGATTCAATTCTATGCTAGACTTAGGTCGAACAAGTGCACATTTAAACTGAGGATATATTCTTTTGTTGTATGAGAATACAATATTTAGTGTGTTCGATTAATTTAAGTGAAACTAAGTGTGAACACTTGGGTGGTAACGGACATCAGTGCCAAGCAAAAACCTTAGACCTTGTGTCTCGGCCTTAGTTGCCGCAGCAACAGCGTGTCAGTGGACACGTCAAACACTTGGCCGACACGAAGGTGAACTTAGACAAATGTTTGCAAAACTGAAAAGGTGCGAGACAATCTCACTCCTTGGTGGACAGTTCAGATGCGTAGTCAGAGTGACATTTGCAAGCAGAAATGAGAGGCCTTTGAGTGTAGGATGTTTTTCCTCCAATTAATCTTGTGGTCCTATCTACCGAGGACAGCGAGATCAGCCATGATTTTAGTGTAGAAGCGTCAGTTCAACAGTTGAACCTGATCATGAACCTTGTGTGACGCCTTGTAATGGTGTCCTGTCTACCCGTAGCCAAGCATAGCACACCTGTACACCTAAAGCCATCCGAGTGGGCATTGTCCACCGCGGTGAAAATGACCTTTGGTCTTGGGGCTCACCTTTGGCCTTCGACTTACACGCTTTTGCACCGATTTGCCGGTTTAGCCAGAGTTGAACCCCAACTAACTTTTTTACAGCACTAGTATTGATTCAAGTGCAGTGGTAGTGTGTGCCACTGTTTGTTGGTAGTATCTCTGAATTTTACTGCTGTTGGGCTGCTTAGCCAATATGCATGCATTGAGAATGGCTTGAACCCCTTGTGCTACAGTTAAATCTCGTTACAAGATACATTCGGTTATAAGAGACATTTGAAAATGGTTTGGTTGGTTTTCTTATGTCTACCATGGTTAACAACATTGCATACAAGAGACATGGTTACAAGAGACACTCGGTTACTAAGGACTACTTTTTCAGGTCTCTGGAGTAAATTCTTCACTATTTAGAAGAGACACAACCCAGGCGTGCTTATGCAGTGCATCTGGAACGTACCAACTTGTACATGGTGCACCTTAGGTTCCCTTAGCTAAATTCTGTTCCATATCAGTGTCCTTTATGTTGTATATGTCATGAACTGAGGAGTGCTTCCCCATGATTGGAAAGTCAAAACGACCCTGCTGTTTCAGCCACTGGCAGCGCATTACACTGTTACCTACGAAGCAAATTAAAATGCATGATTGACATCCAACATTTTTAACTCCTCGCTGTTAAAATTTGATCACAAGATGAAAGCTCAGAATCCTGATGTCTTTCTTTTTGTGAGTCATCTGAGGGTGACCAGCATGTAAGAGTGCTTCAAAGGTATTGGGGCAACAGGAAGGCTTGCAAAGTGAAATGCTTTACCTCCAGAATTCGGGAAGGAATACACTCTCCACTCACAAAAATACATACTAGTATGAATAATTTCTTCAAGCTTTCCAGAACAATTTCCTGTTAATGCGTGTGAATGCATTTATATGCTGATGTGCAGTAAACTGAGAAACACAGTGCTTTTAGAATATTTGGTTACAAGAGACCTTGCTAACAAGGGACATGTTTTTCTGGTTCCTTGAATGTCTCTTGTAATGAGGTTTTACTGTATTTGAGTGGTGCTTTTAAGCTTTGTCTACATTTTGTAGTGGTTGCTGTTGCCTTGTTTGCCAGATAGAGTAATCTTGTGCACCGCATTAAGCATGGCTAAAAAGTTAAAACTTCTTTTTCTCCCACAGAATTCCCGCTCCAAACAATTCACTGTAAGTGTGCAGGTATTTCACTGCTGGTTTCTTTACATGCTCTGTAAAGGTATTCTGTTGTGGTGCAGTTATTGTGCTGTGTCATTGCTAAAGATTGTACTTGCCCACGCTCTCTGCCTTTTTCGTTGCCTGTATTTTTAGGTACATTCTGAGTTACTACTAACTTTAGTTGAAAACAGAACAGCCTTTTAACTTTTTTTTTCGCAGAGTGCTCCCAAAATTATGAACGAGTTTACTCTTCTTTTTTAAGGAAAAAGCTAATTGATTCAGTGGGAGGGCCTGTGCAGTGGGAAAGATGTGCCATCGCATGGTTATATCTGAAGCGCAGTAAATTGTCATCCCATCAGTGACATTGGCAGGGGTGCAACAACTGTGCCAATAGCTCCATTTCGATACAGCTGCATATTTCTGTGCCATAAGCGCGAAATTTATGAAATTTGCACCACGTTGCGCCAAAATGCCGTGGCCAGCCGTAAAAGTTTGCCATACTCAGGGACAAACTTTCTGCAGCCGTGATATGGTCAGTCACTACATTTCAGTCACTGCAGCATGCGTCACTGGCCATTTAGTTTTATTTTGAGATGACGTCATGCCGGTCTAACGCCTACTCATATTTTTTTTTCTCTTGCATCCACGTGCTTCTTCCGCTTTTCGAGTACGTTGAACCGTTGCGGTTTGAGGATGCTTCACCACACAGGTCACGGTTCGTGCGGTGAAGCATCCCCATAACGCAAAGGGGCCATTTGTAATGAAGCAGCACTGCTACTGCGTCGCGCTTGCGAAAAGGGTCGTGGTGGTACTTGTGATTTTGGAGCAGTACTTCTACACTGTTTTAATCGCTGCATGCCTTTAATGAATGCATCTAGACCTTTTTTTAATGCGGCTCTTTGAAGTTTTCGATATTTTGTCAAGCCATTTATGTACAGCAAGGTTATTTGTATGCTGTCTCGTCGATAGACCCACTTTCCCGTCATCACATAGTATAGACAAGCGTCATGTTAGTAAACAAAGGTGGCGCTGCGATCGGCAGCGACAAGGGGTGTAGGCAAAAGCTCAGCGTGCCTACACTGCGCCAAGCGACGCTGCCTTCGAAACCAGTTTGCGCGTGCGAATATCCTGAAACGTAAGCTTCGCTTGTGCGTACAAATCGTTTGGTTTATGCTTGGAGAGTGTTTCAGCACGTTATCAGCCGATTACTGCTGGAATTACCTGGCAAAGAGCGCTGCATTGGCTTCCTTCTCTGTGGCCTCAACAGCGTGTAGCTACGGTACGTAGGCGACTGCTGTGAGTGATTAAGTTAAATAAAAACGAGAAAGCGCAATGTATAAGAGAGACTAATAGTGAACACTGTTAAACTCCTGGGCCTATTCCTGGCGCATGCAAGGAGGACGGCAATATGAATGACTGAATTGTGTTTTTTATATGACCATCTCTTTTGACTGGCTTTCTGCTGCTTCAAGCAATTTCACACTAAATAAATTATCGGCAACTATATATATAGTGAAAAAGAAATCACATTTCTAGCTCTCTTTACCAGCAACTTAATTAATATAATTTCATATTTAATAAGAAGAACTCAGTCGTTTAGTTCTTGTAACATGTTCGCCTCTGCCAACTTGTTTTCGCCTGCTCGATAAAAAAGACGTTTGACGTCTGTCTCATCTTACAGACGTAGCCAAGATCATTCACATGTTAACATGTACATGCCCGCAAGAATGCTCTCATTTTGTTCTCTTTGCTCTATAGGAGAGACGCATGAGTGTAGATGCAATGTTCCTTCACGATCGCTTGCATCGAAATTTGCGCGATCTGCTGAGCTTTTTTAATACACTTGGAAATTTTTTATTCAAATGCGCGTCATCTTATTCTACTGATTTTGTACCCCATAGCAGATTCCACTTTGGGACATTAACCTCCATGTACCCTATATACTTAAATATTCTACTCGATCAGAGCTAGGTTGTACGTGGATATTTAATTCGTTCGTCACTATCTTATAATGACCTCCAAAAATAAATTTAAAAAAATATGAGAAATAACGCTGCGGGACATGCTTACTATAAAACCAGTGATGAAGATCGTTAACTCGCGAATGTAAAAGCAGAAAAAAAAAAGCTACTATACAAGTGCGTGCATATTTCGGCAATATCGCACTGAGTGGCCGCTCAAGGTAATTGCAATTACCTTCGCAGCAGCTTTTGTGTCCTTTTCTGTGTGAACATATACCCGGGCAGTACTGCAGGTGAATGAAACTCACAGTGCGGCTTCCCGCGGGGTCATATATGCACACGGAATATCACGTCTAAACTTCTTGACTTGATAGTATATCAAAACGGGCACGAGCTGCAGGCGTTTGTTCTTGCGCTATTCATCGTGCAGCCGAAAAGCAATCATGACAATTAAGGGTTGCAAACAAACTGATCTAGTTTCAGTGCAGAAGTGCAACGCACGTTAGCCGCGAAGGCAATCCGTCACCGAAGAGTCTACTTGTCGCGCTCAATGCCGCTGCCCTTAGCTCTCATCTTAATCCGACCGCAAGAAACATGTTAAAACAATTGCCATTTTATTTTTTGTGCGCCGAGGCGCAGTCAACCGCACCACAGTTTGCAGAAATATTGGGAATTATGCCCGAAAACACGGCAAGCGCCGCGCATCCAATGCAGACGGCTCGCGCTTTTGCCTACACCACGAAAGTCACTGCTGTCGCCAGCGCCGCCGCATCTCCACTGACGTCACGGGCTGACGCTTGTCTATAGGAGGCACTTCAGTTATGGCTTCTGTGTTTGTGATAATATAACTTGAGGTAGTACTTGTGAAAATTTCTTTGGGGGTGTCAGTAGGTCGAGAAACGCGCAGCAGCCTTGGATCTTGAATTCTGTAACGCCGCTGTGGAGCCCAAGACTTCAAAAATTAACATTTGCGGATGCTGGAACATTGAAATATATTAAGTCGGCTTCGTGAACAAAATATATTACCTAATATCCTGAGTCGTCACCTACCTCCCCTAATCAAAATATCGAGCCAAAAATCAAATCATAGCCAGCCCCTAGAAAGGTAAATTCACTGGCCTAAGAGGAACTCGCTAGTCAGTTTTCTTCTCTTACGACTTACTTTCTTATCTGCTTTCGGTATGTGGCATTTTGCCTTTTGATCTGTTTGTCTTTTCTTTTTTGTTTTTGAATCGTTTTTTTTTTTTAATTTTTTATTTTCCCTGCACTCACTTTTGGGCGCAAGCTGATCGCAGTCATGGCTTCGATTTGGGTTTGTCTAGAGCTCCCCTCGGGTTCGTCTAGAGCTCCCCTCGGGTTCGTCTAGAGCTCCTTCTTTTATGAGTCTTGCGAGGTTAAGATCCCGTGATTGAGATTGTCAAACTGCACTAGACGCAAAAAAAGTATATGATATGCATATTCTCTAGCTTCTTTCTCTTTTTTTTGCCCCCGATGTTTGAAAAGTTAACCTCCTCGGTTTTATGGCTCACTTAATTTTTTTAGTTGCATATCATGCCTTGTGGTACAAATTGCTTATTTACCAAAATAGGCACACGCTGGATTCCTAAAGTAAATATGCCAAGCGCCAGTTATAGGTGGCCCTTGCTATATCTTATTTGGATCACATTCATACAGTCCGATGTTCACATCTCTTCACTTTTTAGTGCCGAAAGTAAGGTTTCCTCTCCGTTTATCGGCTCCAAAATTTGAATTAGGGCTCCAAAGTGCAGTTTTGTTTTCCTATGATCTGCTCCAAATATGGATTTTACTGCTCCAAAACTAAGATTTTGCTGCTCCGAAAATTGCTACAAATCCTATTTCAGCTGTTGCACCCCTGCATTGGGTAGGAGTATAGCAGTGTAATGAATCAGGTCTCCTTAAGGTAGGGCTGGGTGAAGGACTTTATTGTGGGCTATTGGCATTGCAGTATGTAGTGCTTCTTTGGGGTGTGGGGGCTCTTTAGAGAGCTCCAGTTTTGGCAACATTGTCCAGGCTTGTCTGGGAATATACGTTATTTATTGCAGGGCACGGTACAACTTCCATTGCTCAGCGGAGTGCCAGGGTGGCAGATCTGCGAACATTTTTGTGTACTTGGTGCTTGAGCAGTTATGACCGCATTGGGGCCTCATCCCTGCAATTTCTGACCACTCTTGACAGGAGCCGCGATTCACTTTGGAGGTCCCTCTTGGTGTTGTGAGCCGCATCGAAAAGGTTGGCTACGCATCAAGCAGGGGAGAGAATGCGTATGGGATCGAGCTTTTCTGCAAGGACCTGCGGAGCCTCAAGTTCGCACACAAGCAGGAGAACCACTCACGCCGGGACATTTTCGACAAGCTCCACAAGTTGGCCTTTCCACTCTCCAATAACCTGGTCCGTGAAGTTGAAAAATAGCTCGCTAAATGACAACCCACTAAGGCATTGAAACATTTCGGTGGTATAGGCAGATAGCAGAAGAATGTAACATAACTTGCTGTATCAATCCCGTTTCTTGGAATGCTTTGGGCTGAATTATTGGGAGTAGGTAAGTTGCTTGAAAAGGAAAATTGGTTTTGAGGAAAAAGGAAGGATTCAGTAACTGCTCTTCTCTTGAGTGCACATATTGGCCCGGCTAGGAGTGTGGAGGTACGATAAAACTTCATGACATGAGGAGAGTGAAATCATTGACCACACAGCACTGCTACCACGTGGCAAAGCCAGCGTTCAGTATCACATTGGCCGTGGGACGAAGCTGATTTCCGGCTGTTGGTGGCTCTCTCATGCTTGCTTCGCTCGGCCTGCTGTCAGAAGCACTGCGAAAACCAAATGTATCATAATGCTAGGAAGGATAGTTCTGCTTATAGTGCACCGCTAACAATATTAGACATTTTGTGCTTAGCAATTGCTAGTTGTAAAGCAGCGTCTGCGGCAGCCTCGATGTGAGACAGGCTAGACCTAGCAACATCCAGTCTAGAAGCACTCTGCCAGTACTCCAGCAAGCGGCATGTCGCTGCAGGGTGTAGGTCCCTAGCATTCTTGCACTATACTTTTTAGCTTGCAGGTTGTCTTGTTTATCGCTGTGTTATATATATTCAATTATCAATATATCAAACTATTCTGCACTCTCTTTCGAGTTCGGTATATATGGTATCAACCATAGTCGGTATCAGGCAAATTAGTACAGCCACAAACATTGATGCATTTAGAGTATATTCATAGCTGTAGCATACATTACTCCTCCTACTATAGTAGCTGAGATTGCTGGGAGGTGATTCTCCCACATTATGACTAAGTTGCGAGCTGTGTTAAGCATTTGTGTACGGCTGTTGTTAGAATTATCAATGCCAGGGGGACACTGTTCGGAACCATGTTCTGCCTCACAGGAGCACGAAGTGAGGAAGAAAATGGAAAAAGCAGGATGTGGTATTTGGGGGAAGAATCATTACCATAGAAATAGTATGCCTGTGGCCATGACAAGGGTACATGCTCACTGGGAGTTCGCCAGCATTAAATATTTTGATTTAAAGGCCAAAGTAAGTACTGAGTTCACTGTCAAGGCAGGGATTGTTCATGTTCAAAGGTAGCAAGCATCTTATGGTAACTGGGAGGTGCAGATTACTCTCTCCTGCAGCCACTGTTTGCCTTCGAGTATGGAGGACGCTTCCCTGTCAACGGTTGGGCCGTGTACGACCCACTGGCCGAGTACCGACGCCAGGGCCTGCCCAC
The DNA here is from genome assembly GCF_055883805.1 of Amblyomma maculatum. Classification (NCBI taxonomy): domain Eukaryota; kingdom Metazoa; phylum Arthropoda; class Arachnida; order Ixodida; family Ixodidae; genus Amblyomma; species Amblyomma maculatum. The sequence continues at coordinate 50,599,803 of NC_139347.1, read as the reverse complement.
TGAAAGCTGGCGTCTCAGCCGGGCAAATGAAAACTATCAGCTGTGTGACACTTATCCCGCCATTGTGAGTAGCACAACTTGGTACTCGAGTGCCAGCTGTTTCACGGCATCATCCTCCATGTGCTGCAGCTTGCTGTGCCAGCTGCAGCAGATGACAGCCTTTTGGAAGCCGTGGCCAGCTTTCGAAGTCGGGGCCGTATTCCGGTAGGTTGGTCCTTTATGTTATTTTTGTGCATTAGTGAGGATATTTCTCACTCAATCTAATGAATAATTGTGCCATCCTCTAAAGAAGGATCAAAAACAAGAAGAAAAAAAGCTTATTACTGGCAGCCCGGTCTTAGCTTTACTGGCTCTTGCTACTAGAGCCTAATTTCTTGCATCAGTCGTCTATGTAAAAGGGATGTCACCGAAAGAACTTCCATTGATAGAGTTCATGTTGAAAAATCAGTAATGTTGCGGCCATCACAAGCAGTAAATATGCTTTGTGCTGAAGCAAACCGTCAAGGGCCCGAGCGGCGGTCTTTCTGGAGCATGACATCACATGTCTCAGAGTGAACTGTTCCTATCCATTGTTTGAATTTGTTCTTTAATCTTTTTTAACTCGTTTGATGGCTTCATGCTACGTAGGCATCTTAATATAATGCAGCCAATGTCTTTGCTTGTTTAGTCGTTGCAATTCTGAGCTATCGTCTAGTATACCAACAAATTTGGCAACCAACAGACTGAGTAATCATTGGAAGATCCGGGGATAAATAGTTGCCCTTTCAACATTGTAGAGCCTGCAAAACTCACATGTATGAAATGCATGCCTCTTAAGGCTGCCCATTGGCAGACAAATTGTTGGTATTATTGCCTGTAAATTGGTGTTCTTATGGTGAAATTTTGCTTAATTCCATGTACATATATGCTCACACATAATCTTTCATTTGTTTTTCCAAATGTGCGATTGATCAGGCTGCATATGGGATCAAATTGTGCAATTTCTTGAGAAGCTTTCGTTTGTTGCTGCCTCAGGTTCTCTCGTGGATCCACCCAGAAGGACAGGCGACCATAACACGTTGCAGCCAGCCCAATGTTGGTGTGAGTGGCAAACGCAGCACCGAGGATGAGAGCTACCTGCAGATGATCATGGACGCAAATGCTCACTCACATAAGCTCTTCATAATGGATGCCCGGCCCAGTGTGAATGCTGTTGCCAACAAGGTGAGCCCATGTACCCATAGTTTTGTCTACTCGATGGCTGTTTGCGCATTAACGCTGCTGTGGGCACCAGTGTTTATTGATTTCTCTTCCATCTGTCACTTTTGGTGGTGTTCAGAAATGGGCATAGGGCAGATGGAGGTGTCATTTACGAAAGTGTGCCTGCCAGGCATACCTCAAACAGGGCTGCTAGCCCTGCTCTACACTTTACTGAGTGGTAACTCCTTGAAAGGACTTGGAATTGAAATAGCTATTCTCACTTGCTACTCTGATGAGAACGAGAGTAGTGTCTAAAACATCAAGCTCTTGCTCTAAAAAGCAGTTCTGCTCTGCAGCTATTTCTTTGATTTAAAAGTACACTGAAGTTCGGGGTGTTGTTGGCACTCTTTAAACATGCAGTTAACTTCTAAGCTATTGCATGTGTCTGCTCTTATGTTGCTTTGTACATGTAAACCAGAAAAAAAGGAAAAATTTGAATGTTGTACACGCCAACCAATCGAAGGGCTGAGCTGCCAACATGCAGTTAGAGAGACCAGCAGAGGACACTACCTTATGGAGCTGCAATGGCTCTTTGAGAAACACATTACTGGATATGGTGCACTGTTCTGAGCATGAAGACACTTCATCATTTTGAGGAGTACATGAGGGAAGTGGGAGATGTGAATGCTTTTGAAACTGTCAAACTTTACAGACGTCCTCTGTGTCTATGGGGATATCAGCAATGCACATTAATACAGTAGACCCCTTTTTTAGTAAAGTCACTGAGACCGGCAAATTTTTTTACTATATCAGGGCCTTTACTATATCAGTGGTTGGGATTACATGGTCCTGAAGATGCTTTCTGGTAATTAAATGCCTACTTACTGAACATGTCCTGTTGCTTAAAGGGGTGACGACAGGGTCGTTCAATGTATTGCCGTTTTATACTTCTATGAATAATATACAGATCTGTGACTTTACTTCCAAAGCTTTAGTGCCTACCGCGTGACGCATATTACAAAAAAACATGATAGAAATCGGAATCGGGAAGCTCCTCCCACCGAGAGCGACCGCCATTTTGGAATGCTTGTGTGACGTCTCAGAGGATATGTGGTGGAGTGTCGTCTGCAATGCAGCCTGCAATATCAAAAGATGTCTCTTCTTTTTTTTTTTTTTTTTTACAATTGACACAGTGGTCGTCCCTCATGCAGAAGTGCTTGATGAAGATGTTACCGCAAGAAAGGGGCACTTTTTGTCTCTTATATGAGAGGTCCCTTATAAGCAGGGTACCACGTTTACACTTTTTAACAAGACCTCATTTCGGTGCAGGCATCTTGCGGCTAAAATACGCAAAAGAGAACGATGCATCATGTCGCAAAAGCGTTATAGCTTTCATTTACATATTGCATTTGCTTGGTGGACCACCACACTGACTACACCTTGCAACTTTCTTACATTTATTTACTGCTGAAATAGTTGTAAATCGTCTGCTTCATGGCTGCACTGATGCTGTTCAACACAGCCTCTCCAAGCTTGAAAATCAGGCCAAGAGCCTCATGGCCGATGTGCAAACTATGTTTGCAGCGATTGCAAAGTGCGATCATGATGTGACTTGGCACCGCAACTAGCGATTCGCAACTAAGATTCGCAACTAAGTTATGTGTCTGGTAGCACTACAAAAATTCAATTAAAAAAAAAAAAAAAAGCCACGAAATCGTAAAAATAACTAGCTTACCACCAAGGTTTCAGAAGCAGCCAAAGCTATAAAACATCACCAGCAGCAATATCCCTCAGAAATTTATGCTTGTTTGACGAAGGGTAACAGTGGCTGTGAGTAACAAGTCTGTCTGCGAGTGTCGCTATTGAGATGAAAAATAAATGAAAAGCAAACAAGGCATTTCTGAGTGGAGTTGAAACTGGTTGAACAGCAAACAGAGCAGTTATTTGCCCTCACCATAGCAGAACCACTTGTGTTTTTATGTCATTTGTTTTGATCTTGGCTTAGCTATGTTTCGCTTTCTAGACACAATGACTTGTTTATGTCCGCGCTAGCAGCTGAGCACTTTCTTTGCATTTACTATATAGATTTGTCACTCATACTGAAATGCAACATAATAGACAATTTTCGCTATATTCTTCAGACTAGTGGACACACCTATGATAATTCGTGATAGGAAGCTCTACAAATTGGAGAACTCAACGCGCACTCCCAATGCTCGCATATGCAGTCGCACTTGTGCTCTTCGTGGCAAGCCTGAAGAGCTTCTCTATGTTGCATTTCCACTGCATGGGCTTCTCTTAGTCAATTCACAGCTGGCTGACGTGTTCTTTGTTTTCTGAAGTTGTAATTAATAATAACGGCACAGGTGTGTCTCTCTTTTATTTTCACCGTAGCAGCTACTGAACCTGGCGATGGATGGTGCCACATATATTGTTAAAATGTCGGTTATAAGCAAGACTGAGTACCAAACTTTAAGGCTAATTTGACCTTTATAGCCAGTTGTCTTCTACATCCAATGTCTGTAAAAAGGAGGTCCAAGTAATGAAACTCATAGGGTGGCTAACCATTTGGGTGAATGGTGTCTCTTATAGCCGACTGTCTGTTACATCCATGTCTCTTATAACGGGGTTCAGCTGTATACCTCGGTGTTTATGGGGCACTCGACATCCGAGGACATCCAAGGAAAGCTGCTGAGTGCGCTCGAGCCTTTCCCTCTTGAGAAAATTCTTCAGATTTCAATGGATGGTCCCAATTTTAACCTTAAGTTACTCAAGAATTTCCAAGAGCACCTGCATCAAGCATACCAAGTTCAATAGATGGACATTGGGACCTGTAGCCTCCACACCATGCACAACGCCTACAGGCAGGTGTTACAGCAAGTAAGTGGGGAGTCGACTGTCTGCTTTCCAGTCTGAGTGCGCTTTTCCATGGTTCTTCTGCATGGAGGGAAGACTTCTCAGCAGTTACCAGTCAGGAGACTTTTTTGAACTTATCTGCACATCGGTTTCACCGGCTTGCACCGCTTGCTGTTGCACCGGTTTTATACCGGCTTCAGCAGATACGTATGCTGAAAAGGAAGAGGCAGCTAATGATCTGAAGTAAATTGTCAGATCCAATAGCCTGAGGAAGGCTGCACGAAGCAAGACTGAAGAAAAGATTCAGGAAAAGTGGCAGGAGCTCCCTTGAAGTTGCCATTAGGCCATTAGCAGTTTTGCAGAATGGATTGCTCTTCGACATTTGGTGCAATGCATTGCAGGGTGTTCTTCAAGACAACATTTTTTAATTATTTTGGCTTAGTGCAATACTGGCTTTAATATGTTGGCTTAGTGCAATACAAGTTGTTCCTAGAAATTTTCTTTTTCAATTTTGTTCAGTAAAATTAGTATCTGATATTGAAAACTGTTGCATGTAGTATTGTGTTGAGTCCTTAAATATACTCCATCTGGGCCTTGAAATTCCTTGAATATCCTTGAATTTGCCTGTTTTGAATCTGTACGAACCCTGATGAAAGATGAAGTGGGACTTAAGTTTCACGTTACTATATCCGAGTCTACAGTAGTTCTTCACAGGTACCCTGAAAGCTTGGCTTTATCATTTTCACATAAAATGATGGCTCTCTAAGAAGGTGCCCATTTTTGTGAGGCCTGATATGTCACACGGCTGAGCAAGTTGGAGAAGTTTTACAAGAGTAAACCCAAAGCACGCAGTTTGTCCCTCTGTGCTTATATTTGTTTCGGACTTATCTGGGAACCCTTTGCATGGCTAAAGGAGGTGTGTATGCAGTTTTACAGAGTAGTACTTTGTGTAGTTTGAGAAGGCAGCCAGAATGCAGGACTTTTCACAGTAATATTGTTGGCATCATTCCTTCCTGCATTTCTAACTGGGCATGCACTCTGCCCTGGTTGGGACTTTTGCATGCCTAAATTTTGAGAGTGGGATTTGGAAAAGCCAGGTCCATCGCTATACAAGTGAGATAAGCACTAAATTAATAAGACGTCACTGCCTGGCTTGCAGGGTAGTTTATTTCCACTTCTCTTTGGCTCTGTTGCTATGTGCAATAGCTAGCTCCTTATCCGCCTGTTGAAAGAATTTTCATGGGCTGACATCACATGCACATTGCTGTGGAATGCAGGCCAAGGGTGGCGGATATGAGAGTGATGAAGCATACCGCTGCACGGAGCTGTGCTTTCTGGACATCCACAACATACATGTGATGCGCGAGAGCCTGCGTAAACTCAAGGAGGCCTGCTTCCCAAGTGCTGCGGACGAGGCCCGCTGGCTGTCATCCCTGGAGGCCACCCACTGGTTACAGCATGTGCGCACAGTGCTGGCAGGTGCACTGCGTGTGGCACACCGCTTGGAAGGTGCTAAGGGTTCGGTGTTGGTCCACTGCTCGGACGGGTGGGACCGCACCGCACAGCTCACCAGCTTGGCTATGCTCATGCTCGATCCCTACTACCGCACCATTCGGGGTTTCGAGGTGCTCATTGAGAAAGAGTGGCTCAGCTTTGGACACAAGTTTGCTCAGGTAGGTGGGTGAGACGTGGGCTTTGCTTTGTTCTACCTCACTCTGCTCTACTACTCTAGTAGGCACAGGTGTGCCTTGAAAGTGAAGCGCAAGGGGCCAAACACATGACATCAAAGGCCTGTGTTTGTTTTTCTTCATTAACTGATTGATCACTGTATCACCAGCTGAGAACGAGTTGCATTAGGTTGGTTAATGTGTGGCTTCAATAACTGATTGTTCACCGGTATCTCCAGCTGAGAGCGAGTTGCATTAGGTTGGGTAATGTCCGCAGTCCGCAGTCGAAGGTGTCATGCGGACAGCCATCCGAAAGTAACACAAGCACGCAGGGCGTACTTCCGGCGGCCCACACTACGGAGAGAAATGGCACGTTGTGAAATCAAGGTGACGGAGGGAGGTGGAAAGAAGCTAAAACAACCTCCTTTGCTGCTGCTAGCTGCAAGCAAGGGTGTGGCAAGAGAGAGTGAAAGCAGCGATTGAGTCATGTGTCGACCTATTGGAGAGGCAACGGCGTGAGCCCCTGAACGTGACGCGTCATAGCAGACACGCCAACAGAATAAAAATAAAAACCTGCAAACCTGCGGTAGATGGCAGAACAACCTTTTAACTCGTAACCGCAGGCACGCATTTGCGTGCGCCGCATGATCGCTTTGCGTGGTAGAGTAGCGCGTGCGGTGCGACCGCACCCCCCAGGAAAGAAGGGGGTGGGCACGGTCGCTCCATACTCTTCAGTATATATGTACCAACACAACGTGGGGCAGAATACGAACTTGTAGAAAGATATCACAGATGGCGCAGCCTGTGCAAGGGCGCCAGCTTCCCGCTCAGGCGTGAAATTTTGAACGCACGATAGAGAACGTACCGGTACGTCGGTGACGCTGTGGAGGCAAAGTGCAAAAACGTACCGATACGTTCATGACAGTGAAAGGGTTAACTGCTTGTTCACTGGTATCTCCAGTTGAAAGTGAGTTGCATTAGGTTAACTAATGTGCGGCTTCATTAATTGCTTGTTCACTGGTATCTCCAGCCAAGAGCGAGGGGCATTAGGGTGGCTAATAGGAGATTAGAAGAGTGATGGCAGTCTCCGCAGCCGCTTATCTCTTGCAACGATAGTTGTTTGTGACCATTGTACAGCACATATATTCCTCACTGAAGGCTGGCATAGGAGCCACAAATGACAAACTCAAAACTCGCATGGCTTGGGTGCTGCCATAGTGTCAGCCTCATCAGTGAACTTCTATGCTTGTGTGTTGTAGTGCCGTGCTGTGGGCTCGCGTAAGAGTGGGTTTGCCCATATTGCTCTCGCTGCCTTTGGCGCTGACAACTTCTCAGTTTTTCTTTTATCTCACGAATACTGTCTTTTGGCTGGCAGAACTGGAAGTAAAACCCACTTGTTATGAACATGACTGTCATGCGATAGTGGTTCGTTATGTCTTGAAAGATTTACAGTATGAACAGTTTCAGATATTTTGAACGCGGAAGAAATTGTTTATATATTGGTAATTCAATACTATATAAAACACTGTAGCAGATAACTGGCAGCCTAGGAGCATGCCTTCTGAGAAATGTTCCACCACCTCTAGCTTACTGGCAGCATGTTGCTCGCTGTCTGTTGGTAGGCCTATCCTGCTGTGCATTGAAACCACCATAGCTGGTGCTTTGCAAATAGTCACTGCCTAGCGCAAGAGACTTAATCATGTTACTGATGCACTGCAAGCAAAATAATCTCATCAAGATTAAAATACATTCTACTTATTCTTTCCTCCCTGACCAGTGGGCTTGAAAGCAAATACCACAACAAATGCTTTTCAACTGTACTTGAACTCATGCTGTGCTCTGCACTTCTTTCATGTGTCAGCAACTGCTCTCAGCCCTTGCACTGTGATGTGTTTACAATCTGATTGCTTGGAACGTCATTGTGCTCTCATCTGGAATTTGTCATTTAAAATGAGGCTGGCCAGTTTCTTTCTAGATAGTGTGTGAAGGTCTGTGCACCTTCGTCATAGATGTGGGTTGCTCCTGTTTCATGCTGTTTTACGAATACTCGTTTTGCAGCGCATAGGTCATGGTGACGACAAGCACTCGGATGCAGACCGGTCACCAGTTTTCCTCCAGTTCATCGATTGCACATGGCAGGTCATGAACCAGGTGCGGGTCTTGTCTTGTGTGGGATGCTTTAGCTCAAGCTCGTCAAAATAGGCTGCATGGTAGCTCCATAGCTTCTTAAGGTGTGAGCAGACTGACAACTTGTGTCAGTTGATGAAGATATCAGCAGACATGGTTGCAGGTGCATTTACCAAATGCACAGGTTAGAGGAAGGATGGGATGGTGTGTCAAGTCGTGGGTGCTGCACAATAATGGGGAATCAGTACTCGTGAAAGGCAAAGCCATTTGTTTCCCCACTTTCTGACTCTAGGCAGAACGATGCAGTTGCAGCAAATGAGGAAATTGAACATCAATATGTTTAAAATAAATAGTGAAGCCAGGTCTCTGTAATAGTGTAATGGTGCAGTAAAACATTTGCAGTTCTACGGATCCTTCCTCTGTATCTGCTTTGCAGTGTGACAGACATAAACCTCTGCTAACACTGCAAATTTAGCCAAAATAAACAATGTGAGCAACCTGTCTCGTGCAGCATCTAGAAACTGTTTGTTTCTCTAAGACAGTCTCAGTGAAAAATGGTGCCACCCATACCTTACCTTAACCCTTTCTGATCCGTACTTGGCATTCACTTTTCTGATTCTGTCATTTGCTTGGTGACAGCAGCCATGCACACGCATCCCGAGTGGTTCCTGGGAAGCACACCCATTCAACGTGGCAAGTTGTTGAACTCTAGCAGATAGCATCATATTTTCATGATGTCCGTTAGGGGGTTCTCTCCCAGCTGATGCAAGTGAATGACCATGATGACAGTAGTAATAGAGCTACTAATGATTCTTTATATGATGTGGCAAATTTAAGTGAGAATTAGCACCCTTTTTTACTTTAGGACTGTGCAGAGGCCGCAGTGAAACTGTTTAACCTGCCGTGTTTTGGTGGATTTGGTATTTGACTGCTGGCCTCAAGTTGGAGTTTCAAACCGGGCGGCAAGGCAGGTGCATTTTATTGAAGGTGAAATGCTTAAACTGCCCATTTGCTCTGTGTTGTCAGAACGTGTTAAAGAACCCCAGGTTGTTTTGAACCAGAAACCCTCTACTGTGGCGTCCATTGTAGCCTGAGCCACTTTACGATGTTCATGCCATATCATACCAGCTAAGATGTTTTGATGCTGGTGTCAAATTTCTGGGCGCGGCAAATGAAAACAGCTTCCAGTAACTGACCCATGTTGGCTTGCTTTTGAAGGGGAATTTTCTTCTTACTGCAGTTCAAGAATGCATTCGAGTTCAATGAGCACTTTCTCATCACCATCCTGGACCATCTGTACAGCTGCCTGTTTGGAACCTTCCTCTATAACTCGGAGCAGCAGAGAGTCAAAGAGGTGAGGTGGCTGGCTGAGAAGCCATACTTTAGGGCTTGTAGTTTGGCTGCAAGACATGGGAAGGGAAAAAATCCTGACAACGTACAGGAACAGACTTAAGTAAATGGAGCTCGCTATTCCATTTTAATTGTATTCATGCCTTCCTTGCAGGACATAAAGAAACATTATTTCTCCATTAGAAAGCTCGTTAGATTCTACTGCCAGTCTTCACATACCAGAGCTGCCAGTTTCAACCAGGGGACATGCGTAAAAAAAGTTTGAAGGTGGCAGTGTGCTCTATTTACCTTTATATGCACCTCTACATTCAGCCTAATGGATGACTTCTTTCATAGTAGATTCCAGCCAAACCTTTCAGGTCAGACTTTCTGTTTTGACTTTATGTGTGGGAACACCAGCTATGTCGAAGATGTACAAATTATACCGGCAACCTTGACAAGTGGACTTTTCAGGGAAAACGGTTCATCTCGGTGCTCACGAAAGGCAGTTAGCTTGCCATGGGGGCAAAGATGACTTTGTGTTTAAAGTGAGTAGAGTGGAACTGTCAAATATGCTGACAGAGAGTATCACGCTGCACACTTTGTAACCTGTGCACACTACAAGGGTGGTTGGTCAGCAACAGCTTGCAGGTTTCCTACTAACTCCACTGCAGCAGGGTAGCGCCGGTCAAGCTTTCGCACGTGCATCCCCCACCGCCGCTTGCGAACTGCCGCCACATTGCAAGCAGGGACATGCAGCGCTGAAAGCATCGGCGAGCGGATTCCCACAAGCTCCATCCACAGCTGGCATCAGTGTGCAGCAGTGTCTGAGCGCTGCTGGACTTTGATGTAGTACTTCACGATTATACCAGAAAAGACGAAATAGCAATGCTATCAGAAGGACTGCTTGCTATACTAATGCAACAACAGTATGCCTGCATCAATGTGGAGCTTTCGACAACGGCGACACCAGCAGGCGATGAGCTGAACTCCCTGCCTGCCTTAGTTGCCACTAGGCCTATCAACGGACGGCGCATCGGAACGGCCAAAAGGTTTTCATCACCGCTATACTGGGAAGCCTGTGTTGTAATAAAATAAAAACAAGCTCGATTTAAGTGACACCTTCAGTAGTGGAGCTAGCAGACGCCAGGCGAGTTGTGCCGGGCAGCAGCAGCTGAGTGGTATGTGAAAAGACCCACTTGTATCGCAGTTATCAGTCCTGCCAGCACCTCAGTACTGGCCAGTGATCTTCACAATTTATTCGTCCTTGACATTCCCGAGCTTAACTTGTTATGTACGCAAAGAAACAATACTAACACAGTTTTAAAGCATCGGTGGCCAGCATAAGCCGTCTTGGTTGGTTCGCAGCGCTGGCAGGCCACGTCGCCAGCACCGTAGTCAGCAGTGCCTCACAGCACAGAAAGTGAACTTTTGCGTCACCGTGACATTGCCACTCTTCGCGCTTGTTTTGGCTGTCTCCGGCTGCTGGTGCATTTGCCGCACGTGGTTCGTCGTTGAAGTTTACCCTGTTAGACGCAAGCAAAGAGCTGCGATCGGCCGTTGTGGCGCCATTCGCAACAGCGCGCCGCAGCTAATTGCACTAGCTTTTCACACATGTCCCTGTCTTAAGCCTGGGTTGTGAAAGGTTTTCTGGTTCTTTCACTCTGGTTTTTCAGAATGTACGTGAGCGGACCCAGTCACTCTGGTCACTGGTGAACAGTGACATTGAAGAGTACACCAATCCTCTGTATGCCAGCTACCCACAGCAGCATGTCCTGTTCCCTGTGGCTAGCCTGCGTCGTATCCAGCTCTGGAAGGGCTACTACTGTCGCTGGAACCCGCGCATGCGTCTACAGGTTGGTGGCTTGCCTTTTCTGCTTTCACTGGTGCTCCCATTTGTATCTTCTTTCTTTTGGAATTTAGCTGGGAAATAATTTTGCATACAAAAAATCGTGACCTTCGTATTCCCAATCTGTCTGGAAGCCATTGCATGGGGTTTGTCCCAAGAGGCGAATGATGCCGACAGACAGTGGGCTCTCCTTGGCAGTCAATATTTCAGGGGCAAGGGATTATTATAGGAACCTTGAAAAATGGTTCTGGGGCAATCTCGGGAAATGTTGGAGGCTCATATGGTATTCTAATTATCGAATGACCCTGAAAAAAAAAAAAACTGTCAAGAACTACTTGCATTGTGGTAAATTTATTCGGTAACGTTCGCCTGCATTTTTAAATGAGAATGGCGTGACTGTGATTATTTTTCTAATTTTCATCAATGCTTTATTGCGTGCACATTGTCTGGACTATCAGAGTAGAACTGCTTGAAAATGATAAGGGCCTCCCAGGCATTCTTCATGATGCGTTGGGGTAGCGGCCGTGCCCCTTTACAAGAAGCCTGCTTCGGGTGTAAGGGTGCTTCATCATACGATGTGCTGAGCGGCACTTGAGTAAATATTTCTGGAGCAGTGGAAAGATTACATGGATGGAAGGGCAGAAAACGTGAAGTGCTGCCAGTGAGTATCTGAAATGTTGTGCAGCTGTGATCAGTTGGCTGGCAGATGCACAACCAGTAGCTGTCGTTGCCGCAGGCTGGTGCAAATGGCACAAAGCTGATAAAAGCGAAACTGAAACCAAGTGGTTGACCTGTTCTGAGACTTAAGAAAGTCTATGTTCTTTGTTTTTTGTTTTTTTGGTCGTGCCTGCCAATTGCGCACATGCCAGAGGTGCGTGGTTGCCTCCGCAGCATGTAGTTGAGGTTTTAGGAGTGCTATTCTGAACATCATTTACCACGCCATAGAGCCTGGACGTGGTCTAACAAATGTGAGACCTGAAGTGTCCATTTGACACTATAGCCTTACACGGGCATTGGCTAGGATTACGCCGATAGTGAGACATCTGTATTTCCAAATTAATGGGTATCAAATTAACCAGCCTTTAGTTGCAGGTCTTGGAGGTCACGGGGAACAAAGCAGGTGGCTGTCGCTACAGCCACCAACTGCTGCTCTCCTGTATTCATGCTTGTCACGGTTCCAGTTTGGTTTTACCCATTCTTTCATGATTTTACCTGTTTTTAGGTTCTCTCTTGGAGGTGGTGCGGCCTCGTGACTGTTCTGCTTTATCGTGGGAGCATTTCTTTGGCCACGTGCTGCGTGCCAAGCCACTCATATTGTGGCATTGTGTAGTTTGAATCATTCGTAGAAGAGGGTCTAGTTCAAATTTCCAGTTTAGTATGTAGTTTTCTTAACTCCAGTATGTATGTATATATGCACTATGAATGAATGAATAAATAAATAAATAAATAAATAAATAAATAGATAGAAAAAAGGGGGCATTTTATACATACACTTCTATGGAGCTTGGCTGGACCAAGTAGCAAAGTTCGAATTATCCTGAAATTTGAATGGTTAAGGTTCGAATTAATGAGCTTTCACGGTATTGTTAACACTGTCAGTAGCATTCTAGGGCCCATCATCATATCGTAACCACATGAGCGATGATGAGAACACATTTAATGTGTGCCAGAAAAAAAACAAACTCTGAAATACTTTTATCTTTCTCTTATCATTTCTCTGTGCCATTTTTTTTAAGTCATAAGATTTTTTGTTCAGTTCTTGTGGAAGTACTTTTTAAGCATGAGGGCAACATGGCTACGAATACAACCGAGTTTGATACGAAGTGAAATCCAAAGCCTTGCATGGTCACTGTGTCATCTTTCGCTTTTTCTGTCTTTTAAGAGGTAATAGATGAGAAATGCACGCAGCAGTCAAGCACTGCTAAGCCGCATACACTGTGCCTCCAGTTCTTGCTATCGCTATCATGTTCTTAGTGTTGCACAGTGCAGGAAATATTCGGTTGTTTCTTCCCTTCCCCACTTCTAGCGGTACTTTTATTGTCTTTTACTTTCAGAACGGATCGCACCGCCTTCTTTCTGTGTTTGTAGACAGCCTTACTCCCCTCCCCCTATGCGCTGCATGCCTTTCCTCACGGCACTAATGCCCACGTAAAGTTGGCTTCTCCTAAGTGCTGCTAAGCTGGGTGGTAAAGCCATTTCTTTTTTTTTTCTAAAGAAAAAAAATTGTCTCGCGATTTTAGGTAGCGCACGTTCGGCAATGTTATTTCTTGGAAAGTCATCGCCACAGCCAGACACGCTTTGCTATAACCGATTTTCGCCAAAAATGTCTTTACTGTAAAGGGGGAAAAATGTACAGTCTTCTATGGAACATGAACTGGGACTTCAGTTTCACTTTACTATATCAGAGTTCACTATACTGGGGTTCTACTGTATTAGGAAAAAAGCATTCCAAGTTGACCACATCATTTTCTCCTCTGGAAGGCAGCACAATTTGTCCTTGGCATTCTTTTGACTGCATTGCTTTTTGCTGCCTCTTTTTCCACATGGTGTTCTTTTCAGCTGATTGTATGCTTTGCATGCTAGCAACAGTACACGAAGAATTTGTGCAAATTCATGGCATCCACCATCCAAGCCTCCTCCTGCAGACGCACTATCATTGGAGGCTGAAGGCTGAAGGCTTGGATGCACTTCTATGACAGCCTCTACATTAAATACACTGGCGGGAACCTGCCTCTCAGGAGCAGGAGCCGACTCTCTTATTATTCCTGGCCATTGGCAACTTTCACATCTGGATGCTATAACAGCATGCTGGTTTTTACTTTTTAATGAGCATTGGCCCATGATCGCAGAAATACAAACATAAGACTGATGCTTCCTTTTTTTTTATGGCACTGCCAAAACAACATAATCTGAGACAATTAAAGAAAGCGTAGCCAACAGAACACAAGAGCAGACGCCACTTCAAGGCTCCAGATAAAATCCGCTTGTAGGTACGGGCAACAGCACTGCCTCAAGACCAATGGTGACACATGGCAGTCTGTAGGGCGTAGAGCGAACCTGAGGTGCCAGGTTTTAACGCGAGCAAACATGCGCTCCACTGTGCCCAAGACAGCATCGATTGCTAGTGGCGCTTGAGAGATAGCGAGGCTCAAGAAATGCAGGTTTTGCTATTCTTATAAGATATACAGCATGCACCACTATGGGCTGTAATATTCCTTCGTGTACCTTTTCGTAGGTTTCCATGACGAAACTTTGTCCAAACATAGAAAACAAATCATGCAAGCAAAGGAAATGACTTGGGGGAGGGAGGAGGAATTTAATAATTTTTCTTTACTTTTGTAAAGCATATATTGCAGCATATATATATGGCCCATTCTACGAAACACAGAATGAAATGAACTGACCCAGTATTTCTTGGGTTATTATTTAGAGCATACCCATGAAACAAACCTAATATAATTCTTCGCATTATGAACAAACTTAGAGAGCCGCAAACTGCATCTTACTAGGATGCTCAGGTACAGTCATCCTCAAAGCATTCCTAGTATGTCATGGTTGAAAGCCGCTACTTTAGACTGTGCAGTAAATCTCATTAATTTGGCCTTTAAGAGAGCAAGGAAAATATTCGAATTATTCACAAATTCATATTATCAAAGGACCTTAAAAAACTGCCAAAAAAACATTTGCATCACTGTAATCTTATTTAGTTAATGCCTGTGGTATAGTTGTTGATGCATTTGAAATGAAAACTAAGCGAAAACAACCTTTTGCAGTTTTGTCAAGTGCTTTGCTTTGTGTACACTATCTGCAATGTCCAAGAATTGCTTCAAAAATTGTAAGTGCCTCCACATAGTGTGACACAGTAGCAGTGGTGCCTCCCGACAAGCGCGCCTGTCTCGTTTGAGAATTCTTCACCTTATGGATTGGGCAGTAATGCGTCCTCAAAACACCAACACAAAAGAGCAGTAAAAGCATGTGGATGCAAGAGAAAGAGATATAGTATGCATAGTCGTTATTATATTGTAGCGCCGTCCCAGAATAGAACTAATATATGGGTGCTGTGCATAGCTGTATTCAAAACAGCACAAATGGCCAACGCATGCTCCCGATGACAGAAGCGAGATAGCGTGAATTTAGGAGAAGCAAAGCTGAAACTATTGCTGCTGGGCTATATCTTGGCAATGGGGACGCCCGACTGTCCTCACGCCTGTCATAGCACACATGCGGGAGATGTGTGGGCAGTGCTGTTTTTTGGAAAAAATCTTGTATTTTGTGGATTGTTCTCGACAGGACCCCTCCTCCCCTCGTTCATTGATTAACTAATGTGAATCTGCCCTCACTCAAATTATTGAGCTCCCAGTGCCATAGATTTTCATGTTTGTTGGCCTGGACTGCACTCCTCGTTCGAATCATTCGAATCTCCAAATTAACAGGGGTTGAATTTACAAGGTTTTACTGTATTGATATTTAATGTAAGTTTGATGAGTCTCTGACGGTTGGAAAATTGCCATAATAAAAATGCTCTGTCCTTAAGGTATGACACGACAGCGTTAATGCCCCCTTTCTGCTGCTCTCCTTGTGAATTGCCGTTTATGTACACCTGTGCGCAAAAGTTGAGAGTCCACGTGCTTTGACAAAACTGCACGCCAGCTTTTTCTGAAGGGAGATGGATGGTTCTGAGATATGCATAGGGTACCTTCCTTAATTTGCTTGCTGTCTTGCTCGAGCAATTTTGTCTGACATAACTTTTTATACAGAAAAACAGTAATATTAGCAGTTCGTGTGGTCTCCAATTTTGCACACAGGTGTACATGCATTATGCTGCTCACTTAACAATGAATTCCTTAATTTATGCCTGCGTTATCTCACACACTCCTTAACATGCAATCTTAAGCTAGCCGATTATGTACTCTCAGTAGCAAAAGCTTGCAGGATCTCGAGTGCAGGGCGGAGCGAAGGAAAAATGCGTTGCAGCGCCATCTGCTGCTATTGCGCCCGGTGACGAGACTAATGGAAATTGCGTCTGAAGCACGCCTGTCCTTTCTTCGCTATCAAGCATGCCTCGTCGCTTCCTTCCTCTGGATGCGCTTTTGACGCTCGCAGCTGCCGCTGAATCGCTGTCACCATCTTTGCACAGAGCGCAGTGCGAAAGGTGCCGGCGAACTCCGTCCATCGCGCCTGCCAAAGTAGACTGGTGGCGAATGTACCCCAGCGCTTCAGTGGCTTCTGTGAGTCTGGCAAGTGCGGCACGGGGAAGCAAGCTATGATAAATACTTGATAGCGAAGAAAGGACAGGCGTGTGCAAAGCGAGCTTCAGACGAAAGTTTCGTTAGCCTTGTGATCAGGCACAATTGCGGCAGATGGTGCTGCAGTGCAGTTTTCCGTCATTCTGCCATGTTCTGGAGATCCAGCAAACTTTTGCTGCTGACAGTACAAGCCCACCGGACATAGATATATAAAGCTCTGCTTTAACCTTTCCATATGATTGCACCTACTTAATTGAGAGTAGCACATCTGATTCAGTATCAGAGGGTCCCGATGGGTTGAGTCCCTTCTCACAGGAGCTACTGTAGTTGGTATCTCTTGCCAACTCGATGGCACATAGTCTTGTGGCATTACATAGCCTTCTGACTAGTTATGCCCGGCCATGTTGCTGCCACTTTCCATAGACAGGCCTGTGATATTTTGTTCACAGTGCCAACGATGCTGATGCTGCCCGATTTCCTGGAGAGCGGGGTCGTTAAAGCTTTTGCATTAAAAAGAAAATTACTTGAGATTTAAGTTGAGACAGCTTTACATGCACTTCACAAGAATTAAGGCAATCTTGCTAGGTTTAAGGTGCTTGTCTGTCAAGCACTCAAGTCTTGCAGCCCATCGCAGACCGGCTATGCCTTAGGTCAAGAAAATCAGTGCAGCTGTTACCTCATGCGAGGTTTGAGCCATCAGAGGAATTTTTAAAGGCTCAAGCTATGCATAATGTTCCAGTGGAGATTCTGTAAAGGAGTTTGCATACTGCCAAAAACATTGTATTTTCAAACTCCCACTATTGCTGATGGTGGCACTGTGGCAGTTTGACAGCAATGTCTCAACTAAGCAGTTCTGTGTAGGAGTGGGAGAAATTCCTCTATTGTGTACTATTGTGTATAGTGTACTATTGTGTTTGTGAGAATTGACTAAAAATGAGCAGTATGCAGGCATTGCGAATTACTGAGAATAACTGCAATGGTTATGGTTTATAACAGCATCACAGATATACTGAGCTATATTTGTTCGAGTAAGCAGGAATATTGAATCCCCACCTTTTTTCTTCCTTTTCTCACCCCTTAGGAACCCTTGCAAGTACGTAGCAGGGAGCTTCTGCAGTTGCGTGCTCAACTGCAGAGGCAGCTAGAAGAACTGAAAAAGGAGCATGAGTCCAAGTCATCGCGGATTCCACCAAGAGTGTCCTCACCTATTACAGTGTAGCAGTAGCTACAATGAAAGCTTAGCTGTGCATCCTCAGATTGTCTTGTAATAGTTGTGCAGCCTCAGAAATCAGCCAAATGTTATTAGAGCTTTTCTCTGCCACGCTTGTAAAACCTTGCCGAGGTGTCACAAGGAACACCTCGTGTGAATGTGTGACGCGTGCCCACCAACTGACGCGTGCCCACCACCTGTGATGCGTGCCCACCATAGACTTTTAATCTCACTAGTTGCACAGAATGTGGACATTTAATTATTTTGTTATCTTCTTTTGCTACCTAGTTCTGCTATCATCTTTTGGTCTGGACCTCAGTGTGACATAGTGCTTGTTGCCTTATCAGTATAGAGTTCTCCCAGTGGAGATAATTTTATGAGTTTTGCTTGCATATGTTTGTGTATGTGTTTTATTCAAATGGGAAGGAAGCATATTTCAAGGATAGTTAGGTGCTCTTTGCTACTAGGTTTTAGTTACTTGTTTATTAACTGATTGGCTATTTGCCAATACAGTGTATTATTATAAAAAAAAATTAACTGTGGCTAGCAAAGTGAAAGCTGTAGATGTGGTACTATGTGCACGTATGACGTTGATGTAAATAGCTCAAACTACAAACGCCGTGTTTTTGCATTATAATGGCTGTATATATTATATTGTTGGTTTATTTAATAAATTTATACCACATGCGATGCCATGATTTTCTTGTAGATTTCGTTCATCTGTCTGTATGACTTTCAAGTCATACAGACAGATAGATGCGTTAGATGCGTTCAGTCGAGCTCGCAGACCTTAAGTCGCCTTCAGCTTAAATTGAGCGGCGCCAGTTACGCGCAGTGAAATGCGGGACCAAGCATCGCTGAAGATTGGCCGCTAACTTGGCGTTTTTAACGCCAGAGTAGCTTGCGCCATCGGCACACGTGATGTCTTTGTACATGTGCCCATTATTTATTCACGGGCGGCAAGCCCGCAGCAACGCGCCCTTTCACGATTGCAAAAATAGCAAGCCTCCAACCTCCAAGCGCTTGCGATCCTCGCAGGCCTTCCTCCAGGTGGCGTGCTCTTCTCGTGAAGTGACGTCACGCTACCGTCATTTCTCGGGGTTCCCGGATGAAGACGTCACGCAACTGCTCTGTAGAATAACAAGATTTTTTTGCCTTCAGAAACAACTAGATGGTAAAGCAATTTGGTATTTAACGATTTAAGCTAATTAGGTATTTCAATATGTCAACACCAGCGAGGCGAAGACTCATGAGGGACTTTAAAAGGTGAGTACCTAAATCTCTGCTCACGAATGGTCGGTCGCACTACTGAGCTACTAACTGCTAACTTGGTTGGGATGCTTGGTTGCGTTTTTGTCAATTGACTTTCTGTACTTTTATTGCTCGTTCACGCTTTGTTAGGACACATTCTACATCTCGAGCAAGGTTTCATTATAGAAGTTCCTACATATGCATCGCTTAGCGGGGCGGTTAGTTGTGTATGCGAATGTTTCCCGTGAGCTGCTTTGCCACTAAACTCATCTGGGCGTAATTTGCTCTAGATTTTGGTCTTTCTGGTTATACTAAGGACTCTTTTCATGTGGGTGAGTCATAATCTGCGCTTATCGAATGCTGCAACGGTTCCCGTAGGGTACTATGATGCACGTTTAGAAACGTCAGCTGTTGCATCAGTGAGTCTTCGTTTTAGGCGAGCTTCTAGGCCTAGTAGGTTTTCATTGCCTGGCTGACCTTGAGTGACGAATGGTTTCTCCGTAACCGAACCGTTAAATTCTCTATACGTATCCTTCTGCACTGTCTGAACGTTGTATTCACGGATGGCAAACTTAAGAGCAGCGCTCTCGCTGCTGTCAGGCAGCAAGAAACTGCGCAGTCAGGCTACATTATGAAGCGTCCGATCCCGAGCTGCGTTAACTCGAATTTTGGGCAACTCAGAGGCAAGGCGCCTTGCGAAACGAGTCGTCCGTCAGCGATTTAACGTCATACTTGAGATCCGCATCGTTTATGTGTTGGGCGCACCTTGTTTCGTTAACCTGGCGGAAACCAGCGCGTAGAAACGGGAATAGAGAGACTGATGTATACTTGGACATTTGTAGTTGGTTTAGTTGCTGTATAGTAAGCATACGGAAAATCGTTACTTGCGAGCGTATGCACGGCGATGATTGCGGAGAACACCGTCCGCGCTGCTCGAGATCACCTGTGTCGAGTACGGGAATTATGTCGTGAACGTATGCATAGATACGAGGTTGCGCGGAGGTACGCGTGGGGAGCTGTTGCAACTGTCTCGTGGCAGCGTTTCAGTCTAACAGTAGAAGTGGCTTATGTGCTTCCTTTGTGCATCCTGTGTTCAGCGTTGTCTTCAAGCTTCATTTGTTTTCGGTTTAGGTTACAAGAAGATCCCCCTGCAGGTGTAAGTGGCGCCCCGACCGACAACAATATCATGATTTGGAATGCAGTTATCTTTGGGTAAGAACTCGGCATATTAAAGATTGTCCTCGTTTTCTAGGTGTAGTGCTTACCAAGAGAAAGGGAGGGCTGCATAGCAAATCCTGGATGCTGTGTTCACATAAATAAGCTAACATACTGAACTGACAGGGGCAGTCTAGTTGGGAGTTGGATATGGAAGGCGTTTTCGTAATCACCCAAAGTGACCTAGACATAGATGGTTAGTTATATCGGGTTTTATGGTGCAAAAGCAACCAAGGCTATGCTGCGCCTGGACATAGATGGAACAGGGTGCTGGACTTCAATTGAAAAGTTTTAGGTTTATGATAGCTGGAGTATGCTCATCATAAAAACTGTACAGCCTGTAAAAGCATGTGTTAATATAGTCTGGCATGCTCTTTGGGTGCTTTTTAGCTTTGTTTTAAGGGGGCAAAAGGTAATTACACCAATTTGCACATCTCTAGAATAGCCTCTCCATGACATTGCACGTTTTAGCCACTCTTCAGTGCTTTTATTCATTTACAGAAGGTAGCACTAGAAAAAAATCGCAGGCAAGGCAACTGATGCTCATGTGGAGGGATAAATGGCTTTTTTGTCCATTTGGCTTGAGCATGTTAGTATATGGGCTGAACCAGTAACTTTAAAAATAGGGCAAGTTGGTAGGCGTTCATGCACTTAGATGCACAAGAAAAAAAAAAAAAAATGTGACCAAGGAGGAGACACTTGTATATACCGGACAAAGTGATCTGTCCTGTGCACACGTTTCCTCCTTGTCCGTGCTTTGCATTTGGCGCATTTATATGCAATAACGTTAACTAGTAGCCCCTGCTATTGGTCAGGTCACAGTAACCAAAACGAGCCAGGCGCTTCTAGTGCAACAAATGCCACCAAAGACAACCTGCAGGTCAGGGTATGTGTAAGTGACATCATGGTTACAATGAGAGCATGAGAAATGCTACCAATCTTGCTGCAGACACTTTTTATGCCTAAAAAATATTGTGTGAATATGCCTGAAATGCAGTGAATGTCCTCAACCTTCTTTTAAACCTTAATGATGTTTTGTACATTGATTTGTACATTGTGAACTCAGAACTGCATTTTTGAAGGTATGCTCTACCAAGCAGTAATTTTTTTTGTCTCAAGTGGATTTAGCACAGCTTGCTTTCTTTTTGCTGTGTGCATATACCACATATGCCCCCTTCCACTTTTTCTATTGGTAGCCCTCATGACACACCTTTTGAAGATGGCACCTTCAAGCTGACACTAGAGTTTACAGAAGAATACCCCAACAAACCGCCCACAGTTCGGTTTGTTTCCAAGATGTTCCATCCAAATGGTGAGTGCTTATGGTGCTTTTTAATTGCAACAGACATGTTTTTCCGTTATTGGCA
The DNA here is from genome assembly GCF_055883805.1 of Amblyomma maculatum. NCBI lineage: Eukaryota > Metazoa > Arthropoda > Arachnida > Ixodida > Ixodidae > Amblyomma > Amblyomma maculatum. The sequence continues at coordinate 50,578,507 of NC_139347.1, read as the reverse complement.
GAAAGTGGCTGAAATCAGCTTGGGATGTGAGCTTTTAATTTTATATGATCAAGTAATAACTACAATTGAGTTCAATGCCAATACCTAATTAAGTGCTCTTCAGTTGGGTGAAATTTTCGTGAATGCATTTTCCACATGTGCAATGCTGGAACACAAGAGCCGTGCACCGCAATGTCAGGCGAAATTAGATGCATGAATTATATCATGCCCCTTTTAGCATAGGTTTTAGTTTGAGACAAATGAAAGAAAATTTGAAGGAAAGCTTCTGTAACACTTTGGGGAGAGAAGCGGGGGGGGGGAACGTTAGCCCGAATAATATTGCGCCCATCCTTCAAATGGTACTCAAGGACTTGTGGCGCAAGTCCTTGAGTACCGCAAGTGAACACAATCTCGCAAGTGAACAACAATCAGCCAACTCCCGACCTTCACCTTTTTGGGCATGCTGAAAACGGGCTAAGATACAGGCTGCTCAGCATCCTGAAGATGTGCAAAGAAAAATTGAAGTGAACAGAGTGACTGCACAGGCTCACTGTTATGAAAAGCAGCTAGTGCATGAAAGGTGGGGCGACTGGTTCAGTCGTTTAGGCTCAGGAACGACTGTGAGCAGCAAAATGAGATTTTAGTTGAGGGAGATAAAGCACTTGCATAGTTAACTGTCGTGTCTAAACTGCGATGGTATGTCGTCCCCATTGCATGTCATTTGGTGCTTGAGGTCTTGCATGGTATTCTATTGAAAGCTGTCCCTGAGTCAGTCAGTATAAATCTTTCTGAGCTGTAGCTTTCTTCGTAACTGCTCATTATGCTTGGAGTGGAAGGTTTTTACAAGCAAGTTGTGATTTGTGAACAGTTAACCATTGATAATAGTGTAGTGTTTGGGATTTTGGTAGAGATTTGTCCACACCTGGTTTTGTGAAGCTTTCTAGCGGAAAGTGAAAAAATGCCAAGCTTCTTGCGTGGTCCCATAGCTGGTCCACTTTTAGCCAGCGTCATTTATGGACTCTGTGCCGTATTGGTTTAATGCTCACAAACTGAATGGTCATTGAGATGGTGACCAGGGTGCACAAGGGAACAAGTAAATTATTAACTACTGTCTGTGACTAATATTGTTACATGGTCATTTTGATTGACTTAAAGACCTTTGAAAGCTGCTATGTGGACGGTTTCAGTGACCATCAAGTCATCTATAAGGTCACCTGTGCAGCTCGAGGCTTTTTTTGAGATCTTGAACGCCTTCGAGCGGAGGCAGCGTGCACTCTCAGATGTGAATCGCTCGTAGGAGCAGGCTTGGGAATAAATAATTAAAAAAAGGTACCGTCCTGGCTTCGAGGAGCTGGAGCAAGCACAATGCCATTGTTGACAGTGATATATAAACAACCATCACTAGCTTTCTGAAAAGTACATGAATGCTTAACAGCTTCTATAATGCAATTTTGTTTTTCAAGAGTGGACACAATAAAAGCGTAATGAATAATAATTTTGTTTTTAACCTTGCTGAAATTGGAACTTATAGGCTGATTGCTTCCGTGCCTGCAAAATTATGTGGCGACAGTGGCGCCACACCACCTCAGTGTGAGATAATGAAACCTTTTGACAGCGATTGATTTTGCCATTTAGCAGGGGACGATTACCTTTGAGTTCGATTGCGATTGAGGATCTGGAAAGCTCATTACTTGATAGCCTTTCAAAGAGGTTGTATGACAGGGGTATAAGTAGGCTTCCTTTAGCACACCTTGAGCTGGAACGAGAAGAGGCCGGGATTTCATGCCCTTGAAATGGCTTCGCTAGCTACATGTAGCCCTGTCTGGCATGAAGTTTGGAGGCTGGTATGCAAGCACTGATGCTGCTGTAGGCTGGGGTGGGACTGAGGCACTTGCAAAGGCATTTGTAAAACTTGCTGCGCATGAGGAACGAAGAGTGCAGTAGGTAAGAGCTAGCAAAAGTGTAGATTCATCCACGAGTTGATGCGATTAGTAAGGTCTTGCTCTGGGAAGCAGAAGAGGCTGGCATTGTTGTAAGTGGGCTACAAGTACTGTATACTGTAACACCATTGCCTGTAGGCTGCCCGTAAGAAAAAGTAACGGCATTATTAAGCTGGAGGATAAAAATCTCTTGTTTGCTCATGATATTCATGTGTTTATTGATTGTACGATAGTCATAGTAATTCTGGCTAACTTCTGAAATTACATTTCCTCTGTATTCATGTGTTTATTTTGATGTGTGCAGCTTCGAGTAATTTTGCCGGTGGGATTTTTTTTCTCCACAGTTTATGCTGATGGTAGCATCTGTCTAGACATTCTACAAAACCGGTGGAGCCCCACATATGATGTGTCTGCCATTCTCACATCCATTCAGGTAAAAAGACATTTTTACCCTCTCTTCTCCACTTTTATTTAGCATTGTATGTGCTGCTTATGATGTAGCATGGGCAATTTTATTTGTGCTGCCATCGGGAGTGCCAAAAGATGTGCACTGCAGTAAGCACACGCTTTAGGAAGGAAAGCTTTTTCTTTTTTAAAAATTTTGTCAAAACTGCATTCGAATCTATTTGGTAATGAGCAGAGTGTAAGAGTACTGTGGCATGAGGCCATGTGCTGAGCACTCGTGTAGAAAACAGCATGTCACATTTATACAGCTCTGTGAATCTGGCGCACGCATGTGCGTGTGTGTGTGTGGCACGGGCTGCCATCTTGCCTTCAGTAGTTTGGTGCCTTGTGCAGAGTGGTCTGAGCCCTTCACTGCGATGCCTCTCACTACCCACATATTGCAGTTGCACGCTAAACCTTCAGCTTTTAGATATTCTAGTTTATTGCAAATACTCCTCATCTGCCGTCTTCAAACATTCATGGTGCATAAACCAGACTGGATGGACAACTGGGTGAAAAAACAAAAGTGACTGCCAAGCAAGGCACTGAAAAGACCTGTGCTGTCTTTTACTAAATTTAGTGTACTGAAAAGAATCACGTGGCTGGGATTACGCATAGGACACTTGGCCCCGCCATTGGTGAGTGAAACTGCAGCAGTTGGCCACTCTCGAGTAATGCTGTGGTGCTCCAGAGTTCCTCTTCAAACAGAATTGGTAACTCGTGTTTCGCTGCCTGCCTGGTGGTACATAAGATAACAAAATAATTCTTCTCGGCTGCTTTCACTAGTACTTCAACAATGCCTTAAGTGAAAAAAATGTAATCACTCCTCCACTATGGTGTCTCTCATAGCCCAAGTCGCTTTGGGGCATTAAACCCTATAAACCAAACCAATCCAAAAACTTTCAAATACCACGGTTGTTCACTTGTTTCTGGTGATACTACAAATGGAGACTCTTGAAAGTGTGCCATTAATGGTCATGCTGTGCCTCATCCATCATCTTTTCCACTGTACTGTGCAAACTCTTAAAGGACATGCTTCTAGAAAAGTTCATTCTAATGTTCAGGCTAGGTGGATGAAAATTGTGCCACTTGTAAAGCCTGAGCTGCTCTATCGAAATATTTTTTTTTTCTTTTTTCCATATAACTTGGCAGTTTCTTCTCCTAAGTACCATGCATAAGTGACAAACAGTGCATGTTTCTGCAGCTGTTGGATATGGCAGTGTGCATGACACAGTAGTGCCAAATGTTCCTTTCCCCCCCCCCCCCCCCCCCCCCCCCCCCCCCCCCCCCCCCCCCGAGGTCTGTACTATATTAGAGTCCTTCAATGCCCTTTCTGGTCACAAAACTCCGGCCAAAGTTTAATATAGAGTCCACTGTGGCCGCTAGAGACGCAGCAGTGCACTGATGGGCAGCGAGCCGCTGGCGGCCGCGATCATATTTCGTGCTGCATTTGCATCTAAGCGTTCAAAATCTCTTGTGATTGCCATATTAGGTGATGCTAGGATGTGCTCTCTACTAGATATTTCCAGGAGAGATGACAATGCTAATGATATACAAATACCTCACTACAGCAGACTTCAGGTGTGAAACTAACCACAGAGCATAAAACTGGCTGCAAAATAAATTGATACCATTATAGAGTACACCTGAAGCTCATTAGACAAAGCATAAGTAGTTTACTTGTCTTCTACCTACCGTCTGTCTTTCCGACTGTAAAGCTTACAGCACGCGAGTGAAAACGCCACCGCAGTGTGTGCTCAACACCTGGAGTGTGATCTCTACACTAAAAGCTTGGTAGCTGTTTTTCGTCGGCCGATATCGTTCGGCAAATCATGAGCAAAGGCATTTTCTGTGCTCTCTTTCGCACTTCGGTGATGGTCTGCAGTGTGCCGATGTCGGCGTACTCCGTCATCTGTGGCAACATGACGTCGAGATCGGAGCAGTCGGGTGGTGGGCAGCCTGCACGCTCACACAGTGCCTTGCTGGCTGCCAATAGTCGCTGCCATTTTATTTTTGGCCCACCACAGCCATGGTGTGCACCTGCTATAGCTTCCGTGGCGTTGATATTCATGTTCTGCTTCAAGCTTTTTTCTGCCGCTTTTTTCACAGATGGTCTAATGAATTACGCCGAGTTTTATGGGATAATGGCGCACCGTTCAGCACTTTCTAAGTGTGTACGAATTTTTTTCGGGGAAAGCACCGATGGAAAGGAGCTGATGTTGCTGTTTATGTAGTGTATACTTACGCAATCATCAACATCGTATCACCATGGCTGGGACTGCACTGTGCTGCTATTTGCATCCGCTAAATCTTCTGAATTCACTCTCCCCAACTGTCAATATCGCACTCGCGAATACTTCGGACTCTGTCTACTCGTCGAGGAAGGGGGCCGGCACCAGTGTTCTGGGTCTGAAAACATTAATTGTTCTTCACAGATGCGCATATACTATTTTCAAGCGGAGGTTACGCCACCTGTTGCTTTCCCCACCAATGCTCGCTTCATTTTTTTTTGCTAGTTCCATTTGTTTTCCTCGCCAGCTCCGTTTCATTGGAGGCAGGGAACCAGCGAGATTTATCTCGGGCCCGCCTCTTTAGCCACAACAATGTGCAGACGAGTAAAAAGTGCTCTGCGTGGTTCCACACACACACAAATTACATTACCCAAATGCAGAAAAATTAAGTAAATATCGTATTATTGTCAGATGATAGGCTAATGGGCTTCCTTCTCGGTCGTAACAGCGCCCAGCTCCTCAACTGATGCCCTTGACTGGCCAGTGACACCGCACCGTGGCAGCCGCGAGCGATATATGAAGCTCTCCCATAGTGTTACGCAGGAGTTTCATGACCAGCATGCATTGAAGGACATATAGAATGCACAATATTGAGAGTTTTTTGCTTGTTGTATCATTTTCAGTGGCTGGTACTTGGATATTTAAAAGCGCTGGAGTCTTAAAAATATCACTGATTGTATTAAGGTCTATATATGCAATAGATTCGTGTTAAGATGTATTCTCGAATAAGACTAACAGTGTGTATCATTTGGTTGTTTTTTTTTATGGGATTTGAATGCAGGAAAAGTCTGCTTAATATAAATAGTTTCGCGTATCCTTTAGTTACAATGGACTTTTGTAGCAACAGTGTAATGGTACTCAGAAGCCATCCCTGCGGCACAGTCAAGGGAAAAAAAAAAAAAGACATGATTTTGTGTAAGAATGCATACTCCCACAATATGGCTGCTGTGCATTGTTGCAGAGAACTGCTGGGAATTTGTCTTGAGGGAGCTCGCTTTCTTGCGGGGAAGCTTTCTTGTGCAAAAGAAGTGCAAGGCTTCACCATCATGCCTGTCCTAGCAGAGACCTGACACAGTCGGGCATTGGCGTCATGTGCTCATCACGTGCCACACGCTGCACGCATGCGCAAAGTATGTTCGCGCATTGACTTGAGGCATTTTCAACTGATATGGTCGAAAATGGTCGAAAATGCAGCACAGAGTTGTCCAGATATGAGCGCTATGCATAGTGTCTGCGGTGTACACGAAATGTGCTTAGTGTACCTCTTGTGGGGTGGTAACAGCTATGCTGCAGGAGGAGGACAACATAAATAAATGAATGTTAAATGCATAATGCATGATTGCATTGAGTAAATTTCAAAATCGTAAGGACTTCAGCTTGCCCTGTACTTTTTTCATCTTTTGAGCCCTGGTGTTCTCAAATGGGATATATATATTTTTCTTGAAGCCTTCTAGGCATGAAGGCCACTGAGAACAAAACTAAAATTGCGTTATCAAGGCCTCTGGTGCACTTTCACACTTTCATCTTTTCTGTAGTGATTGGAAACAGGAAAATAGTGTATGATAGGAACAAAGGAGGCCGTGATGTGTACGCATCTTGACATCATTTATTCTCTAAATCTGATTTGAGCTCACTTGCAGGCACTGCATTCGAACGGTGGAACGCCCATGTACTGTTTTACGTTAGTGCATGTTGAAGAATGCTAGGTGTTTGAAATTTGCGGAGCCGTGCACTTTCGCACCCCTCATTGCTAATGTCACTTTTGAATGTTAAACCATGCCAAAACTTGCTTGTACGTACTTCACTGAACCCTCTTTACCCAGACATTTCTAGTGATATAGTACGGCAATATTGCATCTCAAATTCAGCCTGTATAGGCTTGGGTTCAAATGTGGCTGAAGTTGCTTAGGAAAGGAAAGAGAAAAGAAGGAGCAACTTTCCAGCTATTTTTTCTTTGGATTACAAGAGTAGAGTAAACTGCACATATGGCTATGTTTGTCGTTTAGAATTTTTATGATGCCTTTGCAAGTGTGGCTTAGACTTTGTAGATGCCTTCGGTTTCTAATTGAAGCAGTTAAATTGCCCCTTGGATCATTTTTCTTGTGTGAAAAGCTCTGGGCATAGGTTTAGTGAAGTATAAATTGCAGAAAGTGCAGAATTATTAGATGCCTTAGGGGGTAGAAGCAGCAGCAGGAACAGTGGTAGATGAGGGGGCAAACGTTTCGAGGTAGATATAGTGAACCAGGAAAACTCAGGCTGGCTTTTATTGCACTCACTGCAAGTATACTGTCTACATTTGGCAACAGTTAGCACCATCTGTCAACATAGAGGGAAAAGATTGTTGGCCACCATGTTCACCTTTCCACTCATGAAAAAGCCCATCTCTGGACAGCAAGCGGCCACAGGAATTTCTTAAGAGTGAATTCGTCACTGGGCATTTGCAGTTGGAAAGAAAAAGCAAATGTTGCGCTTCAACCAGCCAACCCAGGATGTATTGGACGGCACAGAGTACAGCTTTTGCATGTGAAGGGGCCCTTCAACTGGGCCTGTACTCGAATTAAGGAAGGCATTACTTTTATCGCATGAAAGCACCATATTTTTATAATTGTATGCTACAGGAAAAGCAAACGTAAAATTGCAACCTTGCAGTATCTCTGATATCTCGTTTGTCTCGTCTTTACTGGCAGTGCCATGCTGTATGAATATGATATCTGGCCTTGGCATTCTTATTCGAGCAGCCAGTGTGCAGCATTCATGCATGTGCCTAATTTCGACATTTCTTAGCATCCTCAGCTGATAAAAAAATAGACAAGTATGCCACATTCTGAAAGCGAGGAAGCGGCATGTAGCTGTTGCCCTGCGTACAGTGCCATTAATTTTGCATGCATATCTTAAAGTCTGTGTTTCTACCTTGCAAATGGTTCAAGATGCATGGTGATCTCGGTTTGCCTCGAATGCTCTGCCCACATCGAGATTGTGTATGTCTGGCACAGAGTTGTGCCAGCTAATGAGCTAATGGTTCATGTGTGTGCTGCGTGTGGTTCTTGCAGTCTCTGCTGGACGAGCCAAACCCCAATAGCCCAGCCAACAGCTTGGCAGCACAGCTGTACCAAGAAAACAGACGGGAGTATGAGAAGCGGGTGGCCGCCATTGTTGAGCAGAGCTGGCTCAACTTCAACGACGACGAAGGCAAGGAATCCAAGAAGGACGCATCCTAGCTTTTTCTGCGGCTGAAACACCACACCGCTTGGCCCTTCCCTCCCCCACTTCCCAGACGAAATGCCCCTTCCTCCCTGCAAGACCAGACACAAAATAGGCTAGGACGCAGAGGACAGCTGCGACCTTCTAGCCGACCCCCCTCCCGAGAGAGAGCAGCAAGCGGACAACAACAGATTAAAACAGACTGGAGACTGTTGCTTCTTCTCAAACTGCACATAATTTGTGTGCTGGCTTAGCAGGGTTGTTTTCATTTGTGTGTGGACCTGCTGCATCTTGGTGGCTGCAGAGCACAGCTCATTTCCAGAAGGCACGCTTTGCGGAGAGAGCAGCACGCTCCGCAAGTGCCAGTGTTGTTTAAAAAAACATTATGCCCTGTGTCTTGCTGTTGAACCGAGGAGGGACACGGCTTATGTCAGCATTTTGATGCGTTCGTTGTTTGAACAGTGCAAGCTGCACCGGTAACTTATCCATATTGGTTGGGTTCTGTGAACATTCTTGCTGCATATCCTACTGAGTTTTCTCAAACCCTGTGCTTGTGGACTGACAGTGTAGCAACAGGCTTGGGTAAGCTTCTTCACCCTTGACTTGACGTTCTGAAGTGCTGTAGGACACGTGGAGGGTCCTTTTTCTTTCTAACATGACTGAATTTACCGTGTGGGATTGCTTAGCTGCTGGCATTGGTGGTACGAGAACAGCACTCGAAAAGATATTCAAATGCTTGTACTTGGTGTGCTGTTTCCTATTGTTTCCACGATTCCTCTTGAAAAAGCCCTGTATTGAATGTGTTTACTGGAAACATGCCGCAGTAGTTTTTACGCAAAGGATGGCCATTCATGTGTACATTTTATTGCCTTTGCTTGCTGCCTACTATGTACATTCATCAAAAAATTGCCACTGATTAAGTTATGCCTGTGGAGCTGTGTCTTTCTTCAGAAACATGTTCTCTTTGCAACAACATGACTGTGGTTAATGTCACAATGCCAGTTCCTCGCAGTGCTTTGCCCTATGCAGCTTTGTATAGGAGGCCAGTGCAAGTTTGGAAAATGTGCTTCACCCTGGGAGTTTGTGGGTCTTCTCTGCATGCATGCTGCAATATGTTTCTAGTCTATTTCCAAACTGCGTCTAGACTGTAGGCTAAAATAATGCTCGGCTACTGCTGCTGCTCAAGGCACTGCGGATGGGCTTTTGAGCCTGAACTCCCTTATCGCACTTCACCTCTGCACCGTTTTGGCAGTGCTTTCATTTGGTCTTGTGTGCGCAGTCACCCAAGAATTCTTGTAACTAAACGCACAGAGCATCTGCGAGTTGTGGGTGCCAAGCTGCCTGGGGCACTGCACTGGGTTTCCTCCCTCTGGATGGTGCCATAGCTAAATCGTTTGTCACGCTTCCACAGGGTGCACACTTCGAAGTAACAAAATTTTTGCTCTTAACCTTAGCTGCAGCACCCATTGCTTAGCATCACACACACTGTGATAACTGTCTGCCAGAACTTGCAGCTGTGGTGTGGGGTGTCTCCCAGCTCTGTCTTGTGAAGCAAGCTAGGTGTAATATAGCTGCCAGAGGAATTCATTAGTTGGCTCTCTTCTTTCCCGTGTGTGTGTGTATGTGGAGCAAATTGCCTCCATCGATTAGCCTGTGTGCATTGCCTCGTGCACGCCTGAAAAGTGACGATCAGATCTACTAAAATGACAAATAAAACCCCACAACTGGCAGACCTTCCTGTCTAGTTTTCATGCCTCAAGAGAAAAATGTGGCTTCACCAGTGCTTCTTAAAGCACTAGACTGGGCCACCTACTTCCGAGTCTATCTCATGCATGAATCTCTGCCAGCAGGCGCAGTCTTCAATGGTGCAGCACCTGAAGTTCATTTCATCGCAGCTGATCACACTTTCTCAGTATAATACACATCCAAAAACAGCACTCTGAAATTCCTTTTTTAAGTGGATTCAAACTTTTCTCAAACCTGGTGCTGGGGCTCATTCACAGAACCAGTGGGAATGAGCGCTTGTGGATGTGCTCGTAAGTTCTCAAGAAGTTGCTTTTGCCACTGCACCAGATGCTATGGAAGTATACTGCCGAGAGAACAGAATTGTGCTATTTATAGAGGCAGCATCCCGTCAACAATTTATGGGCTCAAATTAGCATCTGAATAGGTTGTATAACGTACATTGAAAACCACACCTCATTGTTATGCAAAGTATAAATTTCAGAAAACTGTGCGACCTAAAAATAGCAAAAAAATTCATGGAACACTAGACACAAATTAGAACCGGTAGTGTGCTATTGTAACCGGCTAGTATTAGTAATAAAGCATACAAATAGAAATGAATATATCAAAAGCACTTTTATTACTTCATATTTCCGAGGAGTGCAGCTCAGATTGCTGTGGGCCTTTGCGGTAGGCACAGATTGTAAAATGAGTTCTGGTCCCAGAAATTCGCTCCCTTCCAGCCACACCAGCCCTGCACATGAAACACGATTATTACAGAAAATTAATAAAGGACACACACTTGTCTGTGCACGCAAAAACAGATGCATAAAAGTTATCCTGAGACTAGCACCTATTTGGGTAGCCTTCTTTGAGCAGCACATGCACATCAAAGAACTAAACTACGCTGTTTGGTAACTGCATTGTGCAGCTAAATGATTGCTTGGGCAGGCTCTAAACATGTAGCAGCACACAAGAAAGGAAAAGCCAATATCTCTGCAAGTAGCACAGTTGTGCTCAATGGACCTTTTTCAAGAAGTGCTACCACGCATGTGCAAAGCCTTCTGGCTGCCATTTTCGCTGGGATGCCAGGCAAAAATTGAGGGGAAGAATTTGCTGCACGTGCTTCTCCACGAAACGATGTCCCTCGCTTTACTGATGCGACAAACTGCTGCACAATAGTTGCATGCAGTGCTAGCGTAGGCCCTCGGAAAATGCATGCATCGTATTGTCCCCGCCTCCCCTAGCTCACTTCAAGTGAGGAGACGGGCCAACGTCCTGTTGTGGTGAATTAATAAAAGGGGGGAGGGCACAGCGTGTGCACAAGTGTGTCCACAGATGACTTGTGCGTCTCCCTACAGGTTGAGTGACTGAGACCAGCCCTGCACTTAACTACATCTTGGAAAATAAGCCCACCCCACTATATTGTGAACGAACTTCTGCAGAAAATATGTAAGGGAGCCTTGGTAACCCATTCCATCAAACATACTTCGCCTGTTGGCCGCAAGAGGGGTGTGCAACTGGAAAAAGGTCCATTTCCATTCATTTCAGTAATATTGGCCATGGATTTAAGGTTAGACGGAAGCTCCATTTCTAAATCACTGCACAGAGAAACATTGTATGACGCTACTCTCGGTTATATGCATCTGAAAAAGAAGTACTAATATTCGTGATGCCCAAGACTTGCAAGACCATTACAATCGGGTAAGGCTGCACCGGTCGGATGCTAATGAGTGAATACTAGAGGTGTGTGAACGTTCTAAAAACTGATATTCGGAATTTTTTGAATACGTGAAGATTACCAAACAGACCAAAAATTTTTGAATTCACTGCAGTTTCACTGTAATGCATGGACTTCATCGCATGGACTATGCGATGAAGCATCCTCAAAACGCGACGGGGCTTTTTTGTGAAGAGAGGCCTTCCCTTTTTTGGACAACCTTTCTGACAGTTTGTGCAACGCTCAACACTTGGCGAAAACTGGAAAAAAAAACGTTCTCACTTTGGTTTCATACAGACGACCCCATCATATGAGTGTTCATGAGATAAAAATATTCAGATTCAAACAGCTTTGGCAGTTTTTTGTTTTTTTTTTCAGGCCCATTTAATAATTCCAACTTTTGGTTAACTTGGACATATATTTTTTTTTTGGTCCTTTGAAAGCCGAATTAACGAGAGAGTTTACTGCAGCAATATGACAGCTTCACCCAGCTTTATGCAGATTCTTCCTGTATAAAAGAACAGGTGCAAAAAAATCCTGTATAAAAGTTATACTACTGGATTTTTCAGTTGGGGGTACACATTTCTGAGGCAAATCCACCAGGTGGCGTGATGGAACTTGCAATGCTTCGCTAACTGCGGCCTTACTTGCTCCCCCGAAAAGTCGGAGTTGCTGGTACTACACAGCTCCCGCCAACGCAGACCCACTGTCAACCTCAATGGAAACCCAATACCACAGAAGGACGCCATCAGGGTTCTAGGGCTTTACATCAATGACAAGGGCAGAAATGTGTACGCCCTCACTCGGCTCAAAAACACCAGTCTGCAGGTTGCGCGCATGATAGCCAGGGTCACTACCAATGACAGGGGTATGCTCGAACAAGACACCCTGCGCCTGGTTCAAGCATTCATCATTAATAGAATTGTGTATTCGACACCGTATCTGCACCTCAAAACGGGAGACTATAAGCAAATCGACTTCATTATACAAAACACAGTTAAAAAGGCGCTGGGCCTGCCCCAAAGCACTTCCACAGAACGTCTTTTGCAATTAGGGGTGCACAATACAGCCGAAGAACTCCTTGCCGCCCAACGCGCCACACAGATAAATCGACTAGCAGCAACCCGCACGGGCCAGACCGTTCTTATGGACCTTAACCTGACTAGCCCGCAAGGTCTCGTACAAAAACAGGCTATACCGCCCGGGTGGTCAGACTCGTTCATAGCCAATCCCCTACCCCGCAATATGCATCTTCTGTTCCACCAAGGGCGCCGGAAGGCGCGGGCCAAATACATCCAGGAAAAGTACGGGACGGACACTGAATCCTACTATGTAGACGCAGCAAAGTCAGAAGCGGGGTACACGGTAGCGGTTGTGATTCACCAACAACAACTGGTTGATGCCCTCACCATCTGCGATGACAATATGGAAATGGCGGAGGAGGTGGCCATTGCTTTAGCCGCCACGCATACCACCTGCGCCTATATAATAACAGACTCTATGGCTGCCTACCGCAACTACATCAAAGGGCGAATATGTCCCCAGGCTGCCAGAATATTGAAAAATTATGGACACCCCGAACAAGACAAATGCCTCGTCTGGACACTGGGACATCAAGGCGTGGAAGGGAACAAGTGCGCCCATGCCGCTGCCCGAGCTCTCCTCCCCCGGGACTCGACCCCTCCATCCTCCACACTGCCCTATCCCGGCCCTCTGGCGACGTATGCGGAGAGGTTACAGCACTGCAGACTCTCTCGCAGAAAATATCCACCCCCAGCCAAGGGGCTCTCCAAAGCGGAGGAAGTTAGATGGCGACGCCTACAGACAGGTACATATAACACACCAGCCCGTTTAAACACAATACACCCCGGGTTCTGCGACCCCAAATGCAAATATTGCGGGGAAAAGGCAGGCCTGCACCACATGGTGTGGACCTGCCCACAATCCTCCAGATGATCCGAATGCAGTGCCAACAATTGAGGGGTGGGAGGCTGCCCTATCCAGCTCTGGACTAGAGGCCCAACGGGCCCTCGTGACACGTGCGCGGGTAGCAGCGGCAGCCGCTGGAGTCCCGGACTAGGAACCCCACCTACACATCCCCCTCCCTTAAATATACTTAATAAAGTTTTTCACTCACTCACACTCGCATTTCCGGACATAACAGATCTAAGTGCACCGCTGTAATTTTTAACACAATCTGCTCCTGCTGGAATACTGACTTATGCTTCAACATTATGTAAAACAGCAACACATAAAATGATAGGTCATTTAGCATTTTAAGTAAGATCATCTCAAGCTTACATCCTAGCTGTTATCCTGACAGCTAGAGACTTTGTGCAGCCTTTTCTTTGGCCCCCAATTTGTTTCACAAAACCACGGTGCTGATGTTTTAGCATGCACCTTAATTGCAAAAAATAGGAAATGCAGAGAAAAGCTAACGGGGTAAGCTATTATTCATCCGGTCACTCAATTAAACAAAACAGTGCTGATCAAATTTAACATGATAGCATTAAAGGTTTTGTTGCTCGGAAAATCCGGCATCGGTGTCATGATCGAAAAACCACAGATATGGCGCTGGCAGCTGGCATGGCTGGACACCGATTCTTCTATGGTTCAGTTGATTTAATGAGACCACATGATATGAGAAAATTGGGAGGAGCTGCCAACTCAGGCTGCTTGTTTAAGGTGGGAAGGTGGAATAAGAATCAACCATCCAGTGCTATTAGACGCAGAGTTGGGCATGACGCACCTAGGCTGCGCAGGCATGTTCATACGGCTTGGTTAAAGCGGGTCCTTATAGGTTGAGTGGTGGCCTACGCTATCGCACTATACCCTAAAGGCAAAGTGAAGTGTCCCCCATAACTTTTTTGTCGTTCTTATTGAGTATCTGCCTGAAATCAGAGCCGGTGGTAAATGGTAAACGTTTTTGGTGTCGAAGCGTTTGATCACAACGATAAATGTTTTGGTTCTGTGTATTATACCTTTCAAACATTCAGACCAGCGCACAAATGTGGTTGCTCCTCTTTCTATAGTTTTTCAAGATCGCACAAAGCAACTTCATTGGTTTCGGCTACTTCCTGCTCGTATTTCCCCGATTGCCAGAGTTGCTAGCTACCTGCACCTAAGCAGCCTACCTATGTTTAATGCATGAGCCCAATCAAAGTAGAAAGTCTCGTATCGCCCGAGTGAATTTGCGATACAGTTTTTGTTTGGAACAGAAAAGAAAGCTGCCAATTGCTTGCTGCATTCAGGCTGAAAACTCTTCAGCGGCCTGTGCTACTTGTGTGCAGATGCAGATAGTTGTGACAAGGGCACGTCACAGTCACCTTTCCAATCATCTCCACTATTCGAGCAGTTTCTGCATTGCGAACGGCAGAAAAGGCGTGCCAGTTACCTTGTTCTGCACAGTAGACAACTCCTCGGCGCCGGTGTAGTGTGGATCAAGCACGAGGTAATGCGAGTCTCCTGTTTTGCTGTCGAAAGCTATCCCAATAATGGTGTGCGCCAGCATCCCACCGCCTGCAAAGAAGAAAAACTAAGTGCTCTAACATTGCACAATGTGCACGACAATGAATAGGGAGGCGTTTACTCAACCATTGCTACTGTTCCTTCCTGCACTTTCAATTTGGCCCTTCTGCCTAATGTGCAGACCATGGGGTATGTGGTGCTCCTGAAAAGCTCCCAGCAAAGTGATCTTAAGGGGAGACGCGGGTCTTAAAACGGTCGAAAATGGTCAAAAAGTCGATTTTGGGAAAAACTCATTTTCGGAAGGTTTATCCTTTCGAGCATCTACAGTAAAATTATTAACGCTGAATTCGGTCGGGAAATGCGATAAAATCGGCTTTCAAAACACCACGGCAGCGACGAAATGGCCCCGAAAAGAGAGACTTTGTTCGAACTTCCCGCGCGCGCCGCCGGCGTTGCAGCCGGCCGATCGCCGCCATCTTGGGCTTGTTTTGAAGCTGGTTTCTTTGTACGCAATTTGAGCTATCTCAAAATGGCGTCGCTCAAGCCGAGCGGCGGTTCGGGCCGGTTTCCCGAAGGCCGTTTTCGGGTCGCTGATTGGCTCGCACGCGGCGCGCGAAGCGCGCGCGCCGTTCTGCGCCTCCCATTGGCTGGTGTGACCGTCTACGTCATTTTTTTTTTCTTTCTCTTGCGTTCGCCGCTGTGGTTGTCGCTTCGTGCGCGTCTGTTTTTGCGCTCGTGTTTCTCTACACGCCGTGTTTCCGCCTTGTGCCGGGAGTTTCTCTTTGCGATCGAGATGCCGGGAGACAGTCGATTGAAACCGAGCACGCAACGAGCTTTTGGAAGCCGGAAGAAACGTCCGTGGAACAAAAAACAGCAGGCAGCGGCCACCAGTGCGTCGCCGGGGCCTGCAGTGCCGGACTCGTTGGATCCGCCGGGTACATCAAGCACGCTGCCCGATGACGACACCGCGGGACCAAGTTGCAGCACGAATCGTATCTCGGATCGTGGTACACTTCGTGTTGATGCTGTGTACTATTCGTCGACCGAGCAGGCGCAGCGTGTTGAGCGATCGGCGCAAGCAAAGTCCGTTCTGTCGGAAAAGTCAGCAACCCAGCGCAAGTTTGACCTTCTTGGCGTCAGTGCGGATTACCAGACAGCTGATGCCGGTACCCAGTTCGTGATTGTGGACTTGAAGGTTTTGAACAATTTTTTCGCGCAAGCGAAGTGCGGAACCTGCGGCGCAGGAAGTCTGCGTTTGAGCAAGGCAACAGATAAGAAGTACGGCCTTGCTGTAAAGCTTCTGCTTGTCTGCGAAAACTGCGATTTCGAACAGAAGCAGTTCTCTTCCCCAAGAATAAGCGAAGCAGTTCTCTTCCCCAACTGTTTGCCCGGTGGAGCTCTCGTCTCCTTGGCTCCGGTCCTCACTTTCACCTCAAAAAAACAAAAAACAAAACAAAACAAAACAAAACAAAAAAACAAAAAAAAAAGTCAACCCCTAACTTCTCGAAAGTAACCTCTATAATTTCATCACACTTACACATTCGACATTTTTTTTTTAAATGTTTCCTTGGATGGAATAAGACACTTTTTGTTTTGTTTTGTAGGGAAACTGATAGGGAACATCTGAGTAACATCCGTTGTCGAAGATTCTTCCCAATATTTTCTGCACTCAGTGTCAAAACTTCAAACGAGTTTTTCTCAGCTTCATGTTTTTTGGTGACATGACTAGCCTTATGGAACTTTTCATTGGGTTTTTGTGGTGCAATTTTTATAAATCTTATACCGTTGAATTCAGAAAGGTTTGAACTGTGGAGCTATGCTATTTTTATATTGCTAAGTTGAACATATCGAATTTATTGAACAATAATGTCAACTAATTATATTTTCGAATTGTGGGGCATCTACATAATTGAATATTTTTATACTGTGATGTACATCAATGATAATATAAATAGCATAGCTCCACATGGCAGGTCTTTGGCTACAACTACATTTTAATCGGAACGAAAAAATATTGAGGGAAACTGTCCTAACGACCCGTAAGAAATTACCAAATTAGGCTTTGGTTATTTCCCAATAACATTAGAACTAATTGAGATAGAGTAAAACTAATTACATTTTTGAAAACAGCAGGAAGAAATACATATACACACCCAATTTCGTTATTATATCTCTAAAAATAAAAATTTTCATTTTAAGACCAGTGTCTCCCCTTAAGGGGCCTCGAAACATCATTCTGAGAGTGGTATCTAATGCGTGCATTACGGAGTGTATGTGCCATGCGACTTGCATGCTGCGTGCGAGTCCGGAGTAGTTAATCAAATACTGACAAATAAATTTTGAAATATTCCGATTCCCATGCCTTGTGGAAACCAGTGACACCGGTGTTCCGCTCTAATCTTGCCATGCGACAGCACTTATTTTGCCTCCTTGACTTCAATCCTGAGGGAGCTGTAATAGACTCGCAAGACCCACAAAAATATTTGTGCACGAGAGAGGCAGAGGCTCGTTAGTAGGCGACTGACTGCACCATGTTGCTGCCTTCCAGTGTCTCTATGCTCTCCTGGGAGAAAGTGGAAGAGGAAAAAAAGAAAAACGTGCGTGCCAAGGGAGCAGAGTGGGCTATCAGTTATTTTTGTTTGGTGCACTAGCATTAAAGCCTTCATTCATTGATTTTGCTTGTGTCTGCCTGTCTGTCTGAAGCCAGTAGTGAAGCCATTGGCAGGAAATTCCAACTAGGGCATCACTTCAGGTGAGAATCGAACCCACCAGGACGCTTGGATCCCGAGTTAAATGCGCTACTCCTAGGCCATGCAGGCATGTTTATAGACAGCTTGGTTAAATCGGGGCTTTATATCTAGGCCCAGGTGGTTTTTCACGTAATGTGGTAGGTTATTGGCTCTATTCTAATGAGTATGTGTGACCCGCGATCGAAGTGAGAATTAAATTCGCATTTGGCTTAACCATACTAAATGAGCCATCATTATTTTTTTTTTCTGGTTTCCTGCAATGTATGAACGGAGGAAGAAAAGGTGGAGGATCATTTTTAACCTTCAGTATCTCCGGTGTTACATATACTAGGCCAAAAGCTTTCGTGGGAAAATGATGATAAATAACACTCGCTTTTTTCGCTCTGGGTGAAGATTATTCCAGGGAGAACAAACATCATGGACTGCACCATCCACTTACCAATCATAACCGGAGTACCGTGTTTCTCAAAGTGTGCTAGGAGTTCACGGCTTTTACTTGGCATATCTGCACCAGAGCTGACAAACATTGTCCGACACTCCACCTGCATGAGTCAATATAAGTAGAATAATTATTTTCAAGAAATAGCAAAGCTTTTTCATACGTGCATTAAGAACCTCTTACTGCTTACTGGCTGTAATTACTTTCCTGGTATTCATAACGTGAAGCAGATATAGTACACTGTAATCACTCAGATTATGACTGAATTTAGAATTTCACTGAAATATAACCCAGATTACGCCTTCCGGTTTTATTTTTTGAAGATACGGTGGAATGTTTTCACAGTTCATTTCCCAATAACATTTTCTTTCTTGTGATATATGTGGATGCCTGGCAGTGGAAAGCTGCGTATAATTATTCTTGGCTGGTTTGCTAGCAGGTGCAATTGATGAATTAAACCCGAAACTCTTAACCCTAAACATAACATACAGTTAATCGCCTGCTATGTCCATTCCACTTCGCCAAAGTCCAAGTATCCAACCCTACAGGAAAAATATGCATGCAGCATCATGTCGTGGCCTGGCCTCGCGTTACATCTTACCACATTATAAAAACTCAATGCAACATAAGTTCAGTATTTATTCAATCAACAATCGCTTAATTATAAAAAAAAAGAATCTTCTGACACAGTCTTTTGTTTGGATAATGATGCCCCATGTTCTTTGAATACAGTTAGTTATGGCTCGTTAATATGACCCCAGTTAATATGGACGACTCGAATTACAATTTTTCCGGTACAAACTTTTCCAACGTGTTTAAGGCTCGTTAATATATGGCAACTTGCTATCCAGACAAAGAAGAGGGGTAAATGCATAGAGCCCATTGAGGCCCATGTATTTCTGTCGCGTTAATGTGGATAATCCTTACTGCCCCAACTAGATGTTCCATCTTCTGTATTTTGAGCATGGGACACTAGAGGAACACAGCAAAACACTGTTTACCCATTTCTTTTCTGGTTTCATAATTTATAGTGACCTCCTGTCCAGTCGCCATCATTCCCACATTCCGACATTTTCCGCATTGCCCAAATGGTTGTGAAGAAAACTCTCTGCAGTTTTTGCCATGTAGAAAGCAGCTTTCAGCTGACTGTGCGCTCCTATGTAGCAGTGGTTCATGCCAAATGAGCAGTTGCAGTGGAATGCCAATCATCCTTGAAATGCATCAAGCATAACAGACCAACACGTCAAGTTGCACACGTCATATAATCTGGGACACAGCTCCCAAAATTATATCTAATTTCAACTTTACTGGCCACCACTACGCACAAAAGCAGTCCTAATTTATAACATGCGTTATTAAAGTACTTTCTTTCTTCACACTCTGTAACTACGGATGACTTGCTTTATGGACAGTTTTGCTCAGGAACTGGTGTCCATACTAATGAGGTACGACAGCATTCTCTTGCAGCATCAGCAAAAGTGTTTTTATCACCGAGAGGAAAAAAAAAGAAGTTTTAATGCTGTGAAAAGTAAAACTAAGTGTAGGATTTCTTGGTTTAAGATGTAAAAGAAGAAAATAAATGAAGTATGCCAAAATCAAATATGGAAATGCGGTTTTAACTAAAGAAAAAGGTCAGTATTAATGATATGCATGCCAAGCCTGACTGGCTAGGGTGAACAGTCATTCGAAGGATAAAATTAACTAATTAGGCACTGCAACCAGGGGCATGATGAACCAGTGCACTGTTGCGTAAAATACAGCACAGCTGTTAGTTTTTAGGGACCGCTTCGCAATCTGGCACACCTCTTACAGACCAGGAGGATCAACCTCTTTGCCAAACGCCACCTGCTAACGCAGCGTTGTTGACAACCGTCCGTTACTCGTGGAAGTTGGATAGTTAAGGAGGTTTCTGCACTGCAAGTAAGTACACTCGAAACCATGCATAACCAGTTTCATCCCTGTCAACACGCAGACTGCGTTATGCCCCACCGTTTCATTCAACCTAGCCCAACATCCTAGTGATAACATGACAGGCCAGCATTTAGGAATCCAGTTCCACTTCCACTTTTGCCTGAGTCCGCTCCATCAGTTGACTTCCATTGCTCCATTTACTGGTGACAATGTTTCTTTCAGCAAACATAGCTGTAAGTGCTTTACTAATAACTAGCAAACATATCAAAGTCAGCTGCTAGTAAATAAAATGCTCAGGCTGATAAAAAGCAAGGACAAATTCAAAGTGAATTTCGACTGCAAGGGAATGGTCATTCATCCACAGAAAATAATATTCACTGAAAAAAAAAAAAAAAACAGAAATGAAGCTGCCTTGTTAAGGGGGGACACTACACTAAATACTTTTGAACAGCTTGCTCGTTTTCAATGAAAGTTATGAAAGTTGCAGAGCAAATTTATATTGCTGCTGGAATCATCTCTGCTGAATTTCGTTATTCTGCTGGGCAGTTTTCTTGAACACTCGAGCTCTCAAAATAAAGTGAGATGATTTTCAATCTTGTGAGTCTGTTTTTTTCACTTCCTGTTTCTTTCAGTAAATTGTCAGCTTAGAAAACCTATTGATTCAATATATTACTCAATAATAGTAGTACTGTAATGAATTTTTTGGGACAACATTTTGTGATAAAAACTGTGAGTTTGGTTTGTTTACTATTGTCCAGTTTTCATACCAGAAAATCAGTCAATAAAATGATTAAAAACGAAGTGTTTTTTTTTTTTTTGTTTTTTCATGCGGTAGATATCTTGCAAAAAAATAGCGAAGATTGAAGGATTCCACAGCTCTGTGCTCAACACATTTCTAAAGCCAAGCAGCATAAAGAACCAGCAAAATTATCTTTGTTATCTGAATGGCAGCTTTACTAAGCAAGCAGTCATGCTTGTCACACATGCTACATGACATTCTTCTTACTTAATCTAAGATAATGAAATCTGGCAGAGACATCGCCAGCAGTGATATGAACTACCTCTGAAAATTTCAATGAAAATGAGCAAGCAGTTCACAAGTTCACTTTATAGTGTAGTGTATCTTAAATTAAACCCGGGGAAAAACAAAACAATAAAACATATCCAGGTCTACTACACAGTGCACACTTGAAACAGCAGCTATTTGTGCGGTAATCTTTGGAAGTTGGAGGAATGCCACTGCTTATTTACTCACATCGCACCTCCCCTTAAATTATAAAAAATTTAGGAGGTGCATTCCTATGTGTAGCCTAATGCACCCTGGAAAATCTTTAAAATACTGATGTCAGTGACTGAGTATATGCATTATTCAAGTAAAGGCAGTACGCATGTGCTTCATCACACACACAAAAAAAAGACAGAATTAAGGCAATACAGATAATATTACAGACTTAAAAAAAAAATTTGATGAACAACTGTACAATTGAACAGTGGTTATTAATTGGATGGAGAGAAGAGTAGGGAAGGCAATTTTGCAAACATTGCTAACTTTTTCTATATTTTGCTAACTTCTACACAAGACGTTGCAGGAGAAAAGCTGCATTGGCACATGTGCCGAAGGTCACTTACATCGAGTAGCTTGTTGAGGCAGTAACCAACCTCTTGAGAGCCAATCCACTGCTTTGAGCCAACAAAGGATGCCGGTTTGTCTCCAATGTCCACCAGTATCTAAGAGCCACCAGAAAAAAAGCTGTTATTAAACTTTTCGCGCACTTCTAGTGGTGGCCTGTCTCAATAAAGGCTTAGTAGAAAGTTGAAACAATTCAATCTACAGGTACATGTACAAAGTTTTTATGTAAAGTTCATTAACAGTTAAAAAGTGCTTCACTACATGATCAGCTTCGGGCTGTCCAGGAGGCCCGCGCGGCGGCGGAGAGCTTCGGGCTCTCTGTGCCGACGTGGGAGTTGCCCTCTACACCTTGCGCCTAGCCGAGTGTCCTCCAGGACCCCTACTGTGGGAAATAAAGTTTTACCAAACCAAACCAATTAACAGTCTCATCACAACACCTTTAAATTCACCTTGTATTTGACATACTTTTAATGTCTTATGTTCCTCACATTCACTAACTGCTTCATCCCACCTACATGTGATTTCCACTGATTGACCTCATTTTAAAATTGACCAGTACAAACATTATAGCCTTTTCTTCAATAATTACGTAAACTTGTAAAGTAAGCAGTCTGTCTGGGCAGTGAGAGCCCATGCCTTCTATTGACCAGAATGATGCCAAGCTGTACGCCGGTCTCCCAACTGTTTATGCGAGTTCAGTGCAGATAATCTGTTTCTTGCTGTCCACAGTCATGCATGTTGAAGCCACAGCTTCACAGTGAACTGTGTTTCGCATACAGTGGGAATAGGACCAATGAAAGTGCAGTTCCTACCTGCTGTATCTCACGATGGCTGGGCGTGGCACACTCGGTGTACCCTTGCAGCTGAAACCAGGAGACGATGGTCTGCAGCGAGCGATAGGCACAGCCCCAACCATTGTCATCCATTCGGTCCTGTTGGTAGTGGCGGTACTTGTACTGTCCACTCACCAGCCGCACTTCACATCCTGCCCAGGAAATAATGGACCATCAGTGCCAATGTGCAGGTTGCCATGACATGAAAAAAGCCACAAAGCTGTGCTTACGTTGGCGAAATAAAGCAATAAGAATAAAAAAATATCAAGACCCCTCTTTCTTGCACCAGAGTAAGGTAGATGAAGCACCCTGGGCTGCCTGCATCTACACGGGGTGCTACATTGCCTAGATTCTTCCACAAGTAGCAATGAAAGCTGTCCTATTTTGTGCCCTCAAGCTTTTCTTAGTGCATTTTTCTGGCAGTAACAGCCAAATTTCACAGCAAAGCTAAACATTCTCCCCAAATATTTATCGATGCAGGAATTTCATTTGGAACTCAAGGTGCAAAGCCGCTAATCTGAACAGCTACTTCCTCTGCTCCCTGTCTTCATTTATGGCACAAAATGATTTCGTAGCAATGACGATGCATATGTTATACATGAGTGGTATGGACACTATGTACCAAGCTGCACAGATCATCAGCAGCACCATTTAAGAATTACCCTAAGTTCAAATTCTGCCCTCAAAATTAACCTTCAGTTCCTTTTGAGTATGACTGTACTGGAGTCCATGAAATGAATAAATTAAGGAAACAAACAACTCACAATTAGGAAGTGGTGTGCACCAAAACGCTGTCCAGAATATATATGCAACTCACCAGTAGGAGGGCTGAGGCCAACGTGGACATTGCGCAGGTACGGTTCAGAGGCCAGGTCATCAGGGAATGCATAGGCATTGGTCTTGCGGAAGTAGGGCCGATCCTCGGGCAGGAGGAGCAATCGATGAAGCTCTCGACGACAAGATACTGCACAAGCACCAAATGCCATTGAAACTTTTGCCATTCAGTCAGAATGCATTAGGTTTGTGTGAGATCCACAGCTGTACATGTTAGTGAGGCCTTTCACAGGGGAGAGTTACAATATCAAAACAACTCAGATAATAAATGACTTCATGTCACTCATATTTCAAGAGCTCTTCATAGTTAACACTGAGCTCTAAGCAAAAACTAGGCACAGCAGTGAACAACAATCTTTTACATTTAGAAACCGTCCTACACTGTCTGGGAATTACTATAAGTAGAACCCCTTTATAGCAAAGTCACTGGGAATGAAAAAATCTTTACTATATCAGCTGTTGGTGATGACATGGCCGTGAAGATGCTTTCTGGTAATTAAATGCTTACTTAATGAACACGTTTTGTTGCTTAATGAAAAAAAAAAAAACTCTAAAATATCTTGTATCCCTCTCTTATTGTCTCTTCATGCCATTTTTTCAGTTATAAGATATTTTGTTTACATTTCATGGAAGTACCTCTTAAGCATGAGAGCAACGTGGCTACAGAACAGAATTTGATTTTGTGTGAAAACCAAAGCCTTGCATGAACACCGCGTCATCTTTCACTGTTTCCGTCTTTATTAAGGCAATAGATGAGAAATGCGCACTGCACTCAAGCGCTGCAAAACTGCACACGGCACACCTCCACTTCTTGCCACCACTGCCTCAATCGTGCTTCCTGCTGCACAGAGCTGCAAATGTTTGGCCGATTCTTCTTTTAGCAATTTCTTGCTGCACTTTTACTTTCTTTTACTTTCTGAACAGACTGCACGGCCTTTTTATGCTTGTAAAAAGCTTTAATTTTTTTCCCCTACGCGATGTATGCTTTCCCTCATGGCTCTAAGGTCTACGAAAAGTTGGCTTCTCCTAAGAGCTGCTGAGCCCAGTGGTAAAGCTATTTAAAAAAACTCTCGTTTTTTTTTTTTTTTTTTCGAAAACAATTTATTTTGCGAGCTTCGGTGGCGCGTGTGCAGCGATGTCATTTCGTGGGAAGTCTTTGCTGTGGCCAGACGCACTTTACTATAACCGATTTTTGCTAAAAATGTCTTTTTTAATAAAAAGAGTGGAAAATGCAGTCATCTATGGAAGATGAACTGGGACTTCAGCTTCACTTTACCATATCTGGGTTTTTACAATATCCCAGTTTACTGTAGCAGGGTCAGAGCGATGATTGCTAGCAATCAACAAGAAGGTCAGTGGGTGTTTCAGTGTTAACAAAACGGATAAAAGTAAAAAAAAAAAAAAGAGGAAATAAGAGGCATTTACTGAGGCTGTCCTGGGGAATGCCACTTGGGTAGACAACGGTGATCCAGTGACCACACTCGGCCGGCCAGAAGTGGAATGGTTCCGCACTGCACACACTGCCAGCCTGTGCAAAAAATGTTGCTTTTGCTTAAAATCAAAATGTTGTGTGTACTCTTGCAAGGATCATGCTTTTCATTAGAAATTCTGACAGGACATTGGGCTGCCTTTGTGGCTCAATTTTACGACTGCAGATGTAGATACCACAGTAGGTACGGTATCTTACATCAGGTTGCAGATAAGAATCATTGGTAAAACACTTCCAATGGTTGCTGTTGCCTCTGTTCAGGTTCTGCATACTGGTGCCTTCAAAGACAAAGCATCTTCAATGCTCTCCTATGAGTTAACTAATGTGGCTTTAAAGCTCTCAACAATATCCAGACACTCCACATCACATGTTCAAAAGCCATGATGAAAAAAGGCAGTCGCTGTACTTGATCACCCTGATAGTGTTTTGGCTTCACTGTTGCCACAAAGTCCGAGTACCGATGCCCTACTAACAAACAAGCTGTTAGCAGCTGTCAATGGCATGCACAACACTTGCACCATTAGTCACAGGTAGCTACTGCATTGTCACCAAGTCGCAGTAACTGCAAAACAGCTTTTGCTGTAGAAAACAACACAGAAGAATTGCCCATTTTAAACGTAAAGCATTAAATTCAGAAATACAATGCAAATTCAACAATGCTACCTCACAATTCTTAGTAAAATGGAAAGATTTGTCCAAACTGGACGATACAAAAACAGGGTGAGTGCAACTCACAACCGATTTATTCAGAGGCACTTACCACCATACATACACACCGAATGGCACCCAGAAATAACATACGGATGGCATGTGTTTTTTATGCCATGGCACTTAGGAAGGCAATATGTATCAGCTGTTTGAATGCATCACCATTTTGGACCAAATTACCAAATATGTAATTAAATTAGGGGAGTGCATATATTAGAAATTTGGAATATGAATAGAATATGTTTGTTGTTATCTGATTTGTACTTGTATTCAAAAACTGATACTATTTGAATTTTTCAAATATTCAAAAATTACCGAATAACCGAAAGTGTTCGAATTCACAGCAGTTTCACTGCACGGTGCACTTCACTGCAGTGCTTGACCACGTGGACTTGCACTTCCGAGACGGCCATCTTCATAAAAGGGGAAGGCCCCTCTTCACAAAATGGCCCTGTCGCGTTTTGGGGACGCTGCACCGCATTGCCTGCCCGCGTCGACTGGGCAGTGAAGCCTCCCCAAAATGCAACAGGCCTTTTTGTGAAGTGCCGGAGTAGCCGGGTTCGATCCCGACCGCCGGCGGCTGCGTTTCGATGGAGGCGAAACGAAGTGGCGTCCATGTGCTGTGCAATGTCAGTGCACGGTAAAGATCCCCAGGTGGTCAAAATTACTCCGGAGCCCTCCACTACTACACACCTTTTTCTCTTTCCACTTTCACTCCCACCTTCCTCCCTTGCACTGCAAGGGAGGAAGGTGGGAGTGCTGCATTTTGCAGCATGAATTCAAATTTTGGAGCCGTTAAACAGGGAAGAACCTCACAAAAAATGGAGATGTCAATATTGGACCGCATGAATGTGATCCAAAGGAAATCTAGGGAGGGCCACCTATCACCAGCGCAGCGTATGCTAGACGATAAGCATTTCTTTTTTTTTTTGCATCTAGCGCAATTTGACAGTCTTAATCACGGGATCTTATCTCGCTCGCAAGGCTTATAAAACAATGTTTTACTGTGCCAAATCCACAGTTTGCGTCGTGCGAGGGCAGCTCCAGAAGAGCCCAATTCGAAGTCGTAACTGCAATCCATAGTAAAAAACAAAACAAAAAACAATGTTGATTCAAAAGCAAGCACAGAAAAAGGGACAAAAAAGAATGACCAAAAGGCGAAAGGGCAAATGCCGAAAGCAGGAAAGAAAGCAAGTCGCAAGTAAAAAAAACTGACGAGCGAATGTGTCTTCGGCCCGCGATTCATGCTTTCTATGGGCTGACGATGACACGGTGGTTTTGACATGATATTTTAATTAAGGGGAAGTGGGCAATGACTTGAGAAATTAGGTTATATATTTCGTGCACAGAGCAGACTTCATAGTATTTCAATGTTCCAGCATCCATAAATGTTAATTTTGGCAGTCTTGTGCTCCACTGTGGCGTTATGGAATTCAATAGCTAAGGCTACTGCGTGTTTTTCGACCTGCTGACGCCTGAAATAAATTCCACATGTACCACCTCAAGTTATATTAGCACAAACACAAAAGCCATAACTGACGCACCTCCTACACTATCTGACGACGGGAAAGTGAGCCCATCGACGAGACAGCATAAGAACAACCATGCTGTACATGAATGCCCAACAAAATATTGTAAACTTCCAAGAGTCGCATAAAAAACTTGATCAACATCCATTTAAAGCATCTGGTGCGCTTAAAACACAGTGTTGAAGTATTGCTCCAAAATCACAAGTACCACCACGGCCCTTTTTGCAGTGCGACGCGGTAGCAGTGGCGCCTCGTTACAAACGGCCCCTTTGCATTATGTTGATGTTTCACTGCAAGGTCTGTTTCTCGTGAGGTGAAGCATCCTAAAACAAACAGTTCAGCGTACTCGAAGACTGAAAGAAGTATGTGGATGTAAGAGAGAAAAATATGAGTAGGCATTAGAACGGCGCGACACCATCTCAAAATAAATCTAAAAGTACAGTGACACTCCCTGCAGCATCTGAAACGTTGTGACTGGCCGTATCACAGTCGCAGAAAGTGGTCCCTGACTATGGCAAACTTTTGCAACTAGTGGGGGCATTTTAAGGTCATTTTATGCGAATGCTTATGGTGCAGCTTGGTGCAGATATATACAGCTGCATCAAAATGGCACAATTGGCACAGCTGTTGCACCCCTGCTGCATGTGTAGCCATGGCTGAATGAGGAAAAAGGTTTTTTAGGAACAGGTGCAGCAACCCCCTATGCAAACTAAATAATGCATCTTCCCTTAAATAAATAAAAAAAAAAAAAAGCCCTATGGCAAACTTTTGCAACTAGTGGGGGCATTTTAAGGTCATTTTATGGGAATGCTTATGGTACAGCTTGGTGCAGATATATACAGCTGCATCAAAATGGCACAATTGGCACAGCTGTTGCACCCCTGCTGCATGTGTAGCCATGGCTGAATGAGGAAAAAGGTTTTTTAGGAACAGGTGCAGCAACCCCCTATGCAAACTAAATAATGCATCTTCCCTTAAATAAATAAAAAAAATAAAGCCTTTTCACCATAAAATCTGCCTAAATAGCATGCCACAAATAAACATCATTTTGCACTATTTCAGTGTATTTCTTGTGCATACATTGTGCTTCAGTTTCTTGTGGCGGTGAGCCTAGGCATGAGATTTATGATTGCAAACATGCCCCCCCCCCCCCCCCCCCCCCCCTGCAGGTCACTCCGTACAAACAGCACAGCCTAGTGTGGTCTATAAGTAATTTGACATCACACTTGGCACTCGTGAGGCTATAGATGTCTTCCGAGAGCCCATGCTCCCCTCTATTCGTCATTTGTTGCTTCATAACCGGACTCACTGTCTACTACATGTTACGATATGATTAATTAAAGGGTGCACTCATAAGAGTGCTGCATGCTGTGTACACCTAGCAACAAGCATTGCGTAGTGAGGCTCTTTGTTATCGGTCACCCGAGTGTGCTGCCAAGAGCAGGGGTAGCAGGCAGCTTGCACGTGCTAGCCAGGGGTGCATTTGCTTGTCGAACAACCGTAGCTGCACAAAGAATGCATGCGACCTCAGTTCAATGTGCACTACCACATTCATGAACACAAATCTCATGACTGTACCTCTGAAAAGAATGTTAGTGAGCTGCACCGATCCCATGCCCAATTTCAAGTTGAATAGTCTGCAAAAAGCTTGCTATTTTATTAGAATGCACAAAACTAGCCAAAGAAAACGTGTTTTGCTCCTGAATCATGCCCATTATGAATGACACATGCCAGTAGCACTACCATGCCTCACCTTGGAGAACCGTGCAATGCAGCACACCATCTGGTCCACCTGGTTCGCCAACTCTTGGGCCAAGAGGTCAATGACATCAGGAACAGGGTCATCCACTCCAACGGTGGCAACCACATCCAAAGGCAGCACCACAGAGCTGCTCTGAAACACCCCTTGGCAGAGCATATAACCCAGCACGTGCTGGGTAAAGAAGCTGTTGCACTACAACCTATAACAGCTGGCCAGATCACCAGTCACACTACGCTTGCTGCCAGAGAGTGCACTACAAGAACCACTATGTGTAACATAGCTTGGGAACTCATGAAGCAACAGCACTAAGTAGCAAACAGCTTTTCTAAAAAATGATTTAAAACAAAAACAAATGCAGCCGCACAATCAGATGCTCAGCCTGACATATTTTAAGATTTCCTGGGTGATATGCTTCTCCTTATTTTTTTTTGTATGTTAAGAAAGGTTTAGCCACTGAGGCAGCATAACCCACTAGAAAAGAAGTTCAATGTTAGTGCCAAAGTTTTATCAGGTAACGTTGTACTGGGTTCGCAGTTAAATTATAACCAGTTACCTCCCTGCCACAAAAGTGCCCAAAAGTGCGAGTTTGGGCCACATATTACTCTCTCGTGCTGCATTGTGTGGGTTGGTGTTTCTGCAAGGTACTCAAACTGGCACAAATAACAACACAGCCAAACACAGCCAGGCTCAGCAAAATGCGCACCGACGCCACATTGCTGTACCCATGTCATGCCGTTTATGTCTTCCCTGTGTCTACATCAACTAAGTATGCATACATATTCCACAGACATCCTACTCTGCACTCTGCTATGCCCTCGTCATTTCTCCTAAGGCAATCAACACGTGCGATTAACAGCAATAAAGCAAAAAAAATATGGCTGCAGCATTTCCATCAGTTTTGTTTAGCGAGAGCTACAATGCATCCTCACAATCACCACCAACGCCTCAATTCAAGATGAGTTCACTACAAAACTAAGGAATCCTCAAATGATCTCAATTATTCCTGCTCTGCAGCAGTTGCAGCCACACTATGCAATATTACACTGCTCTCATGAGACGCAGGGAAATAGCACAGTACAACACAGCATTTTTATGCTGTGCAGGATTGATGAACGCTTCCAAACTACTATTGCAGCAGGCCCTGCCATGTCAGAAGAGGGACAGAGAGCACTATCAACGCCATTGCAAGGAGGTCTATAGCACTTGCTCACAGCAACAGATGCATTGTCATCCTGCTGCTCATTTTATTTTCAGTGAAACCAGGAATTTAGCACATGTGCACCGCATACTTTCGCGAAGATAAGGACAATGTGGTTTTCTAGGCCTACTGGCCTCTCATGATGGACACGACAGTGCACAAAAAAATATGGAGAGAGAAAGAGGGTCACACACAACACAGACAATAAAAGTGCCTACAGCGTATGTTTACCTTCCTTTGTAAGCATTTTCATGCATGTTGCTTTGGTCGCAAAGAAAAAGGTTGTGAAACAAAGTATAATAGGCAACTTCCCAACATCCAGCCACATTTCCACATCAAAGGAATTAAAAGTAGAGGTGCTGGGCCAAGTTAAAGTGTAGCAGATAGTAACACATTTTACCAATGTGTCACCACTTTCCACTTACTTCTCTGGTAGTGGATGACTGGTGTGTAGGCTTTTCCACATGCTTCAACTGCAGCCTCCCCTGTGGACTGCACCAGGACAGCAAAGCTGAGTATCCCCAGCTAAAAGAATGCAAAAGAGAGTTTGCACTGCCACGTCTCACTGAGGCGACCAGTACCATCCGACGTGTAAACAAAGCTTAGGTATAAACCAGCTCCATTAAAGAGATTGAGAAACCTTGCGAGTAAATTAATAAAGGAAAAAAAAAGATTAGTTGTGGTTTAGCTCTGGTTAACGGTGGAAGCTTCTTTTGCCTGCTACATTATTCCCCTATCACGCCCTATCAGTGTAAGGTGCTACATTATTGGGGACACTTAAGGTCATCCTTTAAGGGTATGACGCGAGAGCGTAAGCTACCAGCCCACATATAAAGTCACACTGTAACCAAGCCTTATGGACGTCCTTGCGTGTCATAGGGGTATCTAGAATGCAAACGGTTCTGGCAAGCTGATTCTGATATCGCCCTCCTATATGAAAGGAGCAACCCGAGTTGGCAGCTCCTGCCCGTGGCATAGGGGTAACGTGAATTCAAATGTTATGAGGAGACCGTAGCTACACCTCTTCACAGCGTAGCTGCGGCTACCCGAGATCTCGCTTTGGCGAGACCTTGATGTGTGCTCCTCTGCCCACGGAGCACACGGGCAGAGGAGCACACATCTGGAGAGAGCAAGTGGCAGTGGCGCGGCGCTGACTGCAGCACCATCTGGTGGAGCTCGGCTAAGCAATTGCTAGGCGCGGCTGTTCGAGGTCATTCGTGGCCGTAGCCACGGCATGCGCGACGAGCTGAAACCTGGCGTAATGTTGCATTCACAACAAAAGAAAAACTTCGAAGCAAGAACACGTGGAATGTGAGAGGTGAATTTACCAGAGATGGCTTGAAAGGTATCATGTGTCATCAGTACTTTAATTTTCCTACGACAGTCAACATGCTGCTTCGTAACTCTTTGTTCTCATCTATTAACTACGGATGTCTCGTATGAGCGACAACAGCTGAAAATATCAACAAACTTACTGTTTTACAAAAATAGGTCGTACGCATTGCATGTAAAGTTCCATATTTTTATCACACCGCTGGTCTTTTTCAAACGCACAACGTTATGCCAATAAAGTCAACATATAACTATTGGTGGGACCTTGATCAAACTCGTTGGGTTAGAACAAAGCAAAGCAGCGCATAATGCCCACAAAGCAGAGCCTTGGAATGTTCGTAAATGCCGTACCAATTATGGCAGACAAATGATGCAGTACACATTACCGAAACTCTTAAATGAACTGTACTGCCGTGATAACCTTGTTCTGCCATCAATGAGTTTCAAGCAACTTCGCGAAATGTTCACATTGTAGTCCACGTTGCTACTGCCATTTTACCTACTCGTGCCTCTTCAATGTTTGATTACCTCCTCCCTCCTAATCCCCTTGGGTATTTTTTTGTAATGTGCATAACAAGGAGAAGGTGTATCCATTGTTCTTTTTTTCAAAGTTCAGCATACAAGCAGTATATATGTGGTCATTTAATATAATTTTTTTTTCTACCAGCCTAATTTTGTTACCGTCAATGCTGCTCTGTAAAAAGCTTTGAAGTAGAGACCTCTCAAGCAGTTTATGCAGCTTTTCCCCTGGGTTCCTCGCAACAACTGGTTGCAAATAAACTTTGAAGTTTGAACTTTGGGCATAAAATTATTTTCCCTTTAGCTTCTTACACCTGAACCAATCTTTACTAGTCAAATTATGACAAAATTCACATGCTTGGTCAAGTGATATTTTTTTGTTAACTACCCTACCAAAGTATCACATTTTACAAAGCACTGCAGGATATGAAAACTATATTTTACATTAGTTTATGTTATTTCTGTGCAACATACAAGAATAATTAGCAATGAAAGATGAGTTTGGCATAGGCAAGATTTTCACCCTTTCTTATGTTTTTCTTGTGGCAAAGAGACTAAGGCTATGAGAGGCTAAGGCTATGGCTCCGGAAATTTCGACCACCCCGGCTTCTTTAACACACACTTCCATCTCACAGCACATGGGCACCTAGCTTTTCACCTCATTCGAAAAGCGGCCGCTGCGGCCTAGATTTGATCCCGCATCCTTGGGCACAGCAGTCGAGTGTCTTAACCTCTGCACAACCAAAGCGGGGCGCTATATAAATAGCCTATTGACACTGAAAACATGATCATTAACAAAGTTTACATAACTCAAATAGGCATTCTCTTACTTTTTTCTGTTTTAGCAATCCTTGCTTCCACCAAAGCAAGATGCCTAGGAAAACTGCAGCACTCTCTGTAGTTCTACGGCCCGGTTATCACCTGGTTATTTCCCTAAAATGATTATCACCTGGTTGTTCTTGAGGCGCCGCTGTCGACCACCATCGCCTGATTGGTCGACTAAGTCTGAGAGGGCCTTTTCAGGAGAGTTCCTTCTCATGAGCACTCCGCTGCCATCCAGTTGAAGCGCCAGCACATCTGGCACCAGACGACGCTTTATTCGTGATGCGGCCACTTCTAAATTCTGTTGAAGGTACTCTAAGCACAATGAAGAAAAGCAGTCATCAATGCCTATGGGGAGCTTGTCCAAACACAACATGCAGCATCAGACAGTCACATGGTAGGCAACACAATCACAGCCCGGTGAAAATGATTACGCAGTTCCATGCCATACCTAACCTTGTCTAGCCTGTCTCACCTAAAAGGAATACTAAAGTTGAATGAATGCAGCGGATTGTGAAATTGAAGCATTAGTCAACATTATTTGAAAACCACCTATTATGTATAGCCAAAAGTGCATGATCATTTATGACATGAATAAGAAGCACGGTACATAAAGCTAAACAACAACTTAAACCTTCACGGTATGTAGACATATCTAAATACAAAAAGGAGATGCATAATAAAATAAAAATACACACACACAGAAGATAAGAAACATGGCAGTGAACATGCAGCAGGCAAGGTAGAATGCAGACACTGCTTCTCTTTGTAGTTGAGCCCGACAGATTAGGCACTGGAATACCTGTCACTTTTGTCATGTGTGACAAATTGTTCCACGATTTGCAAAGATTATTTCATTTGACTCTGTGCACTGCAGAAGCACTGTGTGCAATGCAGCAGAAGATGCCCAAAAAACTCTCCTTTTAGTACTGCCACATGTTTCCCAGCACTATCATTGACGCACCATCCTAGATGAGCTGAGTTAGAGCTAATGTGCTGAAAATGAGCTCAGTGTGCTAACTCAGAAATCTTTTCTGCAGTGGGAAGAATATGTAGAAGGTACTATTAGCGGTCACTAAGTAGCCCTCACACTGCCAAACGATCATGTTTGGACCCACGATATGCACATACTTTTGTAAATTTTAATCATTGGTTTTCGTAATCAGTTTTTAAGGTAATAAGAAAAGCCAGAGCCTGTCTCACTCCTCAGTGCACACTCAAAGTGCACTATAATGGTGCTAAATTATACTTCAGTACGATAAGATACGCCTAGGCACAAGCTTCATTCCAAGGAAGAACAGAAGCTTATCTTGATACTGTAGTACTCACTTCAGAGTAGAAAAACATGCTTGACACTCTCATGTGCCACACCACTATAACTGGCATGACATGTCTTTGTTTGCTTGTACAGACCACTAGCATCTATGCAAGAACCAAACTGCCACGCAGTGTGTCCAGTGGTGCCCTTTTCAAGAGTGCAAGCATATATATACAGCAGAAAATTTCAGGGAAATGAGGGGCTCATTATGATACAATTAAAGGAGCCAACAGTCTACGAGCCCAAGGTAAACATATGGGGATATTGTTATTATTATTATTATTTTTTTAGTGTTTTGTAGTTGATCTTGACCAGAATTAGTCCTGTGATGATTTTAGGAAGAATATAAATGCAAGGCGGTAGGCAAAACAATGCGCCAATGATGGGAGTTGAACCACTAGTTGGTAGAGCAATGGATGCGATATTCGGAGGTCGTGGGTTCAACTCCCAGCATCGGCACGTTGTTTTTCCTTCTGCTTTGCATTTATATTCTTTCTCCCTAAAGTCATCACAGGACTAATTCTGGTCAAAACACACACACACACACACACACACACACACACACACACACACACACACACACACACACACACACACACACACACACACACACACACACACACACACACACACACACACACACACACACACACATGCACGCACCGCACGCACATGCACACACGCACGCTGCACACACATATATATGCACTATGTAGTGTTACCAGTCACATGACAGTCTGCGCTTGAATGACTGAATAAAGGCTTTAACAATACTGAATGTCTAGCGAGCAGCAAGTAGACAACTGTAAAAAGTAAATACTAACTGGTGTCCTGGTCCATCTCAAAGGAGAGCATCACAGAAGCACGCGCTCGAAGTGTGCATGTACCGGTGTGCACTTCTGGTATCACGGTAACCGACTTTGGTTCCAGGGGGCAGTCTGCCTCCAGGGAGACCAGCTGGGTTGAGACAGCAGCTTTGTTTGCATCTGTGTGCAGCACAACAGCAACCTCCAAACTGTTGCTCATTGCACCCTCCTGAAATGAGACAGACTCTTCAACGCTGCTGAAAGAGCAGAAGCGGACCAAGCAAAAGAGATGGCCAACAGTTTTGCATTGCATACTGCGCCACACAGCCAAATCAACCACCGAATGACTTCACTGCACGTATCCACAACGCTTCTTGTTAGTACCAGGTTAATACAATTTCGATGGTGAACAGAAGTTCGATGGAAAGTATTGCCACTAAGAGAAGTATTCTTGGAGTTTAGTTGTTTGTGCTCAACAAGCTGAATGCACATTATTGCAGAGTTGATTTTATTAGCACAATGAGCAAAGAGTGTCATGGCACAAGGTGTTTTTCATGAACTTGATGTGGGGTCAAAGATACAGTTTTCAAGCATTTCATCTCCAAGCAGCAGGCCAGGGGAAAGCTTTTACCCATTGTTAATTGATGGGTATCCAGCGGCAAATGCACACTATCTTTGTAACTAGTTGGCTATACGATGACATCATGTTTTCCAACTGATTCAATCTGCAGATGTTACGAGAGGCCAGGACCTTTTGCACTTGCCGTCACATTGCCAGTAGTAGCTGAAATAAGATGGAACTGTACAAGTAACATGGTAGACATATGTGGAGCCAAAGCCACACGTGGATTATGAGGAACACTGTTGTGCAGGGCTCTGGATTAATCTTGACAAGAAAGTCTGTGCCAAGTTCATGTTCCTAGAGTTCTCATACCAAAAAAGAGTGCCATAACGAAAATTTTGGTATATGGTCTACAGTAATCTGAAGAAGACCCAAAGTTTCTTCAAGAATCCATCAAATAAAAAGAAGCCTGTATTACCAAGCATGATCCTGAGATGAAACAACAATCCTTGCATTATCGAATAATAACCCTGCAAAAAATGTAAAAGCACTCAAAGCAAGTCCAAATTCAAAGCCATGCTCATGTTTTTTTTTTTTTTTTTTTTTTCAATATGCAGGTCAAAGATCGATGGAATGGGTTCCAGAAGGCAGAAATGAGGATCAGCATGAGAAAATTTTGTGGAAGCTGAGAGGAAGAGGCAAAACGAAAATAAGCTACAGTTGTATGACACTCTTTATGAAGCAAGTTTTGGTCAACTACTTTTTAGCACTGCTACACAAGATCCCCATTCACATTTGCTGGAACTGTCACCATGAAACTCCGTTAGTGCTAAACCACTTTAGCATAGAATGATGAATTTTGCCGAGCCCACGATTTTGCCCTCCTAACCTAGTGTTGCTATGGCAACAACCAAGCCTAGCTTTGCTTTACAGTTGTGTCTTGATGGATACGTGGGAAAGGCATCAGGACCTGTGGATTTTTGTCAAATTAATATAGACAGCGGTGACAGCAAGATCTTCACCTCCCCACCCACATGTTTCCCTTTCTATACTTTCAGTGCAGGCTAGTTGAGGAATGGAATAAAAAAATTTAAATGCCTAAATACGACACTTTTCTTTTGCAATTTCGTGCTTTCCAGCATGAAGTTGCTAAGCCCATGCGTCTCACCAATTACCCTATTGCAAACATGAATAGCAGTGAAGCTATGGCTAAACCATTGTCAATTTTTTCCTTCTCCTTAGAGTAAAATATTATCACCTGAAAGAACACATTTTGAGTCAACAGAAAGAGCTAGTGAAGAAGAAAACAGCAGATGTGAAGAGAGTGACATCTGCTCCATGCCTTCAGGACTTCATGACTGTTTAAATACGAAGAGCGAGTACACTGAAGAAAGCTAACACTAAATTTGTAAAACATATAAATTAAGTTTGACTAGTATATTAGTGTTATTTAGCGAAAAAATACTGTAGGCTTCAGGTAAGCAGCAATTAATTATCCCTCTGGAGGCCAACAGTCAACAATAAAGCTGACCGGCTAAGCATTCATCTGGCACTGCCTCATTTCTACCCAATTAATTACACCAATAGCATAACTATTATTGCTTTTCAAAAACGTATTGAAACTGAAATGTTGCACACAGTATTAAAATACATGCACCAACCTCCTGCGCATGGGAATATTACTTATCAACATGCTACTATACTGTACTTTGTTTCGAGAGACTAGCAGTGAAGTTAAATAAACAAATGTTCCGACATAACTGGGCCTTTATGCCTTTTGATGGCAGTTCTGTAGGTTGCTGTGATTATTAATATTCAAAGGTACTTAATCACGAACAACCCAGAAGTAGGATGACAGTAAAACATTGAGAACCTCACCTGTTGGTACTTCAGCACAAGTGGGTGACAAAGTTCATAAATCTCGTTGTCCGACAAGTTAGTTGAGATACAAAACACGCCAACCACAGAGTACCCAAATGACCTAACAACTCCATTATTGTCCACAGCACACCCTATGCACTGAATGCCTTTTTTGGAGACATGGCCAAAGACATAGCCAAGTACTGGACTTGACCCATGAGGATGCTTTAGGAGTCTCTGCAAAAAAGCAAAAAAAAAAAAAAAAAAAGCACAGAAAACGTGTGTCAGTTGAAATTGAAGTACAATGCCCCCTGCAAAATTTAGAACAAGCATGAAGAAGCTGTAAAGCTTTACGGTACTCCACGAAATAATTAAGGCATACATCACAAGATAGTAACACAGACTAATTAAGATTAGGACAGCAAGAACTGTGAAGGTATATACTTGGATTCAGTCATGTCAGCTTTCTTGGGGTACGAATTTACCTTTCACTTCTGAGCTTTGAAATCTCGGACAAGTCAGCAAACAATGCAGCAGGGTTGCAAAAGTATAGGTCTTACTAATAGCTTGGCTATCGGTGCTAGTGTGTATGTATCTATAGCCCTAGTTCACTCTTTGTTGCCTCATTGGACTGCACACAAGCTTTTTCTGGCATCAATGCAATTAAAAATGGGAGATCAAATGTTCTAATGGAACTCAAGGAGCACCTTTAAAGCAGGTGATTGATCTAATTTGTCTCGTTGTAAACATCATTTAACATCTAACAATTAGCACTACCGTATTTTCAACAAGAATTAAATATCTTGGAAATATCTTGGTTTAAGAATGGTAAAAGAAATACCCTTATAATCATATTTTTATAATCAGAAAACTGATGCATTAGGTAGAAAAACACTAGTTACAGCTAAGTATTTATGTAAACAGTTTTTAGGCATTTTATTCAGTTTGTCGGAAGATTCTTAATTCCGAATTTCTCAAACGGGGTTTTCGTGATTTTCCTGTTTTTTGTTTCAGTTTTTTACATTTTGTATGTTAATGACAGAGCACACTGCACCACAAATTACCGGTTTATTTCTTATGTAAATGATAAATATTATTGTCATTAGTAGTTCTGAAAGGACATTTATCAAAATGCAGCAAGACACTTGCAATATCAGGGTTTGATGCACATCTGAGAACAAATGGAACCAGGATAGATTTACGCTTGCTGAAGGAAAAACACACTCCGCAGTCAATAATGTATGTGCAGGCACAGGCATAATCGTAATAGTCAATTCGGCAAAAGTTCTTGCTGGCTTTTATTTAAATGGTGCAAATATACAGATTATCTGTGCTCAAAAGTGCACTCTGCTGTAAGGGTGCATAGCCAATCGAAAACACATTCTTCCAGTGAAATTCAAGATTATGCGCTATAATTTTTACTACAGTGCTGTAACTTTATGCGGTGAATGCACTCTTCCTTCTCTATTAAAGGCTTTGACCAAGAAAATTTTAGTAATTTTGTAATATGAATTCTGAAACTAAGATTACATTATCGAGTTTGCTTAAGCAATATGTAACACGTTTTTGTGAACAGTCATGGATAGTTAATTCCGTCTTTTAAAATGAAATACAACAGAATGAAACTGCCATAGAGTTTGCGTCACTATTAGTCATCTCTCATGAAATAAATAATATGTAAACTACGAAATATAGAGACTTCTAATTGACTTCGCCTGTTGAGTCGAATAATAATAATAATAATAATAATAATAATAATAATAATAATAATAATAATAATAATAATAATAATAATTGGTTCACAAGAAAGGGAAGGCGCAGTATCCGTCACACTTGTCCCATGGACACCTGAACCGCGCCGTAAGGGAAGGGAAGACGGTAGGAGTGAAAGCGGATAGAGAGAATGTGGTGCCGTAGTGGAGGGCTCCGGAGTAATTTCGACAAACTGGGGATCTTCAACGTGCACTGACATCGCAAAGCACACAGACACCTCTTCGTTTCGCCTCCTTTGAAACGCAGCAGCCGGCGGTCGGGATCGTACCCGGTTACTCCGGCACTGGTCAGGCACCTCCACTGCACCACCGCGGCGGGGCTTGAGAGTTTCACGAAAATGACACGCACTCCCCAGATCGTTAAATCCTCAAAACAGATCTTTATGCCCAGCGCGAACTCCAATAATGTGTAAAGCTACTCGCGTTGCAAGGCTAGCGACAAGGTAATGCAATCTGTAGTTAAAGTATGTGAAACTTACTTGACAGAGCAGCTCCGAAAGCACCACGTCGCACACTGGTGACATGACGATCTTTGGCCTCGACTGTTCTTGCTTCACCGTTTCTTGACGCCTCGGCGCTGCCGCTTTGCTGTTCGCCGTAAGCTGCAATTATAAGCAGAGTGTCGCAGGCAACTCGACGCTGGATAAACGCGTGCCGCCCATCAAAGACAGCACAGTCTTCCACAGCGTGCTCCTACCAGTCGCAGCTGGAGAAGTTTAGCTAGACACCATAGTTTAGCTTCCGCACTTTCGTCAGCTTCGGTTGGCTTGGTTTGTGTCTCGCATTGGCACGTATGCTCCATGCGTGCCATGCGTATCGAATGTCAAAGAATCAGTAAAATGAAAAAATTTGGTTTCTTTTTCTAGAATCAACATTGTGTTTGAATATTAATGGATATAGGTAGCGAGCTTTGTTATTCTTAAAAAGGTTTGCTTTCAAATTGTTTGACAATCTTTGACTGATTTCACTGCCAGGGCTAAGCATGGCTGTTTCGCTCGGCGTTTAGGCAACGGTACTGTAACGGTACCAGACATGGCGCCACAGTGCGTGTTGTTTGTTGGTAGGCAACATGGGAAATAGCAGCGCTCTGTGCTCTTAGCGCTAAAATCATGAACAAGAAACACAACTTCAGCGTTCAGACTTCCAGGAGAAATCGCTTACTTTGTTAACGCCTCTAAATGTGCTTCCTTTAGCCACCCAAGCTTGCGATACAGGTCTGCACAGTATGGTCATTCCGTGGGCCTCCATCTGTGCTCCTAGGAGCTCCTGCTACATCAAGGGAACAAGACACTTTTGTAGGCTGTCAAAACAAATCCGGTTTCTCCACATTTTCCCTGGCCTCGATGGAAATGGTGCGTTTTAAAATCGCCGAACTGCTACGCCTGTATGTAAGAGCTCTGAAACTTGTAGATTGATCAGCTGATGGCAGCATGTGCTGTGAGCTGTTGTAGCTTGAAAGAGACAGAAACATTAAGTGTCGGCTCTAAAGAACACGAAAGTCGTCATAAATATTTTTTCGGAAGTGGTTATTCAGCTTACAACAACTAATAAATTTCGCGCCGTGCTCTCAGCGTTTTCAATAAACTTGAGATTCACTATCAAATCATTCGTTATTCAGTCTCGTAAATGTGGCGCTTTGCAGCCATTGCAGATGCTCGGCCCTTTTGCGAAAGCAGAAAGACGAAACCGAACAGACGGATGTGTGACATCTTCATCAGACCGCTGTTTGTTCAGCACATCCGCTGCGTTGGCAGCACTATTGACGATGCTAAAGATCAACCACCGATGTCTGAAGTTCAAGCGACCATAGTTAAAGGTACGCTCCTGTCTTGTAGGTGGCTTTAAATATTACAAGTGCAGTGGGTGTGATTGCTGATGAGCTGCTTTTCTACTTCATGTGACGCGAGATATTGTCCTTCATATGGATTAGCGTGTAACCTCGAACTCGGTACCATGCCGTAGCGGCCGCACTTCAATAGACAAAATGTGAAACTGTTTATATAGTGAAATTTTCGTGCACGTTGAAAAGTCCAAACTGATAGCAAATAAACCTGAACTGTCCACAACGTCGTGCCTGATAGCTGTATCTGAGAATATAAAAATCCACAAGTCTGTCAAGGCAGTGTGCATATATTGCGACTCGATGGAGGCGAAAAGCAAGGCGCCCGTGTGCTGGGCGATGTCAGTGCACGTTAAAGAACCCCGGGTGGTCGAAATTTCCGGAGTCCTGTACTACGGCGTCTCTCATAGCCTGAGTCGCTTTGGGACGTTAAACCCCACAAACCAAACCATATATTGCGACTTAGGTGCCAGTCTCAGTGCATTTTACAGGGAGTGGAGAGCGGAGTACATGGCTTGATCAAAGCTGGGTCTTTTGTGGTTTAGAGGAGACATTTCTGGGTTGTGTGCGGAAACAGATGTAAGAAGGAATGAATGGGCAAGGCACTAGATGCATTCTGTGTACATTTATATACTAATCCCCTTGTCACGAGCTTTTTAGTTAACCATGTTGTTTAAGGAGACATATTGATATAAAAATAGGTTTATAGAGGTGTTTAGCTTTTATGGTTAACTCGCAGTGATGGCAGCCGCAATCTGTTATGTCCTGTTAGGTACACTCTGATGAATAGTTGTAAGCATGACCATTGACGCCTTGTTCGGGTTTTTGACAGCTGCAGCATTAAAGAACTATTTCTACTTCCACATTAGTCCAATACAAGAGTTGGAGAATCTATTTATTGACAGCCAATAATTTTTCTGTTTGCAGCTGTCAGTGGTCACCGCCGAAAAGTGGATGTGACGAAAGACTACACAGAGCGAAACTTTGTGACACCAGTACGTGCTATGAGTGATTATCTGTTGAAACCAAGGTAACACTACAAAATGTCATTTTCATTGATTGCAAGCATTTTATGCTTGAGAGAGGTGTCTTCCTGCTAAGAGCATGCAAAGCAAGATAACATTCTGATGTGCTTCTTCAAAGAAATGAAAAACTTTGTTTCGAGGGTTTTATTTTCCTGTAGTAGAATGGAAAGCCGGGCGAGTTGGTATACGTTCATTTTGGGTGAAAAAAAACAGCGTGAAGGGACGTAAGACGAAGAGAAGGAAACAACAAGGACATGCACTCTTCCATACTTCTTTGACTTCGAAGGTGTGCTAGATTTTCATAGCCATGAAATTTGCTTATTTGAGACATCAGGAGCATTGCTTAAGCGAGAAGCAGAAAAACCACGGGCTAGCATGTTTGTTAGCCAGTTATTCTTAGGTGGTGTGAAAGAAATTTGACTTATGCAATATGAGGCAGTCTCATACTATGAAGACTATGAATAGAATTGCATGATGAAGACATAAAGCAATATTTACAGTTGTTTGTTTATTCTATTTAGTTAGTGATTAAAACTGCATCTGTTTTTTATTCTCATCCAGTGCAGGTATTTCCACGTCTGAGTGAAATTTGTTGTCAACCTTTTGTGTCAGCGACACATAATTTCTATGTCATTAGGCACAAAAGTTTTCTCATAG
This sequence comes from Amblyomma maculatum, assembly GCF_055883805.1. NCBI lineage: Eukaryota > Metazoa > Arthropoda > Arachnida > Ixodida > Ixodidae > Amblyomma > Amblyomma maculatum. Next base: position 50,536,143 of record NC_139347.1, on the reverse strand, counting down.
AGTAGTAGACTTGACTTAACCAGCTGCATAGTCTGGGCCTTAGTCTCAGCCATGTTAACAAGGCAATACTGGCATGATTTTCAGCACACATTCGCTGCTTGAAAAATGTCACAAGTAGCAGTCCTTGGTATGCGTTGATTATAAACTGCTGATGCTCTTATAAGTGAGGTTGTTTTGTGTGCAGTTCGCGTCTTGAGGGGCAATGTGGCTTGAATTTTCATCTGTTAATATAAGGGGCAAGGCGAGGTGCTACCATCACCTGTTAGCGAAGTGCTGCGCACAATAGTTGTTTATTGGCAGACAGTAGAAGCAGATGGTTTCGATGTTGGCTTTCTGGAATAGGGAAATGTTGGGAGGTTATTTGAATAAATCTGCAGTAAAGGCTACAGAGACATGGCTCCTGTCTCTGTGTGCATGAAAAAAATAATGTTGCCTTCAGTACCAAATTTTTATACATTCCAACTCTGGTCCTGTTGGCAGTGTGGCGACAGTATATCAGGTGAGTCATAGCTGCCTCACATCATTTAGTGGCAAACTCTTCAAATGTTGTGGCTACAACAAAAACTGTATGTGCTCTAACAAATGCACTGGGTATAATTGCATGCTTTGTACATCACATATTTATTACTCTGCCATTGCTCGACATGCAGTGACCTGGAAGGGCTGCGCAAGGTTCAGAGGAGGAGTCCTTATGAAGATGCACCACCACTGACTGTGTACTTGCGCCGGGATGTTGAAGCCAAGTGAGAGGCACCTGTTTTTTTTCCGCTAACCTCTTCTAGACACCTTGTGCAGGTTTACATACTGAGCATTGTAAAGTGAGTGTAGGATTGTAGTAAGACATTTAGGCAGTGAAGTATATGTTAAAGTTTTATTCAGATTTATGTTTCAATGGTGTATTGAATGGGTTCTTCTTGCATAGATTCACCCTTTGTTCCTTTGAGGGGCCACTGACAATGTTTTAACATTTAAAACAAGCCCAGTGTGTAGACTTAGCCACTGTGATGTTCTGCAAAATGCTAGCGCCATGTACGCCCTATAAGGCAGTGACAATTGCATTCAAAGCCCATATGCACTCTCCTTTAACTAAGCCAGTCTCCTTGTTTGTTCCATATGCATCCAATTTATGACTGTGATGGTACAGTCAAAATATTTTGTTGGTATTTTGTTCTAATTCAACTGGAAATGGCAATTGATGTCTAATTGTATGCCATAGATTTACTCTTGCTGATTTTGATTGCGCTGTTCCTTTTGATGAAAAAAAATAAATAGGCATATTTTATTTTCTTGCCCTGATCTATTTATGTCTCTGTGGGGTACGATTAACTGTTATCATTGGTTATCCTTGTCTTCATTCATTTTTTTTGCATTTTACTGCACTTATACGTATACTGTCTTGGCGAAAAGTTAGTGCATCTCTACGATTATACTGATAATTGTGTTTCATGCATAGCGCATTGTGCTGTAAGGCACAGTGTCGAGACAGCAGGTGTGCAGAATCACTACTGTCAGTAGTGTGTCATGAAGTAAAACGTGCGGTAAAAAAATACACCTGGCAGGGCAGGGCTATGATGTAAGCAAATGACATACTCTGTAGCCCCCCTCCATACACACACTTTAAAAGCAGATTAAGTAGTAGTAGCAATAAACTTTGGAAGCAAAATGACTTTGGAAGCAAAATGTCAAAGGTGTAGTCCTGGTCAGGAGAAGGGGAACTTTTCTTCTGTGAATGCTGTTGAAGAGCATGTTGAGAAAAACCATTTTAGAGAGGGCATGGCAAAGAGAAGCGGGGTGAAATTGCTCAACTGGGAGACAGCTGTAACCTTGCTGTTGGTGAGCCTCCAAAAAACATTTTTGTGCTTACTTGTTCCAAGGACGATGCCTGAGAACTATAGTAGCATAGTGAATTTATGACCTGAGGGTGTTCAGAGGCCCTTTAAATGTGGAACCTAATGCCTTCATTCTTTTTTTTTTTTGTGTGCGAAACAATTTGAATTGAATTTGAATTTGTTTAAAGTAGCTCTTAGTTCTCAAATATGCAACAGTAGCACTCAGACTACATTTTTGTTTGTGGCTGGTTTGTCCTTTTTAAAAAAACATAGTCGAGCATATAGGCATTGTGCTACTTTCCTGTTCACAAGCTTTCACATTTCTCAAACTGTTCTTTGTTTTGAGTTTGTAGGTCGCTGCACATTCAAGAGTTGTGCCGTCATCCACTTCTGCCACGATGTGAACTATAGCAAATAAGTTTCTCCTCTAAATAAATGCGATGAATGCCCCAGTACATAAGATGGGTGCAATGTGCCTTATAAGGGCTGTAGACGTCTAAATTTCGATGTGTTTTCCTTTTCCAAATGATGCTTAGAGATTAATATACATATCTCACCCCTTTGTATTTTCCTACAACTGCTAAATTTATAATTGCATTTCTCCTTTATTCTGCTTTGGTTTCAGTTTCATCTTACAGTGACTATGATGTGTAATTGGTGTTTAAGTCATGAAAAAAAAAAAAAAAAAAAAAAACGACAACTGGAGTATAATTGATGGTGCAAAATATTAATTTTTTAGAACTCTAAATGCCCGTTTCAAGCGCTGAAATGAAAACAAGCAGATGTATCAACTGTTATATTGCCATCTTTTTTGTGTCTCATGTGATCTAAACACACAACTACACATGTCACAAGCATTGTTCGTTTGGTGAAAGTCAGACCGAAATAGCATCAGAAATTCAATTGTAAATTATTTAGCAGTCATAGTAGATGAATTCTGCAGGGTGATCCATGTACCCTAATGTCTTATGCATAATTTGGTGTCCTTACTTCTTTAAGGCTTACCACTGAGGCTTACCACTTTACCACTGATTTCTTAAAAGTACCATTAACTGTTTTTGAGGCCTATGGAAATAAATAATGTTGACATTGTTTAGTAAAGAACTAAGTGTTGAGCTGCTAGCAAGCCTTTGCAAGCCTGGTATTCAAGGCTGTTATTAAAAATGTGAAGTTAAAGGGTTCATAGAGTATTATGCTGTTTTATTCAGCTTTTGTTCTGTTGTGACTGCAATCTCATGTGTCATTTGCCTCTATTCACTGTCAGGGCATTAGAACTGTGGGGATCGTACGAAGCCTTGCAGAAGGAGCATGAAAAGAGGCGCAGGGAAGAGCAAAAGTACCGAGAGAGTAAGTATTGACGGCTTCACCTGCTATGAATTGTGATGCCTTGGCATACTAGAGTGAGGCATTGGGCAATGCCGACTGATGATATGCTCAGGCAATTCCTTTCAGGCATGTCCAATGTCAAGAGCATTCTAAAAGAATACCAACGGGCTGAAAGAGCCAGTCAGGAGGCTAAGGTAAGCCAATGCATTTTAGTAGAGCAGTGGCTATGTTGTCAGATTGGAAAAAGACAGCTTTGGCTAGATTCAATTCAGTTTAATTCAGTTATTACTTGAAGGATCCCAACAGGGACTTTTCATATGGGGCAAATATGCAGGAAAAGTGAGTGTATTTTGTTTCACTCTTGTGCCTTAACAGGATTCATACAGAGCCTGCAGTGCATCTTCAGTGTATTGACAGTGGAGGAGATGGTTAAAATGTTGTGGAGGCATAAATGATTCTTAATTACCTGTTTAGGCAATGGAGAAGATAGAAAATTGAGCACAAAGCATGATATAGCTGCAGGCTAGGGATATTTTTTAGTTTCTGTGATTGTATTGCAATGAACTTTAAAAGCCTTTTGGTGGCTTTAACTCTGTTATTCTCTGCATATTGCCTGTGGTACATAATATGTAGAGATGAGAGCAATGCTTATTTGTGTTAACCGAGTGGCATGAATTTTTTGACATACTGGTAGACACTGCCTTTTCCGGCACATTTATCGGAGTGAACTCAAAGTGTCAATTGACAGAAATATAGGAGGCTAGCTGAAAAGTGCATTTAGGCAAAAAACTCCCGAAATTTCTGTGGTTATAATGGGGAATTGACATGTGATGGAGCACTTTTTGCTCTTGATTTACTGTATGTATCTGCATAATATTTATGTGCAGGTTTGCTTCCCTTAAATATCAAGAAGGCTTCGAAATTATGCTAAATTTCATTAAGCTGTAACTGTTTTTGTTAGAGTAAATCTTGCAGTTTCTTACATTTCTACATTGAAGGAAGGGAGGTTTGATAGGGAAGTCTTGGAAGTACAATATGTGGGTGCTATTGGGTTAACAGTACTGGGATCAGATAAGTCTCAACTCATGATTCATCATCATTTTTGCCCCAAAGTGTTTAATGTCTAGACCATGAAAACAGTGTGAATAAAAGATTCTATCCTTCAACACTTAGCCACGTATTGCTCTTAAATTGGGCAAATGTTCATGGTGATTACATTCCATCAGGAATTATAACCATTACTACGTTGGATATGAGCAGATTAACCTAATTTCTGGATATTCTGACTAGTAAACATAGTTACACTTCTGTTGTTGAATTGCGGAGAAGTCTTTTCTGCTGGAATTGACCGGTTTAAAGTTTAGCTATTTTTTACCGTATTTGCACAATTCTAACGTGCTCCCATTTGTATTGTGCAGTAATATTCAACACCTGGAAGTCACGAAAATAACTTGGAGCCGATTCTACTGCACAGAATAAATAATGAAGTGAAGAAGTGTCACAATATTGCTTAAAACATTTTAACGGAGCAAAACCGGTACATACAAAACGCGACCACGAGACGCGGACGTCATAGGCTACCCGCTGTCAGAGTTGAAAGACAGCTCTTTCTAGCTGTCCAACGACCACAAAAGGTCACCTTCAGTACCATCGAAGGGGTTGGAAGGGGTTGGGGGGCCTTCCAGGTGCCGTGAATCCATCTCGCAATGTCCCTGAGCATCGTTCTCCTAAACCGCTTGAGGGCCTGCTCAGAGCCAGTTGCTGTAATCTGCACACATGCAATCCTTTATGGGTTAATTTAAGCCCTGATACCACGGCGCACAACGAGCGGTTGGACAAACACTCGATCAAAAAACAGAGGCGGCTCAGCGGAAGCTCCCCAGCTATAGTGCTGCCTGATGGCAAAGAGTCCATCACCAAACTATAGAAAAAGTGTAGCCCGAAAATAGCCAGTCATGGAACCAGGCCAACGCAGTTAGTAGCCAAAATCTAGCTAACATGAGCCACCGGAATCTGATAGGAAGTTTTTTTCTTATTTGCAATCAAAAATCCGAACAGAAAATAGTAAACGTGAAACTAAAAATAGTGACGGTTGACCAGACCAAGTGAGCAGCAGAAAACGAGAGATATCACATTTCTAGACTTAGGGCAACTCAAGGAACATGCTTCAGTACTCCCGCACACCAGTTTATGCCCTTCATTCAAAAACTATACGGTGCTGCAACAGTGGAAAGACGCTGCGAAAGGTGCGAAATGGCGTGTCTTGAATGCTATAGCATGCTTACGCGGTCAATACGATCTCGAGAAGGAGGGAACTTGCTCGCTCACTGCATTGCATGCAAAGGTTGCAAGCCATGGCTCAATAGCATTAAGATTCTGGGCAGAAGCAAAGACAAAGTAGCCTGTGAGCTTTTAGAAGCATGCTACATCAAAGTAAAAGGCAACAATTGCACCAGTGATACTTCTGTAATGCTGTATAATGTGGAAAAGAACTTCCTGCACGGTACTCGTCGACTTGTGCGCAGACTTTATTTTTGCCTTCTCCCTCCTCCTTCCCCCCTTTTTAATTCACATGTGCACACTTCCTATATAAGGTTCTACCGATATGGATAAAACAGTTGATATTGCACTCGTTCCATCTCCGTCGTTCTCTTCCCGTGTTCATCTTTTATGTATGCGCAACTCATTAACAACAAAGCCATGCACCAACTAGCTTAACAAGAAGTTCTTCTAAACATGAATGCATCTGGGCCTCAACAACTTGAAGTTCTGCAGCAGCTCCAGGTTGTCAGGCAGCATTTTGAGCAACAATTTGATACACGTCACAATTATAGTGAACTAGAATATATCACAAGTTGCACACGACAGCCGTCAAGCATTTGGTCCTTCTCGGCGCCTGAAAGTGAGCTCGCGTGAAAGGCGTCTAAGAAAACAGTTCCTTGCTTACACGCATGCATGTGAAGCAAGTACTTCTCTCACTCTGCAGTTTACAAGCATGCTCTTTCAGGACCACTCGAAACAGCATCAATCTGACATGCGTATCTAAATCTTCAAAAAGCTTAACTCTGTCGAATTCCGAGATGATGGGCTGAATTAAAAGCATGTATAGGTAAAAAATGCAAGGGAAACACAGAAAAGCTGTAGCAGCTACTAACCAAACGTAGTGCATTTCCTAAAACTTTTTAACTTTAGGGAGCATATAGCTCAAAAATAGCCACAATGCCAGATCATCTAAAAAGTATCAAGGAAAGATGTTAAGTAGCCCAATTTGGCTATAAATATCCCAATCTGGCAACACTTAGTAGATACTAATGGCAGTGTGGCTGACCGTAGTTTATTGAGCTGCTTCGTTTCGGGTTTTGAAACTCCGACCGTCAGCGGCTGCGTTTCGATGGAGGCGAAACGAAGGGGCGTGCATGTTAAAGATCCCCAGGTGGTGGAAGTTGCTCTGGAGCTCTTCACTATGGCACCCCTTTCTTTCTTTCCACTTTCTCTCCCACCTTCCTCCCTTCTGTGGTCAGGTGACCACAGAGCAAGTGTGACAAATACTGCACCTTTCCTTTCCTGTCAACCAATTATTGTTATTATTATTTCGGTTTCAGTTTTGAGGTTTTTCAGTTTTAAGTCCAATTGTAACCCGCATGTACTTTTTAAACACTTATTTTAAGAAAGAAAGATGACCGTTAGAATCGTGCAAATATGGTATTTGTTTTAAACAAATGATTGGAATGACTTTTGCCCTAGCTGTTTTACTGTGAACTTTGTTCTATTCTATTCTCACATGCCATTTACTGTTCAGATTATGAATCACGTCATTTCGATTCGCCTGCTTCTAAACAAAGATAAGATAAAAGCTCTTTCTATCGTGTAGCATCACTTGAAACATTTATTTTATCATTGTTTCTTTTTTTTTAATGCTCAAAATTTTGAGTTATCTTTACCATATGCTGCAGATAGAGGTATAGCCTTTGCCTACAGGAGGCTTGTGATGATGCTGATGCATTGTGAGGTGCACAGCCTGGGCCAGAAGCTGATTCCTTGGGCTTCAAACTTTCAACAAAAGCTGCACATCTCTTATGTGGTGCTTAGCAGATCTTTTCTTTGAGCTGGGTTTTGATTTGATTTTGATTTGATTATTCCTCAAAGGTGTCTTGCTGGATATAACATGTGGGGTGGGAGTAACATGGCAAAAATAGCATGTAATACTCAGAATGTTGCACAATGGTTTACTTAATAAATGAGTTCCTCAATGGCGGACTTGAATAGTTGATATTTGATGATCGGGGCCGCTTCAGTTGGGAGGTCATTCCAGTTGCAGGCAGTCTTTGGAAAGAATGATTGCTGAAATGTTCTGGTATAGGCTCGGTTGGTTATATCGTCTAGGTGGTTATGGCAGGAAATGTGATGCGAGCGAGGGATGATGCTTTGCTTTGATTATAGGATATAACATCCCAAAGGGTTTCACGCTATAAGGGACACCATAAAGGAGGGCTCCAGAAATTTGGCTACCTAAGGTTCTTTAACATGCACAGACTTTTCACAGCACACGGGTGCCTTGCTTTTCGCCTCCGCCGAAATGTGGCTGCTGCAGCCGTGATATGAATACACATCCTTTGATTCAGCAGTCACACATCTTAAACGCTGAGCCACGGTGGCGGGGGATGAATTGATTGACGGTTGGAATATTGTGAAAGTATTTATGAAAGGTATAGATATGCTGCGTTATGATGGATGACTAGTAGAGGTAAATGTAATCATGATTTTAGTCCTGAGCTGCTCGTTTGATAAGTTTTGTCAAATGAGATAAACCAGGCTGCATGGTTTTGGACTGACTCAGTGGCATTAATTAGGTTAGTCTGATAGGGCTCCCAAAGAGAGTTAGTATAGTCAAGTTTTGGTATGACAAAAGTTTTTCAAGCCAGTGATTTAAGAAAGCTGGATGCTAATGTAAGGTTGAGCCAATGTTCCCGAAGGATGCTACGTGCAGAATTGGTTATGTGGGTGATATGCACATTACAAGCTAATTTGCTTGAAATATGAATGCCTGAGTACTTGTAATTATCAGCGGAAGAAATTGCTGAATTATTCATAGCGCATACAGACGAGAAAAACAGGACTGAAGAGAAGTCAGTGAGGTCTTGAAAATACATACTTAATAGATATGAGCCGCATGTCGCACCAATGCTGCGCTTGAGAAAGGTCATTCGAGGAGTGATGATATCTGATGGGTTCGCGTAGGGTGATAATATGACGCATTCATTAGCTAACAGTGCGATGTATTAAGAAAGGTGAAGTGGTAGATCATTAATATACATTAGAGAAAGAAGGGGCCTAGTACAGTGCCCTTGCGGACCCCAGGCTCCAGGTGTAAAGGGGTGATGAGCGACATTTAACATGCACAAACTGATGATGGTCAGTTAAAAAGGCACAGATTCAATAAGTGATCAAGGGGCGAAAATTAAGATGGGGTAGCTTGCAAATTAGATGCTATGAGGAACTTTACCGAATCCTTTTCAAAATGTAGGAATGGAGCATCACATGGTACATTGTGGCCTAGATACGAGTGCAAATTACTATGTTTATTTGTTGCTCTCTCCAGTTTGGGCAAGCAACTTTTGTGGAGTCTGGTTAAATCTTAGGTGCTTCCTCATCTGGTCTCGCTGAAAAAAAGTGAAGTCAGACTAGCTGAAATGCCTAAAATACCGTAATCTAACTTACCTTTGAAAGACCTTTTATTTTGCATGTTGTGTCATTTGAGGTCTATGTTTTCTCATAAATTTGTTATTGTTCTGTTATGGCAGTGGTCTTCCATACTGATGATGTAAAATTTTTTTCTCCGCACAGAGGAGGGAGCAAATCCTTCAAGGCTCGGGACGGGTCGTGCATACAGCTGTGGTGATGTGGGTAATTCTTCCTGCATGTCATTTTTTTCTGCTCGAGCTCGAACTCTGATTTTTATTCCAGAAATGGCCTAAACTTTGCCTTCAAGAGCCTTGCTTGGCTGTACACAGGGTCCCACAGCATGTTTGCTGAAGCTATCCACTCTTTGTCAGACACATGCAACCAGGTAAGGCTAGTTGTAGCCATTTGGTCGAGGCTCTGTGTGGTTACCCACAGTGGTGTATAATTCATCTGCACCTTTCTCACGGGGCAGCTAATGGCATTCCTTATAATGTGTCTAGAAGAAATCCCTGATAATTTAAAGAAGGAAACAGGAAAGCTTGTTCTTTTTTCACATAATTTTTAATGCTACCATGATTTTCAGCTTTGCTGGGTAATGCTGATAAAGCCCACGACGATGGCTTAGTGGTTGGGGTGCTTGACTGCTGGTCTCGAGGATGTGGGTTTAATCCTGGCTGCAGTGGCTGCATTTTGATGTAGGCAAAACGGAATGCACCCACACACTGTGTGATGTCAGTGCATGTTAAAGAATCATACATTATTGAAATTATCTTGAGCCTTCTGTCATGGCGTCCCTCGTAGCCCGAGTTGGTATGGAACATTAAACCTAATAAACCAAACCAAATCAGACTAGGCAAAACTGGACTGAATCGAATACAGTAGACTCTCATTAGTTCCAACTCTGTTAATTTGAGCAGATAGTTTGTTTTAACTGAAGCTTTAATCTTGCTAATGCCATGTGCATTAAAAATTTCGTATTAATCTTCTACTCAGGTAACTTTGTAATCTGTGCCAACTCCTTAATTGTTAAAGTTGCTTATTCTGGGTAACTATGTTTGTTTTAAACATTTTAGACAATTATTTTCTTGTGTTAATCAAGAGCTTTTTTCCCAAATTAACAAATACCCAGCTATGGTGCTGAGAAACACAATGCAACAATTTAAAACTGAATTTTTCATTATTGTAGTCTCCTGAGTTGCTTTGGGACGTTAAACCCCACAAACCAAACCATTATTGTAGTCTCGTTTTTCTCAATGGTAGATAACGTCTCCAAATCCTGACTTCAGGGGCACAATATATAGTTATAGTACAATGACTCTCTGAACCCTATGGACGCGGCAACTGCAACGTCGCCTAGGCGGCTTGCAGTGGCAATATTGAGGATGGTATTAATCAACGTTCACAGTTTTCTTAAAGCTAAAGCTGAGAGGGCTAAGGTAATTTTAAATAAAATGGTGAAGATATGAACTAAATAAAACAGGCAATACCTACCACAGATATATCAACTGCTGTTCTTGCATGTAGCACTGCTGTTGATGGTAGCCTCACTCCGAGTATAGGGGTGGTGTTGGTTGCGGGATTTCAATTTTTTAAAAGCATTTCATTGGCGGGTCAAGTATGGTTAAACAATGAAAGTAACTGCACTTTAATGAAAGAGAGAACAAGAAATGCCTCAAGTTGATATGAACAAAAATAATCATCTGTATGACAATTTGGCAGAGATAAAGGGTTAATTCATGATAACCGGGCAGTTCTCTTCTATTATAATCTAGAAACTGTGCCTTTTAAACCATAGGGAATGAGGGAAAGGAGACATTAGTATAACAGAAGCCCCTGAGACAGCCCACTTCTCACAGTGCTGCCTTTCATAGCATAGCTTCATTTTCGGGCTTTCAGCCTTCGTGTGCTTGTCCCTACTGCTGCAATCAAACATTATCAGCTGCTGCAACAAAATTGACACCGCCCTGAAGTGCCCAGTGCGTCAGTGTTGCTGGAGTGCACTGAAAGCAGCCGAACTGCAAAGGAGGGTGCACGGTCAAGTGCTGATCAGCTTTGCAAAGTTCCACCATTGCTGGCATGTCATTGCCATGCTGCGCACTCAAGCTAAACATAACCTTGAAACGCCCACCATTGCTGGCATGTCATTGCCATGCTGCACACTCATGCTAAACATAACCTTGAGGCGCCTGCAGCCGCTGCAGTGCTTGCTGAAGTTGTGAAGCTGGACAAAAGGCTGAGTGGCATTAAAAATTAAAATGGCTGCTCTTACTTGTTGCACAAGCAGACATGAGGTGGCATTTGCGGTGTATTATGCAGGAACTCTTCTGCAGTTCTGTCGTTAAGATGGGTTTGCATTGCTTTGCATTCCGTTAAAGCTACAGTGGGACGAGCTCAGAAAGGCTCAGCAGCCGGCAGTGCAGCACTAGGAAGCATAACAGCAGCAGTGCGAAAATTGTGATGGGCCTCTGTTCTAAAGGCCGAATCACATGGCAGCGATTCTTCGGCGTCGCTTCAGCGTCTCGTCTATGAGCCTCGTCACTCGGCGCGCACCGGAGAGGGTGACCAAACACATGACGGCGTACGAACTGGTGTCTGCAAACCAAGGCATGGGGGAAACCTGGAAGTTCAAACAATTGTCCCCCGTTCATAACTGAAATCATCCTATTCAGTGACGATGGGAACTTACTGGGGAGGGTGGGGGAGGCAAGGGGAACAAAGGCGCAGGCATGAGAGCGGACAAAAGAGGAGCTCTCGCTTCGGCGGAAAAGAGGTGTGCCTGTGGCGATGGGTGCTGCACCTGCCTATGCGTGGCTTGTTATTGGTCTTGCCTGCGAAGCATTTCCAGCGCCAACACCGAGATCTGGCACTGCCAGATACCTGCGACTTTCAGCGTCGCCTCGCTTCAAGGGCCAGAATTGCTCCTCCGGCGACGCCAATAGTCAAGGCGCTGACGCGGCATCGAAGAAACGCTGCTATGTGGTTCGGCCTTAATCCGCAACAAATGGGCTTCAAAATACGCCCTGCTGTTTTTGCTGGTACATGCTTCTTTCTCAGTGACACGTGGTTTGAATTTACTGTGTAATATTAGGCAAGGCTAAAGCAAGCACATAAAGTTCTTCGAAAATGTTTTCTTAAGTACCCATGTAAACAACTCCTTTCAATGCAGCTAGATTATAGCTTCAATTAACTTTATTAGCAGCATTAATATAATTTGAAATTTTTTGGTTTACTAGCAACCCTTGTCTAGAGGTTGAACACAGCTACTCCAAACTGCTCTGTGACACCATTATGGCTGCTGCTGCAAAGTGCTCGAAAATGCAATTTTGAATGCTCCCCTAAAATTTCTCAAAATTATGGTTCGGTGGTAGCCCCAATTTTTATCTATATGTGTTGGCTTGCATGAGCACACAACACATGGAGTTTTCACTTATAAAGGGGGTAATGAAAAGTTGAAAAATTTCACGTGGTGAATTTGGTCTGCCAAACTCTGCAAAGCATGGTTTCATCCCCGTAATACACTTGGAAGCATACAAGTTAGTGTACACTTAAAGCAGCACTCCAGAATTCTTTGCATTCCTCTTTTTTATGACGAAAAATTTAGTGCTTCTGAAAATCCTAGCTTGAGCGAGGGTATAAAAAATATGCTACATCTGATCATTTTTAGGTTGCCCCTTTTAAAGCTCTATTTGGTACAATCAGTACTGCATTTGTGGAGTGTCCTCCTGTATCTTTTCAGCATTGTATGGTGGTAACTTTTGTGATAAACCTTTCTCACTACCTACATCCTATATTCTAGCACCATAGGAATGCCAAGAAATAGAAACTTTGCTGATTACCCTTGGCATAAAAAATTATTATACTAGACCTGTGGCGAATTTGTGTAAGGAAGCTTTTGTTGGAAGATGGCATTACATTTAACTTAATTCAGGCATTTCTAATGGTAGCCAAGAAGTGAGTGCAAAAAAGCACAAATCCTTCAAATACAGAATTCTAATTTTGCACAAGAAAGTACAGGTTTTTGTTTGGCTTACAGCCTGCTTCAGTAGTACTCTTGAGTAGTGATTGAATTATAATTCTTTTAGGATTGGACAGTAAAAGATATTAGTTACGTGGATGAAACTGTTAACCTTTTATGTTAGGAACATGAAAGCAAGCTGTGGTGTCATTTTCATGATGACTTCTGGGGAAATCACTATCTCGGGCACTCATGCTACAATGTCTGACTTGAGCATTGCATTATTTTACGGTAATGGTCTGCTCTTTGCTGCCATAGTTGGTATTTTCTTGTTTTGGTGGCAGTCACATGAGATTGCTTTCTTTTTCCAGCTGCTCCTGGCTTTTGGAATACACAAGTCAATCCAACAGGCTAATCCAGATCACCCGTGAGTGAGGAGCCACCCTTTGAATAAAACACTGCGTTTAGGTTTATTAAAGAGGCACTAGAGAGAAGCGTCAACGAAAATGCAAAGTTGCATCTGGCTGATCGGTTGCCCTTAAGTATAACACTGCTGCCTTTTCTTTCTTTTTCTTTTTTTTTTTTTTATAATGGGTACATCACAGAAAGCTCCAAATTAAATCCCTGATTTCGCCCTGTTTATACCCTCTCCCGAAACCTGGCTGGTGCTTTGTCATTCTTTTCAAAATTTCGCTGCCGCACCATTAGGAAAGATTGTGAACAACCCTGACACCTTCAGCTTAGCTTAAACTTATAAAATTGCTGTGCTGCATGGGGCAGTTTTAGGTATGCCAAGTGGTTGGCAAATGAAGTGAGCAGTGTCTCACATTTTCATATTCTGGTGGTGCTAACCTTATAGCTTTTCTATTTCAATGGTATTGTGAGCAGAAATAATGTTGCTTGCAAAAACAATGAATTAATCATGCTTGGTGAGTCGCTGCTTTGCCAGACACAGTTGCTGGTACTCTTGAGGGTCATCACTACAGCCTTTTACTTGAACTGTCGGGGACAAAAGTCTGTGGACTACGCAAACTGCAACCAAAGCGCAAAACTCTTGTGTTGGCCAGTAGTCTCAGACCGTACTCATCGACGTGAAATTTGACTATGTTTCTTTCATGTATGTTAGAGAAATAAGGTGATAATTGCTTACATCATGCTTCTGGTCCAGAATTTCCAAACATGCGCTACAGAGATTTTTGTCCCTTGATAATAGCCTTATCCTAGCCCTGCTCTCTGTAAAAATGGTTTGTTCAGAATCTTGGGACCCTACTGTCTTAATACGAATTAGGTCTTTGCTTGCTTTATGGGAAACTGCGTCACAATGCCAGCATTACTTGGTCACAAGGGGCAAGGGTGGTGGTGTTCATTTTTGCGGCCTAGAAGGGGTGCAGCTGCGTAAGAGTAACAGTGTGTCCGGGCTCTGCTTGGGTGCAGTTATGGCTACCACAACATGCGGTACGTCTCATCACTCATCAGTGGAGTGGGAGTGTTTTTCTTTGGGGCTGGCCTTGCATGGTACCATGGCATCAAGGGACTGCTACACCCTGAACAGCTTGAGTCACTCTACTGGGTATGTGTTGTGAGCTGTTTTAGCTCATGTGGGTGTGTGCTCATTGCTGACCACTTTTTGCTTAAGCATGGATGAAATGTTACATGCCTATGGAAGATCACGGTCATGGCCCTGGCAGGTGGTAGTTGGCAGGTGATGCAGCCAGGCACTGATTGGCAGGCAGGTTGTGCGATGCCATGGCTCTACATGACATGGCAGGAGCCGCCAACTTGATTTTCTCCTTTGAGATAGAAGGGGTGAGGTGGGAATCAAACTCACTGGGATCAATGGATCTTGTGTAAGAGAAGCTACTCCTAGCCCCTGCAGGAACGTTCGCATGGTTTGGTTAAGGTAGGGTGTTAGTATATCCTTGTGAGGTGGTCTTTCATATAATGGATCAGCTTGCTACTGTGTGCTAATGAGTACTCGTGGGATGGCAGAGGCACAAGTTAAAGGATTAGTCATTAAGTGAGCACCAAAGTGCATATATGCAAACGAGGTTCCGCAAGGTAAACTGCAGATCAGAGCCAATATCGCTATCACATCGTAACCTTAAAGGCAGAGCTAAAGTATGCTACAAATTTTTTTAGTGTGCTGCTTGCGTTTTCCTTGTGGGCCCTTGACTATGGTTGACCTTGCATCACGCACAACTAGGAGCTTTAGTAATAGAATGAGCATTAATATATAGAGAAGCATAAAAAAAGAACAGCTTTGTGTAATGAATGATTAACCGGTTGCCCGGCACATTCTTTGTCAAGTATAGATGAAAGATTGCATATTTTATTAATAAAAGCCATACCCATTCTTTCTGCTCATGTTGATACAACATACAAGTTTTTCTTTTTTCTTTTTTTCACTGAGAAATTACTGCTTGAGGTATTTATAAAAAATTATTACTGTAAAATACCGAGAAAGCACTCCCCCTCTGCTCAAGAGATACACCGAACAATATATGAGGGGGCACCCTTTTTTAGTTCCACAAACATATATTTAAGAGGGCGACTGAAGAAAACAGCGGCCACTGAAACTATTCAATGCAGTCTACACAGTTTTGGCGAGATTGATTTGTGGAGACTTTCATGCGACCTTCGTTTTTTTTAGTCGCTGTCAAAACTATCAAATTATTTCTTAGAATCTGACCCAATAACGAGGTCAACGCATTTGTTCTTCATCTCGTCTTGGTCTTCAAGACTGTGGTGCCAATCTCGGCGAGGTGATCGTGCAGCTCATTATCATCAGCCCGTCAAGCACACGTGGTTTTGTACTTCTGTTTTCCTTCAAGGACTTTTTGCGATCCAGCTTGAACTCGCAAGACGGGCAATACACATTTTTGCCACTCAGCTGGTACCAGTGGATATCCTCCGTCTTTCTTTTTGTTTTGCACAGTGTATGAATGCATACTGCAAGCAAAACTGCAAGTGTTGTTGATGCTGTCGGGCAGTAGAATGGCAGACAAGTGAAGTGGGCAAGAAGAACGCACTCGTGTTGACTTTAACTCGAGGATAAAAATTTTAAAAATATCTTTTTGCGGGACAGGCAGTTGGAAGAGGTAGAGCACTTAGTTGGTAGTGCATGGAAATATCAGATTGGCCAAGGAAGGAAGGGGGGCGCTTACATGAGAGGAGGCGATTACGTAGTATTTTACGGTAGCCATAAGCTGGAAACGAATGTAAGACAAGGGATGCTTGTTGTCTTTTAATCGTTTCTGCCTTGCAGAGTAAGTTAGTTGTATACTTTAGTTCACAGTCACACTAGAATTACAGCAGATTTCATTCTTAAAATAGACCAAACCCAAAAAAACATTAAAACATCTCTTTGCGTATTTTAGTTGTGCGCATTGCATACATTTCAGTCCAGCGTCATGTGCCACTGTCCTTGCCAACTAATTCAACTGCAAGTTCTTAACCTCTTCCTTGACCTCCTTTTGCAGGCCTTCTTTATTCTTGGTGGCTCACTCATCTCAGAAGGAGGTATTTATCTTTTTGCGATCTATTTAACAAAGGAGGCAGTGGTTGAGGTAGGCGATAAAGGTGCCGTGTTGTTGTTGTGGCTGTAGTTGAAGGGAACAGTCTAGCCTGTGTTGAACTGTGTTGAGCATTTGCTTATTTTGGTGGAAGCTGTCAGTCACCCGCATGACAATGCTGCATTTAGAAGGGTAATAAAATTCCTTTCCTTCATTGGTAGGTGCCTTCTCTAGTTAGCGCTGCGGCCAAACTGTCTTGTTGAGATCGAAAGCTGTTGCTGCTTTTAAAAAAAATACTTGACTGATTGTGTCTTCATGAAATTCGTGTTTTTAGATACCCACGTTCCGGAATTCTGGTGGCTAAGAATTTCACTTGTTCAGAGAACCCCCAACGCACCTGCTCTGTCACTAAACTACTATGATTGTGTTTACGGTGCCTGGTATTATAATGGAAAGTAGCTTCATAGCAGTTTATACCTCAAGCAGCTGTACTATGAGTAAACTGGCAACATTGAGTCACATACTGTAGAAAGGAAATGAGCTTGTCTCTGCATGCTTAAACATCAAATGTAAGCATAATGTTAGCGTGTATTCTCTGCTCTTTCTCTCTTCTGTAGTGTTCTTGTTCTTGTTAGCACAAAATCAAGTTTGTTCCCCCCCTCTTATGTAATGCCCCGCAGGCCTTTAAAGGAAAAATAAACGAAATGGATCCAGGAAATCTCTGTTTAAAAAAATAAAATGGGTCCAAGGATGCGTCATTCGTGCGACTTGTCGCATCTTTTTCAGTTTCATCTCTAGTTTTTTTGTACTGCTTTTACAGTGCATCACATCCAACTCACCTAGATTTATTTATTGATATAACGATGTGTTGGCAAGTTGCCTTCTTTTTTTTTACGGCAGGTAGTTTGAATTTGTGGTCGTGTCAAACCAGATTCTGCAACAAGTTGTACCATTTTTGTTTGCCTTCTACTTCACTTAGCTGGGGTCTTTGCATCCTAATCAATGCACACTGTGTGCATGCATCTTTTTTTTTTCTTTTTTATGCAAGTGCAGCTTAGAATTAAAACTGTTATTAACTGTTTTAGACATGTTGTATTTGTACTGTATGTCTGTACTGACAGAAAAGCAAACACCAACAGGTTACCCACCTGTGTAAGAATAGAATCTAAGGCATTCCTTGTCGTATGCCACTTACCCACAGGGACTTTTCTCGTGGCCTTCAATGAAGTGAAGAAAGGTGCCCGCAGAGAGAAGATGACCATGTTGGAATATGGTAGGTGTAGACAGGCTGCCACTCGGTTGTATGAAACCAGTGTGGTAAGTGCGTTCTTGCTTACAACTTGTGACCATGCTTTTCTTATTCCCTAGCGTATTTGGATGAGCCAGACTTATCACGAGCTGATCATTTTCGGCTCCTTCTCTTATGTTTGAGGGCACTCTGTGTTTAGTTTTAAAGGCAGCCAAGCCATGAGCGTAGTGTGACTAACCTTGATCTGTGACATTGTCTCCTTATTTCTTCTGTATGTCTGTTGCTGTAAAGAAGTATTTATGCATTTAATGTTTGTTTATTTATTGCACCTTTAAGCCTCTGCTGCAAAACTGATTCAAGAAATTATAATGTACCTGAGTAGGAAAAGCTTGAGAAGTTAACGTCTGATTTGCTGTGTGTTGGCATTGAACAGCTGCATAATTAGTGGTTGCAGCTAGTACTTGTAATAAACATATCACACGCCATGCACATAATGTGAGACTGGCTAAATTATGTCGTTCTAACGTAAGAAATCCTGTAATTGTAATTTTACCATGCTTGAAATGTGATGTCAGGGTGTTCCAGCCTGTTACTGTGCAGAGTATGAATGATGTTGCATAGAATGCTGAGTGGCACGTTATATATGTTATTTCACTTTGAGGTTCGCTGTGCAGTAGGATAAGAAGTCATCATGTAGTGTGGCATGTATAGTTGTGATCTGTAAAATATCCCCGGGTGAGAAAACTGGTGTCGACGTGATAGTGGCTTTACTACAGCAAGATTTTTTTTAGGTTTCAATGATCTTTGTGATGTATGCTTTATAAAGACCCACTCTGCCATTAATTGTTAGCGTGACAAGTGCTCGTCCCTCCCAGTGCGTCGCAGCCGTGACCCCAGTGTCAATGTGGTGCTGCTAGAGGACATGGCGGCCGTGCTGGGGGTGACTGTGGCAGCTGCCTGCATGGGGCTGGCCACCCACTTGGGGGACCCCATGTACGATGCCATTGGCTCACTCATCATTGGCACACTGTTGGGCTCAGTGGCCGCCTTCATCGTCTACTCCAACTCGGTTGCACTGGTCGGCCGTTCCATTCCTTTTGATGCCATGCAGCAGATCAACAAGGAGCTGGAGAATGATGTCATGATCAGGTGCGAGACCCCACAACTTATTGGTATGATGGGAAGGACACATTGACAGTGATTATGGATAGTATGTCATGCTTGGTAGTCATTGTCATGCATAGTGCAAAAGGACTGTCATTAATGCAGGTTTGCATGGTTAAGCATTGTGTGGGCCCTAAATGGGCATGCATGCCAAAAAATAGCAATTTTGTTTTTAAAAAATACGGTTTGCTGTTTTTACTGTTTGAGTAGCCTTTATTGCTCCTTTTTTGCATTAAAAAGATATTGAAGCCAGGAATTATCAGTAAGCTATTAGAAATCTCAGTTAAAACTCTCCCAGTGGCTATGAGGGTGTTGAGTCCTACCCATTTTCAAGCGATTACACCAAATCCACAGCACCGCCTGCTATTAGGCTTGTGCCATCCAGTAGGCCTGTGCTTTTTCTCCCCAAGCCCAGATTTACCGCTTCAAACTCTCGGAAGATAATAATATTTTACTGCCAGAGTCGAGCTCATTTACTGGACCTTTTTTATTATTCAGTTGCGTTCTCCTTGACTTCTTATTTTGGGCCAAGCTTGGCCTTTGTTCACTTATTTCATATACTTTTGTCACATCAGGATCTAATTCAGTGTGCACAAAATGAGCAAAATACAGCTGTCAAGGTTGTAATGCAATCAGTAGTATCTTAGTAAAGGGATAGTACTGCATTAGATTTTAGGCAGTGTACTTTTGTATGGCAATGAAAGCTGACTTTCCTAAGTTGACTAAAATCGCATCGTTTCTTTCACAAAGCCAGTGAAAAGCACTTTTTTCCCCTCACTTTTCCCTTGAACTGGTGCACCTGGTGGCGGTGCCTGAAAATGCTGCTCCTTGGCAGCTGTGACGTCACTTGTCTCCCTTCTTCCACGCTCAGCCTGCCCACTCACTCTTGTTCCTGCTATGGCGTGAACCAGCTGCAGGTTTGTGCTAATAAGGTGTCTGTTCGGCACAAAGGCAATAACTGAAGAGTGTGGCAGTTAAAAAGAAATAAAAATAATGTTGCCCAGTCCGCACATACTAGTGGAAGTGAACTAGACAAAAAAAAAGCAAAAAAACTTTTTGATGCAGCTCTACAGGCTATAGAAGCATCAGGCTAAAGTGTGCATCAACAACGTGTTTAAAAAAAAAACATGGTTATGCAAGTGTGTTTTATTTTTGCTTCTAATACAATCTGGAAAGTAAGTTAGTTTTCAAGTTTCGTGTCATGCACTTTCATTTTGTGCGGTTGTGGGTGCTTGTGTTAACTTACTTGGTTTTTTGCCACTCTTTGCTTATTCTTTTTTTAGGGCCATCCACGATGTGAAAGCTACAGACATGGGAAACTATGTCGTGCGCTACAAGGCTGAAATTGACATTGATGGGCGGGAACTCACAAGATCTTACCTGGACACACAGGACATGGAGCTTCTTCTGGAAGTGAGTTCATCCTTGACACATTCCTCAGTATTGACAACATGACTTTCATTGATCAGTGCAGTTGAAATGGCAGCATGTACGTCTTCTCAATCTTTTCCTTTTGCATGCAGGAAGTTATGAACATAGAAACTATTGAGCAGTTGGAATCATTCATGTTGAAACATGGTGAGAACATTGTGGACCTCTTAGGCGCACAGGTGGACAGAATTGAAAGCAACTTAAAGGTGAGTGTTGGGAGTTACAGCTACCCTGGTATTTGTTATGGGCTGGCTTGACAGTTTTTTGGCCTCTTACATGATCTTCTGCAGGTAATGTCATGTATTAGTCATTTTAGTGATAATCTCTTGACATTAGTGTGCTTTCTCAAGGGCCCTGAAGCTCCTCTCTGTTGACTAAACTTCTTTCTAAGATAATTACAGTCTTGGTCAAAAGTCCTGAAGTCAAAGGATTTTCGTCTAAGCCACAAAATAAAACCCTCGCGGTGCCATTGAACACTAAAGCGCTGTGAAATTCTGTGAGACAGTTTCTTGCCGTGGTAATAAATCGGCTCCTAGAATTTTAAATGCCCTTTGGGCGTTAATTATGGCGTGACAGCTCCATTTTGCGGCTGAGACGAACATCGTTTGGCTTCCGAACTTTTGACCAAGAGTGTACCTTACAGGCAATGCTTTTTCTGAATGGATCTTACTTAGACAGTTTGAAAGAGCTAAAAACTTGTCTGCAGCATTTATTTTTTTGAAGTTTCCCTGTTGATCAACCATGCTTATGGCTTAGTTCAAGACTTTTTAACTGCTGTTGTCAAGTAGGAAACACAGACTGGTCTCTGTAGAGGGATATAGCATGCTCTCAGAACATTATCCTCAGGGATCGTGCATCTCTGATTGCAGAAGCGGCACCCTGAAGTTCGGCATGTGGACTTGGAGGTGCTCTGAAGTGGACAGCAAATGTACTAGATGTACTGACTGTGCTGTTCAGTTCAACCATTTTGTAAATAGCTTCAGCTTAAAGAGTTTGTGAGCAGTGGACATGAGACTATAAAATATTCCAAAACTGTGCTTGACTGTCAGGCAGTCCAGTGCGTAGTTGATGAAAAAAGCTTCACAGTGATGAGCTGCGATCGCACACAGAGTCGTAGTGTAGTGCACATAAGCTATTCATTTGTTGTGCTTGCGCTTAAAAAATGAATAAAGCCTGTGGCATTTCTACTGACAAAAGCTGTTTGTTGTCATCAAACAAAACTCTGCATTATTTACACTGCATGTTATTGCACATTTTGTTCATCTTGACACATGCAGTGAATATTGCTGAACAAGCTGTCATATATGGTAAACTTATTCCACACTGAAGCAGAAAAAGAACTTCATCCATCTCCACAGACCTTACAGGAAACAAGACGAGCTGCTGGCGTCACTTTTTTCCAAAATAGAGGCCGCTTTATACGATTTCTCAGTAGCTCTTTGGAAGTGGATGCTACAACATAAGTACACATGTATATGTGGCATGTTGTGTATAGCAAATAGTGGTACATCTCACGAACCTGTGCCATTGCATCAATTGCTCTAAACCTGCTAATCCTGTGGTTTTTTGCAAAATTCCACGAATTCTGGTGACAAAATGCTATTCGAGCTGCCATTACTTCGAGCAACTAAGATATTGAACTTCGCCTTGTTTGCTTGCTCTTTACTGCATTTTGGTGGCTAATACGCAGCATAGCCGCCACATTGTCTCAGTCATTGGTTTTGTAGTCTGAAGCTGCATCTCTTAAGGTCTCCTGAGGCAAACAGGGAGGCAAGAGGAAATGAAGCAATAAAATGGAAGCAAGAACAGAAAAAAAAAAACCGCTCTCCAACTGAAACAGTATTGCGGGCAGGAAGTTTATTACTTCTGCTCCACTTGATCTGCCCCAAAGGTGTTCATGCCATGCACTCCCCGTCTCCTGTACTCCTCGGGTCGGTTTCATAACACGGCCTGGAAAATCAGTAGAGAAAAGTGCGGGCCCTCTCCCACTCGACGAATATGCCTTTTTTTCATGAACACACATTCGCAAAGTGAGGGGGTTCTGGTCAAGCACCATGGCTTCATCGATGCTACGTCTACTAAGTTATGGTGCCACTTGGAGGTTTGCAAAACAGCCGAGTCGTTGCCGCAACGGGAAAAAAAATAACCATCTCTCCGTTAGAACAGCAGTACCTTGCAGTGTAGGTTACAAAAGCATGCTACAGCTAGCAAGTGTTAACATCGAGCCATTGCTTTGTCTTGCTATTGCAACAGAACGGCATGTGCAGCTCTCGATCAGCTCACGCTGATAGATGTGTTAAGCCACTATGCTTAGCTCTACCAGTTATTTTGGTTCCTGATGTAAAAATTGCAAGTTTGAATGCAACCATGGCAGCCATAGTTTGATAGAGGCAAAATACAAAAAAATGCACGCATGTCTCACATGCATACAAGTGATAAAATTGCACTAATATTCACTGGAAATGTAATGATATCACTTTCAACCTGTTTTGACCACTAGTTTAAATGTTGGTTCCAATAACTTCATAAAAGTACCTGAAATGCTGAAATGTAGCATGTATCCCTCAGCCGTTTTGATATATAAGGAAGCCTTCCTTGGTATTGAAGGTCGCTTTAAGTATTATGAGACAGCTGACTGATGGAAAAGGCTAAAAGGCTGAAATATTTCAAATTAATTTTTTTTTGCAAAAATTGTCAGTGTTTAACTGCACGCCAGCTCCTGTAAAAGCACACAGAGTGCCAGGAAAGCCTATTAGCGATCGGTAAAAATTCACTGAATGGTTTGATTGATAGTACGGTAGCATACAGCATGCAAAAATTTGGTACATGCAGTAAAAGCTTGCTAATTCGGCTTTTAAGTGACCAGGGAAAATGTTTGAATTATCTGAAAGGTTGAATTATCGAATGGGCCTAAAAAGCTACCCAAAAGCATTTGCATTACAGTAATTTTATCTAATTAATGCCTACCCTTTTCACAGTGCAACACATTAGCAAGGGTCTCTTCGCAAATGGCCCTGTCACATTTAAGCGACGAGGCATCTTCAAAATATGTCCAGTGTGCTCATTGAGTGGAGGAAGCACGTGGGCACGGTAGAAACAAGTTCAGTTCAGTTCAGGCGTTCAGTCGTGTCCGACTCTTCGTGACCCTATGGACCATGTCACGCCACGCTTTCCGGTCTCTCACTATCTTCTTAACATCACATAGCTTCATCTGCAATGCCTCGAGAATGCCATCTAACCATCGCGTTCGCTGCCTACCCCTTCTCCGGCGACCCTCAACCTTTCCCAACATCAAATCTTTCTCCAGCGACTCCTCTCTTCTCATCAGATGGCCAAAGTAGCTGAGCTTTAGCTTTAGAATTTGACCCTCCAATGAGCAGTCAGGGTTTATGGTCGACAATATCGACTGATTTGATCTTCTGGCAGTCCAAGGAACTCTTAAGAGTCTTCACCAGCACCACAATTCAAACGCGTCAATTCTTCGGCGGTCAGCCTTTTTCACAGTCCAACTCTCGCATCCATACATCACAACTGGAAAGACCATAGCACGGGTTATACGGATCTTGGTTGGTAGACTAATGTCTCTGCTCTTTACTAAGCGGTCAAGGCTAACCATTGCTCTCTTTCCCAGAAGCAGGCGTCTCCTAATTTCATGGCTGCAGTCTCCTTCCGAGGTAATCTTGGCGCCCAAGAACAGAAAATCTATCACAGCTTCCACTTCTTGTCCATTGATGCTCCAGGACTTGATAGGGCAAGACGCCATGATCTTCGTCTTTTTAATGTTCAGTTTAAGCCCAAACTTCTCACTCTCTTCTTGTACGCGCATCACAAGTCTCTTGAGTTCCACTTCACTTTCTGCCATTAAAGTGGTATCATCCGCATATCTAAGGTTGTTGATACGTTTTCCAGCAATCTTCACTCCAGCTGAAGACTCGTCCAGACCGGCCTTCCTCATGATGCACTCTGCATATAGGTTAAATAGGCAGGGCGACAGTATGCAGCCTTGCCTCACTCCTTTCTCAATCGGAAACCAATCAGTAAGGCCATGCCCAGTTCTGACTGTGGCCTCTTGCCCTTCATAAAGGTTCCTGAGGAGACAGATGAGGTGAATTGGAACTCCCATCTCTTGGAGAGCTTGCCACAATCTGCTGTGATCTACGCAGTCAAACGCTTTCGCATAATCAATAAAGCAGAAGTAAATGGGTTTCTGGAACTCTTGCTTTTTCCATGATCCAGCGAAGGTTGGCAATTTGATCTCTAGTTCCTCTGCCCTTGCGAAACCCAGCTAGAACAATGTGATGCCATCTCAAAATAAAAAAAATCCGGTGACGGTTAAAGCATTGTCCAATATGGCATGACTGGTTGATGTGAACGCCAGGTGGAAATGGTGGGTTGGCTTGCATTTAAGAGAAGTGAAGCTGAACACTATGCTGCTGGGCTATTTCTGCTATGGGAGAGTACTGAGTACTGATCTTAAATGCCGGGCCTATCATAGCGCAAATGCTTGAGGTGCTTGGGCATTACTGTTCCTTGCAATTTTGCTTTGAGGAGGTTTATTTGGACAATCGCTGGCTTCACAGATCATACCTCGGTGCTGCTCTCTATCCAAATGAACCGGTGCAAGCCCATCAATTTCTCAATCAATGAGCATTCGGCGCCATAGACTTACTTGGGTGTCGGCTGGGACTGCACTTTTTGTTTGAATTACCAAAGTTTCTGAATTACTGAGGGTTGAATTAAATTTACTGTAGGTGTTACACTGTCCATTTGCTGGCCCTTAAAACTAGTGAGACAAATGTGTCCCACTATTGTGTAGAGGACTAGGGAAGAATTCCAGGTCATTTAAATCCCATGACCTCCACTGCAGCGTCTATCAAAGCCTGTCTGTTGGCTTAAGGCATTAAGCCTTGGCACAGTGTCTGCATGCATTCTGTATATTTACATAAATAGTGCTATCAAGAATGGCCGAGAAAAACTAGCAATGTGTGCATACAAGAAAAAGGTGCTTTTAGGAGGTTTGGTGAGGCTTATAAAATTTTATGCTTTAAAGAGAACTGTCATTGCTGTGCAGCCACTATAAATGGGGTTCACTACTTTCACAAATGGCTCATCTATACCCAGATTCTGCGATGCTTGCAACACTCAATGAGCAAGACTACTTTCTCAAAATAAACTGGGATGTGAATTTTTGAAATTTTGCATGAGAGCAGACAGTTACATTTAATAGGCCTGGCTAGGATGATTGACTTTAAGCTAAAAAGTAGGCTTATATTTTTATCCCTTCTCAGTGCAAAATATATTGCCATGCACAGTCCAATTTTTAGGCATAAAATTACACCTGTTGAAAATTTTGTTTGCTTACACCATGTAATTTCTGAGAAAATTATTTAATGTCGAAATTCTGTTCTGAGAAAATTTAAGCCTTTAAAAGCTC
Organism: Amblyomma maculatum; assembly: GCF_055883805.1. Lineage (NCBI taxonomy): Eukaryota > Metazoa > Arthropoda > Arachnida > Ixodida > Ixodidae > Amblyomma > Amblyomma maculatum. Next base: position 50,510,561 of record NC_139347.1, on the reverse strand, counting down.
CCAGCTTTCCTTTGGACCTGACCAGAAAAAGTTAAAAAACGTAAAAAAAAAAAGGGAATGGTTTTTATACGTATATCTTCTGAATGCTTAAGTAATGCTGTCTCAAAGGTTGCAAAATTTAAATCTATTTTTTAGGAAAACTCTTGTCCCACCTTAAAAGGAATTTTGTAGAGCAAATGCCACTTAGCATACGTGCCTTGTACTATCCTGAAAAAGTTGGTAATAGGCAAATGATATATATATATATATATATATATATATATATATATATATATATATATATATTTAAAATTGCCATTCCCGAGCCTCGCTGCAACCACTGGTGATAGTTCTGCGCGCGAATTTCGCTTATCAGGCCCGATCGCCAGGCATCTTGCTCCTTTTCGCCTTCTTTACTGTTGACCCGTGTCGTGGGACCGAGCGGTAGAGAAAAAGTAAACAGCCGAACCAGATGGCTTGGTGACGCACCCATGGCAGTGTGGTATCGTTCTGCTGCCGGAGCGCAGACAGGTGTAGAACTTTTTATTTAAACCAGCGGATAAAGAAGTGGACAGCAGCCGGCTGTAAAACGGCACTGAACCGAAGGAGGAAGAAAAAAATTACCCACGATTACGCTACTTTCTAATGCGAAATTTGAGCGCAGCTCATCACCTGTTTCACCTTTTCGATAGATTGAGGCAAATATTTCGAGCAAGACACGTATGTACAATTATGTTTTTTTTATTTTTCACACGTATTTCTTCAAAAAACACTCCACTAAACAGTTTTTGGCTGTCATGAAATAAGCTTTGTGGTCGGAGAAATGAAGAGAGCAATTGAGTTATCGGGAGGTTGCGGGAAGCAGCGCGTGGGCCCATAGGAACGTTGCGCGACGAGCAGATGGCAGCGACTGACTGATGCCGCTGGCACCGCTAGCGAATGAGAACGGGATGCACGCTCCTTGATCCGCTGATAACGAGCCGCCGTTTCGGCAACCGGAGAGCACCCTTGCCGCCACGCAGGAAGAGGGTGGGACCCCTTCCTCCTCTTTCTGCATGGCGGCGACGGTGTTCTACGCAGTCAAGACCACCCGTTGGTGTTCTACGCACTCAAGTCCACGGGTGGTCTTGACTGCGTAGAACAAGCCCCGCCGGGGTAGTGCAGTGGTAAGACGCCCGACCACTGTGCCGGAGTACCCTGGTTCGAACTCGACCTCGGCGGCTGCGCCTCGAAGGAGGCGAGACGAAGAGGCGTCCGTGTGCTGTGCGATGTCAGCGCACGTTAAAGATCCCCAGGTGGTCGAAATTACTCCGTAGCCCTCGGTACCCGCCACCGGAGATACAAATTCGACGGTTATTCCGAAAATTCGGAGTCAAGCTTTACTTCAAGCGGCTGCACGCCGCTCCCAAGACAAAGCCCAGATGGCGGCGTTCGGCACCGCCCCGGCCGCCATTTCGTCGGTCGGAAACATGAACGCTCCCGCGACGCGCGCCGCGGGAAGCAAAGACAAGGCGCTCTCGAAGTGGAAGCCGCGTCCAATGCCCAAACCGGCTCCCGAAGACTACGTTATAGTCATAAAGCCCAGAGAAAGTGTTTCTCTTCACGAGGCGTTCACGGAAACTGGCTACGGCACTGCCATTTCGGCGTACCTCGGGCTGAAACGGGCCAGCGCCGTCTCCGTTCTACCCTAACGAGAACAAAACATCATCATTGTGCATACCCCGGACATCGAGGCGGCCGGCCTGCTCATCGGGGACTTCGCAGTAAACACCGAGAAGGGGTCGATCCCGCTTCGGGGTTACCTGAGACAAGACGGCGGCAACATATGCCACGGCGTGATCGTGGTGGACACCACAGAAACTCTCCAAGACCGAGTATGCTGGCGCGCCGGCACCATCCTGGAAATCCGGAAATTCGGAACATCCAACTAGGCACGCATCACTTTCGTGGGTAAAGAGAAGCCCCGTTACGTGCACTATGACAACATGGTCGTCTCTGTGCGAAACTATTACAAAACTATTCCTGCGTGCGGCCAGTGTGGGGCCGTCGGGCATCGCGCGGACGCATGTCCAAACTTGCAGTCTGACACCTCTGCGGATTCCAAGCTCCGCTAGTGGAGGGGGTGCGGGCTCCTCACAAATGTGTTCCGCGGTGTTCTGTGTGCGGTGGCTCCCATGTCACCAACTCTCGCGACTGTGCGGCAAAATTCCGCACACCCAAGATAAAAAAGAAAAAAATGGCGCCCAAGAAGAAACGCCGCCATGTTGGGCCTCCCGGCGATCAGCCTCGCCAGGAAATCAACATCGAGAACCCACCTACAGGAGGTGCTGAAAAACGACCATCGAAGGTGTCGCCACCACACGGCGGACTGGCGAAACAAACGACGGAAACGCGCGGGGATACCAGGACCTGGGTCAACGCAGTCAAAAACAGACACCAGGTGAGCGGTTCGGGTGGGGCTGCTTCTCTCTCCCCCCTTTCCACTCCCTCCCCAAGCGCGCGTAGCGCCGAACAAGATCAAATAGCAGCACTCAGGACCCAAAACGAGATGCTGCTTAAGAAAATTAACGAATTGGAATCCAAAATTAACCATGTTCTCCGCCCTCGCCTCCCGCGGCTGAGGTAATGGAGAGTGAGCTCGTGGTGCCAAAGGCGGTAACAAGCTTGGAGGCAGCATTCGAGGCCCGATTCGGGGCCACGGAGGCACGATTCATTGCCATAGAAAATCAAATTTCAGTGATGGTCAACGCCATCTCCAAATTGCAAGAGACAATCCCCGCGATGATTGCCAAACAAATTGCGCATTCCTTACGCTCCTCGCGCAGGCCCGGCGGTCCCTTACCCGGCCGTCCTAACAAAACTTCTAGACGCACCCCTGAGGTAGACGATGACGACAACTGCTCGCTCTCCGGTATGGAGGATGCCCCCCTTCCCGCGAGTGTTGGCTCCGGAGCAGCGTCAATACAACCCCTCCTCAGCCTAAATGACCATGGCGAGCAGCCCTAAGATCAGGCGCTCCCCAAGAACCAGTTCGGCCACCCCCGTCCAAATTGTCCAATGAAACTGTCGGGGCTTCCGTTCCCGCGCAAAGAGGGCGGATCTCCGACTTTACCTTTCAACTTTCAACTCTCTTCCCGCGGTGGTTGCCCTCCAGGAGCCAGGGAGTGGCGTCACCCTCACAAATTACATCACCTTTCAGCAGGACCCCTCTTCCTGCGTCTGCGTGCATAAAAATTATACGGCTACTCTAGTTGACTTAGAACTTGACACTGAATATTCCTACGTGATGGTGACACTTCTTCCGCTCAAGAAACAAGATGCGCCACTCCACGTACTCAACATCTACTGCTCCCTCAGACTCAAAAATGTAACGTTCGCAGCACTCTTTAGCCGCGCTCCAAAGGCTGCGGGCAGGGACTCCTTGGTGATTGTGGGTGATTTCAACGCCCACAGTACACTCTGGGGATACGTGCGTGAAGAGAAGCGGGGACGCAAGCTAGCGGAACTCGCGTCCACGCTGGGCCTGACTCTTCACACTGACCCTGCATATCCAACGCGGATGGGTAATTCAGTGACCCAGGATACATGCCCGGATCTCACCTTTACCAAAAACATTGTACACGCAGAATGGATCAACACCGAGGAAACCCTCGGTAGTGACCACTGCCTTATCAATACCACTGTAAGAACTAAACCATTGGCAAGACCCCACGCACAAGCTCGGCTACCCGACTGGAATAAGTTTCGGCAAAGCTACATCAATTCGGCCTCTATCCACGAACAAGGATACCACGCGTGGGCACAAGGATTGGTTACACATCTTCGTTCGGTGGAAACACAAATTCAGCTCTCGGAGGCCACTCCAGAGGTGGACAACTACCTTCTGCACCTTTGGAAAGCGCGGCACAGCCTCGTCCGCAGATGGCGCCGCCCAAAACATAACAGAAAGCTCAAAATTCGTATCGCCGAGCTCACTCAGCGAGCGGCAGAGTACGCGGCCCAACTCGCCGACTCAAACTGGGTAGACCGCTGCAACACGGCGGCCAGACAAATGTCGAGCCGGAGCACGTGGCGCCTTTTCCGTGCCCTAATTGACCCGACTCAAACCCGCGCCGAGACACAAAAACATCTCCAACGAGCTATTCATAGCTTCGATGGAAATACATCAAAATTAGCATGCAAACTGCGCGACCAGTATCTTTGCACTAAGCAGGACCCCGGAGGACCCGCGTACTCGTATGCAGGTTCAGAGAACGCGGATCTGGATCAACCGTTCCAGTTGCATGACCTGAAGGCGGCCCTGGCTAAAATGAAACGAGGAACGGCACCGGGCCGGGACAAGATAACTGAAACTGCTTGCCAATCTTCCCGACCCCGCCTACGAAACCCTCCTCGCTTTCATCAACTCGATCTGGCTTGGTGAGGTACCTCTACCAATTGAATGGAAGACCGCCCTGGTAACTTTCATTCCGAAAGCCGGCAAAGCCATAAACACAGACAACCTCCGCCCCATCTCCCTCACGTCTTGTGCGGGAAAGCTGATGGAGACCATGGTGCGGGACAGGCTGTCTGGGTTTCTGGAAAATAAAAATACATTCGCAGACACCATGTTCGGTTTCCGCCCGCAAAGGTCCGCTCAGGATGTTCTGCTTCAACTCGACCGAGAAATTCTCAACCCTGTCGAATATCCCTTCAACGATAAGGCAGTACTCGCCCTTGACTTGAAGGGGGCTTTCGACAATGTCACACACGAAATCATACTGCAACATCTCTCCCAGACGAACTGTGGACATAACACATTTCAGTACATCAAGCAATTTCTCTCAGATCGGCAATCTTTTATCCGAATACAAGACGAAGAACACGGTCCATATAATCTGGGAACGAGAGGCACCCCACAGGGCGCGGTCCTCTCGCCATTACTTTTCAATCTGGCCATGATGAAACTCCCGGCTCTGTTGGCGACGGTCGAAGGCATCCAGCACGCGCTGTACGCCGACGACATAACCATCTGGGCCAAACACGGATCGGTTGGAGACATTGAGGCTAACCTGCAGCAAGCGGCGCAGATCGTAGACGCTTACGCCCGCCGCTGCGGCCTTCAATGCTCACCGTCCAAATCCGAATTTGTGCACATTCGCCCGTCGCCTAAGTGCACCACAAAAATGGAACTATCCCTGGCCAGCGGTCCAATGCCCGAACACGATGAGATTAGAGTACTTGGTCTCCTTATCCACAAACATCGACGGGCTGATACAACACAGCAAAACTGCGCAAGGTGGGGGACCAGGTGGGCCGGATGGTGCGCCGGGTTTCCAACAAACGCGGGGGGTTACGGTGCACAGACGCTTTGCGGCTGGCGCATGCATTCGTAACCAGTCGAGTACTCTACTCGACTCCTTACCTCCACCTGCGCAGATTTGATGAGAACGCTCTCGAAGTGATTCTCAGAAAGATGTACAAGCGTGCCCTCGATCTCCCGATCAACACATCCAACCAGCGTCTTATGGGTCTGGGGATGATAAACACATTCGCGGAGCTCCGAGAGGCGCACTTGACTAATCAATACACAAGACTTTCAAAAACGCCGTCGGGACGCCGCCTATTAGCCCGACTACACATCCACCACCCAACATTTACGGAAGAGCGCGTACGCATTCCTGAAATCTGGAGATACGCCCTGCACGTACGCCCTCTTCCGGCCAACATGACACGTGACGACCACAGTGGCAGGCGCCTTGCGCGGGCGGAGGCACTGGCCCGTCACTATGGGAACAAACACGGAATTTTCTACGTGGACGCCTCCGGCCCTCACCATGGGGGGTGGTACACAACCGCAGTCGTCCATCAAAAAATCACGGTGAATGGCCTAACGTTCCGAGCTCAAGACATAACACATGCGGAAGAAGCTGCCATCGCGTTAGCCGCCGCAGACAAGGACTCACGAGTCATCATCACCGACTCGAGAGGGGCCTGCAGAAATATTAAACAGGGGTACATTCCTCTCTTTGCGCACCGCATCCTTCAAAACAGTGACTGCCTCGGGGCCCCCGCGTCTCGAACGATTGTATGGGCTCCAGCTCACATGGGCCTCGAAGGCAATGAAACGGCCGACGCCGCCGCCCGCGCGCTCACTCTCCGGGCAACGCCTTCAGACCCTTATGATACGGATCTCGAACCCAATCCGGCTCTCACTTTTCGAGAAATTATTGAATTTTTTCAATTCGGCCATGCAATTTATCCTAAGCCTTGTAAGGGTCTTACAAAGGTGGAGGAACGCACACTCCGCCTTTACACCAAAACACTGCTGTGCCCGGCAGTTTTAAAACACTTTGATCCTGCTTGTACAGGAAAGTGCCCGCACTGTGCGGAGAAGTCTTCGGACATCTTCCATATGGTGTGGGCATGTCAGTCAACCCCGAACCTCACCCCCAAACCCAACCCCACCCGGGAGGACTGGGAGGCAGCCCTGCTCGGCTGCTCCGATCTGGCAAGCCAGAAGGCCCTGGTTCACCGAGCCCGAGCCGCAGCGGTCGCCAATGGGCTTCTGTAATGAGGAGCCCACCTAGTGTTTGCGTGAGGTTGCTCCGACTACCTCAAGCCTCCTCCGAATAAAGGTTTTACACACACACACACACACACCCTCCGCTACGGCTCCTCTTTCTCTCTGCACTTTCACTCCCACCTTCCTTCCTTCCCTTACGGCTCGGTTAGGGTGTCCACAGAAAACAAGTGGACACCCTAACCCCCCATTTTTTTTGTGTGTGTGCGCTTGCGTTTTGTATTAATTGCCTATGAATTGCTTGCTGAAAAGTATTTTTCTCCGTGCCTGTTGATTCTTTTTGCTTGTCTGTTTTAGTTGTTTTTTTTTGTATGTGTGTGTGTGAGTGTTTGTATGCGCTCATTACGGCTGCCTGACCAAGTTTATTCTGTACTGGACCGTCTACTAGCCCCTCGGCTATCGGTCCAAATATTCTTTATGTATTTCGTTTCCTACAAATAAAAATCACTTTGATTGATTGATTGATTGATTGATTGATGTCAGCGCACCTCGGCGGCTGCGTTTCGATGGAGGCGAAACGAAGAGGCGTCCGTGTGCACTGCGATGTCAGTGTTGATCCCCAGGTGGTCGAAATTACTCCGTAGCCCTTCACTACGGCTCGTCTTTCTACTTTCACTTCCACCTTCCTCCCCTTCGGCGTGGTTGAGGTGTCCACAGAATACGTGAGGCAGTTACCGCGCCTTTCCCTTCCTATAAATCGATCAAAGATCCCCAGGTGGTCAAACTTTACTCCGAAGACCTCCACTACGACTCCTCTTTCTCTCTTTCCACTTTCACTCCCACCATCCCTTCCCTTACGGCGCGGTTCAGGTGTCCACAGAAGCAAGTGTGACAGATAATGCGCCTGTCTCTGTCAGCCACCGAATTTTATCTGTTATAGGCTGTCATTGCACTCGACACTGCTTCTTTAGTGGACGACGGCTGTTGTTGTGGCGCGTCTTTCCCTCCCTCTTATTTTTCCTCTTTTCTCTATTTTCTCTTCTGTCCGCATGAGGCAGGAGTAATTTCGACCACATGGGGATCTTTAACATGCTGTGCGATGTCAGCGCACGTTAAATATCCCCAGGTGGTCGAAGCCCTCCACTACGGCTCCCCTTTCTCTCTTTCCACTTTCACTCCCTTCCCTTACGGCGCGGTTCAGGTGTCCACAGAGCAAGTGTGACAGATACTGCGCCTTTCCCTTCCTGTGAACCAATTAGGCAGCGAGGGCCCTGCCGGGGTGGTGCAGTTGTAAGACGCTCGACTACTGTGCCGGAGTACCCGGGCTCGAACCCGACCTCGGCGGCTGCGTTTCGATGGAGGCGAAACGAAGAGGCATCCGTGTGCTGTGCGATGTCAGCGCTCGTTAAAGATTCCCAGGTGATCGAAATTACTCAGCAGCCCTCCACTACGGCTCTTCTTTCTCTCTCCACTCTCACTCCCTCCTTCCTCCCTTCCCTTATGGCGTGGTTAAGGTGTCCACAGAAAACAAGTGAGACAGTTACCGTGCCTTTCCCTTCCTATAAAGCAATGAGGCAGCGGAGTACAGAAGAGAAAATAGAGAAAAAAGGAAAAATAAGAGGGAGAGAAAGACGCGCCGGAGGCTTTAAAGATCCCCAGGTGGTCGAAATTACTCCGTGGCCCTCCACTACGGTTCCTCTTTCTCTCTTTCCACTTTCACTCCCACCTTCCTCCCTTCCCTTATGGTGCGGTTGAGGCGTCCACAGAACAAGTGAGACAGTTACCGCGCCTTTCTCTTCCTACAAATAAATAAAATAAATCAGGCAGCACTTTCACTCCCACCTTCCCCCCTTCCCTTACGGCGCGGTTCAGGTGTCCACAGAGCAAGTGTGACAGATACTGCGCCTTTCCCTTCCTGTGAACCAACCAACCAAGGTGGCTCAGCCAGTAGCAGGCCTGTGCATTTTCTTTTCCTTCTTCCTACAGCCACAACAACATTCCGCACTCCCCAGGTGGTCGAAAATACTACACAGCCCTCTACTATGGCACCTCTTTCTCTCTTTCTACTTTCACTCTCGCATACAGTTTTTGAGCACACTTTCTGCGGACGCTACTGATGAAAAAAAATTTAAATGCTTTCGCCCTAAAAATCTTGGCTGACGTTTGACATGTGATGCCATGCGAGTTTTAGTACGAATTAAAGCACTAATGTGTAGGTTTAAGGCCTAGCGAAATCGACTAACCTTGGTACGCCTGCTTGCGTACGTGCCTACCGAGGAGTGAGGCACATTAAAAAAACGACAACACAATGATTGAGACAAATAACAATGAAACGATGGCTACGGGTGCCCGCCAGTGGCACAGAAATCAACGTTGGTATTTATATCTGCGGTGTTTACCCAGCTCGCCGAGCTCTCTGCAGCTTTCACCGTCTCGTGCGCCGACTGGCTGATGCGGGCGAATAGAAACCATCGCATTTATATACTCTAGCCTTCCGCTGCAACAGAGCCTTGGCGGCCGCAGAACCATGGCCATAGATGACCCTCAAAGCCCGATGAGGGCAGCAGAAATGAATTCGCTTGTCATGTGATTTTGTTTTCTCTCGCAGGCTTTTTTGGGAGGTCGGGCAAAAGACACACACGAGGTTCTCTTTATCACGAACAATTGAATAAGGATCTATGAAGGTCGAAACTCAATATTTAATAACTTAAAACAATTATTTTAGTAATATTTAACTGCAAAAAAAAAATATATAGATGCGCAAGATGGTCGGGAGCTTAATGCAACTGGTCCTCATCACCTGTCCACCTGGCTGCTGAGGCCGCGAAGAATCAGTGTATTCTTGCGCGCTTAGCGGAGTCCCAGCCCCATATTCAGGTCTGCGTACCTGAGTAGGGGAGTAGGGGAACCTCCTATGTCGGTGGCAGTAAAGTTTTCAATCAATCAATCAATCAATCAATCAATCAATCAATCAATCAATCAATCAATCAATAAATAAATAAATAAATAAATAAATAAATAAATAAATAAATAAATAAATAAATAAATAAATAAATCAAACTCATCGCCTGCCCCAAATATTCATTTTTTAGCCTTTGTCTAAAGTTGGCTGGGACACTCGGCATATGTCACTCCTGCTATATCAACTGTGGTAAATCATGATATATGCTATCCAACTTAGCAGGAGCGACTCATACAGAGTGTCCCAGCCATGGTATATCAACCGAGATAAGTTGGTTCAAATGTTACACCATGGTTCAGCTCAAGCAAATCTGTGGGGCGTCGAGCTAAACCATAAAAAGGTAGTCCACCTGAATCCGTGTTAAACCTCGAACATCCTGTTGATTTTTAATGCGACAATGTTAAATGCCGCGTTCTCCAGACAATTCGGCGTCAGTGTTGTCGGCGTTACCGTTGTGAGCGATAAATCACATGTTTGGCCAGGTAGTAGCTGACAGGTGACGTGGCCGTACACTGATTGGTCGTCTGATTGTGTGACATCACGAGGCCACGTGACGTGGCCGAGTCTGCAGGCACTGCCAACTCGGGCTTCATCGTTTAGATTGACCACTCAGTATCCTACGTCTGAGTGGTGATGATTGGATAATTGGTGCACTATAATTAAACGATAGTGATGAAGTGATTAGCAAAGCATGTGTACGCAAACGCAAAAAACAAGGATCTGCAAGGGGAGCCGGCAACAGGCGGGAGCCATTAACGTTGTCGAGCGTCACATTCGAAAAGGCGGAGCTAAGTATTCCCCCCCCCCCCCCTCCCCCCTTTTTTTTTTCCACGACACTGGGGCATCTCATATATACCCTTTGTTCGTTCCCGTGCCTCTGACGTCACTGTTGTTAGCGGCTTAACAGAACTGGAGCAATGAAATTGCGACAGGGCGAAACCGCGAACAAGAAGCCAAGAACAGCATAAGAACGGGGTTTTTATCGGGGGTTCTTCCTTTCGTCTCGTACGTGATATTTTTATTTGATCTCTGCATGGTTTCTTGTTCTTTCTCAGATGTTCGCAGTGACGTTAAACAACTGCAACGCCGAAGCCTCGCAGTATGGGACGAACGTATCACTGTTCTTTGCACAGAGGTAAAGCTGCGAATGGACGAGAAGGTAGAGCCGCAGCTGATATAGGTAGACAGAAAGTCATTTTTGATGAAAATGAAAGCTGCATGCACATGTTAAGCGTTGATAAGCGTTCGGTCATAAGATAACCGATGGTAGCTTAGGGTAACAAACTGGATTCCAAGGGAAGGAAAGCGTAGCAGGGGGCGGCAGAAAGTTAGGTGGGCGGATGAGGTTAAGTAGTTCGCAGGGGTCAAGTGGATGCAGCTAGCACAGAACCGGGTTAAGTAGACAAATATGGGAGAGGCCTTTGCCCTGCAGTGGGTATAGTCAGGCTGATGATGATGATGAAGCGTTCGGAAGAGGTAGAAACTTTATTCAATTCTGGTAAAAAATCTCCAGTGAAAAAAAAAAAAAAAATGCGATTGCGCCGCTAAGGCCCATTGTTCGTCTGAGGAATTCAAGTGAAGCCAAGCCATATGCAGGAGGGATGCGGAGGGTGAAAGATACAGTAGCTTCCTAATGACAGGTTTTTTGGCGGCAACTGAAATTGCGGTTTCTAATTCAAACGTAGAAAAATGAACTTCGAAATGTTGCCTGTTACAAAATCTGCTAAAAATTAATACAGTAGAACATTAATTTTTTTTTCAGTCAAGATGTGTGAATGGGAGCGTTTACATGCTAGCGCTGTGAAATGCAGTTATGAGTCATTATTGAATTTCAACCTTTCTAATCTGATGCTTATTTGGTCGCGCAGTTGTCCTCTTTTGCTTTTAGTGTGCGACATTTGTTTGTACGTTCGTCAAAACTTTTAATTTACTTTTCCCGTGCGGCATCAGTTACGTTTGCATGCAGTTTTTGCCAGTTTACCGCAAAAGTGGTAAAAAGCCTGTTTTTTTTTCTTTTAGCCGAACCGCTTTGTTCCATAAAATTAGTGTTCAGCTACAAAACCCTGACAGGTAACAAATTATTTAAAGCTATATGTCTGTGCTATAAGCTGGTACGTATTTAATTGAATAAACCATTACTTGGAGCCGGGGGGGGGGGGGGGAGGAAGGGGTCGAGCAAGGTCGAGGTTGTCAGGTTTCGTGGGGTTGCTAGTAGCCGTTGGAAAAGTGAGATGAAAGATCCTACGTGACCTCAACATTGACTACTGAGTTTGGAGTTGGATGAGGTCGCCAAATTTTTTTTTTTTAAAGTTGAGGTAAGTCCGAGTTTTTTTTTTAAGGTGGAATGCCTGTCTGTCTCTGGAATTCATATGCATTTTTCGTCGATTTGTTTCGACATCAGCGGTGTGCAAATGAATGGTACCAGCGTTAAAGTGAATAATGAAAATACAGCGCTTCGAAGACAAAGTCAAAACATTATTCTAGAGTGGACAGCACGTGCGCGTCCACTCTATGCTTCGTCCTTGTCTTCAAAGCGCTGTATTTCCGTGATGAAGAACCAGCTCGGCCGAACGTCCACCTTGCTAAAGAGAACATTTCGATGAATGCAAGGCACGAATCTCGTTACCGCTGCAGCACTATACGAGTATATGTATTCGGCACAAGAATGGGTTTAATGTAATCTAGCTTTTAGCCTTGCCAAGTCGGCTGTTGCATCGATTCTAAATGACGGTGAGAATTGTCTCAACATTGCCACTGGGCAATCAAGGAATGCTCGTAAGCGCTGAGCGCTGTTCGAAAAGATGTTTCTTCCATTGCCTTGTAAATATATCCGCGCGAGGGGGCTCTTTAGCGATGAAGGTGCTTGAGAAGAAAGCCCGGCGTACCGGCAATAAAGGTAAGCTCTCTCATTTCAACGCTCCTCTTTTATCGCGAAAGCATTACTATAGCTCCATTACGAGAGGAGATGGCGGTGTGTATAAAAATTGTACGAAAAAGTTAATCGGAATTTAACCACGGTTGAACTTAGTTTGACGAGCGAAAGCTCCGTTTTGCACGGTTTTGCTCTGCTTGCAAACGTTCGCCCATCTCGACCGATTGACTCACTGCAGCGGCTTCAGCGAAGCGCTCTTTCTGTCTCGGTTCTGTTGACGTGTGGCCGCTTGCTCTTCTGAATACTCTTTCGATCTCGCTTCCTGTTGGTGTTGCCGCTTCTTAGCTAGCTGTTTAGCCATGCGAGCAATTTTACGATCACGGCGATGCGATGGTCCCGGCTTCTCTTGCATGTCAGGCTAGGCAGCGGCTCCCGGCCTGTATTTATACAGAAGGCAGACAGTGACGCCACGCGACACGCCACGACTAGCGTCCCGATGTCATGCATCGTGCACACAGAACGCCGCCAATAAGAGTCACTCTTTCTGTTGTTAGTGGCTATGCCAGCTATGCTATTCGCATGTACGCGTTTTGCAAGCATGTAGTTGATATATAGTGCCTCTGGTGGTGACCGATATGAGCGGCACTCGACTGTCCTGACCACGGTCTAGGCAATTATCAGGGGTCTTCCTGAGACCAGCGGACTTCCGCACTTGCTTGGCGTCGATGTTAAAATACCTGCAGATTACGAGGCTGGGAGGGGGCTGAGTTCTCTCATGTTTTATAGATAAATAAGGAATGATTCACGTTGCACTTCCGGTCCAAGATTGCCAGACGCGCGTTTCAGAGACTTTTGTCCTCGATAGTACAAGCTCAATAACACGGAAAGTTGAGCTAGTTGGTACATATTTTTAAGGAATAACAGCGCGGAGACAAAGGACAAGGAAGAAGACAACACCTGCGCTGACTATCAACTGCAGTTTATTAGAAAGAAACACGCAAAAATATACTCTTTTCACAACCAATAACGCATGTGCAACACCAATCGCCAAACAGATACCTCAGTCTTTTGAATAAAGATAGATTAGTTCACAGTCATGAATAGATACAGAAGGGGTGCTTACACAGGAGTCATGATTTTTATGAATATGAAAGGCTTCACTGATTTCCCTTGTTAGTTTATCTTTGTGTTTGTACAGAATTTTTGTTTCATTAAAAAGGGGAACACATGAATTTTTAGAACAATTCAGTTGGTTGCTAAGCCCTTCAATGAAGGGCGCCCCATCCTCAAATCTTGCTCTGCATTACAGGAACTGTCCGCTTAACAACCAACTGAATTGTTCTAAAAATTCATGTGTTCCCCTTTTTAATGAAACAAAAATTCTGTACAAACACAAAGATAAACTAACAAGGGAAATCAGTGAAGCCTTTGTGTACGTACACAGTGAACCACACTGTGTACGTTTTCAGGATAAGCTTCTACATTCTACTGGTCGTCAGCGTCCAAATGCAGTGCTCCTTACTCTAAAGCTTCGCACGCGCGTGCAGTCTAATAGCTATTGCTTAGTTTGGGGCATTCCGCATCAAAAAGCGTCCTTTCTTCGTGACTTCTCACGGCGCGCGAACACCGGGTAGCAGATGCTGGCCCGCTGTGAAAGTGTTATCCTGATGCCTTCGAGCAATGCGTGGAACATGCTGGGGAAACAAGGTTCCTAACTTGCTTTGCCACAAAATAAATGAACTTCGATGTGAACGAGACCAGTCATACCGGGAGCGGCTCCGAATAAAGCTTACACAAGCATTCCTGCAGCAACGACTTTAAACCTCTGCAAACCTCAATAACGTTCAACCTGAAAATTTTGCCGCGCTTTTTATGCGAGCCAGTCACAGGGCATATCCTGATGCCGTGTGCTGCGTCGTGTAAGGGCACCATTAAGATCTCCCGGTTGCCGAAACTTAGCCGGACTTCCAGCGCCACTTTCTCTCTTCCTCCTTTCGCTCCTTTTCTCATCCATTTTCTCACATGGGTAGAGGTGCCCATAAAGTTTTTTTTTCTTCTTTTTTTTTCCATTGTTATTCTGGAAAGCGGGATGCTGCAGAGGTGATGCATGGCTTTTTTCGCCTCGGCTGCTTTCATTGTTGCCGCCAACGGGGCCATTTCAGGGACGCCGGAGACGATTGATCTGTATCGTAAGGTATCGCGTTTTTACCCCTCTTGTGCTGCCGTCGGCCTGTCGCCGAAGCTAAGCAGGAGGCTAGAAGCGCAGTCGTGTTTCGCACGCGCATCATCCTGATTGAACCCCATCGCCCTCTCATTTTGTAGCACTACAAACATCTTTTGAAACCCGGCGGGAGCGCGACATACGCCGATAACATGCTGCATTGACTATGGCGCCCAGTCCAAACTGCACGCGCCAGTGTACCACGCCGTATACACGCTATTGCTTCGCAGTAAGTGGCAAGGAAGAGGGCAGTCATGCAAACTACGCGGTCATTATTTTTTAGAGGTGCGGAGCAAAACAAAGCGCATGGCATGCCGGTATATTAGAGCAGTCAATTCGATGTCGACGTCCCTGTCGCTGGAGCACGTCATGATCTGACGTGGCGTTATCACCGTAATAAGATTAGTTGCCCGGCTAGCTGTTGTGCCGTATTGCACTGTCCTTGTGCTCTATGCCCTGTTGACCAATCTGACGCAAGATCAAATAGCCGTTTACTATGCGCTGTTGACCAATATGATGCAACACCAACGAGCCCGGCGCTTGTCCTATTCGAATATATTCTAATTCACCAGGCCCACCAACAACGCCTGTGTTGTGTTTCGTGTCCCTTCCTTGCGTACTATGCGCTAGTGACTAATACGAGGTGTTTTCACCAAGCTTCCTGTACGTCACAGCTTCGATTT
Organism: Amblyomma maculatum; assembly: GCF_055883805.1. Lineage (NCBI taxonomy): Eukaryota > Metazoa > Arthropoda > Arachnida > Ixodida > Ixodidae > Amblyomma > Amblyomma maculatum. The sequence goes on along the minus strand of NC_139347.1, from coordinate 50,495,342 downwards.
CTGTCTGAAAAAAAAAAAAAAATCGGGCTTCCTTGCGGTGAAAGGCAACATACAGATTCCAAACTTGGCGCCATAGACGCGACGGACTCTGCTATAATCTCTCTCACTCTATAAACCTGTCTGCACAGGCGAGGAGATGGGTAAAGGCAGGAGGTCCTATCACTGATTGGCACCGTCCTTGCCTATCTCTTTTCTCTTACAACAGCACTTTCATCATATTGCGCTCAGACGAAGTGCGGTACTTCTCCTCCGAAGGCGCCGAGACGTGACGCAGTGCCAGAATCGCTCATGGATCTGAGTGGCGCGCGGCTGTGATTTAGCTCGACAGCCGTCGCGTGTTCTTACCTCTCGTTGAGACGTTGATATGAGTGCTGCACCAAGTAACACATTTGGCGCTACTCAGACGAAAACGGCAGACTACTTTTATTATTCGGATTTACCACAGTTGCGGACAGGAAGCAGCGGAAAAAAAGTTAAAGACTGTCTCTCCGTAGTCATACCTGCCTCTATTCGAGCGCTTCCAGTCCGTCGAGGGTATTTAGAAGTAAAATCCTGTCAGGCTTCTTTATATAAATGATTTTCTTCTGATTATCTTAGTCAAGTGGTATGAAAAGCCTTGAAGATGTGAGCCACCGTTTCTCCTCCACAGGATCATACAGAGTGCAGGTCCACGTCGATGTGTGCCTAAAAGGATTTAAAAATGGTGAAATCTTGCAGCCATAACTGACTTTTTTTTTCGACTACACAGCGAGAATCTGCTGGTTAAAGTATAATTGCAACAGAAGGAAGCGCGTGTGCCGTGGGAAGTCCTTTGATTTCTGCGCAAAAAGAATGAAAGCATGGGTATGTTTTATGGGGCTACTGGGATGCAGCCTTATAACGCGATAGATTAAAGGCCTCGTTACCCAGCAAAATCAGCCGTAGGCGTTGTTGACGAAGAATCACGGGCATGGCGCTGGCAGGCGGTAGCTGCAGCAGCTGACATCGCGGAGCACTGACTGTTCGATGGTTTGTGCGACTTAGACCACATGACATCAGAAAGTTGGAAGAAGCTGCATACTCGATTTGCTCATTTCAGGTGGGAAGGTGGATTAAGAGTCAACCTTCCAGTGCTCTTGGATGCCGAGTGAGGCACGCTTCTCCTAGGCAACGGCTTATTAGCACTGTATGCTAATAAGAATGCGTGATATATTAGGGGCACAAGTTAAGAGATTCGTAATTAAGCGAGAAAAGACTACACGTACGCGAACGAGGAACCGCAAAGAGGAAACTTAGCGCTGTCGTGTCATACGTTATAGGCAGGCTAAGCTTAATTAAGTGTCCCGCATATTTTTAAGGTGAAAGCCTTTAATGGCTCATGCTGTCGTGGACAAAATGTGTCCAGCTTTTGCGGCGTTCTGATTAGCCGAGGCGGGATTACGTCATAGAGGTCTCGACCAATCACAGAGCACCTCCACAGCATGTGCGAATGCGTGCCTTATATGGCCATATGTCAATTAAAGATCAATTACCACTTAATTATTTTAATTAATTAAAAATAGAATGACTATGCCGGTAATTCAGTAATTACCTAATCAATGATATATAATTACTTATATAATCACTACCTGCTTAATTACTAACTAGTTACCTAAATAATTAATAATTACTGATTAGTTCCAGTTGCGTAGCAGAATGTGGTACTCAGGCTTTCGTCTTTCGCTACTTTAGTCGCTAAAGTCCCTCGTAATTTTTTCGCCTGGGACATCCTTCATATGAGTCGCAAGGAGGATTCTCCGCTTGAGCCCGACCATGCATTTCCTGACTGAAAACGAGGATGGTGTCCCATACGATATTGTAATTGCTTTGGGTCAAAGCACAATGGCGGTGCTTCACAAAGATTGATGCACGACAAGTCAGTGAGTACGCTAAGGAAGCCATTGTTAGTTGTAATGAAGTCATCAAGCGTGTACATCCGGTACTTGACTGGCTCTCGCGAATTTATTGAACCCTTAGAAACAGTAAAAGATTTTTAGCCACGTTAAGTCAGTCAAATGTGGGTGACGGCTCTCTTGCAGATATTGTGTATTTTTACTGCTATAAGGAAAAAAAAAAAAGCGGCGGTCGCTTAATTGTTTAATGTAACGGCCAGGGAGACTGACCTGCGCGCTTCACCGTTGTTTTAAACCGTGTTCGTGGCCGTATGACATTTTATAGCGTAGCTCTACTATTCGCCTTGTAACCCGGAAGGTCAGTCACTTGTGCACTTGACCTTGAGCTGCCGGATCGGGCCAAGAGCGAGCGCTCTTTTCCATGCCACTGTCCGCTTCTCCGTCTTCCTCGTCCCTAGCACTACTCGGGGCCACCGAGCGATTGTCCTGATCATGGACACGAAGGCTCTTCGTTGTGATACCACATGACAAGGGGGCGGATATGGGGGGTGGCGAGGGTGGTTAACAACTGCTTCCCGGCGCTTGGTTGCTCAGTCTCGCGCCATGGATGAGATGCGGGCCGGTCAGAGTGAGTCAAAGCTAGAGAGCAGGCGTCAGGGTGAATCTGAGCAGCAGCGAAGAGGAGGAATGACTGGCTTGAGGCAGAGGCCGACGAAGAGTGAGAACTGAGGCCAATGGACTCCTGGACCAAGGACTGCCGACAATTGCTCCCCCACCAGCTCCTTCCTAACCAACTACCTCTAAGCCCCAATTTTCAGCTGTTTATCAATCAATCAATCAATCAATCAATCAATCAATCAATCAATCAATCAATCAATCAATCAATCAATCAATCAATCAATCAATCAATCAATCAATCAATCAATCAATAAATCAATCAAAATCGCACAGATAAGAAACGCCAGTGTGACCGTGTAGCCATGCTACCAAAGCTTACGTTTCCATAACTAGGTTTAAACGGGATAAGGATCTGCATTTTTTCTTTTCATTGTTTTTAATATATGCCTATAACCAAGCGTAACCTCACACTGTGACGACGGCAGAGGGGCTTATTCATACCAGAGAGCGCGCGATTTTCCGTTCTTCGCATGCGCGAAAATGCAAGGATATTTGTGCCAACGGATAAGAGCGCAATAAAACCCGCCATTTCCTTTGCTGCCTTCTATGTTTCGTTCAGGAGATGATAACAGGAAGCTGATTCGTTATACCATCGCGCATGAGCAGAACACAAGATCGCGCTTCGGCGAATGTTATCGGGGTTTCGTTGCCTCATTGCTGCGTAGGTTTCTTTAGGAGATGACCTTCAAACCGTGTCATTGACGCTGCAAAAGCACCGGTGACTATGGGAGGTGGAGGTGGCCTGCCTTAACCAACAAGCACTCGAGACGCGATCGCGCCCCTTTCAATGTTGCCCTCTAATAGTGGATCGCTATGCTACGTGTGGTCTCCAGCGCTCTCCTCGAAAATCAGAATTCGTGCATCTACGCCCCTCGCCGAGATGCAATACACCAATACTTCTCTCTCTGGCTAGTGGACCCATACGCGAAGCCACAGAAATTAGAGTCCTCGGACTCTTTGTTCACCAAAATCGTCGCGCTGACACAACACTAGCCAAGCTTCGCAAGATTGGCGACTAAGTGGGCCGCATGGTCCGCCGCGTCTCTAACAAGCGGGGGGGCCTCAGAAGCAGGGATGCGATACGACTCGCCCATGCTTTTGTGATGAGTCGAATTCTTTATTCAACTCCATACCTGCACTTGCGCAAGCATGATGAAGACATCCTGGAGGTCACTCTCCGCAAGATGATCAAGAGGGCGCTCGACGTCCCGATCTCTACCTCCAATGCGAGGCTCCTTGTATTGGGGGTGGTGAACACCTATCGGGAGCTGCGCGAGGCGCACCTCACTAATCAAACACGCGTCTTACCCAGACTGTGTCCGGTCGTCGCCTTTTGGACCGGCTACATATACAACACAACTATCACATTGAGGAAAGAGTACGAGTGCCAGAGCTATATGGAGAGGCGCCCTCCGTGTTCGAGCCCTTCCTACCAAAATGGACAGAGAAGAGCACAATGGACGGCGTCAGGCGCGGGCAAATGCCCTGCACCGCCATTATGGCTCTAAACACAATGTTTTCAATGTAGATGTTGCGGGCCCGCACCGTTTTAGGGGAGGATGGTACACGGCTGCAGTCGTTCACGAGGAAAGACAGGTGGATGGCCTCACTTTTAAGGCCCCTAGCGCAACCCACGCGGAGAAGGTAGCAATCGCCCTGGCTGCCTCCCACACTCAATCTAAATTCATCCTATCCGACTCGCGAGGGGCCTGTCGGAATTACGAGCTGGGCTGGATAACGCCTACAGCACAAAGAATACTTCGGAGAGCAGCTCGGGATCAGGATCCCCAGACCCGATTTCTCATTTGGACTCCAGGCCACAAGGGCGTATACCAGGGAATAAGGCCGCCAACTTGGCCGCCCGCGCACTCACTAACCGATCCCCTGGCGTAGACCCTACCGATCTGGACCACGACACTTATCCTCTCTTAACTTTTCAAGAAATCTGTGCCTATTACCGGGACTCGCACCGTCAGTACCCAGCTCCGCTCAAGGGGCTAGGGAAAGCGGGCGAAAGAATACTTCTTAGACATTTTACTAATTCTACTGTGCCCGGCAGTACTCAAACATTTCGACCCATCCTTTTCTGGCCTCTGCCCTTTCTGTGGAGAGGTGGCTGACACCTTTCACATGGACTGGGCATGCCAGCCAAATCCTTCTCTTTTACCCATAACCCCTTCCCCTTACCCGAGAGGACTGGGAGGCGGCCGTGCTCGGCTGCCTGGATCTAGCGGCACAACAAGCGCTAGATTCAACAAGACCAATGGAGTCCCGGAATAAGGGACTCCACCTAGTATAGTAAGGGGAGCGGCCCACTAGGGGTGGCTCTCCAAGCAACCTCTCCCTTTGCAATAAATGCTTTCCGCCACCACCCCTTTCAACGTGCGAATCGTACTTCAGTTACATGTGATGAGCTGGAGCCTTGGTTTTGTGTACCAAAGCACAACCTCATCAGTGTCGTTGTTGTCGATTCCTCGCTCATTTGTTAGAGTGGGCTTTAAAATAAGAAGAAAAATAGAGTCGCGCCACGGAGAACTTGGCCAATGCACTCTGCACTTCTAGCATGTAACGTTCGAGAACCTGTGTAAGTGCTCTGAGGTCGTGTCACTCGCCCATGATAGGCGCCTAACGGGACAAGGACATATACTTTGTGCGGAGAAAGCATGCGACAAGGTAAATTTTTTCATGCGTCACTAAGTAATTGTGTACTGTGAGCGCAATTCTGCGTTGCCACGTCAGCTGACCACACATTTTCGTAAGGGAAAATCAACGTAGAAAACGCTTAGAGGAATTCCACCTGCAATGTATACCGGTACCTCGCCAGCATACTGGGAGTTGTGGAGAAGAAGACAAAGGAAGCACGACCCCTATCAATGGTGTTGCGCTCGAAGAGCGATGCCTATCTGCAGTTAAAACTCTAAACATTGCCTTTCACATGGACGTCCAGATTGTCTTCCTTTGACACATGCAATTGTTGATGTGCAGCACGTTGCCCTCGGCTGTTAGCTGATATGTGGGTAAATGCAGTGAACATCGCTGAGGGCACTATACATTCGGCGCTAGTCTCTTAAGACAATTTGTCTCGCGCTCTGCAAACAACGCATTGCGCTGATGTGCTCGATCGTGTGGCCTTGCTGCCGCTGTATACTACTGAGCCAGCCGTCCTTGACATCTGCCTTGGGCTGCCACTTTGCCGGTCCTGCACTGAACAGCCGTAGGCAGCGAAAGAGCAACGCAGGCGTTCGGTCGGAATGGCCCGCCATGCAAATGCGTGTCCGCGCTAACGCCGTTAACCGGCGTTTCGCAATCTGCCGAAGACGCCGCCGAGTCCGGCCAACCGCGGCACCTAACCCGATTTGGGACCTCTGGGCAGACCTCGCCAAAAGAGGTTCCCGCGGGCGAAGGAAGCTTTCATTTTCCCATTAGGCATGCCCTATTGATTGGGAGAGCGCTCTCCAGATTGGGGGATTAGGAAAAGGCCCCCGGAGATTTATAGCCGCGATGCGTCGCCTGCTCTCTGAACGTCGGTGGTCTGGGCTGCTGCGCAGGTCGTAGGCGCGCGCAGGGCTGGAATGGCAACCCTTTCCCTCCGCTCGACGTGCTTCCGTGCAGCACCTCGCGTCTCAGGTGAGCTATATTCTTTCCCTCTTTCATTTGCTAGCCGTACCGCATGTTCCACTTGAAGCGCCCTGTCGTGCTCGGTCCTATTGCGTTTTTTGTTTTGTATTGCCGTCTGAACTGCGCATTTATGTCCAACAATATTCAGCACACCCGTTGCACTATTTCTTCATCGACGGAAACCTTTGCTACGCCGAAATAATGTATTTTCGCTTTTTAGTACTGAGTCATGATCGAAAGAAAGGAAGAGGAGGAGGAGGAGGAGGAGGAGGAGGAGGAGGAGGAGGAGGAGGAGGAGGAGGAGGAGGAGGAAAAACTTTATTGAAATGGAAAGTAAAGGGACTAGCTGAATTACAACAGAACAGGAAAACATGCACAAACGCGGGACACTACTCCTCATGTACCGCCCAAAAGCAATCAAGCTTCACTATGACAACATTAGAGAAACTTTTCATACACTTCCTCCGGCGGATAAATCCCTCCCTACCACGCAAATACGCATTCTTCGACGAATACGCCAAATGCCCGATCGTTTCTCTACCGTATAAGACATTCTGCCGCATGCCTGCATTGTCTTGAAAGAAAGAACGATGTTGCATGGTGATACTACAGTGTACAAAGCGCGAACTCCACTTTATCAATCATCAGTATCAAGCGCCACTGCTACCCGGCTCCACTTGGTAACGATTTGTGCTAAGCTATTCGTAGAGATCCCGCTTTTGGTAGCGGGCTACGCAGGAAAATTTCTTGATTTTAAAACGGATTCAGATATTACAGCTTCCCATTAGCCTCTTCCGTGCAACCTATTGAAGGGGTCGATTGGTTCCGAAATGTTTGACAGATCTCCGCTTGCTTATCAGTTTCAGGTTGTTGCTCGATACCAGTTTCATGTGAAGAAACACAGTTGCTTACTGCTGTAATATCTTTTCGGGAAACTGGAATAATTAGTTATAAGTGTGAAGGAACGGGCTAGTTGGTAAGTCATCTTGCTTTGCTTTCCAAGATATTTAGTTATACTGGATGCGGTTATAGATGTGAATCTTGCGCACTTTTTCCCTCGTATTCGTATGGTCACATATTGGCAGTATGAATTTAGTGATTAGGGCTCATGGAATAGCTTCGTTTAAAACGGCTTTTAGTGCTCACTAGGGTTGGCATTTAGATTCCCCGATTATTTCGGAAGTGCCACCTTGCATTGCCGCTGCGGTCGGCCATGCGTGTCCTGCAGATACAATATATATTGGGCTCTTGGAGGCACACACTTCGTAACTCTGGCTGCTCATCTGCTACAATGTACAGCGTACGAAAGCCATCCCTAGCCCTTGTTTTGCCCTCGTCAGTCCAGAGTAATCCCCTTTCCGCGCAATGTTCAAGCACTAGGACCCGAGATCACACTGATCGACAATTTCTGTAGGCTCACAGCTGTTTCTTCGCCTCTTAGATTCTAAGACGTGTTTTCTAACAAGCAAGAAGGTGAGCAGTACGAAGCGTCGCAATTGCTTGTTCGACATTAATTTATTTCCTAGGGAGCAAGCATGCGTTTCCTTCAGCGTTGCCCTGAGGTGTACGGTTGTCTCCAGGGACAACGGTGACTAACTTGCTGGAATGAGCAGGCAAGCGAATATCGTAGTCCTACAGATACAAAAAATCATGACGGATCGTTCATCTTGGTCGGCCGGGAGCGCTCGAGCAGTAGAAAAGTTGACTAGATGCTCGCGGAGTTCAATAGCTGCTCCATATTCGTAAAGAAAGTCTATTCCGAGTCCATTTCCCTGAAACTCTCACCCAAAATAAAGAAGTACGCCAGAAAAGTAGCCTCGCAGATTCCAACTTTAGCAGTGCATATCCCAATCGGCGGGACTGAATGATCACCTGCCGTACGAATTAATCTCGCCCGTGCCGTGGCCTCATCACTTTTTTTTTTTTTTTTTTTTTTTTTCACTGCAGCGACTAAGCCCGCAACTCATCACTGATCAGTTAGCGTCTGTGGCCACGAGGTCACTCACTGCATGACCGTCGACAAACACTGACTGGTTAGCGGAAATGATTTTGGCATCGTCGAAGAACGGCGGCAGGGTGGCGGCTTTAGTATTCAGCGTCAGTGGAGGATGTCCGAAAGTGCGATCAACAACGGCTACGTCCCCGTAGGTCGATGTTCTTAGTTTCCATGACGCGGACTGGAAGACCAGGGACTGGCCGGTTCTGAGGGACCAGAATCGTTAGGTGAAAAACGCCGAGGAGAAGACGACCGGCACTGGAGCTTAGGTGAAATTATGGACGAGAAACGACCGGCTGAATTTCTCCTGAATTTCTTGCGGGCGTTCGCTGCAACGAGGACTAGGAGCGGGATATGTGAAAACCTGCAGATCAATTTGACGGTAACAGCAGTTACAATATAAATGGCCCGGCTCTCCACAATTATATAGCCGATGGGGTGGCAGTTGTCAGAGATCCGCCAAATGGCCGCTTTCCGCGTGTGCTGCCATTCCTGGTTGCAGGGTCTAGATGTCCGTAAGCACTGCTGGGGTGGTTTGCAGAACAGCGGTTCGGGGTAGGTGCAAGAGTGAGCAGTACTTCTACGTAAGAAACAACAGGAGGGTCGGGAATAGGTGAATCTATTCGCATACATTACAAAATTACTTTTGAAAATGAATTACATTATTAATTACTGCTCCAAAATTGTGCAAAAGTAATTAAATTACGTTACCAATTACTGACCCCCGAAATTAGTGCCATTACCATTACCCCTGAATATTAATGCAGTTACTCTTACTTTCCAGTTTTCACGCGTGAAAAACTAAGAAAACTGAGTGAACGAAACTGCAACACTCTTCACATGACTCGACGCAAATTCTTCCTTCCTCTTGCCAAGTTCCGCCCCAGACAACTATTCCCTCCTCTTCTTTCCCATAGAGGAAGACATGACAGTGGCAGCAAAACAACGAAAACAGAAACACGGTGGTCGAACTCTCGTCCCTCTCATCGCGCTCATTACAGAAACAATTGGCGAACTCAGCGCTTCTACTGCCCAGAGCTGTCACCAATGTTTGAAGCTGTGTAGCAGGTTGTTTATTGCTTCGGTGGTCGCAGGAATCGACTTCAGCACCTTTCGCCCTGTAATGTTCACGCCGTGGGATTTGGGACTTTGTGCCTGTCCTCTCCCCTGTTTGCCTTGTGCGGACAAGTTTAACCAGGCCCCACTGGCGTCGCTAGGGTCACCCGCACCCGGTGCAGAAGCGCGGAGCCCCCCCCCCCCCCCCTCTCCTCCCCCCTCGTTTCCGCGTTTTAAGCACCGGATCGCAACTTCCTTTGTATCTCCTCTGTGTAGTGATTAGACTTGCCATTCCACTGAGCAAGAGGCATTCCGTGCCTTTCGGCGTTTTGAAAGTGTGAGGTGGATGTGTGACTGGGCCGATGAGCGAGAAAGACAGGAGATAAATGAACAAGACAAAAAGACGGCCGGAGAGATACTAGTGCCAGCGGTCCTCGCTTGGGAAAGGGGCGTGAACTGCACATACACAAAAAGAGGCTATGCGGCGGCGCGGCCGCCGACAGGTATCGTCTATCCCGAGCAGGGGTTTCCGATGGGTGTCAGGTTAATGCTGGTGTTTCCAAAGTACAGACACGTCACACGCCCGGTTCAACGTTAAAATGGCGTGGAGCCTCTGGCATAAACCTAAGCCATGTGTTTTCAAGCACTCCTCACAACAGAATACTCACAACAGAATAATTCGTTCTACGAGAAGATCACACTTGCCAGTCAGTGTTTCAGCGGCACCAATGCACGCCTTTTCGCGTCTTTACACAATAATTAATTTCGCTCCCCCCCCCCCCCCCCCCCCTTCTTCCCGCTCACTGCCCAGCTGCACTCCCATGAGCGCTGCACCCGGTGCGGACCGCACTCCCCTCGCGACGTCACTACCACTCTGTCCTTAGCCGACGCAACCTAGGGAGTGGCAGGGAGTGTGCCTGACATGCTTTGAACTCCGTGCTGCGCCATCTGCCCCTATGACGGCCCCTAGGCGGTCAGATGCGCAGTTCTACTCATTTCTTTTTCTCTTTGTAGATTCGTTACCCTGCCCTAAGCCTGCCACGCTTCGCTCTTGCTTTCAAGGCGCCCTACCCAGCGTACCTTGTTCCGCCTACACGAAGAGCAAAGATTCATTTTAGTAGAAGTAATTCCGAAAGTAATTATTTGCTTTACTTTTTTTCTGCGAAGTTATGGACCTAAAGTAATTCACTAGATTGCTAAATTACCACACCTGAAAATTTATTCATTACGTTCCCAGTTACCGGAAAAAGCGTTAAAATTACTGCAATTTCATTACAGTAATTCAGTTACCGTCATGTCTGCGGGAGGTGTATGGAGGTGCACAGTGTGAAGCTGTTGCAGCTCCTCCCGAACAATGCGACGCGCAAGCTCTCTTAGTGAATAATCATTGGTTCTCACGTGGCAGGTTGGGACAATCGACGGGAGTTGCAGTGTGCGGCTATGCTGGATGGCTCGTTTCTGCAGCGCCCGCTTCAAGATGGTAGCTTTGCAAACAAATTCATCCACAGTGGTGGGTGGGCTGCCAGCGAGACTGGCAGACAGATGTTCCTTTACACTGTGGATAACGTAATTGACTCTTCTGGTATCGGCCATGTTCTGGTCAGCGCTCCGAAAACATCGGTTCATGTCCTCAACTAGCATCTTGACTCTCTCGTTGGGCCACTGCATCCGACGCTGAAGGGCTTGTTTGAGCTTTCATTTCGTTCGGGGTTGCCATAGTCCCGCAGGAGATGACTATGAAATTTCTGCCTAGTCGTAAGGGTCGACTCATGGTTCTCAAACCATGTTTTGGCGGAGTCCTGAAATGCGAAGTACACATTCTGCAACTTATATATTGGTCGTTCCACTCGTTGTAGGTAGCGACGCGGTCATAGCGATCAAGCCTATCTTCGACGTCCTCAAAGGGGTCCTCTTGAAAAGCACTCGTAGTGAGTGGCACATGAAGGACGAACGCGGAGTTGTAGCTCCCGGTAGGTCACTGATTTGGGTGGCCGTTGTGACGGGTATTTTGTCAGGGGGAGGCTCAGTTGTGGTGCTAACTCGCGGGGAAGGCCTTGCGGGCGGTGGCTGTTCCGAGGGGTGGTAGGCGCCGTTGCCCCTTCACTCTGTTCGCTTTCTTCCGGGACGAAGGGCGCACATCGATCCGCCATTTGCACCAGTATATCACAGGTGAAATTAGGAGCACAAACAGCCGGTTCGGCATCCTGCGCGCACACAAGCTGCTGCTATTGTTGATGGCCCACATACCCACATGTGTTGATTGGCCAAGGTGATGGTGATGATTTCCTCAGTCGTAATTGCCCAAGGTGTTATTTTTGTTATTCTCCTCTAAATTAATGACACGTATTCAAACAAGGGGATCGGCCAAGAATTAAGATGCAGAGATATTTGTTTTTGAGATGCGTACACAGGCACTTTGTCCTCTTCGTCTTTTAATGAGGGAGCAAGAACGATGCCATCTACCGATGCCACAGAAACAACTCCCACAATGCATGTGACACTATACGTACGCAATGTAAAATGACACAAGACAAAAATTATAAGGACGATCACTATGTTCTTTAATGGTAACTTTGAGCGCAGCTCGTTTAACAGCAGTGACAAAAGAAATATTTCCACCAGCTTCGTTCATTCTTCTTCTTGGAAGGCAACGATTCGAGTGGCTTGATCGGTGCGAACCCTCTGTCATGCAAACTATCGCGTGCGACAGCTTTGCCTTCATTCTTCTAGGCGTGGCCTTAAGTGTCTTGAAATTATGGGTGTTTGGAATAGCGATTAATTAGGTAATCGCTTCTATGTACTAATGGGCGCACTACGGGCATCCACCATTACGTTTCACATTCGGTTTACCACCTGTCCTCACAAGTGCTATGTCGGCTGGTCGGCTCTCATCGTAATGGACCGGCGCTTTTTACAGCTGTAAGAATACGTTTCATCTAACTATTTTAAAGAACTATCATCAAGGGGAACTGCGGGCTCCTAATGCAATGAAGAGGAACCTTTTGCGTAACGAAAAGTCGTGACTTTGCTCGGCGATTTGACGTCCAACGGCTACTCATGATGCTTTCTCAACTACCAGTGGCAAAAATCCAAGGGGTAGGGAGGGGGGGGGGGGGGGGGGGGTATATTTAAGCTCCGCTTTTATAAGGACACGAAGCGACAGTGTTAGTGGTGCCCGTCTGCGCCACTCCTTTCGGTTCCCCCTACACGTACACACGTCCGTTGCTACTCGTCCATTATACTCCCTTAATATCTGTCTTTATTTATTACTGCGCATATATTAGAATACAGTCGTATGCTACCATATTATGTAAAGAAACGCTGCGCGACATAGATATAATGTTCGTTATTCGATGACGTTAGGGAGAACTTTTAAAACAACAACATGACTTTTAATAGTCCAAACTACACTCACTATGACACTGGTCGGAGAGCGTCTCAATGAACAACCGCACTGCTCCGGAAACGCTGAGTGTCTATCTATTCTTCCCCTTGCAGGGAGCACGCACACAAGCATCCCTCTCGCGCGCCACCCACCGACCACAACACACCACACGAGCACACAACCGTACCCCGCGGGGAAGAATAGGCAATTCCAGTCCGTATACGTCCCTCCCCCGGAGTCAGTGGGATGACCCAGATGTATTGCCGTAAAGACCGCAGTAGCGGAGGCGGCACCAGGAATATTCAACATATAAAGCCCTGCTTTAACCACACCGTATTTCTGGACGTACCTACACATCGTATTGCGCGGCATGTCTGAACCGGGATTCCAGTGTTCCGGAGGGTTCAATTCTCATCTCACCCTCGGTACAAACTCTAGGAGCTGCCTGAATTGCCAGCTCCTGCGAACTCAGCCAACTGATGTGATCTCGCGAGGTCACACAACATGAAATAGAATTAGTGCCCGGCCATCCCACCTGCCAATTTTACCACCTGCCTGAGAAAGCCGGGATTCTTCACTCACAACCTCGACGCCTGATTTTCTGTAGAACGGTGCCTTTGACGCCACCTATCGCGTTCACACTATGTCGCAAAGAAAAACTTTAAATGTTTAGCGGGTGTACGGCTCTAACTGAACGATTTTGTAGACATTTTGCCCCGTCGCCCCGTTGTCCAAGATCCGTCGCGCTGCCTCCGCGCGGGACAACCGCAGGCCGTTCTGCACGGTCGAGCCTCGTGTAGTCTGCCAAAGCGCAGCCGCAATCACGGCGGCGTCTCCGATGACAGCGGGCTTTATGAGCGCTTGCTTTATGGTCGCCTTGAGAGTCGTTGCGCGGCGCCGGCTGTGTAATGAGCTTTGCGGCCTTCTCGGCGCCTCCCTGAGCAGCGCGACCGCGTCTTCCGCCGTCCGTTTATCACAGGTCGCGGGCAGCGGGCGCGCAGATAAGGTCAATCGTTTGTTTAAACGTCGCCACCCTGTTCGCTACGAGCAAGGTTGCGGCTGTCGCATGGCTCGGTCGCGAAAGAAGTTCCTCTTTAGCAGAGCATTCTTTCTAAAACCGGCAGTCTTTTTTTTTTTTTTTTCTGTGCACTGGAATCGTGCACCTCCGCCGCCAGACAAGGCGTGGTTGCTTTACATATAAATTGGTTCAGTTAGTAGGCGAAGTCAAGGTTCACTCTAGACGGCCGACGAGCCATGCACCCCTTCGTGGGCTCGCACAACGAGGTACAGAGTTCGCGAGACAAAAGGAAGCGCCATTTGTAGTTTAGCTTGCATGTCCGAGCATATTTGTGACCCAGGAAAACGGGCTGGTGTTTCACGATTCTCTTCCTGTCTTGCCACTGGCAGGGACACTCCTGAATGTATTGTGGGGATGCTTAATATTTCGTGGCTCGGAGGGCGGCTTATCAGCTACAACCGTGTAAGAGCCTGCGTCACGTTTGTGGCGCCTCCACCGAATTAATCTTTCCTCCAGCGTTGGTTGTCTTCTCAAACTCGGTGAAGGACTATGCTTAACTCTGGTCCAACGGGCCACGTACTGTATTAAAATATGTACCTGAATAATTACTTAAATTTTAATTACTTAGAATAATTACCTAAATTTTAATTACTTAGAATAATTAGTTAGAATTTCAGACTGCTGTACTGCGTACGGGATCTCAAAAAATCTACATGAGCCTTGTCATGTTGAGGGAGGGAAGGGCAGTGGGAGAGAGAGGGAGAGAGAAACTTCCTTTCAGAGCAGGCGTGAAATATTTGCCCCAGGTGGGTAGCCTCCTCAGTCGGTGAATACGTTAAGTAAAGGCGTCGAGGGAGCAAATGAAAGCGCAATGAGAAGACCGAGCACATAAACAGGGCAGAAAAATAAACACGTGAGGCTCTAGAAACTGCAGGGAACCGCGCAAGAGATCAGGAGGAGTATGCACGCAAATAAGTCTAGCGATTATTGAAATTTTGAAACACCAAGTCGGTAGCTTCCAAACGTATCAGATGCCTATGCATAGTGCAGTTACACGCACCTCGTTCTTTGCAAACATTCATTTATCTATTCGCTTTTTCATAATTGGCAATTGCCGCCTCTCGCGTCAGAGTTGGTAGTATAGGTGGAGAGCAGGAAATATGGGATTCTTGTCAGCGCGAAACTAGGGCTGTGTGTATATTCCATTCTATATCCTCGTCCTTATGAGCACAATGAATGCTAGGTTCAGGAATCAAGAGGGCAAGTACTCTTGTAGAGATGTCGGTCAGCGAACCGCGACTTTCCTCCCGCCCTTCGCTCAGGTTTTTGCAGATAACCAGCGAACGATTGTACACCGGGCGCTACGACACCAGAATCGGAGCTTACCATTGACAAAGGGGAGAAATAATAAACCGGGAGAGACCTTAGGTTTTACGCAACTTGCCTCAAAGCCTCACTACGAATAACCCGCCGGGGTTGTCTGGAAGAGTCTTCAAAGTATATAGCTGACGGCGGTAATTCTTACTGCTGAACTTATTATTTATTTATTTATTTACAGATATTGCTAATTCCATTCGGGATTGCTGCAGTTGGGCCTATGTTAGTACAGAGAAGTGTATATAGAGCATATAAGGAACACACAGTGACATGATCATATGTAGAAAGCAAATCAAGAATGTAAAATGCATAGGGTACAAAAATGGTGAAACATATTATACAAACAAAAACAATTATGAGACAGATATGAACGAGAATTATACGTGTATTACGACACTACACTAAGAGAAGAAAAAAACATAAACATCGCTAACTATTAGCTCGTTTCGCAGCTGCTGATGTTGGTTAGTTTAGCATACTAATAAATAAAAAAAAACATAATGGTTATCGAATAATAGTGGCTCTAGTTCTGACGCGGGCAATTTTTATTGCGAAAGCAATACCACGACAGCCAAAGCGAGATCTCGGGTGGCTACGTCGTGAAGAGGCAACTACGCTGTGAAGAGACGTAGCTACGGTCTCCTCATAAAAAATCAGCCTGCCATGACATTTGAATTCACGTTACCCCTGTTCCACGGGCAGGAGCTGCCAACTCGGGTCGCTCTCTTCATACGGGAGGGTGATATCAGAATCAGCCTGCCAGAACCGTTTTCATCCTCGTTACCCCTACGACACGCAGCCACGTTCATACAGCTTGGTTGAAGCGTGGCTTTTTATGTGGGCTGGTAGCTTACGCTCTCGCGTCATACCCTTAAAGGATGAGCTCAAGTGTCCCCAATAATGTAGCACCTTACACTGATAGGGCGTGATAGGGTAATGCAGCAAACAAAAGAAGCTTCCGCCGTTGCTTTCACAATGCAACTAGGGTTAATCAGTGCTAAACCACAACAACTTTTTTTTTTTTCAGTTGTTCTTTTTTAGAATCGCTGCCGTATTATTTTAGAGTTCTAGAGTTTTTACTAGCCCTGATCCGCTTTTCTTCCCCAGAAACCAGCAACATAGCACAATGGGCGAGTTGGTAAGTGTATTTTCTTTCCCTGGTTTTCCTTTTCAGTTGCGCTGCTAAGTCCTTCCGAGGAACCAGGGCAGCCGATCCTTAGAGGGATATCCTGAATGACTGCTGCACCCGTTTTCATTTCGGTTCAGCCTGTACAATAAACCGGTATGCCGATTCCGGTATAAAATTAATTGCGGATTTTTCAATTGGTCATGATGTCAAAGACGGTTATATGAAAATAAAAATAATGAGCGACGATATTCGCCGTTATCGCTTTCGCGCCTTGCGGAGGAAATTCGTCACTCCCGCGATGCGCGACGTCGGCGTGAAAATTTGTGCTCCAGCTTTCGGCAAGCCGCCTCGGAAAACGTTTGTGCTAGGAGAGCTGCGCTGCTCCATCTTAGGAAGAGTCAGCGTCAAAGAACCTCCGAAGTCATGAGGCATTGCATGTAAAGAGTGGCCAATTTTTCTTAAACGATCTTTCCACCAACAAATTTGCAGTAACCTGATCCTCCCAAGCTGCCTTTCCTGTTTTCATTGGTCATAAGGCTTTCTGTGCTCCGTTTTTCGTTGCCGATTGATCAGCACTAATCCCATTCTCATTATCGCCCTGATCACTTGGGCTGCTGTTTAGATCAGAACTGAGCTACTTAGACTATCTTGCGATTATTGGTAATGAGTCTAGAGCCAGCGCTAGCCTTGCCTTTTAGCGCGTACCTAAAATTTTGCCTAATCATAGCTTCCTGTCGACTTGTTTTAGGCTACCGCCATTCTTTAGAGCATACTCGATTCTCGCCATATACTTCCTTATGTCGCATATACTTTATGATTATCGATATTTGACAACTCTGTCAGTTATATCCTGTGCCTGTGGTAAACGAGCGTGGAAAAGACGTACACGGCAGAGCCCAACTAATAATAATAATAATAATAATAATAATAATAATAATAATAATAATAATAATAATAATAATAATAATAATAATAATAATAATAATAATAATAATTGGTTCACGCAGTATCTGTCACACTTGTTTTGTGGGCAGCTGAACCGCGTCGTAAGGGAAGGGAGGGAGGTGGGAATGAAGGCGGAAAGAGAGAAAGGGGTGCCGTTGTGGAGGGCTCCGGAGTAATTTCGACCACCTGGGGATCTTTAACGTGTACTGACAGACTGTTAGGTCCCTGTTGTAGGTCGTCATTCCACCCCCCCCCCCCCCCCCCCCAGGTCCCTGTTGTAGGTCGTCATTCCACCCCCCCCCCCCCCCCCCATCGCTTCGGTGGCGGACGACGGCTGTTGCGACGCGCTTCTTTCACTCTCTCCCTCTTATTTTACTTTCTTTCCTCTCTATATTCTCCTCTATCCGCACGAGGCAACGGGGGTGGCTCAGCTACAGAGCTAGTAGCAGGCCCGTACATTTTATTTTCCTTCTTCCTCCAGTCGCAACAACAACTTACATCGCACAGCCCATGGACGCTACTTAGTTTCGCCTCCATCGAAGCGCAGCCGCCGGCGGTCAGGATCGAACTCGCGTACTCCAGCACAGTAGTCGGGTGTCTTACCACTGCACCATCGCAGCGGGGCAGCCCAACTAGCCCAAATTCTCAATTTAATGCTATTTATATCCTGTGTGTTGAGTTGGAAGCTTTTATGTTTTGGCTTTTGTTAATCAAATCTTTCGTCTCCTTAAGTAAAGTTCCGATAACCTGTCTAAATATCCTACCGCATACTTTATTGTACGCTCAGTAATGATATGCCTGAAATGACCTTTTACTGGCTCTATATTAAGATCGTCTTTCTCGGTTAAAACGAAATATCTACTCTGCAGCGAGAATGCAGCGATATTTGTTGTTAGAACCGTCGTCGTTTTCACCGCTTCGACAGAGGGCGGCCGTTGTGATGCGCGTCTTCACATTCATTGTTTTTTGTTTTTTTTTCGCACCTCTGCGAACTCTGCGATTTCCGCACGTGACAGCGGGAATGGCTCAGCAGGAGCCAGTCAACAGGCCCGTGCACTTTCTCTTCATTCTTAAATTCAAACAACAACAACAACAACAACAACGACAACAACCGCAACAACAACGGCGATGACGCGACAACAACAACTGCAATGCATTGGTGCTGTCCATTTCGAGGTTGAAGGAAGTCAATTGCAGCGATGCACAGGTGTACATGTAATGATTGCGTTCGTAGCCGCGAGTGATAATGGAACGAGGGCTAATTTGGCTAAGGAGCGCTATGGAAAAAGGCGCGTTACGTCTTCACAAGGCGGGATACTTATTTTCTAAATAATTCATCCTACAAAAGCAAAACTCCGCACCTCGGTAGCCGTTTCTTAAGTTGGTTCTCTGCGCGAATGAGGTAGGAATGGGGCCAAACATCTATTTCTAGTTAGAAAGGAAACGTCTCATATTTGTGCTAGCACCACTACAACCCTGCATATGCGTATTCGCCGGGCAAACTGCCAAACCAAACCAAAACAACATCAACAAAAAGAAATGATTTGAAGGCAGAGCGCGATAAAACTAGACGTAGGTCACACCAAGCTAATGAATTCCCTCAGTTGGCTTTTACCTTATCTTTTCTCTGCGATAGTGTTTCCGCAGTTTTTATAGCGCCCCTAGCTGCCGTATAGTCATTAAACTAGAAGTCATTTGAAGCAGCTGGCGTAAGTTATTGGAAAGCGAAATCGACTCGAAATCACATTAAGTTCAGAAGGCGCGAAAGCAATGGTAAATTGCGCACTTCTACTCGAGCCGATGGTGTATAAGGGAACCGGCGCACCCGCGTGCATTCATTTCTGCTAATTGTGCGAACCACAGAGCTTTCGCAACACGGAAGGCGTGAATTATACGTAATGAAATGCTTTGAATGCGTGGCCATAGTGGGCCGCACTCAAGGCTGAAATGGCTCCATGACTCGTGGAAGGAAATATTTCATTGTTTTGTATATACATGCTAGGAGAGGCTGATGCCTGACTTTCGAAGATACGTATGCTGCTCCTTTTCGCATGTGGAAACAAATCGCGCAAGAGCTGATGACGTAATGTACAGCAATAGACAGCTACGACACACAGTACGCAGCGTGGAGAAGAAAATGCACATGCAAGAAATGCTAACAGTAAATATGAAATAAACACAAAACAATGTGAAGATGAATTCGGAAGACGTATAAAATGAGAATAAATGAAAACAGTAAGCAAAAAATAAACAATGAACAAGACCGAGACACTTACACTAAGTTCATAACATCACAGTCGTAAAAATCGTTGAATCAAAACCATCCGCCGTCGTGAACCAGTAATGCAGCCACGGCAAAGAAAATACGGTAGAGTGCATTGAATGTTATTAGAAGTAATTCTAGTGACACCTACTAGCTTTGCATCCTGCCTAGCAATTGTAACCAAAGAGGTGCGTTCGCGCAGGCTTCGCGTTGCTTGATCAAGCTCGCTAAGTCCGCAGGAGCACGTGAGTCGAAACGCCATCCATGGCGGAAGGCTGCGCATCAGAGAAGCTCGGGGAGAACGGACGCTCGTCGCGAGGCAAGATAAGTGAACGATGAGAAATTTCTCGCTTCATTTAGTTGGAGCTGCGTTTCTTCTTTTCCCCCGCCATTCATCCTCAAGCTCCCTTGCGTCCTTAAAGCGGCGGAAGGCGTCGCTAGAGCATGAATCATTTACGAGCGAACAGCATCAGACGGGAAGCCAGCTAAATGCTGCGCGCAGTGCCCTCGAAGAAAGAGAACGAGGATGAAAGGCGCTAAGGCGCACGCGCCGCATTTCAGCGACTCGAGAGCGAACGTCTCCGGGACAGGCCTCTCAGTTTCCTGTCCGAGGGACATCCATCAAAGGCGGCAATTTGCATTGCATCGCAAGCGGGCCTATACGGGGGGACTACGGAGTTCCGTATGGAGAGACACTCGAGGGGTGAGGTGCACAGAAGCTGCGCGCCTTGCCCGCCGGGACCACTCAGGCTGCACCCCCCCCCCCCCCCCCACACACACACACACATCGGAACAGACACACACTAGTGAAGTGATGGTGGTTCCGGTGCTGCCGTGCGGCTCTGGTATTACGGAGCTGCTGCCGCGTTCGGATGGGGCATCGCGATGATTCCCGGCACGCACTCACGTAGCCGCCGGACGCATGCTTTTCGAGAAGTGCGGCGAAAGAAAAATGCGCGCGGACGGCATTGTTCCGGCGCGATCATAAGCGCGTGCTTGCTCTTTTGTGCCGCTCGTGGCGTGAGTGCGGCGTTGTATTCTCCGAGGTGGGACTCCCCCGCCAGGCATTGCATGATCTCGGCCGTGCCGTGCGAGCGTGCGAGCATGCCAGCGCGCTCCGAGAAAGTCGTAAAAAGCGGGCACATCGGACGAAGTTTCGAAGGGCCATGACGTCACCGTGGCCCCGCCGGCGCTGTGCATGCTGAGGTCGGCACACGTGGACGCCGCCTTGCCCACGCGACGCTGCGTGCGGTGGCTTTGACGTCTGCTTCACAAACCGAAAGCCGATTGCCGGAAATAGTGACCATGACTTTCACCCTCTAATATAGTGCCTCTACTTGGCGGAATTGAGCATGGCTCTCATAGCCGTGTCTTAGTCATTGGCCGTCACAGTAAAAGCAATAGCCAGCGCGGACAGTGGGGCATTTCTTGGTCTGGCGCTGTAGTCCGTAGCGCTCGCGTCTCGGCTAGCAGCACTTCCGACCATCACAGGTGCGGTGCGGTAGAGAGCCTGTCATCCAATTTAACTCGGCAGAAAGGTGTTGGTATCATAGCGGGTCCGCTATCTACGTTCCTCCGACTAGAAGGAACGCACCGCTTGCAAGAACGAGCCAGGGTGCAATCCGAAGGCGATAGGCTAGAAGCCCAAAGTCACACAGCCAAGCAAGCAGTTGAAAGGTTGGCCAGGGCAAAAGTGGCTGCGAGACTAGGCCCCTGCTCGCGACATCGTCCGCAGGGGCGCGGAACACAGGGCCTACAAAACATGCCCGCGCAGCCTGCCTGTACACGGAAGTTCGCGCCCGCAAAGTGGCGGTCGGGCTGAGCGCTGAAGTACTCGGTCACAGTGGTTAAACGCAATATAGAACACATTATCGTTGTTTGATGGTTAATCTTCACACCAACGTCAAATAACATATGTAATAGCGGCATCAAATAAAAATAAATACAAATTTCTATTTTGGTTAGAGGCAAAATGTTCGCCGCACCGCGTAGCGGAACCGGATGGCCAACAAGTTTAAGTGAAGAATTTCAAACAGACAGCTGGCAGGTGACTTTGTTGACTTCGGCTGCATATTTACGTTTTCTTTATTGCTCCACTCGACCAAACCTGCTAAGGATGATTGCGAACGGCAGTTTCAAACGCTTCCGCGCTGTTCTTTATACACTTTTTTGGCGGCAGGTTTGTTTTATACAATTACGTCTGTTTTCTGAAATATATCCATTGGAGCAACTTCCTCGATAATTTTGGCTTTATTTGACCCCCCCCCCCCCCTCTTCTCCTTCCCTTCACTATCAGATCAGGATTTTTACCGACAACCATTTACGGCGGTGGCGGCATTTCGGTGGCAGGAACGAACCTAACCAGTAGGTATGCAGGACGCAGGGGCGGAGAATTGAATAGCATTAAATAACTAGCAAAGCACACACAAAGGTTAAAAAAATTTGCATAACTGCAAAGAAGGTATAGAAAGGTGTAGAACTATACCGAAATGGGAAAGGACAGATCACGAAGGAATCTTTCTTTGATAACTGAAGGGGTTACATATGTAGCTATATGAGGGTTCATTGGAACACGCAGCTACAAAAAGAAAGTTAACCAAGAAAATGACACAGGTGCAGTGTGTTGTGGAAACCTTTGAACATCCTATACTCGAATGTGCACGATAGTATCGATCCGGGCGCCGTTGTAGGTACAGTCCCTTTTTCTGAGGCTCTAGGGTTTAGAGATACCAGTGGTCAGGCGAATGAATCTACGGTGGATGTTAGTAAAAGCGATTGAAAGATTGGTGGCTGCAAAGCAGAAAGGTGGCATAACCTCAACAGAAACCTAGCGAATAGACGTGGCAAAGAGAGGCGAGGACAGGACGGGCGTAGTACTCGTGGTGTCCTCGCATTTCTCTGTCCCGTCTATTCGCTAAGTTTCCGCTGAGCATAATAATGTCTAACCAACTGAGTCTACAGTATAATGAGGTGGCATAAGGTTAGAAGTGCAGAATTAAGTTTCGTAAGTGAAATGGCGAAATAGTTGACCGATTTATAACATGTAAGGCGTAAAAGAAAAAAAAAAATTGAGCATCATTTCAAAGGGGACGCTGTTATATATTCCGTCCGTCCATCCGCCCGCTCATTTACTTAACCTATCCACCTATCTGCGTCCTGAGACGCGCGCGCGTTTTCAGACAAAGACTAAGGGGTCTTCGTCCGATCCACCAAATAGCTGATAATGATGAATCATCAATGCACTCTGATATAGCGTTTTCTGCACGGAAGCGGAGCTCCAAATACCTGGACATCATTTAGGAATTTGTGGTCAAACAGGGTTTTGCCTAATTATTTTGGAGTACAAAATTAGTACTGAAGTACTGTATTGACGATTTCCCTATGATGTAAGGTGAATGTGAGAAAACATCCGACGTGTTACGCCAGTAACCAGTTTAATTATACTTTGGGGAAGTGTAAGACCGTCCATGGGTGTTAGGTTAGTGTCGTGCCTGCAAACTATGCTTCTCCTTGCCACACGAAAACGCTTTTGCACTCCTATCGTGTCAGGGCTGAATCACAACGCAGGAGGCAAGAACAACAGGGAAAATAGGCGACCGCATCGAAAATAAAACAGGAGGCCGAAACGGCCGAAACGCGACGTCTGGTTCGCTTCTTGGAGGATCTTCCTCCCGAGACGGCAATTAACTTGCGCTTTTCAGCGCGCACCATCCATTGAAATGGAAACCGACGCCGCACGTGGGAGGCGAATGATGCCGTTAGGTAGCGCGCTTCTCCCGCGTATACTTTAGGGTAAGCCAGCGCCAGCCCTCGCCGCCTGTTCCCCTCGTCTCTCGTCGGCGGGTTCTTTCGGAATTGCCCACCCCGGCGGGCGTGGCGGCCGCTACTGCCTGCCGCTGACACGAAAGAGCGGTGGCGACGGCCAGGGAGCAAATGGAATGCTACGCAGCCGCGTTCGGCGGGCGAAGAGGGGGTGAAGAAGGGTCCAGATTGCATCAGAGCTGTGGTCGAGCGTCGTGAGCTGGCCGACCTCGCGGCGGCGACTGCGCCGAAACCGCGCGCGGTTCGATTGCGCCCCCGTGGCCCCCGCGGAATTCGCACCCCCTTTATTTCCGCGTGGGACGGTGCCGAGGCCGACGAGAAACTTTTGGCGGAGACTTAGCTCGGAGGGAGTGCGCGAGGAGCCCACCGCTGTAACAGAGCTGCCGTCTGCTCATTTGCACCCTCTATGACTCGCGTTACGTGAATTTTATTGCGTCGAGACGACCTCGGTGGTGTAGATTAAGCTGACATGTGGCTCTAAACACTTAGTAGGGGGGGGGGGGGGGCAGAAGAGGGACGGGAGCCTTTTCAGTGTCCTTAGTGTTCTCGGTAATGTCGACGATATCAGTGTTCTCAGCCGGTGTTAAATGAATTCCGTCTACACCCGATGCTGCTGCTGCTGCGGTATCTTGCAATATGGCAGGCTATCTGAATGTGCTAGCGTTCGACTTCACAGTGAACCTCTAAGCCGGCTGTCTCCAAACATAATCGCTCTATATCCTCGTTATCCTAAGTCATGCGCTTCCGGATAGGCATCAACCGTATGTTCATGAAATGTGACTGCCGAGCCACCGCCAATCAGATCTTTTGGCATTGTCCGGGCGATTTTTGATGCCACCAGAGAAGAGGCCCAGGGAACATACGTAGCAAGAAAACTGTGATATTTTGGTATCTGCTGGAAACAATGACACCGAACGCAAAGGTGGAGTCACCCCGAACTGCGGGGACTAAAAGTTATCGTTTGCTTCCGCTATGTTGCATAACGGCAGATTCCATCTTCTCGATAATGCGCTTCGATGGAGCTAAAACGGAGAGGCGTTTGTGTGCTGTAAGATACCAGTGCGCATTAAGGTACCCCAGGTGATCGAAATTACTCCGGAGCCCGCCTCCACCGGTATTAGCTAGCTCAAGGCTTACAAATTACAGGGGAAGCCGTACCATCACTACCACACTCCGATAACACAAATCCATGTCAAGCCATTCACCTCGAACGTGACGAACGTGAGTGCTCTTGATGTGGGGTGGTGTAAACTGGCGTACAGTCGGTCCGTGAGGAGCGCGCAAAGGCGTAAATCCTTCCGCCTGGGCTGCGCGGATTGCCGCGGAGTCCCCTCGCCTCATCTGGCGCCTCCGATGCTTCGGCTGCGCCGACCACTTCGGCCCCTTCTAATCGGAGAAATGGCGAGCAAGGCGGCTGCTGTCGCGCCCAGCCCCAGCGCGTATGCACGAGCGTGCAGCAGCGCGGTGCCTTCCCTACATTTGCTCTCGCAAGGGGAGGCTTGCTGCCGTGGCACGAGCGGGGACAACGGGGGCAAGCGCGAGTGCGCCAGACTCGTTGATGCGTGTGCCTGTGCACGCTCGGCCTTCGAGATTCCTTCCGTGTTTCTAGCTCTTTCCGCTCCGACGTAGGCGTTAGCGGTACAAGCGTGCTGTGCCTGATCGTGATGAGTAGCTGGAAATGGTGCGCACCGCGCAGCGGGCCAACTTGTTGCCGTGCAATAGACCGAACACTACGATGGATTACAATACGATATGCTACACTGCACGTTGCGTGTCGGTGCCGGTGCACTTTCTGAAGAGGGCGTAACTTTGGTTTTGAGGAAATAAGAGGCGCAGCAATTTTCGCACTTCTCGGAGGACAGCTTTGTTGAGCCAGAAGGGTTCGAACAGAAGTTGGTCGGAGGGAAAGAAGAGACAAAATGTGCCGTAGTGGAGGACTACGGAATAACTTCGGCCACCTGGGGATCTTTAACACGCACTGATAGGACACATTGCGCTGGCGCCTTGCATTACACCGCCATCGAAACCCACGCGATGATGGCGGCCGAATATTGTCTGCACTCGAGACGGCCTAAGTTGCCTGGAGTCTTCCGCCTTAGTGTTTCTCGTAGCCCACGTGTTACTTCAGGGCATTTAATAGCGCAATCAGAAATCCGATCTATTTAAATGATCATCTTCTCTTTTGCAGACATTTAATATACAGAAGTTATAATGGACAAGTTCAGAGAACATAATGCGGACCTCAACTGCAGGCGTGGACTCATCGCTGGTTTGAGTGCACAACGTGCGGCCATGATACTTACTATTTGTTCGCGGCTGCACCAATAAATTATGTCAGAGAAAAACCGTTTCAAAGTGATGAGACTTGAAGTTTTGTTCTTGGGGCTCCACTTTTTCTTTTTTTATTCCGCTGCACGAGGAAGTCAGTGCAAAGCACGCAAATAGCCGAAACGGCGAAAAAAGAAGTTCAACCCGCTGCCCCGAAAATGGCACGCGGCTTCGTGACGTCCCGTTAGGCTCCAGTAGGCGCGAGTACTTCGTCTTGAATTGGAAATTTTCGTCTGTTAAGCCGTGGCTTTATAACATACATACATACATACATACATACATACATACATACATACATACATACATACATACATACATACATACATACATACATACATACATACATACATACATACATACATACATACATACATACATACATACATACATACATACATACATACATACATACATACATACATACATACATACATACATACATACATACATACATACATACATACATACATACATACATACATACATACATACATACATACATACATACATACATACATACATACATACATACATACATACATACATACATACATACATACATACATACATACATACATACATACATACATACATACATACATACTCTAACCTAGAAAAGAGCACAAATATCAGCGACGGGTCCAATTCTATGGTGACACAGCAAAACTAAAATGCACAGAATTATGTTTGCACTCGTTTATAAAATCATGTGCCGTGACTCTTCGCTGAAACTTTTAGCGTTGCCAAAGCCCTGACTGACTGAATATATAGTTGTGCGGAAGTGAAATGTGGTTTTAACAGGCTAACGCCCTGATTGTTTTGTGTGCGGTTATTGTAGCCAGTGAGTACATGGTAGCAGGCGTCGTCGCTATCAAACTCGAACTCGATGCCACCGCGCTCACTGCGTGTACGCACTCTTAATGTGTTTATTTATTAGGAGGCTTTGTGCGGATGAATCTGTCACTGTCTGTCACTCAGTTCCCATCCCGGACATAGGGTAAACGATAGACGGGGAGATAGTGCCAGGTGAGCAAGCCATCTCATCGAGTTGAGAAGATAGACGAAGGAGGAAGGGGGATGCAAGGAAAACGAATGGATGCCTTACATGGTTTAACGTCCCAGAAGACTCAGGTATGAGGAATGTCGTAATGGATGGCTCCCGACAATTCTGGTCACCTTAAGTTCTTAAGCCTGCACTCCCATCGTACAGCACATGGGCACCTAGAGTTCTGCCCCAATCGAAACGCAGTCACCGCCACCGGGACTGAACCCAGGTCCAGTCCACCGGCTGAGTAAACAACCACCCTAACCGCTGTGCAACCACGGCGGAGCATAACTCTGGAATACGAAAGTAAATTGAAATAAAGTTTCCAATCTAATTTGATTAAAAAAAGCAGAATTGCTATTAGCAACTTACGTCAGCAATCAGTTAAGAGTCAACCAATAGTCTGTTTGCCCCGTATCGCAAGCTCATGAAAAAGCAGTGTCAATACATTGTGGGATGGCGCACAAGGGCGCTTAATGAGGCTTTGTGCCAGGGGTGCCCAAATTGTGGCTCACGAGCCGCACGAA